>NC_140778.1:117965118-119165118 GCF_044657685.1 Stegodyphus dumicola
AGCAACAACTAAGCTACATAATGTTACTACCAAACACTAACAATTAGAGTTAAAGAAACCCAGCAAGCACATAATAAAATCACAATGACTTTGGAAAATATATAAAACGATGCCAGCTCGACCTTCTAATTTTCTAAAATAAAAAAATCTGATGTGTACACCACATGACTTCCTTGCAAGGAATATTAAATCATACGTATTTTTTCTTGCATTTCATTTAAACTTATTGGATCGAATTAAATCTACTTCATCGATAGAGCATAAACCACAATAGAATAAATGCACTCTTTAAAATACACTATATTTGTGTACCATAGCGACACTGTGGCTCTAGGTTCACTTAACAGCGTTATATTTCGTTCATATTATAACTCAGAATGCATATAAATTTATATCATTTAAAGAATTATCTAATCTTTGCCACATGTTCTATTCAAATACTATAAAAAATCTAAAACGATGTATAAAAGAAATTAAGCAAACACTAGAAAAAAAAGAAACAGTTTTTCACAGACGATTCAGTATTTCTCATTCAATTAATTCAGCTCTTACTTCCCGACAAGGCAAAAATACATAAAAACTCAAAATTTCTATATTAAAAAATTACGAAGTAAATCTTAAAAACTTATTTTCTCGAGTAAATTCCAGAATGGATTAAACATTATTTAATTAGCAATAATAAAAGAAGACGTTATCGTTGTTGTTCCCAATCTTAGTTTCTCTAGATTGGCAACAAATTCGCTATTTTGCCAAGTGTAAAATGTAAACAAACATGTCCGCCATCGCAAAATTCATTAGGCTTAGCTGCACTTAAACACATTTTAAATTGTTGATAACTCCACAAATATTACATGCAGATTTACCAAAGGCATAAAAACCTTAACCAGAAGATAAGAACAATATAATTCAATCATTTTTAAAGCGAAAAATGCACAATTTATAAACATATAAAAATAAAGAAACTGAGATTACTGAGCCGAGTAACATAGTGGATATATACCTACGGTTCCCAGACAAAAGCCCACTGGACGAAAGCGCACGCGATAAAAACCCACAAAAAAGCCCCCTATGATAATTGCCCACGCGACAAATGCACACAGCAACGAAAGCGCACATTGATAAAAGCGCACACTGATAAAAGCCCACATTGATAAAAGCCCACACAGATATAAACCCACGCTGATAAAAGCACACACTGATAAATGCGCACAGAATCAAAAGGGACTTATGATTTTTATTACTATAAAATGTATTTATAATTTTAATTATAATAAATGGAGTATTAAGATCTAAATTTGAATGTCTCAAATATGTCTGTTTGTATATTTTATCACTACTTTATTTGTTTAATTTATTCGGTTGAAAGCAAACTTTCTGCTCTCTGCTTGATTAGCTCGATGATAAATTTCGATTATTAAATCTGAAATTGCATTTTATTATTTATTTACTTATTTAACTTTGGTATGTGTATGTGAAAATGAAAAATATCATTGTGAAGTTTCTCACATGCTATTTTAAAGGTAATATGGCTGAGATTAAATATAATTATGTTTCATTATTAAAACTATTAAGTTTTTAATTAAAAAACACTTGAAATTTTTCTTACTTTTTAGTTTTTCCTTTAGTTCCTTTTTAGGTTGGTAATATTAAAATAGTCAAGCACAATAAAAACTTCGCTAAGAGATATTTTATTCTTTACTTTAGACTGAGCTTATTATCAAAGTTTAAACATATTTCTCATTGAAAACTTATTATTTAAAAAGAAAAAAAGAGAGAGAGAGAGGGGACAATTCTATATCTTCTATATCTCCCGTTCTACTGGGCCTATTGACGAAATTCAAATTGCATTTTTCGTCTCTCGAAAGCGCGACTTTGTATATATTCGCTATCCGAATATATACAAAGAGATATTATAATCTATATAAAGCTGTATCGAATATATACAAAGCGATATTATATATATGGCTTTGTATATATCCGTGACTTTGTATATATTCGCTTTGTATATCTATGTTAGAATGATGCTATATATCAATCTAACATAGGTATTTTGACACAAAATCGGACTTTTTCTGAAATAACATATGCCCAACAGCGGCCGAGCGGTAAAGTCGCTGAACACTGGTAGTTCAGTCCGAGGTTCGAATCCCGCGAACGGGCTGGCTGCATGGGCGTTTTCGTGGTTTTCCCATGTGTAACGTGTATACGAGCCAGTTTCCCTTAGAAAGTCCTCCACGAAGGCATCCCTCCTCTTAGGCAGATCGCCCTCGAGGCTTTACCATAATCACACACACACTGAAATAACATATCAATTGTTTACATATTTCGATTCTACGACTCAAATTATGCCAGACTTCCAAGTGTTGTAAAAATTGCACGAGTAGTTTTTAAAAAATTAGCTCTAAAAATTTTAGCTCCTCAATGTTAATTGAATTTGGTATATATTTATTAATATCTCATTTTTATTAAACTTTGTATTTTTCCTTTCATATTTCGAAATTTAGGTTCATTCCAAATAAAATTCACCCATCTTTTATGATTTATTTTTAAAATTTCTATTTTTAAATAATTTTTTAAAATTTTTCGAAAAACATTTTGAATTATAACCTATAAAATTTTTATCATCATCTAAATATAGGTGTATTTCTAAGCATACCTGCAAAAAATTAGACTTTTTTATTCAAAATTTTGTAAGATATACATGAGTTTACATATTTTCGCGTTTTGAAATTTGGCATCTGTTTTCTGAGCGATAATAACTCCAAATGTGCTTTATGCATTTTTTTACAGTGAATTACCGCAGCTATTTTTGGTCTTAAGTTTCAAATAAAGTTTTACGCAGAATTAATTATATGAAATTTTCCCCCTCAATTATGCGTAATAAATATTTATGAATACTATATGAAAAGCTATTTTTTTAAATTATAGATGATATTATTTAAATTTTGAACTTTTTTTTTTTAATTTCATTCTTTTCTCTCTCTCTCTCTTTTTTTTTTTTTACTTTAATATTTGTAAGAGTAAATTTTTACCTTCGTCGTGTTATCGTCTGCTACTTTACTTTAACTTCATTTAAATTGAATTGTCTAAAACTGAGAAAAGTTTGTTTGATGTTTATTGTTTATGTGCTTTTAAGCAAACAGGACGTTGAAATTTTTGTGTCATGTCCCAGCTTTAAACAAATATTACATAAATATAAATTTTTACATTAATTCTCTTAGAAAGAATGTTTTAAGTAGTAATTTTCTGTCGTGTTGTAGATTATATAAGAAACATCTTCTTTAATATAGTAATTATTAGGATTAAAAACTCTAAAAAGTATGATTTAGATTGTCTCCACCCGATATAACAATCAGGTCACACGGTGGTACAGGATAAGCGCTGCTGGAGTGGTTTATTTCTTCCTCATTTAACAAAAATATTTTAATTCAAATATTTATCCTTTGGACTTCGCTTTAAACTTTATTTATAGTTAAAATGTCTTGAAATTGAAAAGCTGTCTTCATCTAAAACACATTTGACGTAACTGATATTTAAAAAAAATTGACAAGAATGCAAAATTTATGGAAAATAATAGATAATATTTTAATTGTAACAATCTTAATTTTCTTATGTTAGCACTGAAAACAAATGTAGAAGGAAAGAAGGAAATTGGGGGGAAGCAAAAATTTAAAGGGGAATCTACTCCAAGGAAGTTGGGTGTTCAAAGAGAAAACACTTGGACGTGTACACCAGCAAATAGCAGCAATTGAATTTGTGCTAACGGAAAAGACAAAAGCGATATCATTTCAGATTAAAGTGAAGAGCGACTGGGTTTCGACTATAGGGTTGTATAAATTTAATTTACTTCATAGAACATCATATCGTATCATAAACGGAGCATCCCACAATTTCTGAGTGGAATTATTTAAAGATTCCGGAAATTATCCACTGACGTACATAGATACCAGCTTAAAGAAGTTTTTCCTATTGATGAAGCCAGTCTTTCCTTTCATCTCACGCCTTCAAAATACTTAGCCTGTAAAGACTCATAGAGGCTCTGTCTAAATACTGATGAAATGGATTGATTTGGATTATTAAGTTACGGCAAAGCCGGGCTATCTGCATTTAAGAAGGGATGCCTTCGTGAAGAACTTTCTACACGAAAACCAGCTCGTATATACGTTACACAAGAGAAAAGTAACGAAAACGCCCATGCAACCAGCCGTTCGCCGGGATTCAAATCCCGGAGCGAACTACCAGTGTTCAGCGACATTACCGCTCAGCCGTTTGTGGGCCCTTTCGAAATGGAAGGCGATAAATTTATTTAAAATTAAGGTCAGAAATACCAATGTGTTTCGAAAAGTTGGATGCTTTTTAATATACTTGCAGAATGCCTGAAAAAAAAGATCAAAAAGAAAAAATAATTTTTTGCATAATATATCGCATTTTTTATTTAATTTTTTTAAAAAAAATTTATGATAATTGATTCTTGCGATTTCAAAAAAAAAAAAAAAAAATATTTGACTAAAATATGATAACATTTAAAGCAATTAAATATAGGATGATAAAATTGTGTAAAGCAATGGGCGCAATGATAAAACTGTTTTAAAGCAATGTTTGCAAGTTATCTTAAAATTTCGGATATATATCTCTCTTATTTATATATCTTTTCTGAATGGAAAATGTGCTTTACTGTATTTTCTCTTTTAATATATGCAGTTTTCAAACGAATCGTAGTCTGGGTCACAAAGCAGTCTTCCAAAGGAAACGCAATTCAAATAAATAAAATCAAATTTTGGAAAATTTATATTAATAAATATATTTAAAATGTGCAGTTCGAATGAATGAATAGAAAATTTTAAAACAATTATCTGAAGAGACAATGCAACACACAAAATTAAAATAAAAGTATAAAGAAAACCATTGGAAAAAAATAATAATAAACGATGCATCTTTTATTTGAGCTACGCAGTTCGAATGAGTAAATAGAAACTTTTAAAACAGTTATTTGAAAGAAACCATGGAACTTAAACAATTAAAAGGAAATTCGAAAATGAAAAAAAAATAATAATATAAAAATATAATACAAAGAACATTATTTGAAAAAAAGAACGTAGCGACTTTTTTTTCTTTCACGCACAATGTAAAAAAGGAAAAAGAAAATAGGTTGCCGTATGTTAAAAAGTTCGCCAAGTGAACTATTCTTGGCGCAAATTAAAGAAAAGCGCCAATATAAATTCTTGAATTTCTCCCTAAATTTCTCACCAAATTTGACAAAATTTCATATTTAGGCATAATTGGAGTCGTAGAATTGAAATATGTAAAAAAATTCGTATGTTATTTCCGAAAAAAGTCCGATTTTGTGTCTAACTACCTACGTTAGAATAGTGCTATATATAAATCTAATACATATCCTAAGTCCCACTGCCCCCCCTCCATTTTATTTCGCAGTGTACTGATAGAATAAACGTGATATTTTGAATATCATATTTATTTGATTTAATATCTGTTTTCTATGATTTAATATCTGTTTAAAATGATATTTTTAAATAGATAATTGTCGTAAAGATTTCATGAGTATGGTTGTTTGAATTTGCAAGCAACATTGCTGTTAATTATATCACAGGTTCCTCCATATTTGCAGGGATTTTATTTGGAGAGATTTAAAAGTAAACTTAAGAAGCGCAAATACATTTCCATGTTGTACTAATAGATTACAACAGAACACCATGCAATTTTATTAAAAAAAAATTACCGTCTTCACATTGCTTTCCCGAGTACGGAGATTTACAGGAACAAGTATATCCAGTGCTGGTCACCGTACATTTTCCATCGTGGTTACATGGATTTGGTTTACAGGGATCTGGAAAGTGTGGAAACAATTTAAAACTTTCGTGATACAGGAATATGAATGTTTCATTTCTGTTATTTATAATTCATATGCTATTTTTAAATTTTATCAAATATGAACTGGTAATAAATTATTTTATTTTCAACATTTATTTTAAAAACGAATGGTAATTTGGGGAAGAAGATAAAACAATCTGCAACATTGGGATGAAATTGCGTATGTTTGAAGCTTACGATAAAATTTGCGAAGTATTGAGTTTTGGCAGCTTAATAATTGTCTAGCTTTGACTAGCTGGACATAAATGTCTTGCTAATTTGGGCTCTTCAGCTCGTTGCGACGGCGTATCGAGATGATATATATAAGAAATAATTGATGTGTCCCGCGTGAAATTGAGTCCTATGTTCAGCGAAGGCTTGTCTGTATATATTTCCAGGACTATGGTGGGGTAATAACATGATTGTTGTCAGTCACACAGGTCGATTATCATGAAATATATTTTAGGGTATTTCATTTCACAGCAGGATTTCTTTGTTTTTAATCCGTGACACTCTTACAAGCACGGCAGTACGCCGATGAGATTCTGCACTTCTTTCTGTTGCCTTTCGTTTAGGCTAACCTTTAAACAGGATAATGCACGTTCGCTTACGACACACATTTCTGTTGCTTCTCTTAGTGTTAAAGTAAGGTGTGAGTATTGTAATAAACTAGGATGCGTTAAATATTTGAAGTCTTAAATGGTTAGCTAAGATAACGTTGTGTCCGCTAAACCCATTGATACATATGAATAAGTGATGATATGTGTGACCTAAGGAAAGAAACATTTAATTAGGAACTTACCCAGAATCAGAAACCAGTTGCTGAATGACGAGAACACGCGAAAAACTTTTCTTTATTTTCCTATTTCTAAGCAACACTGTTTACTTGAATAAGTATTAATGAAATTTAAATTGAAACTTGCCAGATTAATAAAATTTCAACCGCTGAATAGCTCACATTATTTTTGCCAGACTTAAGGTAATATGGTTCTACACGTGATATCACGAATATTCTTTACTGCTGCATCGGAAAATGTTAATCATAGTCCATCCGTTCAAAAATTGGATTCTGAGAATACAAAGCCACGAAAAATCTTTTGCAGAGAACCAGTATAAAGCAGAAGAAGGCTTAATTTTTGAAATGAATTAAGAAACACGTATTTTCAAACACTTATTTGATGAGACACGAGGTAGGTGACAAGATCATACTAGTGAAGCCATCTTTCGTGTCTGTCTCGCTAGCCAGTAGAAAAAATAATAGCAGCAATCTTATACGAATCTGGAGTTTAATTAGGATTCACCAGCAAGTTGAATCAGTCTCATAAAATTGGCATGGCTTTTCCCAGGCATCAGTGGAAGAAAAAGGCACATATCAGCGTAGCGGCAGGAAAGGAACAGGCCAAAAGGCTCGTCTTTCATCTCAGAACTCGAGACGCCGAAGAGGAAGAAAAACCGGTTGGTGAAGTCTATTTAAGAGTTGGCTGATTCGATGACGATTAAAAAACGATGCGAACGTAGTTCTACTGGGACACTTCCTTGGCCAACGTGTTTGGGCCGGTCTGTCCACAGTATTTCACGTTTTGGCTGCATTATGCTGGCCTCGCCTACCCTTTCTGTATCACATACAGAGATACCTCCTACCCTCTTATCTAACTTGCCAATTTTGAACGTGCATGTCTTATACGTACAGGATGTTATCCGAAAACTCTACGTGTCAATTCCCAGTTGGATAACATCTTGCATCAGGGCCAGAATGGGAGAATTCATTATTGAAATTTGTTTGTAGTTTGAGCTGTATTTCCTGAATAAATTGTTCAGTTCCTAAGACACTGTTAGAATTTCATTTTCAATTCATATTCATCTCACCCACTAGTTTTCTTCCCATTCGGATAACTCCTTCTTTGTGCTTCGTTTTTAATTTTGAAGAATGTATTTTACATATCGTTACTGTGCAGTATTTAGTGAGAAATTTTTCATTTGTTAAACATTGATCCAACTGTTCATTTAGAAGTCAAACATCAGCGTTATATTTGCAAATTTTCACAGGACTAGTTTCGATGGATTTACCGAACCATTATCCTCAGTTTCCAAAGCGCAAATGAACGAAATGAGCTGTAGTGATTAGATAAATTAAATAAGATAAGAAAAGAATGACTGGCGCCATCTATTGATGAAATGAGAACTAAAACATAATTTCCTTAAAGGTTGAAGGGAAGCAGGGATTGGAATTAGGGTCGTTAACTAGAACAGAAAGAATATTTGAATAAGAAACGCCTCTAGAAAATCTAATTAACCAATGGAAGATGCTTTTTGAATAATTTTGGTTGCAGAAAAACTGAAAGTGTGATTTTCGGACCAACAATGCTGGGCAACAGAAGACTTTGTTTACTTTTTTCTAACATACGCTCATGTTCCTTAACTCGAAATTTTAAAGCTCTGTTAGTTTGGCCAATACAAATTAAACCGCAATCGCAAGGAATTATGTAAATACCCCAGGAATTCATATCCGGAATGGGGACCTTCGGTATGGAATTCGGAATTTTATTGATAGAGGAATAAACGTAACTGACGGAAAGAACGAAATTACAACAGAATTCTTATAATCTCCTAAAGCAAGATTGTGCCATTTGGTATGAGATAAGAATTTTTTAACTGCTTGATTAATAATGTTGGGTGAAAATCTCCTGTCAATAGCTACTGCTTTTAAATAATTTAGTTCTCAATCAAGAGCCAATCTGGAGGAGCAAACCTGAAGTGCACGGAAAACATAGAAATAAAATGGACCTAACTTTTATTTAGTTGGATGACATGGTTTGAAGTGTGGTGGAAGGCAAACCGATGAATTCTTGGGTATTTAGAGAATTCCTTATCAGCATGGTTTAATTTACATTGGCCAAACTAAGAAGGCCTTAAAATTCCGCGTTAAGAACCATGAGGCATATGTTAGGAAAAAGGAAACACAGAAGTCCTCACAAGAAGCATTGTTGATCCAAAAATTACATTTTCAATTTTTCTGCAGCCAAAATTATTTAAAAAACATCTTTAATTGGTGAACTAGATTTTTTAGAGGCGTTTCGCATTCGAAAAAACAGTTATGTTCTAGTTAACGACCCTAATTCCAATCCATCTCTGCCTTCAGCCTTTAAGAAAATTATGTTTTTCTTCTCGTTTCATCAAGTTCTCGTTTCGTCTATAGATAGCGTCAGTAGCAAAATTCCTGTCCAGCCATTCTTATGTTATCTTATTTAATCACTATATCTTATCTCGTTGGTTATAGTCGAGTTATTTCTAAATATTTTTTTCTTGATCTGAAGCTTCAGTGAATTCCTTTTCTGCTTTCAGCCATTTTTATTTATTTATTGTTACAAGGAAAACATGTGTAAAATTATTCTTTAGAATATTTCGCGAAATATGAATTTCAGAGATTTGGAAAAGTATTCCAAGATTTACTGACGTACTTTACGTGATGGTTCACCAATTAGTCATATAAAATCGAACTCTAAACCTAGAAAGTGTTAATTATGTCAGATATGTTGCTTATGGCTTCAAGTCCTTCGTGATTAAGTTGATTTTCTCATGGTTTATTCTCTTTTTCATACTGTATTTTGGCGTCTCCTTTTAAAAATGTATTTTTGGCCATTTAATTGACCATGTTAGAACATATAAACTGAAGTAGTAAACTTCCGACGTAAAATTATTTTTACTTGAGTAAGAATAATGAATATTATATAGAGAAGATAACATACACGTAATTCTAATAGAAACTTATGCCTTTACAACGAAAATTGTATTAAATTTCATGTTTAATGAAATCCTAATTTTAATTTAATTTTACTACAAAGTAAAGAATGCAAGTAAAAAGTCAGAATATCATCAATATATACAGATTTACTGAAGAATAATAAGCAATTTAGAGTGAAAAGTAATGAATGAAATTCAAAACTTTCACAAAAATTAAGTAGCGTATAGATTAATATCTTTTTTTACCTGTGTTGCTGTTTTCGCAGTTCTGGCCAGTGTATTTCGGTGGGCACGCACACTTGTAGGAATTTGGAATATCAATGCAGGTTCCTCCATTTTTACATGGATCCGGTGAACAAGGACCTATAGAATTTATATATTTAAATGAATCTTAATAAAATATTGGTTTTTTCCTTAACTTGAATTTGAAAAGAGAGAAACTGTCAAATTTTTAACATATTTATGCATATATCCATTTATATATGCAATGTTCGCTACTATGTATGATTATATATGTATATATATACACTATATTATATATATATATATATATATACACTATATTATATATATATATATATATATATATATATATATAACATTAACAAGCAAGATAGTTAGTACAATACAGTAAGACCAATTTGGTCTAAATAATTATTTTGCGCAATATGCTGCAAAATTAAGGATATTAGAAATTGTAGAAAGCTCGCCTAAAAGTTACCAGGAGCTGTGGTTCCAAGAAAAGTTCAACACATTTTTTAAAAAAACAATGTCATTGAAGGGTGAAAAATTATGCTACACGAGAAATTAAACACATTAAAATATATGTATAAAGATCTCCTACAGCGTCCTCCTGTCTGCGTAGATATTGAGATGTTGATCCATAACAAACAATAGCCATGGCATCGGAGACAGATTAAATGTTCATTTTTATTTCAATTGGTACTCGTGCTCGCAATTCACTTCGTACTGTAATCGTTCCAGATACAAAACATTTATATTTTTGACAGCTTTGGGGTAAGACGAAAGCAGCGAGCAGTAGTCTGCCTTCGCTGAAGAGCAGAAGAAAAATGTGCTGTTAAGAGAATTGTTTTGGTTCTCGTATTTCTCAATTCGGAATTATTGCTAATTGATAATTTAAATTATAATTTTGATTTACATATCTAATATCTAGCATATATATATATATATATATAGATATATATAAACGTAAAGTATCTAAAGTTAAAATTAAATTGAAATCAAAGCAATTCTTCAATTAATTTTAACGTTAGATGCTTTAAGTTTATTTTACTTGAATTCTGCAGTTATAGAGCAGGACGGAATTAAAATTTAAAAAAAAAAATTAACCTATTATTATGTTTCTTTTTATACTCACACACACACACACACATATATATATAAGATAAAAATATATAAATCAAAATCATGGTTTAAATTAACGGCAAACACTTAATTCTCCCTCTCTATTCTAAAATTCATAATAACTCATCGAGATTGCGCCATTTCTACATTAATCTATGCCACGAAGCTTGCATAACGCTATTAATTATTTTCGGAACCTAAGCTCCGAGAACTGAAAGAGCCTGCTATATTGATGCCCCTTTAGCTTCTCTCTGTATGGTGCTTAGACGCAATTTCGCGGTTTTCTCTTCCAATCGCAACAGTATAAAAATGTAAACTTTCTAGACGTAAGCACGGTTAGAGCGTCAAGTGACTGCAGTCACAAATGCCAATTTAAATAAAAATAGAATATAATCTTACTGGGCTACCAAGTTTATTCTTCAATATGGCTTACGCCAAAAAAACCATTGCTACGTTTTTACGTCTCAGTGTTCCTACATCAATACTTCTCTGAAATTTGCTTTTATTCTATATATGCATCCTGGCCGTTAAAATTGCAACACTATGAAGAAAAGCGAATACAAAAATGATATTTATTGCATTTAAACAGTATTGCATGAAGACAAAATAATCAATTTGTAAGCATTTTGCAGGTTGCGAAATTAGTAGAAATAGCCGCCATCACTGACCTCTAAAACGGCCCTTACCCCTTAGGCATGGAAGCAAACTGAACTTAATTGGCAGAAAAGTGTAGCTCATTCCCTGCTGTTTTAGTCTGCGCCACACTTCATCAAACATATTAGCTGAAGAGGGGTAGCGGGACAGTCTCTCAGCAGCCCATGACCAGATGCTTTCAATGGATGATAAATCTGGAGATCGTGCAGGCTAGCGCAGCAATTGAATACATTATGTATCGGAGAAGGTCAGAACACGACGCGCAACATGTGGCCTTGCATTATCTTGCTAGAACATGGCGCTTGGGGGCCTCGAAGAGAGGGCACAACCACTGGACGTAACATGTCAGAAATGTACCCATCTGCTTTCAAATTACCGTCGATCCGAACTAGAGATGTGCGTGTCGTGTAATACCACACCAGGTGCAGGGCCGCTATGTCGATATCAAAAGCAAGCAAGCCACGTGGGGGGGGGGTCTTCAGAGCTTTTAGACACATATACGGCCATCAGAATACTGCACATAGAACCGAACTCGTTTGGAAAGGCGACATTGTGCCACTTCTGTACCCAGTTTTGTCGTTTGGAGCACTATATTCGCCGTCTCTCTATACTGCATTGTCAAGGGAAACCGAAGTAATGGTCACCTTGCTGTGATTAGTCACTGCTGTGACAGACCACGCTGCTTCAAACGTCGGTGTGCTGCAAATATGCCCATTTCCTGACTAATGGTTTTTGATGCGGTTGTACGGGTTTGCAGGGCTGAGCTCACAATATATCTGTCCTGTCTGGCGTTAGTAATGGGAGGGCGTTGAGATCCTGCATGCCCTTCAGTATGACCCTCAGCGATCCATTGATTCCATATTCGCATGATATTGGTTAGATGTCGACCAGTGCGACAGGCAACATCACGGAATGATAATCTACACTTTCGATAGGCAACGATCTTGCCTCTGTCGAATTTCGAAACTTAGTGGTAAGCGTTTTCCCTTCTTATTCGAGGCATAACACGATATTCTTAGCAAACTCCAACATTACAAAGCCCTTTCCGAATATGAAATCCACTACACAACGTTTCTTTTATGCATTACTTCAGAAGTTGTTTCTCTGTCCTGCGTTGTCTAAAATGCGTTGAAATACTAATCATTTGCATACCCCAACTTCTTCCTTCCATGCGTTTAACGTTCGTCTGATCATTCCTCCTGGTGTTGCAATTTTAATGGCCAGCAGTGTGTATTTATATATATATATATATATATATATATATATATATATATATATATATATATATATATATATTAAGTTTTAAACTACTTTTTATATTGTGTTTATTGTATTTATTCATTTATGTATATATGTAATATAAATATATAAACTGAAGCATTACATTTTGAATAAAAGTTTACTATTGTAATTGCTATTTGGTTTTTCAAGTTGAATTCTAAAAGTCATTCTAGTTCCTATGCAACAGTTCATTCACCCGATATTTAGCCACAGGTATTATTATCAAAATGACTATCGATAAATCTTATATTTAGGTACTTTCCTTTCTTTCTCGTTGTACTCAATGACGAACTCACATGGAAAGGGCATATAAACTATGTAAGAAGTAACCTTCTTCGTGTCATGAATTTAATACTCAGCATCATAGGCAAGGTTTCCCTTATAAAGTCCTCCACGAAGGTATTCCTCCCCTTAGGCAGATAGCCCTCGAGGCTTTGCCATAATCACACATACACGCATCATAGGCAAGCACTCTAGATTGGACCTAAAGAAAAGACTAATATATACTTCTACCCCATTTTGACCTACGCATCCCCTGTCTGGGCTGCAGCAACGGGTAGCGATATTCTAAAACTGGAAATTCTTCAGTCAAAATTCCTACGAATTGTGCGTAATGATCAACTGCACAGCGACCTCAAACCGGACTCCATTGCTGATTACCTGAAGAAAGCAAATAATCGCTTCTTCGCGAAAAGTGTAGACTGTGAAACTTTAAATTTCTTTGGGACTTTCCAATACGTGTTAATGCCCAACTGCTAACTAATGAAAATTCATAAATACTCTATGTAGGTTAATTCAATTTGATTATCATGAAATGTGGATGTAAAAATTGCAGAATGTTTCCCCAATCAAATGACAATTTCAGCTCCGATGCTGGAAAGAAGCTTAAGATTAAAATGGACCAACCAGATGCCTACTCATCTCTCACGTGACAATGCAACTATTTCTTCCTTTTCCTACTCAGGATCAGCGAGACAAAAGAGGTTACAATCAGTGATACAAAGAACTTATTAACATCATGAAAAGTGTATCGTACGAATATTTTTAATGCTTGCGTCAGGAACAATATTTTTCCAGAAACACGCAATTATTTTCGTATTAAGAAAACCTGGGGAAGACGGTTCCCTCACAAGTAATTATCGGCCAATCAGTTTGCTGCCTGCGATTGCTAAAGTTTTCGAACGCATTATAAGGAATGAGATTAAATATTTTATTCAAGATAACAAAATAATTAAGGCACATCAATTTGAATTTAGGACCGGATACTCAACATCTTAGCAAATTAAAAGAGTAGTAGATAATTTGTCGAAGTTACAATAAAAAAAGAGACTGTAACCAGAATCTTTTTAGACTTTGAGAAAGAATTCGATAAGGTTTGGCATAATGGCCGAATATAATTAATATGATACAGGACATACGAAAGCTTTTCATTACCACCATCAGTGTACAAATATCATTATTGGTAGTCACTGATATGTCATCACACCAAGGGCCCTTCCTGGCTCATCTTGGAATGAGCGCGCCAAAACGCAGCCCCCCTGTTGAAATTACTGACTTATATCAAAACCTTTTGATTACCTCTCCACTAAATATTGGTTTTCTGAAAACTATTCAGGACATTCAGAGTGCTGTTCAAATTTGCATCAATTTTCTGAAAAAATGCGCGAATGCGTGCTACCAAACGCCCTTGGCCATACGCGGTATTCATTGATCAAGATGGAAATAAACAGATTAAATCGTCCCAACAAGCACTATGGTGGAGTGAAAAAGGGACAAAAAAATTGTTTTTCCAAATTTTATTATTTCCTGATCCAAAAAATGGTTCTTTTCGATGAAAGTATCTGTAGTAAAATTAACTGCAGCTCAATCGTTCGTCATCTTCAGGTTCCATATGAAGTAAATAAAAAAAATCAATGTTAAGGTTAATGAAAACGTTAAACTAATTTTTACCAAATTTCTTTAATGATTTGTTTACAAGATTTTTCTTTCCTGACCCAACATTTGGTTGTTAACTGGTAAAAATATGGCGGTAAGAAATCTCAGCTTAATCACACTTCATCTTCAGGTTCCACAAGAGAACCGCAGAAATCCATCTTTGTGTCGAACTTCGCAAGTTCGTTTTTGAAACTGATTCGACCGAGTATGAATCCATCCTTGTCTTCTACAACACATGTTGACAATGTCGTCTCTTTCCCTAGTCTCACCTCCTCTCTACTACTTGAGAATGGCAAGGGAGAGTTCCTATTTTAAACTGACAACCGCCTCTAATCAATCGTGTGTTTTCATCCCTGAGGTTCAAGGTCGCCGTCTACTTTGAAATACGTTTTAGGAAGCACCAAATTGTAGTATTTTCCACTTCCAATCAGCTTTTCTTGCTTTCAATATTTTTGTCAGGCGAAGCTAAATAAACGAGATGTGCTCGTTTATTTTCCAGCACCGCCAACCGGGTGTTTTCAGATTGAACAAACTAACAGTTCAACAACAGCAAAATAAGAGTTATTCGAGAACTCTTACCTTAACGTTTTCTGTCAAGAATGAATTTTTCTTCATCATTCCGTGAATATGACGTGCTCCATATGTTGATCTCGAGATTTTCTTTGTTTCAAATCAGGATGCTATATAAAGGTTTATAACATATTCGGCTAGTAATTTCAAGTCGTCTGTTGATTCGACGGTTGATACATAAAGGAGAAGAATTCTGTTGGTTATAGTGAGCCATCTTCCCAGGGCTCCTGTTTGCTAAATCTGAAGAGCACTTCCCTGCGAATACTTCCTTAGAAATATCAAGGAACCGTGTATCAAAAAGAATATACGTATTACAAAGTGTTATTTTGTCTAAACTATCGATCATTGCGCCTCGGCTCGGATATTGGCGAAACGAATACATAGCCACTAGATGTTGTTTATATTAATAGACACTAGATGTTGTCTTCTGTTTTGCGTGGTAACCGTCACATGTTTAAAATAGCTACACCGCACCAAAAATTATTTTGTGTTCTCGAGTTTGCGAAGTGCAATTCCGTGATTACAGTGCAAAGACGTTTCAAGTTGAGGTACCAAAGCGATCCTCCGAATGAGTGGAACATTCGCAGATGGTATCGACAGTTTGTAAATACAGGATGTGTATGTAAAGGAAAGAGTCCTGGCCGCCCTCGTGTTCCCGACGATAATGTTGCACGAATTCAAACTGCTTTCCAACGCAGTCCTTCAAAATCAACTCGTCGTGTCTGTCGGGAATTACAACTGCCTGCAACAACAGTTTGGCGTGTTTTGAGACGTCGGTTGGTTATGAAGACGTACAAGTTACATTTGTTACAGGCTCTGCGTCCTCATGACAAACGCAAACGAGTTGCATTTTGTAACGAGATTATTGAGGCTATTGGCAATGATAACACTTTCCCACAACGCATCGTGTTCAGTAATGAAGCGACTTTTCATGTTAGTGGTCATGTAAACAAACACAATGTCGAATTTGGGGCCTACAAAACTCACATACTGCCATTGAACATGTACGAGATTCGCCCAAAATCAACGTGTTTTGTGCGATATCCCGATCATCTGTTTACGGCCCATTCTTCTTTGATGGGAACACGGTTAACGGTCAGCAGTATCTCGCTATATCACAAAACTGGTTGTTTTCCAGTCTGCACGAATGCCATTTCATTTTTCAACAAGACGGGGCACACCCTCAATTGTGCCGCCAAGTGCGGGATTATCTGAATGAAACTCTACCGAACGGCTGGATTATTCGTCAAGGAGCTGGCGACTTAGCATGTCTCAGCTGGCCTGGCCTCCACGGTCACCGGATTTGTCACCCTGTGATTTCTTTCTGTGGGTTTTCATTAAAGACAACGTTTATGTACCACCAATGCCACGGAACCCGGAAGAGGTGAAGAACCGGATCCATACTGCCATAACATCAGTGACAACGGACATGCTTGTCCGAGTATGGGAGGAATTTGAGTATCGATGTGATATTGTTCGTGTTGCTGATGGAGGACATACTGAACATCTGTAATCTGAACTTGAGACGTACATATGTGTGTAAAGTTTACATAATCGTATGTCATACAGTTTAATAAACATATGCATTTGAAATACGGATATTCTTTTTGAAACACGCTGTATTTTTGGTGAGAACTGACGTTTTTGTCAATGTCAGATAGATCAACTGACAAATATGTGCCATAGGGCCATAACCTGTCAAGGGAAGGGTTTTTAAATGTTTTAGGGAGTTTCCTGTTCCAGAAAACGGTTGTGATCCAGATGTATTTCCATCAATCTTCTGGAAAGATGAAAAAGAGGCAATTCATTGGTGTGCAAACAAGCATACAAACCAATGCAGTTTATGACCAATAAAGATCTCAAGACGTCTATTTGCGCCATTTTTCTTCCCAGTGTTGACGCTCGTTCAATCACACCCAACAACAACCAATTTGGAATGTTTAGTTCGTTTGAGTATAAGAATACTGGTGATGCTTTCTGTAATATCTGTACTGGACCCAGAATTCGAAGTTACGTATAAGCAGATTTAGGTTTGGACAAGAGAACAATATGCTTATTACTCAGCTGTAGTCCTGTAGAAAGAATTTCCCTTCTTCTCATTCACTATAGTTTTGTCTTTCATTCCATCAAAGTAGATGCCGTACAAAGACTGTATTATTGGTGTAGAGGCTGACTGAAGCTGGAACCGTATTTTACGAATTCTCTCCGCAGCTTACTCCTGCCACTAACTTTAGCTGGAGTATTGTTAGAAGCAATTCCAAGATCATGAAGTATAGAGGATGCAATGACAGAAACTGATCTATCCGAACTCCAGTTCTATCACAAGCAGCAGCTAAATTTGGATGAGGTATTCGGTTTTGCACTGTTTTGGAGGTTGAAGGGAATTCGAAAATCAGTTGCTTTCAGACAGTGGCTTTTTGACTGTGATATCTGGCGACTGTTTGGCGATCAACAGAGCGTGCTTGGCGCAGGTAGCTCTTCTACGAGAAGGGTTAATGTATTTATTAAGAGTTGCATGTTAGCCTCGGAAGAGGAAGGTAGTAGATTGTACTATGCCGTAGGAGCGACGTACTGCTCTGAGTCATTATTATATTATGCTTTGAATTATGTATTTAATAAATGTTTGTTTCGTCTTGCTAAATGGTGCCTTATTAAGCCACGAAGTCATCACATTGACTAACGTAATCGTAGACATCAACTTCAGGTATGCCTTATGAATTAAACACTAAGACGGCATTTGCCTTTAAGTCTGTAATTGTCTTTATGTACCCTTGCTTTAGATTCTTAAGTTTCCGTTTTTCTCTTTCCTCATAAACGTTGGAATTTTCGACTTTCAGAAAGGTCGATTGAACCAATGGCCATTTTTCTTTCACGCCGTTGTTCTGTTAAGAAATTTCGCTCTTTGAAACTTCAAGGGAGCATTTACATTGTTTGTAATTCGAACATTTGCATACAGAAATATCAAACAAAGTACTGCATGCATGATCCAAGAAATCTTTCTTAATTTTATCAGCCTCTTTCGAGATTTTGGTATTTCATTTTATGTTTTGGTTCTTTCCATTGTAATTTCTTATAAGACGAATAATTTCTTGTTAACTTACCTAAGGTATGAAACTTTCCTTCCAAATTCTTGAAATGTCCGAGGAAACAATTTTGATAATATCCTTGACTGGTGGGTCTTTCTCCCTTACCACAATAACTCATTTCTGACCCAAAGAAAATGCTTCACAACATTAACATACGAGGGTAAAATTTCCTCTTTAATGTATACTGGAGTTCAAAAATATTGCAAACAGCTTTACTTCTAGTTGACGTTATCTTAGTCCAACATAAACAAGGAGCTATAAAGCAGGATTGACAAAACCCACCGAACAGCCAACTAATTAACAATAAAAATTCGTTGAGAGAACATGAAAGACAGGTGATTGCTTATCCCAAGCTAGAACCAATAGTCAAATTTGAACCCTTTCTTTCATCTAGTAGCATATTGTTACGGTTTTTGTATTTAATTTGCTATTTTCAGTAGAATTGTAATTAAATTGTTTCATTTCCCCGTGCAATGCTGCGCGCGACGAGTTTTAAGAGAAAGGTACTCCGAAAAAGTGAAAATACAGCATTTTACATTTCCATTTTACATTTAATAAATAAGCATACATTTAATAAATAGATATCTCGTAATTATAGTTTTTCAGAAACCTCTAGGAAATAAAAATTACCAGAATGTTCTCGAGCCTGATTAAAAAGCTTTAAAAAAATAAAAGGAAAACACCTCAGTTCAATTGTTTACTAAGTTGTTATTGACTGTAGCAAATTCTCGGCGAAATCGGATTAGCTTTCTTTGGATTGCGTTTTATTGAACGTGTTTTAGTAGTTTAAAATATAACTACTGTGTGATATTGTGATATTATACGAATACCTATGAGGAAGAATTTCTGCATTTTGTTTTATTTCTTGTGATAAGAATAAATTTTATTAACTTTTCATCACACTTCTGCATTCAATCTATTACGAACCCATAGGCAGGCAACAATATTTTGGCATAAAATTTGATATTTTGGTATGAGGAGAAATTTCTGGGGCTAATAATGGCGTTTTTTAGAAAGCAATTCATAAAAAAAAAAAAAAAAAAAAAAAAAAAAAAAAAAAAAAAAAAAAACCGTGAAAAAGCATAAAACCGTGAAAAAAGTCAGTACAGATATTCACTTGACGCATGGAAAGTTACTATGTCAACGTTTTGGGCTGAAATTTGAACACACTAGTCCATTTGGAATAATTTAATGTCTCAGGTAATAGAATTAAGAAATAAAGGTTTTTTTTTTGCTACACCCTATTAATCACATGATTAAAAAGCCTAAAAGCTGTGGAATGCTGAAATAGAAAAATTTCACCTCGACAGCTGAAATATTTGGAGATATATCAAAACTCTTAAAAGTGCCTGCTCCTACACCACACCCTTACAAAAGTATAAATGAGTTCATTTCTTCTGATGACGAAAAATCGGAGCTTTTTGAAGAGGATCTGTCCAACCAATTCATTCCTAACACGTTTTCAGCCGACCAAAATTCGGATCTGGAGATTACAGACATTATTGGTAAGCAGCTGAACTCCCTGAATGTGCGAAATATTACGAAATTCGCCTCCCCTTACGATGTGAACTGCAAAATTAGGTCACTTAAACCCAGAAAGATCCTGACAGTGATGAGAGTAGCAATTTCAGGCTTAAAAATATAGCTTGATATGTAAAATTACATAATCTTTAACGCATGCTTGCACAAAAATTACTTCCCGTAAGCATGAAGGAAACTGTAGACTAAATAGCCTATCATCCTCATTAAATAAAATACTTGAGACCTGATTTACAGCTGATTGTTAAGCGAACTCAACTGTCTCGCAGACCACGAATATGATTTCCAGAAAAGAATTTCTATGCCTACTCAGCTTGTCCATATAATAGGATTCATCGGCTCTGCGCTACACAACAAAAGGGAGTGCTGCTAAACTGATGCCAGATGAGGTGAAAGCCTTTGAACACGTCTGGCAACCAGAGCTAGAGTTCAAAGGTACCATACTGGAGATTCCTAGAGTGATGGTTGTGAAGATTAAATCATTGTTTAAAAATGTTTGTCAATAAATGTTTCTCCTTTGTGGAATCACTAGTCCGATCATAGCTCCTAATTTACAGTTCTTGTTTTGTGAAGAAAAATATATAATTTATTAATTCCACTTAGAATTTCAATACACTTTTAATGTCTATTATGAAGTTTTAGAGGTATTAGGTATTTGTTGAATGAAATTGAGGTCTATTCTAAACTCTTCATCTGGGATGACGAAATTCATCCTCTGCTTCGTCTATACTGATTAATAGCAATGGGAAGGAATTTGTAATTATTTGGATAAGTATTGTTTAACAGCAAAACTGCTAATCAACTAATTTTCATGAAATATAATTCAAAAATGCCTTATATATTTCTTTTTCTTCTTCCTTGTATTTACTACACATGATTATCAAAGAACGAAGAAGTTATACCTTTTTGTAAGTATTTCGTGTTTTACAGAAGAAACACACAATTCATTAGCAAATAATTAGTATCAATTTTCACAGGAATCGTAAATCAAGGGTTTGTATTGACGTAATAGGGGATTAATAATAATAAAGAAGTTATAAATAAAATCACTGAAAGATGTAACCCTTAAGTTAAAAATAGTTGTTACGTAATGCCGTCAATAAACTTCGGAAGATATCCACGAGACTAGATTAGAAGAGAAACACGCTAATGTGACAATCAAAATCGTAAAAACAACCTTGTATTTAGCGTAAGTATATTGAAACACTCAATCGATTTCGAGGGCAGCTAAAGCTCCCTCCTCATCAGGAGAAAGAAATACCTAGAAAGAAGAAAAATAAAATAAAGGAAAGTCTCAGAAACACGTGGTCCTTAAAGTCTCTCTAAGTCAAACTCACTTTGTTTTCCAAAATGCATATGTTTGTCAAGTTGAAGGATTGGCTATGGGTAATCCTCTCAGTCCGATACTTACTGACATTTATATGCACTATTTTGAGATGAAATTATTTGATAAACTATCTTTTCGTCTTTGGATTCGGTATGTTCACGACACTTTCGCATTTTTTGACGGTTATAAAGAGGATTTATCCGAGATTCTATCTATTATGAATTCAATTGATCCAGCCATCCAATTCACTCTTGAAATTGAATCCAACAATTCCCTCCCCTTCCTTGATATTCTTATAATCCGCAATGAAACTGATTTTAGCACTACTGTGTACCGTAAACCCTTTGCAGTTTGTTTACCACCCCATGCCAAGTCATGCCACCCTGTTTAAGCAAAAAATGGCTTCTTTTTACTATTATGTATTCCGCGCGCTTAAAGTTTGTTCCTCTGAATCTTTGCTTACCAATGAACTTAATTATTTGAGAGCAGTTGCGATTCACCGTGGATTTTCTCCCGTGATTATTGATAAAGCCGTTAAAAAATTTTCAGATTCCCATCAAAGAAGACATTCCACTGTTAGAAATAATATTAATGACCTTGTCGTGCTTCCATTTTATCCTTCTGTTAGCTATAGAATTGCACGGTTCTCCAGAAATTCAATTTTCAAGTCGGTTTCTCCCCTATTAATAAAATTCACCCTTCGATTCTAAAAGATTGCGTTTCTGTCTTGAATTCTTGGGGAATTTATAGTATATCGTGTCAGTGTGGTTTAAGATATATTGGCCAAACAAAAAGAGCGTTGAAGTTTCGTATCAAGGAACATGAATCTTATGTCAGAAAAGGCGAAATTAACAAGTCTTCAATAGCGTATTATAGTTGGACATTTAACCATACTTTTGACCTTGGGTCTGCAAACATTATCCAAAAGGCTTCTTCCATAGGTGAATTGGATTTTCTTGAGGCTTTTCATATTCACAAAGATTTAGCTGGTTTAGTTAATGACTTGAAGTCCAATCCAGTCCTTCCTAATGCCTTTAAAATTCTACTACCTTAGTTCAGTTATTTTTGCCGATAGATGGCGTTACCTCCTCGCGTTTGGTAGCTTTCCATTATTCGAAGTTCAGATTTTGAGCGTGAAGGTGCAGTTCCCCCTCGCTCCCTATTTTTAACTTCACTAATTTTTCTTGTCCTTTGTTTTACATGTTTGATCAGATAGCTTGGCTCAGTAAAAGTAGGCGGCCGGTGTAACTCTGATTAAAAATCTGGTTATAACCAAGTGCAGTGCTGATAAGGACCACGTGTTTCTGAGATTCCCCTTTATTTTATTTTTCTTCTTTTTAGGTATTTTTTTCTCCTGATGAGGAGGGACCTGTAGCTGCCCTCGAAATCGATTGAGTGTTTCAATATACTTACGCTAAATACAAGGTTGGTTTTACGATTTTGATCCACGAGACTGTTTTATGAATAACTTTATTGAATGAACACGAGACTTATAATGTATTAATGTTTTAATGACGCAGGTTTTATGTATCCTTTTTATTGTGGATGGTATCAGTTTTCAGCGTTACCATGCACGTTCTGATCCGTGTTTGCTTAGTGATAGAAGTGTTCTATGAATTTAATGTTGACATGCATTGAATTGAATTATTATATTGTATTTGTGATCTGTTTATTGAATAATATCCTAGTTCCTGCTTTACTTCAAAGAAACTGTGAAAATGCTGATGTCGAGTATTAATAAAAGTGTTTATTCGTCAAGAAGCATGTGCAGAATTCAAGTAGATAAGATTTATTTCTTTTTCTATAAATATTGAAATTGTAAACAGATATTCTAATAATAGACTCACTGTGTCTAATTATTATTAAGGTTTATATACGTATATTAAGAAGCTGTGCAGAACAACCGTTGACGGGTAGTCTCGGCGTATTTCTGATTTTTTGGTATTTTTGATAAAATATTTACGTTACAATAGTAGTAAAGGAAACTCTAATTTTAATACAACACTTAAAATTTTGTTGCAGAATACTTCATATGTTGTATGGAGGAAGAGTGTGTGTAGTCATTCTGAAAATATATTTAATTAGTAAAAATTTCTATTTTATTAAGATATAAATTTATTTACATATAAGGAATTTTGTTTTAAAATGACCATTATTGTCAGAGCATAAAATCTTTTCAAATAAAGTTCGAATGTCCATTTAATTCATGTTTCTCTCTTGAAAAATTTCATTTTTAGACTAAAAGTACAGACTATAATCCTAAATATGTTTTCTTCATCATTCTATATTTTACTTCTTTTGCTTACTCGTGTATTCAATGCACTTATCCCTTCGGCTCTTAAATTTACCAAATTTGGCTAATTTTTTCTGACTTTCAGTTTATTATCACTATACTTTGTCACATTAATTTTTTGTGTAATTGCTTAGTTTCTTCATTAACATAGATTCTGTTAGATAACCATTGGATCTTTATAGAGGTATCGAATCAATCGCTTATAGAGATGATGGTTGAATTTAATTTTTTGTAATGTTATCAACCTATTCTAGTCGATTTATAAAATTTATCTTTCAGTCAATTGGTTAAGTAGCGTGTTTCCGGTTTATTCCTTTATCAGTATTTTTTATCTAATTCCGAAAATATATTAAATAAATGAGGATAAGAAAGCAAGCAATATGTAAACCCGAAATTTAGGGCAAAGAACTAGCTGTTAGTAGCTCTCTCATATAAGGTAGGGATTTCGTTAAAAGATATGCCGGGTAATCGGACGAGACGATACTTTGAATGTCACATTATCGGATTTTTACTCTGTATATGAATACAAAATTTGATTGCATTGATAAAACCTTAACAACGCATATAATTTTATGATAGCAAGAAACATGAGATGACCAGAACTTGCAGTCTGCAATCAGATCATGACATCATAATCCACTAGAAAATTTTTTGTCATAACAGTTGTTAGAAGTTCTTTTGTTAGAACTGAAATGTTCCGCCACTTATGTAGTCCATTAGGTAGTATACAGCTCATTGACCTATTACATGATGAACATTGTTAGATATGATTTTCTTACATGATTGCATAAAACGTAATACAGTAGACTTCTGATTAAACACGGTGATATAGAGGACGATGCCCATGGTTAAACCAAAATCATGTTTTATGGGACAGTTTTTAAAAGCGCAGAAATGAGGAATAACTTCTATTTTTAATTTAGCAATTCATATTAATGAATGGATTAACAATCTTTATTTATTGTATTTATGTACAGTTAAATTACGCCGTGTTATAGATAAAAACAATTCCTAGATATTGTAGTATTAACTACTATTGCTTGTTATATCATTCATAATTTTCTCTTTTTGCATCTGCTGTGGAAAATTTGATTTATTTTGGTAATTTGCGATAATAACACTTCCATCATGCTGCTGTAAATATACTTAGTCTTTTTAAAATATGTCCCGGTTAATCCGTGATTCAGTTAATTCTTACCTGATTAATCGCAGTTAATTGTAGTTCCTTTTCCACAATTTTAAATTTAATAGCTTGCATAAGCTAAAACTGCTTGAGGTATATTTCTCAGAAATAGCACCACAAAATGTATAAATAGTAAAAGTTGCTTCCATAAGCAAAGCAATTAAAATTTTTAATAATTATTTAAATGCATTTTTAGCAAACTGTGAAAGAATGAGGAAATATGAAAACACAGGAATCTGTAAAATATATTGCGTTATTAAAATGACAGAACTCTTTCACCGAATAAATTCTACATGATATATATTTATCAAAAAATAATCTTTCTTATAATGAAATGAAAATACATTATTCAGGTGTTATAATATTAAGAACATAATTTTCATGAAAAATGGGAAATTTCATACCCTTGCAAATATTCTCCTCAACTTCATATCCTTTTTTGCATATGCATGTTTTCGTAATAGTCCAGCCTCCGGAAAATGTGCAGTTTGAACCTTTGCCACAGTTACATGCTGTGAATTTAATAGAATATGTAAGGAATCATATATCATAATACTGCTCAGAACTTAAATACATAGCAATCTACTAATGTGATACATAAATGACCTGAATTACAGGTGAAGTGATTTATAATGCCTTTTGTATTTGAAATGTTTAATGTTGTACTCATTTTTTATCATGTCGTATTTCACATATTTCATTATTGTATGAAAACTAAGTGCAGATAGTTTTCAAGCAAAGCAGCAGAAAAATATGCACAGATAGTTTCAGTAGATTTAAAACGTAAACAAATGGAAAGCACCTTTAAATGAAAATCAGTTAACGAGGTTAGATTAAACTGAGTGATAGTTACATTTTATTACTGAGAAATAGTAAGTCGCCGTACGTGCATTCAGTTCAATCTCTGTGAGTTTTTGTCCAAAGTCGACCTTCATTTTAAAATATTTATTCTTGAACAACCTTGTTACTCAGAATTTAATAGAAAGAAATCAGTGTGTTAGCCTTAAATTTAAATTCAAGGTAAAACACGACCTAAGGGTAACGAAGATTTTGAATAAAACTCTATCAATTTGAACGCCGATCAAACATAGCCACATAGCCCCTTCTCTTTCAGAGCAAACATTTTACATTAAAGTTTTGCAAAAATACTTATATTTACTCATACTTACTTTACTTATACTATATTACTTATATTACTTATACTTATATTACTACAATCAAATAGAGCAGTTTTCTTAACACACTCTTAAAACAACAACAAGCTAACTAAATTAACTGACTAATTGAATTGAGAGGTTTTCCTCCTTTTTATAAGATTTTAAAATCGAGCGGGAGAACTTTCTGGAACTTTCTCGAAATCAAAAAGAGATATTTATTTATTTAATGTTAAATGCACGCGCTCTTGTATTTTTAATCTTCCGGCTTAGCTTTCCTTTAATATTCGTCACGCGCTGCACTGCGCGGGAAATAAAACCATTTAATTTATAATTCAACTAACATTAGCTATTCAAATACCAAATTCGTAACACTGCCCCCTTTCCAAGGACTGCACGTCCCGGGCAGTACAATCCCTGGACAGGAAGCCAAACTTACAACTATGGCATAAATGCAATAAACAACATGAACGCTAAATGCAATAAATAAAACAAGTCAAATGCTATCAAATGCAAATCAAATGCTATCAAATACAAATCAAATACAAAATACAAATCAAATACAAAATACAAATCAAATACTAAATACAAATCAAATGAAATACCAAATACAAATCAAATACACAGTTAGAAACATAAAGGACTATGGTCTTACACTATTTACAATTATTTACACTGCGTACTATGGCCATAGTAATGAGCTAACCTGTCGTAATGAATGACTTTAGGTTTAAAGTTCGAAGACTTACGGATCCGAACCACGACGTCATTCAGTCTGTCTAGGACTGTGTTGTGTAGCGAATTTAATTTAATTAAGTGATTCATAAAAATCAAAATTTTAAGTTGTAATTATTCAAAATTTGAGCTACACAAGTTTGGTTATATTCTTTTTGGGGCCTATTAATTCTAGTGTAATATATTTTGGCTTTCCGAGTTTACGCGAACTGCGTCTTCAATCTTGTACACGCAAACAATGGATAAGTATTTTTGTTTCTACGTAATAAACTCAGTTTTTCATGTCAAAAATTAATTTGATTTCTTAGTATTTAATATCATTAGTTGCAGAAAAATTAGCTCTTTAATATGGCATAACTTTCATTTTTCTAACTTTAATTGCATTTCAGTTATGAGCTTTAATGAGTAGATTTTTCTTCGTTTCGCTTGTGATTTAGTTAAAGGGGGATGAAATGCCTTCTTTCCGGTTGAAAAGTCACTTTTTGCGAGTTTTCAGCGTTCTTTCGTTGGGACCCTTGCAGGGTTGTTGAAATTCCTAATCTCCCCCGGTCGCAGGTGGTGGTTATTTGGCGAGGGTTTGGCGACATAGATTTTCCGTTGAGGTTTCAAAATAGTGGTTTTGGCGAGTTTGATAACATGAGGGTATGCTGTGGTTGCAACTATTTCAACTTTCGGCGAAAAATGGGTTGCGCCATCTTGGCAGTCCGGCGCTCTCCCTTTTAACGGGTTGTTTTAGGGGACGAACTCACTTTTTTTCACTTTTTTGCACTTTCTACTTACCATCTGACGCTGTCTCGTTGGCAGCAGAATTTCATCTCGGAAAATGCATTTTTCCGTCTTTGGATCTACGGGCCTCTTGCCCTGGAGTTTTGAACGAGGGACTTAGTTGCACGAATTATGACCTCGACTAAATTATAGGCTCCTCATCGCCGTGCCTTAATATGTAAGTTACTCAAAGATAATTAAAATAGGAAAAAGCGAAGAAGAGTGATGCCTAGTTCTAGTGCCGTTAAGAAGAAATTTCAGTCTTTCCTCCATGAATAGTTTCCATCTGCTTCGACCTACCTAATCTTTAAGAATTAATTGCCGCCATCAAGAGTCTTCTGCATCGCTAGCTCCGGTGTCCCACGACAAAAATGCTACCTTCAATATTGGATTGGATTTGACTTTTTTGAAAACTATCCACCCACGAACTCTTCTCATTTTCTACTACGCTCAGCAGCCGTCCTCCTTGGCATCTTGATAATTGTTAAATATGAGGGCATTTCTCCTCCTCCTGTTCATCTGCAGCTTGTATTTCATAAGATAAGTTCCTTTTATTTGTTTTCTTTTATTTGTTGGTCGGATATTTAAAAAAAAAAAGAGAAAAAATTTTATAATAGGCAATTCTTATAGTAAAGTTTACTAGACATTTCTAATAAGTAATTCTAACAACTAAAATAGTTAATAGTGATTGAAAATAACTTAATTAGTTGAATTAAAAATTTTGTAGTTGAGTAAACTAACCTAATTCTAATGAAATCATTTTGTTGTCCATAAAGTAAATTATTAGATTGGCCAAGGAAATATATCATTATTTAAATTAGTTAATTGAAACTGTGAATGTAAATTAGTCAGATTGGTTAAGGAAATTTATTCTTCATTAAATTATTTAATTGAACTTGTGAATTTCTTTCTTGGTGAAGATTGATTGGTAAAGGTGTCATTATTTGAGCTTCTTTGCTCCTCTTAGGGACTAAATTGCTTGTAGGATGTAATAGCTGATTTTAATTAACATATTACCCGGTTAAATCGTTCTTTTGAAAATAGAAAGTTACTATGTGCTTTAACCAGAATTACATTGGTATTGATTACTCTGTGTGAAATGTTTTTTTTGGAATGTATAACTTGTTAATTATTCTTTTTTTTCTCCCCGGGGAGGGTATTGTTAATTTATCCAAAATTTTATCTAATCATATTTATCTGAATGTAATAGCAATAATAGTTTGATATTATTGAGTCTAAGGTAGAAGTAATATTACTCTGTAGAGGTATGCATTTTGTTGAAAGCAATATTTTACAGTTCAGCTTGAATCAGATTTGCTTACTAAGTTAATTCTGCACTGTGTAATAATCAATATGTTAACAGTACTGATTGAATATTAATTCTTACAAATTACTGGACTGAGTAACTCTTAAAAATTTTAATAAATAGGCTCCCTTTTCTAGATCAGTCAATGTTTATTTATTTCTTTTTGTGTGTGTGCTCAATGATTTTCACCCGTCTCAGTCTCAAATTGATTTCAGGGTTAATCCAAAAACACAACGCAAATGTACTGGGCTTATTGATATTAGTATATTACTGTTCAAAAACAATTTTAAGTGTTATGTCAACAGAGTAGGAAACCTTATTGGTACCGTGATTTTTCTACATAACATTATTGGTGCCGTGAACTTTCGAACCAAATTATTAGCACTTAACAATTTTGTTGTGCTGTTTTTTTTTTGCATCACTTTTGGCTTGCGCTTATAGTGGAACTTAATTTTGACTTGAGACTGGTGATTGTCATGTGCACTATTGCATATTTATGTGAAAGTTTTCTTCCACATGTCTAGGCTTTTTACTGAAACCCTACTCGTTAGTTAGTTACAGTGACAGGCCTATACAGTGGTCGTATTACTGTGCTTATTTTATACTTATTGTTTGAGGTTGCATACCAGATATGTACTACTGATACACATTTGGACTTTAAAACTATTGTATCCAACACAAACATTTTCACGCAGTACCTGTTTAGTTAAGTATTTTGTTTTGTGGAAAATTTTGTATTGCATGTTTACATATTGATTTTGAGGATTACTGTTTCACACTTTTGAAACTGTATGTTTGCAACATAAGGTTAAAAGGCACGCGTGTTGATCACACATTGGGATACATCCCTATTTATGTGCTGGAAATTGCTGATCGCAGTTTAAAATGCCAAAGAAAGTGTCAAAACGAGCAGCCAGAGCGGCTAGTAATAGTGCAATAGACTGGGAGGAGAGTCAAGAAGTAATGGCTCTATCAGTTTTTGGTTCTGATCCTCTGGATTCTGTTCCTCTTTTCTCAGGTGCAGACAAGGGAATTAGTCTGAATGACTTCTTAGATAGGATTGATCTCATTGCCACTCATGTGGGTTGGTCAGATGAAGATAAGTTAACAGTGATCAGAGTCAAGGTGGCAGGTGAGGCGACAGAATTAATTAGGAATAATCCTAGGTTAAAGAAAGAAGCCAGTCTTGACTATGTTGTGAAAGCGTTGAAAGAGAGGTTCAGTTCAGTGCACAATTTGCACTCTAACATCCGTGCTCTTATTCAGGCTTTTCAGAAACCACACGAGTCAGTGCGACAATTTGCAGCACGTATAGAGGCTCTTTCGTACAAAACTGTACCAGTGGAAAGAAGCAGTGATCCTGCAGCAGAAGCACAGAGACAGGATTTACTTATGTCAGTGTTTATCGAAGGATTGCAGTTGCATTTGCGACGCTTGTTGCTGCCACAGAATCACAAAACTTTTGTATCTGCTAAACAGCATGCAATTATTGAGGAAGACATGTGGGCTAAGAGCCATGCTAGTAGTGATTTTGCAACAGCTGAGGTTAGAGCAGTGAATGCTGCTAAGCCAGCAGTCAAGAAGGCAGTTACACCACCATCAGTAACCAACTCAGAGCTCACTACAGCTATTAAGATGCAGCAGGAAAATATAGCTCAGCTTACAAAAATGATGGGCTCTCTCCAAACACAGGTGCAGAGTTTAATATCACAAGGTACTCGTTCAAGACCCATACAGCCTCGTCGTTACAGATGCAACAGAATAGGGCATGTTAGCAGGGACTGCTATGCGAATATTGTGCCTAATCAGCATTCTAGACAGGGTCAACAGAGATTTCGAAATAACCAAACAGCCAGGAGACATTCTAATAACACCACACCAGCTGTTTCGGGTGCTCCAAATACCACAAGTGTGGCTACAAATGCTTTGAATCCCCAAGCACCAAGTTTTAATTTAAACTAATTCAGGGTGGGGAGAAACCAGTCTCCGTTTCGTCTCCTAAAACCCTTTTGGAGGTGCCATCGGTTTTTACAGTATCCACTAGTGAGGCGTCTTTGCCTATTGTTGAGGGATCTATTTTGGGGAATAAAGTAAAGTTTTTATTGGACTCGGGGGCAACTGTAAACATCATAGAAGCTAAATACATTCAATGTTTTGGAAATAAAATCTCATTGGATTCATGTAACATATATTTAAAGGGTATTGCTGCAGAAAAAGTAAAAATAAATAAAAAAAAATGAATTTAACAATAGAATTTCAACAACAATATTTTGAAACAGAATTTTTAATTACTGACACACCTCTTTCATCTCAGTATGGTGCTTTATTAGGAACTAAATTTCTTGCAGACCACAATATGCATTTGGATTTCTCCACTTCTCAACTCTTAGGATCAAATGTAATTCTTAAATGGAATCTAAGTCAGCCTAGTGCTATGGGTAATAAGGTTTTCTCAACTTCAGTTTCTCAGTCATTTTGTTACTCTGTAACCAAACATAAATTACCACCTTTTTCTGAAAATATCATTAAGCTCACTGCTCGTTCTGTAAATTTCACTACTGATACTGTCTTAATTGAACCTTTAATAGAACATGCTCAAAGTCAATTTTCCATAGCCAGGTCAGTTAATCAGACTTCTTCATCTAACGAATTTTATGTCAAAATTGCAAATTTTTCACCAAATACACTACATCTCAATAAAGGAATGAAATTGGCCAGTGCCCAACCTGTGAATGTCATCACACATAACTCTGAACTTGTAAACAACACCACCATAGAAACAGGGGAGGATTTCGAGTCTTGGGGTGGTGAATTTGATCTTACACATTTACCTGAGCAGCAACAACAACATTTATCACACCTTCTCAATCAGTATAGTAACATCTTTGCTGCCTCAGTCACTGAGTTAACAGGGTGTGACACCATCTTACACAACATCAACTTGCGTGATAATATTCCGGTTAGGCAAAAGCCTTACAAAGTACCTTACCATCTCAGGGATGAATTAGATAGACAGGTAGCAGAGCTGCTTGAAGCCAACATCATTCAAGAAAGTGACAGCCCTTACAGTTCTCCTGTTTTATTTGTTAAGAAAGCGGATAACACCTACCGTTTAGTCACTGACTTCCGCAAGTTGAATGAGAAAACGATAGAAGACAGTTTTCCTCTGCCTTCCATGATTGAATTGATAGAACAGTTAGGAGATTCGAATTATTTTTCCACACTTGATTTAACTTCAGGGTTTTTCCAGATGAAAATTCATCCTGATGACACCTTCAAAAGTGGTTTCTCGACTCCTTCTGGGCACTATGAGTGGTTACGAACACCTTCTGGCATGCGAAATGCTCCTAGTTCCTTTCAAAGGTTGATGTCTATAGTTTTGGCCAATCTTTCACCATTAAAAATAGGGATTTACATTGATGATATTGTCATTGCTTCTAAAACTTTTGATGAACATTTGGAAAAATTGAAGTTAGTTTTTGATAGACTAAAACAGCATAATTTAAAACTTAAACCTTCTAAATGTCATTTTCTGAAAGAACAAATTACGTATTTGGGATATAAAGTTACCAAGGGTATTATACAGCCTGATGATAAAAATTTAAAGACCATTCAGAGTTTTATTGCACCTAAAAATAGGAAAGAAGTTAGGCGATTTTTAGGCCTTATTGGCTTTTACAGAAGGTTCATTCCAAATTTTGCCCAAAAGGCACTTCCTTTAACTCAGCTTACTAAAGATAAAGTTCCATTTTATTGGTCACATGAAGCTCAGCATGCTTTTGATATTCTAAAAGCTGAACTTCTGAATGAACCCATTTTGGCTTTACCTAATTTTCTTAAACCCTTTTCCTTGTGTACAGATGCTTCTAATTATGCATTGGGTGCTGTCTTGTGTCAAGAAGATTCTAACGGTTTCCAACATCCAATTTGTTATGCTAGTAGAAAATTAAAAGGTCCTGAAACACGTTATAGTACTGTAGAGAGGGAAATTTTGGCAGTGGTTTGGGCCACAGCACATTTTAGACAATATCTTCTTGGTAAACCATTTACTGTATATTCTGATCAAACTTCATTATCTCATGTTTTAAAACTTAAAGATCTCACTTCTCGAATTGCACGTTGGATTATGGGTTTATCCCAGTTTGATTATAAGATTGTTCACAAACCAGGTAGATTAAATTTAACAGCAGACTATTTGTCTAGAGCAGTAAATGTTACACAGTTAATTCAAACTTCCATTACTCCTGAATTGTTGGATTTATTCAAAAAAGAACAAGCTTCTGATCCTTCTTGCCAACAGATTGTAACTGATCTTAAGAATAATAAGTCTCCTACACCTAATTCTCAGATATTTTTTGTAAAGGAAGATGTTTTGTATTGCAAATTTGTATTGCAAATACAAGAAATCCAAGTCACGTTGGCAGAAACAAGATAGACTAGTTGTTCCTAAAACACTAGTATTAAGAATTTTGCAGGAGCATCATGATTCTCTTACTGCTGCACACTCAGGCTATCACAGAACACTTCGTAGAGTTCAAAAGTCTTTTTTCTGGAAGGGTATGCATAAACAGGTGCACAATTACATCAAGTCCTGTCACTCCTGTATCCAGAGGAGGGGTCATAGACCTGCTCATAAGGCTCCCCTTATGAGAATGCCTATGGCTACCCGTCCCATTGAGCGAATTGCGATGGATATAGTGGGTCCCCTTCCAGTTACTACGGCAGGCAACAGGTATATTTTGGTCGTAACTGACTATTTTTCGCGATGGCCTGAAGCTTATCCTTTGCAGGACACTACATCCATATCCATAATTGAGAAATTAGAACAATTTATTTCAACTCATGGTATACCTCAGCACATTGTTACAGATAAAGGTACTAATTTTATTTCTCAAGCTATAATGGAAGTTTATAAGAAATTGGGGATTACTAAACATACTACTACGAGTTATCATCCACAGTCTGATGGTGTAGTAGAAAGATTAAATGCCACCTTAATTAATTCACTTAGCCACTTAGTTTCTCAAACTCAGGAGGATTGGGATAGACATCTGCCTTTTGCCTTATTGGCACACAGAACTGGTCATCATAGTGCACTTCAGGAATGTCCAGCTTTTATTTTATATGGCAGGGATTTGTGCTTACCAATTGATTTATTATTGCAAACCAATTTTAGAACTTATGATGACACAAACAATTATTCTAAAGATTTGGTTTTGAGATTACAAAAGGCTTTTAAATTAGTCAATCAGAATTTAACAGAGGCTGCTGATAAGCAAGAAAATTTACGTGGAAAGAATTCTCATGATAAGGACATAAAAGTGGGAGATTTGGTGTATTTATACACTCCAGTAGTTCAGCCAGGTATGGCTAGAAAACTCTCTATATTGAATCAGGGACCTTTCAGGGTTATTGAGAAACTGACTAAAGTTAACTATAAAATTTCTTCAATTACAAATCCTGATCGGATTCAGACGATACACGTGGACAGACTTACGAAGGTACCAGAGAGAATTATTTTTCCCACACTTCAAAAGGATGACTCAATTTTGACAGATAATGTAAAGAACTCATCACGCGATTCACCTTACCATCTTAAGGCCTAGAGATACACATGGTTTTGTGTCGAAAAAGTGAAATGAAATATTTTGAGAAATAGTGTGTTTTGTATACAATTTTGGTTAAATTATTATTTGTTTCTGGTAATTGTATTCTTGTAGTCAAATTTTATAATCAATTAGTATAGTTGTTGTAGTCTTCTTGGCTTATCATTGGTCGAGTGTGGCATGTGAGGTTGTGATCAAGTTGTCTTGGCTGGGAACTTTCTAGTCTCAATAGCCCAGGTTTGTTTTTTTTGGAGGTTTTGCTGGGCTGGTCCCCGCTTTTCCCATTTTCTTAAGTTCAAAATTTTTTTTCTCATTCTCTTGAAATCCCTTAGCCATGGTAGTCGGGATTTGTTTCGGTTAGAATTTTTGACTAGATAGTTTTCCAGCCAACACTTCGTGGTGATTGCCTTCTGTTCTTCTTAGTGCAACTCGTTTTTAGTTTTCTTATGCCAAGAATTTATTAGTAGTTTAGTCGGCGCTGTACAGTCGCGGTGTTTACTCATTTGCCCTCTCGTATTGGTGGGGTGTCAGTTCTTAGGGAACTGAAATTCTGTGTGTTAGGGAAACTTAGGATTTATACGGTACACTTTTTCCTTAAGCGTACTTTTGAGTTGATATTGTCACTTCAATGGGTGATTGCAAGAACTAGTTTGTTTACATTTTGTGTCAAGCGCCAGTAGCTCTTGAATTGTTTTGCTTTAAACACTCGTATACTCAGTGGTGTTTGTTTATTTACATATATTTTGTTTTTACACACTTTTCACTTGATTTGCCTTTGGGGGGGTTTCGTGATTTTACATTTTACTTTTCACATTTTATTTTAGGGCGTGTCACGTGTCGTTTGACAACATTTTTATTTTGTTTGATGTATGCTTGTTGTGTGCCAGGGGCATTTCTTGACCCTCTTACTCGGTTCACTAATGGATTTGCTAACCATACAATTATGGTAGGATTGGATTTGCTAACCATACAATTATGGTAGGATTTGGATTTGCTAACCATACAATTATGGTAGGATTTGGATTTGCTAACCATTGTTTTGGTAGGATTTATATTTGCTAACCATGATTTATGGTAGGATTAATTATAAATAGGTATATGTGTCCTTCTTTGTGATTAACATGTGGTACCATTATGTACTTTTTTTTTTTCTTTTTCCCTCTTCGTATTTAGTAACTTATGTAAAACTTTTCCATTATCTGTGGGTCCTAAAATCATCGGAGGGATGTTGTGTAGCGAATTTAATTTAATTAAGTGATTCATAAAAATCAAAATTTTAAGTTGTAATTATTCAAAATTTGAGCTACACAAGTTTGGTTATATTCTTTTTGGTGCCTATTAATTCTAGTGTAATATATTTTGGCTTTCCGAGTTTACGCGAACTGCGTCTTCAATCTTGTACACGCAAACAATGGATAAGTATTTTTGTTTCTACGTAATAAACTCAGTTTTTCATGACAAAAATTAATTTGATTTCTTAGTATTTAATATCATTAGTTGCAGAAAAATTAGCTCTTTAATTTGGCATAACTTTCATTTTTCTAACTTTAATTGCATTTCAGTTATGAGCTTTAATGAGTAGATTTTTCTTCGTTTCGCTTGTGATTTAGTTAAAGGGGGATGAAATGCCTTCTTTCCGGTTGAAAAGTCACTTTTTGCGAGTTTTCAGCGTTCTTTCGTTGGGACCCTTGCAGGGTTGTTGAAATTCCTAATCTCCCCCGGTCGCAGGTGGTGGTTATTTGGCGAGGGTTTGGCGACATAGATTTTCCGTTGAGGTTTCAAAATAGTGGTTTTGGCGAGTTTGATAACATGAGGGTATGCTGTGGTTGCAACTATTTCAACTTTCGGCGAAAAATGGGTTGCGCCATCTTGGCAGTCCGGCGCTCTCCCTTTTAACGGGTTGTTTTAGGGGACAAACTCACTTTTTTTCACTTTTTTGCACTTTCTACTTACCATCTGACGCTGTCTCGTTGGCAGCAGAATTTCATCTCGGAAAATGCATTTTTCCGTCCTTGGATCTACGGGCCTCTTGCCCTGGAGTTTTGAACGAGGGACTTAGTTGCACGAATTATGACCTCGACTAAATTATAGGCTCCTCATCGCCGTGCCTTAATATGTAAGTTACTCAAAGATAATTAAAATAGGAAAAAGCGAAGAAGAGTGATGCCTAGTTCTAGTGACGTTAAGAAGAAATTTCAGTCTCTCCTCTATGAATAGAGTATCATCTACATCGATAATCCAAATCTTTAAGAATTAATTGCCGCCATCAAGAGTCTTCTGCATCGCTAGTGATGCCTAGTTCTAGTGCCGTTAAGAAGAAATTTCAGTCTTTCCTCCATGAATAGTTTCCATCTGCTTCGACCTACCTAATCTTTAAGAATTAATTGCCGCCATCAAGAGTCTTCTGCATCGCTAGCTCCGGTGTCCCACGACAAAAATGCTAACTTCAATATTGGATTGGATTTGACTTTTTTGAAAACTATCCACCCACGAACTCTTCTCATTTTCTACTACGCTCAGCAGCCGTCCTCCTTGGCATCTTGATAATTTTTAAATATGAGGGCATTTCTCCTCCTCCTGTTCATCTGCAGCTTGTATTTCATAAGATAAGTTCCTTTTATTTGTTTTCTTTTATTTGTTGGTCGGATATTTAAAAAAAAAAAGAGAAAAAATTTTATAATAGGCAATTCTTATAGTAAAGTTTACTAGACATTTCTAATAAGTAATTCTAACAACTAAAATAGTTAATAGTGATTGAAAATAACTTAATTAGTTGAATTAAAAATTTTGTAGTTGAGTAAACTAACCTAATTCTAATGAAATCATTTTGTTGTCCATAAAGTAAATTATTAGATTGGCCAAGGAAATATATCATTATTTAAATTAGTTAATTGAAACTGTGAATGTAAATTAGTCAGATTGGTTAAGGAAATTTATTCTTCATTAAATTATTTAATTGAACTTGTGAATTTCTTTCTTGGTGAAGATTGATTGGTAAAGGTGTCATTATTTGAGCTTCTTTGCTCCTCTTAGGGATTAAATTGCTTGTAGGATGTAATAGCTGATTTTAATTAACATATTACCAATATGTAAGTTACTCAAAGATAATTAAAATAGGAAAAAGCGAAGAAGAGTGATCCCTAGTTCTAGTGCCGTTAAGAAGAAATTTCAGTCTCTCCTCCATGAATAGAGTATCATCTACATCGATAATCCAAATCTTTAAGAATTAATTGCCGCCATCAAGAGTCTTCTGCATCGCTAGTGATGCCTAGTTCTAGTGCCGTTAAGAAGAAATTTCAGTCTTTCCTCCATGAATAGTTTCCATCTGCTTCGACCTACCTAATCTTTAAGAATTAATTGCCGCCATCAAGAGTCTTCTGCATCGCTAGCTCCGGTGTCCCACGACAAAAATGCTAACTTCAATATTGGATTGGATTTGACTTTTTTGAAAACTATCCACCCACGAACTCTTCTCATTTTCTACTACGCTCAGCAGCCGTCCTCCTTGGCATCTTGATAATTGTCAAATATCAGGGCATTTCTCCTCCTCCTGTTCATCTGCAGCTTGTATTTCATAAGATAAGTTCCTTTTATTTGTTTTCTTTTACTTGTTGGTCGGATATTTAAAAAAAAAAAAAAAAGAGAAAAAATTTTATAATAGGCAATTCTTATAGTAAAGTTTACTAGACATTTCTAATAAGTAATTCTAACAACTAAAATAGTTAATAGTGATTGAAAATAACTTAATTAGTTGAATTAAAAATTTTGTAGTTGAGTAAACTAACCTAATTCTAATGAAATCATTTTGTTGTCCATAAAGTAAATTATTAGATTGGCCAAGGAAATATATCATTATTTAAATTAGTTAATTGAAACTGTGAATGTAAATTAGTCAGATTGGTTAAGGAAATTTATTCTTCATTAAATTATTTAATTGAACTTGTGAATTTCTGTCTTGGTGAAGATTGATTGGTAAAGGTGTCATTATTTGAGCTTCTTTGCTCCTCTTAGGGATTAAATTGCTTGTAGGATGTAATAGCTGATTTTAATTAACATATTACCAATATGTAAGTTACTCAAAGATAATTAAAATAGGAAAAAGCGAAGAAGAGTGATGCCTAGTTCTAGTGCCGTTAAGAAGAAATTTCAGTCTCTCCTCCATGAATAGAGTATCATCTACATCGATAATCCAAATCTTTAAGAATTAATTGCCGCCATCAAGAGTCTTCTGCATCGCTAGTGATGCCTAGTTCTAGTGCCGTTAAGAAGAAATTTCAGTCTTTCCTCCATGAATAGTTTCCATCTGCTTCGACCTACCTAATCTTTAAGAATTAATTGCCGCCATCAAGAGTCTTCTGCATCGCTAGCTCCGGTGTCCCACGACAAAAATGCTAACTTCAATATTGGATTGGATTTGACTTTTTTGAAAACTATCCACCCACGAACTCTTCTCATTTTCTACTACGCTCAGCAGCCGTCCTCCTTGGCATCTTGATAATTGTCAAATATCAGGGCATTTCTCCTCCTCCTGTTCATCTGCAGCTTGTATTTCATAAGATAAGTTCCTTTTATTTGTTTTCTTTTACTTGTTGGTCGGATATTTAAAAAAAAAAAAAAAAGAGAAAAAATTTTATAATAGGCAATTCTTATAGTAAAGTTTACTAGACATTTCTAATAAGTAATTCTAACAACTAAAATAGTTAATAGTGATTGAAAATAACTTAATTAGTTGAATTAAAAATTTTGTAGTTGAGTAAACTAACCTAATTCTAATGAAATCATTTTGTTGTCCATAAAGTAAATTATTAGATTGGCCAAGGAAATATATCATTATTTAAATTAGTTAATTGAAACTGTGAATGTAAATTAGTCAGATTGGTTAAGGAAATTTATTCTTCATTAAATTATTTAATTGAACTTGTGAATTTCTGTCTTGGTGAAGATTGATTGGTAAAGGTGTCATTATTTGAGCTTCTTTGCTCCTCTTAGGGATTAAATTGCTTGTAGGATGTAATAGCTGATTTTAATTAACATATTACCCGGTTAAATCGTTCTTTTGAAAATAGAAAGTTACTATGTGCAATAACCAGAATTACATTGGTATTGATTACTCTGTGTGAAATGTTTTTTTGGAATGTATAACTTGTTAATTATTCTTTTTTTTCCTCCCCGGGGAGGGTATTGTTAATTTATCCAAAATTTTATCTAATCATATTTATCTGAATGTAATAGCAATAATAGTTTGATATTATTATCAATAATAGTTTACTCTGTAGAGGTATGCATTTTGTTGAAAGCAATATTTTACAGTTCAGCTTGAATCAGATTTGCTTACTAAGTTAATTCTGCACTGTGTAATAATCAATATGTTAACAGTACTGATTGAATATTAATTGCTTACAAATTACTGGACTGAGTAACTCTTAAAAATTTTAATAAATAGGCTCAATTTTCTAGATCAGTCAATGTTTATTTATTTCATTTTGTGTGTGTGCTCAATGATTTTCACCCGTCTCAGTCTCAAATTGATTTCAGGGTTAATCCAAAAACACAACGCAAATGTACTGGGCTTATTGATATTAGTATATTACTGTTAAAAAAAAATTAAGTGTTATGTCAACAGAGTAGGAAACCTTATTGGTACCGTGATTTTTCACCATAACAACTGTGTACGGACCATCCCAAGGTGACTGTAATTTCGGACAGAGTCTCTTCCGTCGAGTCGGATTCCACAACCACACCTTGTCTCCTCTGTTGAAGCTATGTTCAGTAGCTCTCGCGTTGCATCAGGTCTTCACTTTCTCCGTCGCCAAGTTGACTCGCTTTCGTGCGGAACGGTGCATCTCTTCAAACCGGGCCTGGACATCTTGGATGTATTCCTCAGGCGATGAAGGCGCATCCGTAGGGCGACCAAACAGGCGGTCACAAGGCTGACGAAGGTCTCGACCGAAGAGCATCTGGAATGGAGAACTAGCTGGTAGTCTGGTGTTTCTTTACGACCCTAGCATGATTTTGGCAGCTTTCTGAGCTGGGTCTTTCATACAAAGCGTCGGCGTTTCCAGGTGAGGATCCCTTCTGAGGATGGATAGTCATGTTATCAGATGCTGAAAGCAGTTTGTTGTTTTTGAAGTCTAAGGAAAAATTGTATTTCCTTAAAAAGTCCAATCCGAGTATGCATGGATCTGTAATATCCGCCACATATGCCGTGTGATGATAAGCGGTACTTCCAAACATGATGTTCACGTTTAACTTCCCAGATATGTCGATCTTACCACCAGATGCAGTCTGAAGGGTAACAGAGGATGGCGTCCAAATAAGTTTATCTTTAAACTGTTGAGCTAAATCTCTCCGAATGATGGTAACATTGGCTCCTGTGTCAATGATCATATTGCAAGGAACTCCATCGATATTCCCATTGATGGACAGTTCGTTACTGTTTCCACTCACTTAAGCGCTTTAAAACAGGGTTTCTCATTATCTGGCAACCTCTGTTCCTCGATATGGCTATTAATTTGTTTCCTGCGTCCTTGCTGGGAAATGATCTTATTTGCGTAACCTGGGGTGTTCTACAATTCTTTCGTACATAGCCTTCAGCTCCACAGTACCCATACTTTGGTTTCTTGTCACTTCTTTTCCGTCCCATGGCATTTAATTCTCTGTTTAATCCGCCTCTCTTATTTTCCGTGCTCTGGGATGTTCTGCAGTTCCTTCGTATGTGGCCTTCAACACCGCAGTTCCAGCATTTTAGGGTTGGTTTCTTCTCACCAATATTCCATCTCAAGGCGTTCAGTTGTCTAGTTAAATCGTCTAGACGAGCAGTCAGTTGATCCCCTGGCTCCTCGACTTGAGCAGCTCTGACTGGGTGGCGGTCTCGACGAGTTTCTTGCTGGGCTGCCTCGAATTTCATGGCGTACACTAAAGCGCTTTTCAAATCTTTAACATCCGCCATTCGCAGTGCTTTCTGTATTTCAGGGTCTCGGATGCCATCGATGAAATATTGCAGCGAGAGGATTTCTTTTGTTTCTGTCGGGCACTCCTGAAAGGCGTGATGTGACAGCCTTTCAACATCCGTGACGAGCTCCTGAAGTGTTTCAGTCGGCTTCTGTTGACGGGATTTTAGTTGAAGCCTGCTGTAGTCTTTCAGACACTTTTACCCAAAGCGCAGCTCGAAAGCGCCGGATCGAGCTTCAAAGTCTAGTCTCTGGTTTTCGGGAAGCGTCTTAAGGATATCCGCTGCGTATGCTCTAAGAGAAGCGGCGAGATGACAGGCCTTAGCTTGGGAATCCCATCCATTCGCATCCGCAACAAGAAAATTGGGTCTTATACATTTGCCAGGATGTCTTCCCATCATATGTGGATAGCTTCAGAGATGGACGAGCAGGCATCGGTAAAAATTTAAAATAATCACTCTTGCTTCCTGCCGTCGCTATGAAATTCTTTAAAGTATCCATTTCTTTGGCATTTTCAGAAACTCTGTCATCAATTTGTTGTTCGATTTGTTGTTTAACGGAACAAACTATTCCTTCTATTTCTTCTTTGACTCAATCAACTCTGTAACCTATTTGTTGTTCCACGGCCGAAACTCTGTCTTCTATTTGCTCTTTCACAGACGAAACGTTTTCTTCAATTTGTCCAACTTTAATTTCGACCGCGTCTATTCTGCCTTCCATAGCCTTAAACTTATTTTCTATTACGCAGGTAATTTCTCTTTTCCTTTTGTACTGACCTGCTTTCATCTCGTCTTTAAGGGATTTCATCTCTTCCTTAACGGATTCCTGGCCCAATTTCCTTTCTTCCTTAACGTAGTTGACGGCTCCTTCCATTTTTTCTTGGAAAGCAGCAAATGCAGTCATCATTTGCCTGAATTGTTCTTCCATCGCTCTTGTAACTGGCATTCAAAATCCCACTCCTGACACCAAAAATTGCTGTGTGCGTACGGGTTCGATTGAATTGAATGCACAAGTCGATGAAAAATGGACTACATTTATTACTATCACAACAAAAATTTCCTCAGATATTCTTTCAAGGTGCTACTTTGGTAGACGGTTGCACGCATTTTGGCGATTTTCCTTTGGGGAGTAATACAACTTATGGTAAACTCATTGCTGGATAAGTTATTTATGGTAACCGATACTTTGTTGTCATTTTATTTAAAAAATAATGCGTTTTATTGTGCATAAATTCCGTGTTTAAAATATTATTTATGGCTTTTAAATATTAAAAATCGGTGGTACTTTGGTAGACGGTTGCACGGATTTTTGGCGATTTACGTTGGCTCAATTGTTGGCTCGATTTTTACAAACGTCAGCCATCTTGAAAAACGCTGTTTTTACGCATAGTATTCAAAACTTAAAAAAAAAATAAATATCGTTAAAAGTAATGGATTAATTTTTTGTTGAAAATGTCGCTTTTTAAGATGGCAACAAGGGTGAATAAATACATTTACTATGAGTATAAAATAGTAATGTAAGGTTACTATTATTTTCATATAGCAAAGAGAATAAAAACACCGCTATAAAAACATTGTGCCAACGTTTATTTAGATTAAAATATTACTGAAATTGAATATCGAATTAAAAACCATCATACCAACATTTAAAAGAATTAGAATATTATTAAATTCAAATACTTTAAAATACGTTATATAGAATATAATTAACATTAAAACATATGGACAATAATTATCTCAGCAATTTTTGAAAATAGTGTATTAATTTTTTCAACAAAAAAATTGAAGTATACAATTATAAAATAAAGGAAAAATATGTACTTAAATTTTTTTAGTCATTTAACCTATTGCTTATTGATAAGTACCACAAAAAAATCGGAATCATAATTTAAATAACATCTTTGAAGACATCTTTCAAGGAATTCGAAGATATGAATTAAATTTTAAAACGGCGCGGAAATGCACAAATTTTCAGTAACCAATCAGGGAGCTGATTATAGCTCGTTAATACACAAATATTCTATAACCAATCAGAGAGCTTATTACATCACGCCTAGAATTGAAATTATTTAAAAATTCATAAATAATAAAATCATTTTTTAAAAAAATGCAAATTTAAATTGTATTTTAATATTTAACAGCCATAAATAATGTTTAAAACATTAGATTAAATTTATACATATAAAAACCAATTACTTTTAAAGTAAGGTGACGTCATTGGTTACATCATCCACAATATAAAATTTCATAAAATATGATAAACAATAAAATTTTTATTTCAAATAAAAATGCAAAATTAAATTGAATTTTAATATTTAGAAGCCATAAATAATATTTAAAACACGGAATTTATGCACAATAAAACACATTATTTTTTAAATAAAATGAAAAAAAAGTATCGGTTACCATAAATAACTTATCCATCAATGGGTTTACCATAAGTTGTATTACTCGCCAAAAGAAAAATCGCCAACAAATCGCCAAAATCCGTGCAACCGTCTACCAAAGTAGCGCCTAAAAATCAATTTAAATTTGCACTTTTATTTGAAATAAAAGTTTTATTGTTTATCATATTTTATGAAATTTTATGTTGTGGATGATGTAATCAATGACGTTACCTTACTTTAAAAGTAATTCGTTTTAATATGTATAAATTTAATCTAATGTTTTAATATTATTTATGGCTCTTAAATATTAAAATACAATTTAATTTTGCATTTTTATTTAAAATGATTTTATTATGTATGAATTTTTAAATAATTTTAATTTTAGCCGTGATGTAATAAGCTCTCTGATTGGTTATAGAATATTTGTGCATTAACGAGCTGTAATCAGCTCCCTGATTGGTTACTGACAATTTGTGCACTTCCGCGCCGTTTTAAAATTTAATTCATATCTTCGAATTCCTTCAAAGATGTTATCTAAATTATGATTCTGATTTTTTTGTGGTACTTATCAATAAGCAACAGGTTAAATACTAAAAAAAATGTAAATACATATTTTTCTTTTATTTTATAATTGTATACTTCAATTTTTGTTAAAAAAATTAATACACTATTTTCAGAAATTGGTGAGATAATTATTGTCCATATGTTTTAATGTTAATTATATTCTATATAACGTATTTTAAAGTATTTGAATATATTAATATTCTAATTCTTTTAAATGTTGGTATGGTTTTTAATTCGATGTTCAATTTCAGTAATATTTTAATCTAATTAAACGTTGGCCCAATGTTTTTATCGCGATGTTTTTATTCTCTTCCTTGCTATATGAAAGTAATAATAACCTTACTTTAGTATTTTATACTCATAGTAAATGTATTTATTTACACTTTCCTGCCATCTTTAAAACGACATTTTCGACAAAAATTAATCCATTACTTTTAACGATATTTATTTATTTTTTTTAAAGTTTCGAATACTTTTACTATGCGTAAAAACAGCGTTTTACAAGTTGGCTGACGTTTGTAAAAATCACGCCAACAATTGCGCCAACGTAAATCGCCAAAAATCCGTGCAACCGTCTACCAAAGTAGCACCTCTTTCAGTATTACATTATCTCACAGTAGTTATCTTAACTACTCAAACGTTCAACAGAAGTTAATTCTAAACAGCTAAAGAAAGCTAATCCGCGAATTCGCTACAATCAACAAGAGCAGTTTTCTAAACAAACTCTTAAAACAACAACAAGCTAACTAAAATAACTGACTAATTGAATTGAAAGGTTTTCCTCCTTTTTATAAGATTTTTAAATCGAGCGGGAGAACGTTCTGGAACTTTCTCGAAATCAAAAAGAGATATTTATTTATTTAATGTTAAATGCACGCGCTCTTGTATTTTTAATCTTCCGGCTTAGCTTTCCTTTAATATTTGTCACGCGCTCCACTGCGCTGGGAAATAAAACCATTTAATATATAATTCAACTAACATTAGCTATTCAAATACCAAATTCGTAACAATATGTACAGTATATAAGTGCCAGTATATAGGTACATTATTCTATACATATATACGTCTTCATACAAAATACTAGATTGGTATGTTAATTACTGTACTGTAACTTGAAAATATTCAGTCACAGATCACCAAGTTCACGCCAACGGTATTCATGACTTCCGTAAAACTAGCGGTCGGTGCTGCAGCAAAACATTCTACAGTGTCCAAGGCGTATAACATATCCTGGTGGGTGTACGGATTGGTATTGCCCTTCTCACTTTCTTCTGATGATACTTCTTGCACGTCAGACACACCGACACAATTGCTTGTCCATGGAGCACACATGGGAAAACCGTTATCTGAACTAATGGAACTCTTTAAAACTCATCGCTGACACAATGATCGTGATTGCCGAGCAATGCTACTGATGCTGGTTGCGTTTTAAAGAAGAAACTGTAATCTGTGAGGTTATACGGTTTTATCTCCCTCCATTACCAGGCCTTCGTTGTGCACACTCGACGCATATGCGGAAAGTCCGGACTTCGAATCCCGGCGAGGGCACAGCGGATCCACTAATGTCCACTCGTCCTTTAAAGGGCCGTTCAGACTGGGGTCTGTCTGAGCTAACGAAGTCAGTTCCATGTGTTGGCTAGCTCAGCTATGCGTGTAGTTCATATTTTTTAAACACGCTGCGGCATGGGAAAAACTGGTTTTGGAGATGAGTCAATTGTCTCCGTTAGCTCAAATAAACTCCAGTCTGAACAGCCCTTTAAAGGGGAAGAATGTAAGGTATTTTTCCCTCCTTTCCGCATGCCTTCGTGATGTAACTGGAAGAAAGCCCGACGCATATCGCATATTCGGGAGGTCTGGAATACGAATCATGGCTAAGGCACTATGGATTTCCTGACATCGGCAAAATCCTAAAAAAAGAACTACGACTGACCCTAGAACTAAAAAGGCAGTGGACGATTGTCACCACCACGTTTCAGCACCTGGCTCCCCTTATCATCTATCGCCCATTAAAAGGGGATAAAATGATTTTTACTTTCATTTCTGCATGCTTTCGCGGGGTAAATGGGAGCGGCCTTGACGCGCGTTCGAGAGGTCTGGAGTTAAAATTTCTACGAAGGCACTGCGGATTTTTTCAGTTTTCTGAATTCGAAAAACCTAATGACTGTAGAAGTATTTTTAATTAAATAAGACAAAAAAATTCTGAACGCAGTCCTACCAGAGAAGCAGCAGGAAACAATTATGGAAAGCTCTGAATGTTCTTGTTATATGATAAAATTTAACAACGCAATGGACCAAAAGGTTGTAATTTGTGCTAACCGAAATTCAAGTTAAGCCACAAAACTTTCTACAACATCATACGCATCGCTCCAGGGGACTGGAATTTTGGTCATGTTAGCTAAATATTCGTGTTTAGCGAGGTCGAGTTAAAGGGGGTTTACTATGTAGGACTTTGATAATCTTTTAATCCCTACGTCATGGACATTTCGGTATATTATGGAATCCTGCTAAGTAGATACTGATCTTACATGGCATTAGTTTTTCCACTAAAGAATCTTGAATTAAAAGTCACAATAAAGAGTGTTGCAGCAACAAAACCCTTGGATTTTGGAGGAAAAAAAAAAAAAATTGTAGTTGTTTCGCATCCAGCGGACACAGCAAGAAAAAAAGTTTCCTAGATCATAGAGACACAAGGAAACAAATTACGATGACGACTATATTGTACAATTGTTTCGGAAACAATTGCTGTTATCTATAGGAAGGGATTACGAATTACAAAGAACCCTATTAATGTAATATCAGGTTTTAGCACCTTCATATTCTAGAACAACGCCACAGCTGACCTTTGCTTTTCTAAATAACACAAAACAGGTACCAGACACATGTCAAATTCACTATGTGGACATTGACAGAATTCAGGATTGATGGACATAAATTAAATTTCATATCGATAATATTCAAAAGATTGTTTTAAATTATTTCTTGATGAGAGGTGAAGATAAAGGACGCAGGCCTCTTTGCTTCATTGTTTTATTGAGTCTATACAAAAGTTCAGGAGTGGGAAGCTGGGAAATCGCAAGTACAGAATAAAAATATTGAAAGCTACTAGCAAAGAAGCTAATAAGCAGCATTATACTTTAATCAGATAATCGTCTTATACTTCTAACTCTAAGGCAGTTCATGGACTTCGGTTCTGCAGGAAAGATTTGCCACGGAATAAGTTATTCTAAGTATATATTAGGAATAAAATGTCATACTCTGTGTGGAAGCATAAAATAAACTTGTAGAGTCTTCCTACATTCTTTTTTCTAAATAGATATGCAAAGAAATTTATTCATTTTAACTGTTCATATTGCGTCACTTGCTTTAAGTTATTAACATTTTACCATGGAATAAACTATTCTGAGCATGCATTATCAATAAAAAGTTCTATAAACCTATATATAAGAGCTACGCACCGTTGTGCAGGAAATTCTTTGTATTGCCTTAATTTTTGAAACCGTTTGTCGTAGACATTAATATCAATTACAAAAATGTTTTAAATGCCGGAATAATACATACTTTGATATTTTTAAATCTAAAAAATTACTATTGTAAAATTATGAGATGGAAATTTTTATAAGCCCTCCGACTGAAGTATAATTAAACATTTATACGCTTCTAAATAATAAAACATGGAATATATGATTCCCGAACCACACAAACTAACTGAGATAGTTAACTTTAAAGAGCATTTGAACATAGTTAAAAATGAAATTTCAGCTTAGAAGTTTCTGGTGTTAATAGATTACATGACAAGTATAGTACAGAAAGTTCTTGATAAACACGAATGTTTCCAAAAAGGATATTTTATTCATAACATCTTTCAGAGTTTCGTAAAAGGGTGGCAGGATTCAATATTGATCAGCTTGATTGCTGGTACTAATAATAAGTGTTACATTGGTATTTAACAAACATCTCGCAACATTTTTTGAATAAATTTGAAGTGAAAATAGTTTTTAGTTTAATGGTGTTTTTGCATGATTATTTGATTATGATTCTAAACTAATAAAACTACATAAGAATTTTAATAACTCCTTTTAACATTGGAAAACTTATGAATTAAAAAAAAAATAAAAGCTAAACTCAGTGGCCCAAACCAGCCCTAATGGGCCAAGGCCTGCTGTGCCCCGAAATGTGCTTTCTTGACCGTGGGCCCCGGGGTGCGTAAGCATATGCCCTGAACAAGTGGTCAGCTTGGTCGCAGGAACCCTAGTGTTTAGTCCCCAACTTTAGTTACTTGGTACTCACTTTATCGACCTAAGGGATGAAAGGGGTGAAAGGCTGAGTCGAAACTTATGAATTACCTGGAATAAAATTCCTTCAACATAATATACGTAACGCAATTATAAATCAAAAAATATTACGCACTATCAAATCACAAAGTAAAATACTTGAATGGCATTAACTGGAAGAAACATTAGCCTTGAAGCATAAGACTTTATCTTTGAAACGCCCCATCGGAGAAAGCAGAAAAAACTGCCAAAATGTCTAAATTCTGAAATTGAACAGCTCAGTAAAATTTTATCTCGTGTGAGTTGAAACTTTTTTTTTATAATGAGTAAAAACCATTGCTATAATACATCTATATAAACAAGAGAGAAGCGTGAAAAGTTTAATTTCATAATTTTTTTTAAACTGATTTTATAAATTTAAAATATCATAAAATGAGTATTTGTTTCATATAATGAATTTTCGGATTCGAAAATGCATATTTTAAATAATCGGTTGCGAAACAGAAAGGGCCACTGTATAGATTTTTATAGTCGCAATATACGCAAATATCTGTACATTGCGTGCAGTTATAATAATTTGCGTACAGCTATAATTAAATGTAACTGTGCACAAATCATTTCTAATCTAATAATATAGGAGGATTGTTATTTATATTTTTGGTCTAATAATGAAAAGCAAATATTTATGATCGATAATGGTTTTATTGTTTCTCAAAATATTCTCCATGAAGATCAATACACTTTTGTATGCGTTTGAACCAATTTTTGAAGCACTTTTTCCACTACGAATGAGGTAACTCCAAAACATACGTTTTGAATGAATCAACTGCTTCTTCGGGTTTTGCAAATCGCTGGCCACGTAATTTATTTTTGACATGAGAGAATAAAAAAATTCATTGGTGCCAAATCAGGGCTGTACGGCGGATGACTCCTCAATTCGATGATTTGGCCCGTCAAAAGTTCCTTTGAGTCGATGTGTGAGATCTCGCATTCTCATTATGAGGAATGATTTGCCTCCTTTGTTCTTTTCGAATTTCTCCTATGACTTCTGGCAAACAAATGTCATGTACCATTCGGAATTGACCGTCCTGCGTTTCTCTAACACCATTGTCGCCACGTAACCGGTAATGCCAAAGAAACAGGCAACCATTTACTTCGATGTGCTACTTCCGAGAACAACATTTGTCTGATTTGGCTCGTTTGGAAGACTCATATAGTCGACTGCTGTTTCGTTTCGGACTCATGTACAGATCCATCATGTATGTAGATGTTATACACAGCTTTAAATGCACCTTGAACTTATTTTTCCAACATTTCCTTGCACCAACTGACACGAGCCTTCTTTTGAACCTTTGTCAGATTATTCGGGATTCAAAGTGAACAAATCTTTTTTTATGGCCAAATGTTTATGTAAGATCTTATTGATTCTTGCCATACTAATGCCCAAATATATTAAACTCTTGGTATATCAGATGACAACTTGCGTTATAAGTTACGCACAGCCATCGATATTTTCCGGCACAACAACCGATTTTGAACAATCTTCACTGAATTTGTCCTAGAGCGAGCGTCGACCACGATTGAATTCATTGAACCAGTTTTTTACAGTGCTGTAGGAGGGACTGGGACTATTCGTGGCCGTTTCGCCGTCGGGACGTTTAGCCGTCAAGACGTATTTTTCTTTACAGGACTATATTATAGTATCTTACCGTATTATGTTAAGTTGATTTAAATTAATATCTCAGTTTAGTTTAATAATTTTATTTAATATATAAAATGTTTTGTGTACAGTTTTATACAAATACACCGTTACATATTAATTTTAAGAGAGTAAAGTGCCGACAAGACTCCAAATTTATTCCGTTTTCCATTCAGATTTCATAAAAATATCAGTTTCCTGCTTATATGAGTAATTTCTTTCAACTAACCGATTAAAATTTCAGGAAAGTTTGGTGAATCATATAAATATTGTACGCGCATGATTTTAAAATCGATAAAATAAATTCTGTTAAATCAGAAATTTAACCTCAGTTTTCTTTGATACTGACATAATTTTCCAACGATGTGTAAATTCTTTATATCTTATACTTAAAAATAACTATATATATTATAAGCAACCTTTATTATTAAGTATACAAAAAGTAAACAGAATTATTAAACTAAATAACTTTAATTTGAGTATAATACGGCAAGATATAATACAGTCATGTAAAGAAAAATATGTCTTGACGACGAAACGTCCGGACGGCAAAACGGCCACGATAACGGCAGAAATTCCTAGACCCCTGTAGAATGGTGGTTTATCGCTGTACAAAGAATTCAATTCATCGAAGTGCTCTTGTCTTAATAATCCACATTGAAAATTACGAAAAATAATCGCACGAAAATGTTCACGAGTCAAATTCATTTTTCCCGAGAGAAATTTTTCAGTTTACTGTAAACAACATAAATCAAGCTAAAATAGCAAAATGTTCTGAAGTAGTTAGAGTTAAAAAAATTAACTTTCAATTGGAATCGTCTGCAATCGCCTAGCAACACTTACTGTTGCCAAGGCCAGAAATATAAATTGCAACCTTCGTATAAACCTTGTAAAATATGAATGATAAGCCATGTAAAATATTAATCATACTGCGTACTTTTTATATATTTTTTATTTAATAAAATTTTCTTTGGTAAGACAAACTGAGCCTAACTCCTGCTTAATTAGTACTGCATAGTTTCCTGTCAAAAGTGTTAAAAATGTATAAATTTTAATGAATATAAGAATTCCTGAAACTATGATACTAGAAGGAATAAAAGTTAGAGCTGTAATTTTTTTTATCACACTTAAATTATCAATTTTTGTTATCTAATAAGCAGTCTAGCACCGTTGCTGTAACTGTAATTTTAGCTTTGAATGTTTCACCTATTAAAGAAATATCTGGCATATTTAACCTATTCTTTTCGTCCTTCTCTCTTCTTTATTTGCATTTCTCTCTCCAAGATTCTCTTTCTGTTATAAGGCCAGGGCTTCTCGTTTTCTATGCCTAAACATTTGGCCTCAATTGGCTATTAGTGTAGTCAAAAGAGGCACTTCTCGAATGTAACATATGTAATCTAACGTGTGTGTTGCGTAGACACACGTATAGCAATTAATATAAGTGTATTAGCATAATTGTTTTTACAGAAACGAGCCGTTTTGGATAAAGCTTGTGTTTTCTGTCTATTTCGTTTTGTTTATTAACTGATCGTAAGATTCTTTTATTTATTCAAAAGATCATTATTTTATTTTGATAAGGGAAATTTTCATGGAACTTCAGTTAATTTAATTAATAAGGCAAAAAAACCGCCTTTATTCATAACAAATTGAATTTGGAAAAAAAATATCTACATGTAATATTCAAACATAGGAATTGCATAATGCACAATAAAAAAAAAATAATCTTTTTTAATGTAGAAAGAAGAGAAACTTAATAAAAACTACACAATAATCAAAACTACACAAGTTTTGCATTTTGATATAATAAAACTTTAAACTTTCTCTGTAAGAGTATTTCATTAATTCCAAATATTAGGAAAAATGCATTTGATCCTTCTATTCGGCTCAACAGGATATATATCCAATTCGTTTACATAACTGCATTAACGAGAAAGTACTCTTATGGTGACAGTCCATTGCTATTATGAATTAACGAAAACTTTTTAAGTTTAAAACTCTCGTAAATGATACGATAGCTAACATTTATCTAAATGCTGCATTGAAAATTTGTTGACATGCAAAAACAGGACTTACCCACACATTTGCTTAGGTTTTGTCCATACTCTTCTGGACAAAGACAGGTTTTAGTCTTCCAAAAACCATGGTCGAATGTGCAGTTTATGCCTTTACCACAGTCACATTCTGTAAGTGAAAGAGAATACAATGTTAAAGAAAACTGGTATATTTTTATGTATATAATAGTAACAGGAATCACAGTATGAAAGGAAAGAAAAATATTAACTCATCGATTTTCAAATTCGCCTAAATCTAGAGCTATATAAAGCACTTAAGTAAGTCAAATATTATTAGATTTTGATTTTCGATTGCTATCATTGATCATAAAATATAAATCTGAAATATATGTAATTTGATTTCTTTTTAAACAAGACAAAACTGAAAGCATTTGAAAAGCATATCAGATTTGTGCTATTTTTTAGTATAGGCACTTTCTTCTATAAAGCGCGTAGTAAAATATAATTTTATAAAAATATAATTTAGCCAAAAGAACTCCTTCTAGAGTTAAATAAATATTTTAATTCCTTCGGCTGCATTACATAGCAAAAAATAAAACTAATTGACACTAATAAAACTAATTGACAAACAGAGCAAAACATTAGCAAAAAATAAAACTAATTGACAGAGGCATTAAAGTAACCATCTAGTAAATCGCACATAACTTTTTTTTCCATCAATAATTTTTTTTTCTAACCTTAATTGCCACCTGTTAATGAGTGTTGAGTAGAGATTTTATATTATTGGGCCGAACGTATTTAAACCAATAATAAAAAATCTGATGCGTACACCACACGACTTCCTTGTAGGGAATATTAAATTATACGCATTTTTTCTTGCATTTCATTTAAACTTATTGGATTGAATTAAATCTACTTCGCCGACAGCGCATAAACCACAATAGAATAAATGCATTCTTTAAAATTCACTCTAGTATTTGTTTACCCTAGCAACACTGGCGCTAGATTCACTTAACAGTATTATATTTCGTTCATATTATAACTCATAATGCACAAAATTTATATCATTTAAAGAATATAATTATCAAATCGTTGCCACATGTTTTATTCAAATATTATAATAAAGCTAGAATGATGTATAAAAGAAATTAAGCAAACAAACCAAAAAAAAAATAAAAAAAAAAAAAAAAAAAACAGTTTTTCACAGACGATTGAGTATTTCTCATTCAATTAATTCAGTTCTCACTTCGCGAGAAGGCAAAAATGCATAAGAACTCAAAATATCTATATTAAACATTACGAAGTAAATATTAAACACTTATTTTCTCGAAAAAATTCCAGAAAGGATTAAGCATGATTTAATTCGCAATAATAAATGAAGGCGTTTATCTTTGTTGTTGCGAAGCTAAGTTTCTCTAGATTGGCAACAAATCCACTAGTCTACTGTTTCAAATGTAAACAATCTATGGCCGCCATAAAAAAAAAGTCTTAGCAGCACTTAAACAACTTTAAAATTTTTGATAATTCTAAAAATATTCCATACAGATTTACTAAAGGCATAAAACCCGTAACCGGAAGATAAAAACAACATAATTCAATCATTTTTAAAGCAAAAAATGTACAATTTACAAACATATAAGAGTAAAGAGACTGAGATCACTGAGCCGGGTAACAGAGTGGATATATATATATAAATATATTTATATACGTTTGGTGCGGCTGATTGCAACCAAAATACGAGATGCACATTTACATGTTATAACAGACCTATATACAAAATTTCAACGTTCTGAGGCTACTCGTTTTTGAGTTATGCGAGATACGTACGTACGTACATACGTTCGTACAGACGCCACGAAAAATTCTCTTTAGAATTTATTTTAAAGCAGTTTTATAATTTTTTTTTTTTGAGGACACGAGTCTTTTATTCTGTTCTTACGTACAGATATCACGCAAAAACATCGTTAAATTGCATTTGATAGTGGTCAAAATGGATATTTTCGTTGAAATATGCTGCCTGAAACATTTCGCGATTACAGTACTTACTTTTTACTTAGTACAAGGAAGTAAAAAGCGAGAAAAAAACTTACATTTCACAGAATTCGTTACTTTTAAGATAACACCATTAGTTATGATATTAATTTATTATTGTATTTACATTAAATGGGATCTGTTCTTGACTTTAAAAATAATATAAATAAGGAAATTAAATTTCAATTGCTTTATATTTAAACCTGCTTAAATAAATGAGAAGAAAAGATAATTTATGTTCAATTTAACTTGCTCGATATATGTAAATAGTAATAATAATATACAAGCTGCTAAAGAATGCTTAACATTAACACCGATAATTATGGTTAAAATTAGTGTTTAAAGTCGTCGTTTATTTAATGCTACACTGGCTTCATAGTCATGTACTTTTAAGGACACATTTTAAGAGCAGTGTTCTTTAGTTGCAACTGGCATGAATAAATGAATGAAAATGAACCGACTTAAGAATAGTTATGATTCAGTTAATGACAATAATAGTGTTTCACAATAATAGTATTATAGAGTTGTTACTAAAACGTAAAAGCGACTTTGTAAATCACAACACAATTCATGTACGAGAAAATACTAGTTATGTTGATTCATCCCGGAGATTTCAATTCATAAAAGCCAATATCCGATTACTTCTCCAATAAAGATCTCCAATCTAGGAGTATATCATTCATAAAAGCAGATCTCCGATTTCTGACCTTATCCTATTTCTGATCTCCGATTAAATGAACTATATTCATGATTATATATAGATCTGTATTTAAAAGCTGGAGACTTAGAGTCGAAACAAGAGCGAACATTTTAGCAAAAACGAAATTTAGTTTTGTTTATAGCTTGAATGCCCTCTGAAATTTATAAAATTAGTTCTTATTTGAACTGGTGAAAATTTAAATTAAAAGCTATATCTGTTCTTTTAGCTATCTGTTGTATTACATATTAATCTTGAATTCGTGAAATTACTGCAAATTTTCATAACTAGTTATATGAATATTTTGATCAATGTTCCTAGTATAATTTTATTTTATCAAAATATATATGCAGAAATAAATGTAATGACTACGTCAATTCAAGTTCAGTGCAATTTGATAATATTTTTATTTAAAGTATACCATTAAGACCTATTTTTATTTTACTTATTTCTATTCTTAATTGAGGATTTATTGTTTAATAAATATTATTGTTTATATGATTTATTGTTATAATATTCGAAAAACCTAATTTTTTCCAAATATAAGAAATAGTCCCAGTATTCATAAATTTTAACAAATTAAAACTTAAATTCAGTAAAGAAAATCCCCCTCTAATTTCGAAATTTCACTTTTGAGAAACTTTCTGTACAATATGCTTGCATAGCACAGCATTTCCACTAAAACCAGATCTAACTGGAAAATAAGCTTCAGCGTGATTTTTTAGAATGCTGCTAATATAAATTCTACACAAACTATAAGCCCCACTTGAGGTCGTCAGCAAGACAGACGCCAGATCAATGATTAGTCGGAGAGCAGAGACAACACGCACATATTCTTGCTAACGAATGGAGGTTTTTGTAATTAATTACAAAGCTTATTGTTCAATATGTTGTGTGTTGTAGAGGATATACTTAATGCACTCATGTAAAATAAAGAAGCATTTTGGCTACTTTTATGTAAATTATTCAGAAATAGTATTAGTATGTAAGTATTTAGTGCCATTTCCGTTTTGGAAATCTCAAATTATCATTTACAAAATAATAGATTTGAAAGGAATAATATTTTGATCCACAAACAAGATGAGTGCAAAAAAATAGATATTGTGCCGAGTGTCAGAAAGGAGTTTTGAGAACAAATGAGGCAGGTATTTTACAGCTTTCTACAAAGAATAGTTGAATCTACGAACGGTTGGGTACTGGTGATGAGAATAGGGTAACCTCTGTCAACAAGTGAATATTAAGATGCGCAAGATCATATCGGTAACCATTTTTCATCTATGAATGGATTTCAACATCTGGGAACGGATTAACCAAAACCTTTGTTCTCCTTTTTGCATGAAAAGAAAATAGGAAAAGGTTTTTGGCTATTTGCAGGGCTGATATTCAAATAATTTCTCTTAGACTAGCAGCACAACAGTCAGAAATATCTGCAGAAGGATTCAAAACATCAGAACATTGAATGGAAAGCTTGATACAGCAGTATGAACTGCCTATAAGATGACCGGGAAGGCTGTTAAAGTTGCAAGATAATGGAATTGTTAAATGTGCACTTCTATTCAAGTCTTTAGTTGATAACTACCACATTTCTAAATATAGTCTCTCGCACTATTGCTATGAATGAACCTGCAGTGTGGATGGAGGAGGGATCTAAACGGCAATTGTTTAGAGGTGTGACTAGTCAATGTGTTCTTCTGTACTAATTATAAAAGTGCAGGTATTACCTGTATTTTTGCTATTCTTATAAATGGTAGCAGAGCTTTGCCTCTAATCATAATTAAAGGCAAGAATAATGAGACTGAACTTTTTTCAGATATTTATATTTATTTTACTGGAGAACGCAGACGCACACAGAGAGTTGCAGGGAAGTGCGCGGACTTTATGTATCCATTTGTTTTGAGAAGTGATCTGGTCTGTCGCTTTAAAGACATGAGGAACTTGCATTCAGAAAGAATCATAGATAAAATGGTGGTTCCCTGTATAGCCTATATCTCCAGACTTAAAATAATTGAATAATAATATAATATCTTGAAATATCTAGTTGTTCCCGAATCATTTGTAAATGGCAATCAATATTTTACAGAAAGTAGAATAGGCAGAAATCAGTGTGAAAACGTTGTGAAACTTATCTTTCAAGAGTAGTGAAGAATTAGTTCGTTAAAATCAGTGAATGGAGTGAAAGATAAGGACAAAGATTCTACACGATTATGATGTGACAAAAAATTCAAGCTGGAATTCAGAGCTTGGAGCTTTATGGCAATGTTCCCGAATGCGGTGACACGACTCCACTTAAATAAATATAACATTTTGTGCGTGAATATGTAAATAAATGGATTAATAAATGGATATGTAAATAAATGGATTAATAATAAATGGATAAATAAGAAATGGATGGTAAATTTATTATATAAATTTAATAAGAGGCCTACTCGACCGACAAAAAATGAACATAAGCTTCTGATGGTATGAGTACGAGAGACAAAAAATGGAAATATGTGAATATATATACACAGAAGAGCCATCGCATTATGACCACCCTGTTGATAGCATGTAGGACAAAATTTAGCCCTCAAAACTGCTAGCACCTGGCGTGACACTGACTTCACAAGATGCTGATATTAGTCTGAGGTATCTGGTACCAAGCGCTCAACATCTGGTCCTGCAATTCCCGCACATAGCGAGGGGGTAGCGTGGCAGCACGAATTTGATTTTCTAGATGGGACTACGAATGCTCTATTGGATTAATGGCAAATGAATTTGGAAGTCAACATATAATTTCACTGGTCATGTTATCAGGTTCAATGTTCCTTCTAACCTTCTTCGGGAACATACAAGGACCTGACTCGGAACAGAGAGCTTACTAAAGCTATGTTCACTAATTGTGGTAAGTAGACAGGATACAGACGAAGGGTATACAAAACCCTTTATTTTTCTCTATATACAATAACTTCCGTACTTCGGAATACACCGACCCGCTACTCGGGGTCTAAAGTAAAAGTATAAAAATAAAACTAAACTCTAATTTAACTTTAGAATAATACACGTGGAAGATTGGCCTTATATTAACAGGAAGGCGTATGTAGTACAGATAACTGAGAACACTACAATACGTTTAAATTTATCAAGAGGATTAAAACCTCTGGCCTGGAAGGCAAACAGCAACTGCGTAACTTCTGAGGTAAGCGGCCTGCTTTGACTCACTGCTTCCTCTCTCTCGCTTGGCAAAAGGCCACAACTTAAATACTTGGCGTTCGCCAGACAAACTTTGCATAAAAACCTTAACGCTTATAATTCTGGCCGGAAGTAGAAAATAAGAAGTGATAGTAAAGATTTAAAATAAAATAACCGTTAGTAAAACTTAAGATCCTTACATACTTCCCGCCAGAGTTAATTAGTTTGAAACTGAGGTCTAAAACGACCTTGTTGAAAACTTTTAGCTCTAGAATCTAACGCGAGGCCAATCTTTTACAAACATAACTTCGCTAGAAACTAGAAATTTAAAAGAAAGAAATTTGTTACAATAGCAGCTCCCAGGATACAAAAATTTTTTTTCATCTGTACTGCATCTAAACAGGAGCTTTTATTCAATTCTGGTTCCTTCCAGAGATCTGGAAGGAAAACTAGTTTAATGAAATGTTACACAATGAAATGGCAAGTAACATATACAATTATACTTCTCTTAACATTCTTATTTCATTCATGACTATTTTAATTATCTCTCCCCGTGCTCTCTGACATGTGTTGTAAAAGAACACCAAACACGAATGTGTTTCTGTCTACGTGTGCCACACTTCCTCCTACAATCAAAACACTAACGTGTTAAAATTCAACATAACGAGACCTCTTAACACACCCTAATTTCAACTCTAAACCCTGAGGTACTATTCTTAAAGTGGCTAACTCTAAAGTGTAGCGTCAGAGAGCCTAACTACATCATTCAACCTTTAACACATATTCGCCATGATTTAGTCTTTACAGTCACACGAATAAAAAAAAATTAACATTACTTTCACTTTTACCATATCACGGTATTTCTTAACATTTAAAATAACAGTTCACATTGTATATAAGAACATATCGACATGCTGTTAATTTTACACATTTGAAAACATACATTAGTAGTACCTTGTTAACTTCTATTCTTTTCAAAGCAAGTGCCAATTCTTTCTACATTGAAATAATACATTTCAAAAAGTCTTTCAGACTAAAACTTCTCTCTTGCTAGAATGTTTTAAATAAAATTTATACAATAACGTTTTACAATATTTAAGTCTTTACACAACGCTATTATACATCAACTTTAGTTTTACGCGCGAGGAATTGAAAAACATAATAAGAAAATCGGTCACAACTCATTTCTCGCCCTTTTGGCGATAAAGGTAGACCTCGCATGAGGTAAAACTTCTTGAAATCTGCCACTTGCAGTAAGAATGAAAGATTAACTTAAGTTTGCAAAGTAACATAAAATTTTACTTATCTTTGTAATATTCGGACATCCTTTTCTGGGCCCAGTCTTTAAAGGTACTGCAGATAGTAGTTTGATTTATCCTCCTTCTTGTACGGGCTCGCCCTTCAGTGCTTTCCTCTGGAAGCTTCCTTTTTTCACCAGTTCGGCCACCCTTGAATACCTTCTTTTTCTCCTCTGCTTGTGGTCTTGGCCGTTTGATGGCAGCTGGTCTTGGCGGAACCGGGAAACTTCTGTCGTGTTCCTGCTTGGACCTCGTTGTTGGCCGTTCAAACTTTCCTTGTAACTTTTCCTCCGCCGCTGATGGCCCTTCCGCAGTTCGGCTACATTTGCTGCGGAGAGTCCTGTCGGATGAGTAGATCTTCCGTTTTAGAGCCGGGTTATAGTTGCCGTCATTTCTCCTGGTTCTCTTCACATACGTCGTCCTTCTCCCTTCTTCATTCTGGGGGTGTTCGTGAACTCTCTTTTCTGGACGGTGGAACGGCTTCTCTTTCTTGTTACCTTCAATTTTTCCCCGGGCAATTTTCTTTTCACTTGCTTCTGTCTCTTATTGGCCTGCCCTTGTACTTGTCGTTTTTCCACCTCTGTAGCTTGTACCTGCGGTGTCTGCCGTGCCGGATCCTGCAAAAGATCTGAAAAGATTTGCATTTTATTACGATCGAAGTAGGGCTTGATTTGATCAATGTTTGCGGAACAGGTTTCACCATTTCTGGCTTTTAACACTACAACAGCGTGAGTTATTTTTTCTATAACATATGGCCCTTCAAATCGTGGAAAAAATTTGGCAGTTTTATCTTCTGGTGCTGAAGAAAGTGAATGCTTAATTTTTAAAACTTCATCCCCTACTTTATAAGTTACTCCCCGTCGTTTCAAATCATAATATAGCTTCTGTTTTCTTTGTGCTACTTCTGTATTCTTTTTTGCTTCTTTTATTAGTTTTTCTATATCACCCATTTTAAATTCTGGGGCTCTTTGTTGCACATAAAATAATTTATCTAACGGTGTTATAATCTTTCTGCCTAGAAATAACTCAGCAGGAGTTTTGCCCGTTGTATCATGTTTTGCGGTCCTAAGGGCGAAAGCAAATTCATTGACATAGTTATCCCAGCTTTTATGAAAATTTTTAACATAACTACGGATCATTTTCACTATATTTCTATTGACCCGTTCCGCTATATTTGATTGCGGCCGATACGGGACCATTTTTAAATGACGTATGCCCAGTTTTTGGCACATGTCTTCAAATATATTACTTACAAATTGAGGACCATTATCCGATATAACTTTTAGGGGCGCCCCGTATTTTAAAATATATTTATTTAAAATAGAATCAGTAACTAATTTCGCGGAGGCTCGTTTTAAGGGAACAATTTCGGTCCATTTACTAAAATGATCAACCATAACAAGGAGATAGCGACTTTTATTTAACTGACTTTTTGGGAAAGGGCCCAATAAATCGATGCCAATTATTTCATTTGGAAATTCGGATTTAATACTATTTAGAAACCCGGCCGGGCGGAAATTAATATAATTAACTGCTTGACATGTTGGGCAGGATTGGACATACGCCCTTGTTAACTTTTGCAGTTCAGGAAAGTAGACTGCATCGCGTACGCGTTGGATAGTTTTTCGAATACCAGCATGAGAAGCTAAAGGGCTGTCATGGAGCTCCTGCAGGATATTTAATCTAAGACTAGCTGGGATAACAGGTCAAAATTCGTTGTTGGAATTCGTAGTTTTTATATAAAATAATAGACCATCTATTAGTTCGTAATGGGCCGCCCTATTTCTTATCGCCACAATATCTTGGTGACTAAAATTTTCAGGATCCTTCAAATACTCATAAATGCTTCCAAACTCAGGATCCTTACCCAGTTCGGTTATTACAGTTTCTCGGGAATTTATTGTACATGCTGTAAGCATTGCCATCTTTACGGTATTGCCTTGTTCGTCTATTTTAATCCTTGATAGGGCATCTGCTACGATATTTTCCTTTCCAGGGGTATGCTTGATTACCAGATTATATTCTTGCAGCTTGAGTGCCCATCTTATTAATCTTGGGGATAAATTTTTCCCTGAGTACAATCTAGTTACCGCCGCATGATCAGAGTATACTGTTATCGGCGCCTTTCCAAAATAGACTCGGAACTTTTGCACTGCTAACAGAACTGCAAGTGCCTCTCTCTCGGTCGCGGAATAGTTTCTTTGTGTTTGATTTAAAGTTCGGCTAAAAAATGCCACGGGCTGCTGATTTTGCGAAAGTACCGCTCCTACCGCATAATCCGAAGCATTCGCTGAAATTTCTAAATTCTCATCCTTTTCAGGAAATTTCAACACAGGGGCTTGAGTTAATGCTTGTTTTAATTTTTCGAAAGCACTATTGGGTTCGGCCGTCCACGAGAATCTTGCCTTTTTCCTTTTTAATTTTAACAATGGCTCAGCGATAGCCGCAAAATCTTTTATAAAGGACCTATAATATGAACAAAGTCCTAGAAAAGAAGAGAGCTTCTTTGCCGTGTTTGGAGTCGGATACTTTTGTACAGCGATTATTTTTGATTCATCTGTATCGATCCCTTTTTGAGATATTTTGTAACCTAAATATTTTAATTCAGGGGCTGCAAATTTGCACTTTTCGACATTAACTTTTAGACCGGCCTCATTTAATAAAGAAAACACCTGTCTTAAATCCTGTACATGTTGGTCGAGATTATCACTAGTAATAATGATATCGTCTAAATAGATAAATGTGGGCTTTCCAAGAACAGGTCTTAACACAATGTCCATGCATCGCTGAAATGTTGCCGGGGCCCCTGAAAGGCCAAACGGCATACGCAAAAATGCATAAGTGCCAGACTTGGTTATAAAAGCAGTCTTAGGCACGTCCTCAGGCCTCACTCCTATTTGAAAATAACCAGTCGTTAAGTCTAAAGTCGTCATAAATTTGGTTGATTTTATGTTCCTTAAAATTTCTTCTATGATCGGTAACGGATATACCGGATATTTCGTTATGGAATTTAATTTACGGTAATCAATAGCGAATCTCCACCTTTTTGGATGCTCCAAAGGATAGTCATTATTTTTCTTACATAAAACCACCGGGCTAGCATAACTACTTGAGATGGGCGTTATGATCTCTTTACGTAGCATATCGGTAATATGCCATTCTATAATTTTTTCCTTATTCTTATCATACCGGTATGGTTTTTGGTGAACTGGCATTGCATCTCCGGTGTCAATACTATGGTTAGTAACCTGAGTAAATCCTGGAATATCACTAAATAACGAAGCAAATTCACTTACCACTTGTCGGATTCTATCTTGCTCGCCATTTAGGCAGTTGGTCAAGTTTTAACATCGGCGGTTCAGCGTTTTCAGTACGAACTGGTTTCATTGTCAGCTTAAGGGACGCTTCATTAAAATCCAGCGTAGCTTGGGCTTCTGGAAGAAAATCTATTCCTAAAATTAAATGTGCTTGCAGATTCTTTACTATAAAAAACATCACCTTTATTTGTTCGTCCTAGATACGGATATGCAAAGGTACTTTACCTACGCACTTACATTTTTCTCCTTGCGCCGCTAACACTGTCGTATTATCCGCATTATATATGCGGTATTTGCGAAAATACTTCCTAAAAAACTCTTCTGCCACTCAGGAACACTGCGCGCCGGTATCCAGGAGTGCGGTGGCTGGGATATTATTCACCAAGACTTCAATCTTCGGAAGAGTCAAATTTTCCACCATTACTGTATTTAACTTGTAGGAAGAGGGGTTTTCGTGGCCTTCGGATTTCCGCACCCTCTCGTCAGCAGAAATCCGTTTTAGTTTAAATTATTTTTCCTTTCCGTGCTTCCCTTCTTTTTCCCCTGGCCTTGAGACTTTTTTCCTGGGTTGCTATTGAACTGTCGACGTTCGCCGGCTGTTTTTGAATGCTCGGGTTTCCTTGCCCACTGATTCGCTTTTTCTCCGTAGCCGTATGCTTGAGTTTGCTGTAGTCTTGGCGTACCAAATTGGTTTCGCTGTTGATATTGGCGTCTTCTTTCGACATCCGCCGTTCTTCTACTTTCAAGCTCGATTGCTAGCTCAAATAACTTTTCCAGTGTAGTCGGATTTCTTAATTCAATAAAGTCTTGCACTTGGGGCAGTAACCTCGGCAAAATCACTTGAATTTTTTCAGGATCCGGACGGTTTCCATACAAGAGCTTGAAAACGTGAATTTTTCTTAAAATAAAGCTCGAGAGGTTTTCGATTCTTTGTTGATATATACTGAAAAGTTCCGTTTCTAATTTCGCACGATCCCTTACAACAGGTAAGGCTTTTAGTAGGGCAGTCTTGAAATTTTCGTAAGTATAGGTGGGACTTCCTGCTTGACCCAAGAGACTTCTGCCTATACATTTGAACCAGTTAAGCGCTTGGCCCCTCAAAGCGCTGGTAGCTAAGGTAACTTTTTGAAACTCGTGCACGGGGTAGAGCATGAAGTGGTCATCCAATTTTTCCAAAAAACTGGTTACCGGTGAGTTTCCATTAAACGTTGCTTCTGGTTTCATCGAAGCGCGCATGGTCTGGACGATGTAACCAAATCCTTCCAGGGCGGCAGCTGGCATTTCTGGATTCTGAGCCGTTTCTGCAGGCAGCACAGGTTCTTCTTGAAACTCGGCCATGGTTATTCTTCTTCGTTGGGCGCCACTATCAGGTTCAATGTTCCTTCTAACCTTCTTCGGGAACATACAAAGACCTGACTCGGAACAGAGAGCTTACTAAAGCTATGTTCACTAATTGTGGTAAGTAGACAGGATACAGACGAAGGGTATACAAAACCCTTTATTTTTCTCTATATACAATAACTTCCGTACCTCGGAATACACCGACCCGCTACTCGGGGTCTAACGTAAAAGTATAAAAATAAAACTAAACTCTAATTTAACTTTAGAATAATACACGTGGAAGATTGGCCTTATATTAACAGGAAGGCGTATGTAGTACAGATAACTGAGAACACTACAATACGTTTAAATTTATCAAGAGGATTAAAACCTCTGGCCTGGAAGGCAAACAGCAACTGCGTAACTTCTGAGGTAAGCGGCCTGCTTTGACTCACTGCTTCCTCTCTCTCGCTTGGCAAAAGGCCACAACTTAAATACTTGGCGTTCGCCAGACAAACTTTGCATAAAAACCTTAACGCTTATAATTCTGGCCGGAAGTAGAAAATAAGAAGTGATAGTAAAGATTTAAAATAAAATAACCGTTAGTAAAACTTAAGATCCTTACGATGTCACTGGTGTTTTCCTCGAACCACTCCCTGACAATTCCACCCTTATGACATGGTGCATTATCCTGATGGAAAACACCATCCCCCGCGGAAATACTGTTGTCATGAATGGGTGAACCTAGTCTGAAACGATCTTCTAGTAGCGCATAGACGTCAGGGATTGTTCTATGGCGACTATGATCCCAAATGTGCTCCATCAGAACTTTGCCCACACCACAATATCCCGCCACCGGCTTGTCTCCATCCAACTATGCATCCGGGAGCCAGGGTTTCGTTTGGAAATTGGAGCATTAGCACACGCCCGTCGATGTGGTGGACCAGAACCAGATGTGTTGTCGGACCATGCAACTTTCTCCACTCATCTAATGTCCAATTCCGATGTTTCTTGCCACATTGCAGACGCAGCTGACGTTGATGTTCCATCAGTTCAGGAATATGCTTCGGCGTCCGGCTGCATAAGCCCATACGCAGCAATATACGCTACACAATGTGTTGAGAAATACCGGGTCGCCACTGTTGTAGCTCTTCGGTCACGGCGAATAATGCGTAGCAATCCCCGCTCCCCTCTAGAATCAATATACCGTCGACGATACACTGCTGGCCGGCAATTTTGTCGTTTCGCCATCCATATTCCACTTTTCGATATGTGCTTACAACGTGAACAGCCCACTATTATGATAATTCTGATTTTAATGCTGTCATCTTCTAATTGGCCTTTTCTGACGTCTTCGTCACTCCATGGGTCTGGATCAGACGATGTTGAATTTGTAATCTTTGCTCAATTAATGACGAGTTGATGTTATTCGTTTTTTTTTTCATTTTTGCCTCAACTAAAATGCTGATTGTAAGATTGTTATTATATCCAATCAGCGACGAATTGGCTTTATTCGTTTCTTCAATTTAGCCAGAACTAAAATGCTCATTGAAACATTGTTATTACTGCCAGTCTCCAAAACTGAATATTTTAAAGCGATTTCTTCATCTCTGATTTCTATTAATTCATTTTTGTTTGTATTTTCTTGCAATTTACTGTCTTTATTTTAATAATAACTAAAAATGCCATCATTGATAACGTACAATTCAGCTCCTACTCTACGTCCCTCCCCGGAAAAAAAAACCACAAATCAAACTACAGTTAAAAATGTTTGTATACAATACACTTTAATTTAAAATGGTTATGATATTGAATGCACTGAAATGAGAAAAATAATTTGTCATGCATGTTAATAAGAATAATAGATTAAATGATTCTGTTTACAGTACACATCCACAATTTTATATTGCGAATAAGAAAAGCGTATTGAGACTAAATGACGAAATCTATTAATTTAATTGCATTATCAAATGTATAAGCTATTATCTTTTCAAATTTTCTATTAATTTTATTGATTTATGAAATGTATAATGTATATTTTTTTTATTTATCATGGGCACACTATGCTTTTATTATTCGTGATATAAATTGTACATGTATTGTGGAAATAGAATAACATAATGTGTTATTCTCATTAGACTATATGATTAAATATTCTTGTCCGTTTAGAGCATTAATTAGCATATACACTTTAAATAAAAGCAAAATTATAAATAACTAACAATTTTTTTAAGTTTTATTTTATTTCTTTTTGTTATGCTTTGCAGTTTTATTTTAAATTTTCGCTTTTTTACATTAAGCTAACTTCACATTTGTTTGCGTATTGCAATATTGTCATTTTATTTAACATTTAAATTTAAATTTTAAGTTGTTAAATTGTTAGTCTTTGCCAGTAGTTGTTTAAATTTATAAGCTGATGATAATTTTTTAGTTTTCCATCATCCGTTTCCTTTCAATTGTTGTCTATCATACTCTACAGATGACACAAATTTTTCAATCGCCTTCATACGCCCAATCATACTCAAAACATTTACCTAAAAGTCAATTTAACCTTATTGCGACCCGTTATAAAGAATGCACGTGGAAAGTTACCTAGTATTGAATTTCAGCTATACAAAGCTTCGTCTGGAACTTGCAAATTTGTTCTGAGAATGAGCTGCTACATAACAAAAGTTCTGATTTAAAACAGAGATAAGGACAGAATGTCATAAAAAATTATTGTCCCGGTATTCCAAAATCTTCTTTCCTAGTCTTCCGATTCACGCAATATAATAAAAGAGATACTGACACCAATCCGGTGGTCAGTATCTCTAATTTTAGTTTATGCGAAGAACAAAGGAAAATTTTTCAATATAATTTTAACTTCTTTCAAACCAAAAAGTTCAGTTCATAAACCTTTAGCTACTGTTGAAACGTCAGAAATTGAATAAAGTGCCAAGAACACACAAAAAAAAAAAGTGATTAACGATCTTATTTTTCATCATATAAATTTTAGGAATAAGCAGAAAATCCTTAACTTTGATTTGAAGGTTAAGGTTTTCAATCAAATGAATTCACTTTCACTGTGAATATACGCAAATGAATTAAAGTACAAAAAATTGTGCGCTTGTTTATACGGCACATACCGAAAGAGATGTAAGTAATCTTTTCAGATTCGAATTTCAAGAATTGTGGGAATAGCTGGATTAAATTCTTTAATGTGGAAGTTGAAACGTGCTGTAATGATCATGGAGGTAGGAAGTAAGAAGGAGAGGTCGTAACCGGTTTTCCCCATACACTGCTTCGAAGCACTGGCGATCCTTTCGCGGTGAAAGTGATACACTGGTCGTACACATGCCACACTAGAGACTTCCTACTGTAGACGTCCAGGAGACGTTTTGAACGATGTGATCAAGCGCAGGGGACCACTACTGTCACCAGTACCGAAGAGTACTGTTTATTCTCACTTTGTTAGGATCGTATTCAGGGAAAATTTCGACTTAAATAGCTAGAATTATATCGACGGGGTATCGCTATCGCAAATTCTTGCTCTTTTCGTTTTATTTTCAAAGCTACATTTTTCTGTTAAAATTTCTTTCCATGTCCTCAATTTGTTTATAAAATTCTCACTATAGTCCTTAATGGAAAGACTATCCTTTAGCCTATTTCATCTTTTTTCATTGAGGTGCTGCAAAAAAAGAGTTTCTATATCTATCATCCCCTGAAATAGCACAATATACGTATAACGAGGGCTTAAATTCAGACGGAGATCGGCTGAATTAATTTTCAGCCTCTGAGTGGAACTATAATTCCAGCCAGAGCCCTAAGTACGATGAGGTCCGATAATTTATTTTTTATTTTATAAGGCATTTCTCCCGCCTTCTTAGCGTGCCTTCGTGGTGCAGTGGTCAGTACGCTCGACGCGTATTCGACAGGTCCGTGGTTCGAGTCCCGACAAGGACATTGCTCATGTTTCACCTCTCCTGCTCCCAAATAACCTAATGTCTCTACAGTGGCGCCCGAACTAAAAAGGGGGTCAGTGATGATTCTTCACCACCTAGATTTAGCGATTGGGTCCCCTAAACCCTTTAAATGGGAAGTATGTAAGGTATTTCTCCCGCCTTCTTAGCGTGCCTTCGTGGTGTAGTGGTTAGCACTCTCGACGCGTATTCGAGAGATCTGTGGTTCGAATCCACGCGAGGGCAGTGCTCATTTTTCATCTCTCCTGCTTCGAAATAATCTAATGTCTTCAATTTAACTGTTTATAATTAATTTAATAATGCATTAAATTTCTATTTATTTCCTTTAATTTTGGTTTAATTATTTAATTATTTGTTCAAAGGAGCTTTTTCCCTGAAAGACTATTGTTTTCGTTTTGCAATTTTGAATCGAATCACTATAAACGGCGTATCACTTTTGAAATTTTTAATCACCAAATGTTAGAGTCCTGCATTATATTTAAAAAAATTAAATAATTTGATAATTAATAATTAAATTCTTGCATTGTGATAAAACAAAGGTACATAGAGGCATCCAGTTTTGAATGACGTAATCCTATTGCGAATATGGGCCTCTGAAAGCCCAAATTTGGAATTTGTTTTATTATCGATTTAGTATCTGGTAAAACTTTAACGAATTTTTGATTAACAAACTGAACGATTTAAAAGCGAGCAAAGACAACCACTCTACGGAAACACCCTTTTATCTCCAGCGCGCGGAACTGTGTATCGGAAGTTCTAAAGATATGCTCATTTAAAAACTATTTTGCGACATTGGTGTTGAACTGAATTTTATGGTTTAAGTGTAAATAACATGATATTTAATAAGTAAAGGTAACACACAAAACGTTAAAAAAACACCCCTTTGAACGTAACTTAAAATCTGAAACTTTTCAGATTTTTTTAAATTATTTTTACTTGTTTTATTTTTTAGTTATTTTATTTAACTTTTTTCCCTTCCTTCCTGACAGTCTTCCATAGAACTCCGGGAATTCAAATTTTAGAAATTAATTATTAAATGTATCTAAATTTAACAGATTTTTACAGATGCTGCTTTTAACAGATTGCTTTCCAGTACGAAAAATTCTTGCTTAAATAGTTTTGTAAACGTATTTGTCAACAGGATTTCAATTTGTGTTTAAAATTCAATGTGAAGGTTATTACATATTTAGATAATATTTATAATCATTATAAATTTAGATACATTTAATAATTAGCTTTCTTCACAGTAACTATCACAGTATCCGTCTTCTGTTCTTCACATTGTGTGAAACATTTTTGTAAAACTAAATTTACACAAATGTGTGGGTACAAATCAAGGGAAAAGTTAACTTATTGGCATATCTAGGTGTACATGTACTAAGTTTGACGAGGATTGCAGCATTTGGTGGTAATTTTCTTCTAGGTATTAACCCAAATATGTAAAATGTGTAAACCCAAAGTGATTATTTTTCAGTTATATGAAAATAAAATGATGAGTGTAAAATGAACAACTATAAAGCCCGTTCTCTAAAAATTTTTAAAAAGTACTTGTTACAGTAATATATGGATGACAAAATTTTATTTTATGATATTTAAAACATTTTGGCGTTTGGAATATAAAATAAAAGTAACGAATATTCTATCAGGTGTATCGAAAGACTATACAATTTTAAAGGTACCGTAATGTATTTTTCATTTTTTAAGTATAATATTTTTGCTAAAGTCTATATTTTTGTAGTTCAACAGCTTAAAATTTTATAAAACAAATTCATAATCAAAATCGTTGTTGTTAGTTATCGGAAAATAACCAAGACGTGATTTTGCGTAAATGTCACTAGACTATACAAATTGCAATTATCCATCACACAATGAATGTTTCTTTTATGTTATGTCTTAAAGACATTATATGGTTCTGAAACACTTAACAATTTTGAAAGCAAATTTGTAGTAACGTTTTTAGTCGTATGATTAGATTTTTTTTGCTTGACTTAATTATGAACTGATATTGAGTCTAATATTCATAGTTCAAAACGGAATTATTTATATTATACTTATATATAGTTACTAATTATTATGTTGAAAACCTGTAATGTTTTGAATAAATGCTTGAATGGAGGAAACAGATATTTAAGGATTAAGCTATGTAAATAAGTTTTCTTTTATGAATCGCAGAATATTTTATAGGCTATATTTTTGCTTACCAAGGCCATGTATTCCAACAATACTGTGAAAATTTAAAAGAAAATTTATAGCAATTCATTAGAAGAAACTTCAGCAAATGTCTTAAATAGTATCATATAAATTTAGTGTGAAAACAATGTGATAAAAATTAAAATGCAAAGACATTTTAAATATCTATAATTTTCGGAGATCTTAAATACATAAAAACTAACTTAAAAATACTTTAGCATTGAAATAAGTTAATACATTTATTAATATTTTCTCAGTTCATTTTCTGTTTAGCTGGTTTCAAAACAATAAATTTCACTGTTTGCAATACACTCAGTTTATATGTTATGTTCTGTAGACATAAACAATGCATAAAATGTTATTCACCAATTTAAATTATTTTATGAAAAGCCTAATGATTCCTGTAAGCTTTTTTTTTTTTTTATTAATGCTAAAATGCATTAACAAATCTCTTATGAACAGTATTAGACTCTTATAAATTTAATGTGGAAACAATTTGATAAAAATTAAAATGCAAGGGACATTTTAAGGACCCAAAATTTTCAAATTTAAAGGTCAATAACGCATGGAAATTAAATATAAAGAATTTCTCCTAGTTGCATACTTGAAAACTGACTTATAAATGCTTTTATATTGTAGTATACCATTACATTATTCACTAGTTCTTCCTAGGTTCTCTTGTTTTTGCTCAATTGGTTTCAGCAGAATTAATTTTATATGCTGTGTCATATTCTGTAAACAAATGTAGTGCATGAATGTCCACATTACGTTTCATATACTGCTAACCTAACTTTACTTACATTTCTTATGCTAGACAATGGATAGAACTTATAAATGGAATAGAACTTATAAATGCTTTCACATTATTATTCTATTTATTATTTCTTTCTGAATTCAATATAATTAATTTTATATTGTATGCTTTGTAAATAAACACAACACAAAATGCATCACCTTTCATTACATTTCAAATATTGTTAATCTAATGTAACTTACACTTATATGCAAGAAAATAATTTAGGCGTCCTCATGCATTATAATATACTCCTACTTCATTTATTAGTTTTTGCTGAATTCAGTTTTTGTTTAGTTGGTTTCAAAAGTATCATATGCTGTACACAAACATTATTCACAATACATTACTTACTATTATATTGCTAACCTATTTTTACTTAAATTTCACATGTTACTACCTAAAAATTTAGTACTTTAGTTATTCTCTGTAGCAGTGTCAATAAAATATTAAGTAAGTGTAAATATATATCAAAACTTATATTTATTAAATTTTATACAGTTGCTAATTTTGATTACGGCATCATTTTGAATATGTTTTAATATTTAAGAAAAACGTTATAATTAAATCAATAAAATATATTTTTATTATTCTGTATAATATTTCATATAAGAAAATTCGTTTACGGCGCTAATATAAGCAAAGCTGAAGGCAGATGTTCTTGTCATTGAAAGGGAAAATAATGTACATATTGCCATATGTCATACATACATATGTCATTGAAATATGTACATTGACATATGTACATATGTCATTGAAAGGGAAAATAATGTACATAATGTACATAGTAAAAACAAATGAATTTGTTGGCTGACATGGCGAAAAATGTAGGGAAACCATAATGTGCAAGTCTTTAAAATGCTCTTGAAATGTTCATGCATACAGCGAAAATTAACCTGAAGTTAATTTTTTTTGCGTATTTTATTTACTTACATTATTTTTTATTTTGGGGAATAAAAAATGAAATTTCTAATTTTTAGAGAAAATTCGCGCTGCCTGGAAGCTGCGAGCGCGTTTATTCCTTTACCCGCTACTAGTGACGTCACGATCGCAGTGTCGAGGCCTTGTTTTTCCGGTGGTGACGATTTGGCACCTCCTTCCTTTCTTACCTTCATGATAGTAATGCAATTCCGCGGATTGTGAAAAATCAGTGGCTTAGCTCAGGGATAAATAGAAGGGCTAGGTCATTCCTTCGTTCGACTCCTCGCCGACGCGAGCCTTATGGAGGAGGTGAACTGGAAGTAATCTGATGCATCTGTGTTGCACCTGCTCTGATTTCGCGAGTTTAAAACTGTAGTTTCATTCAGTTTCGAGACGATTTTCTGGAGATCGCGCATCCCAAATTAATTTTAATCATATATATTTGTTTTCTAATAATGCAAATATTTAATAACTTGTATATATATATATATATATATATATATATATATAGTTTTAGCCAGTTTTCCTTTTAAATTCTATATTTAAAGTATCCTTTAATATGGCTTCTTGTGCTGTAGCAACGTGTCGTAAAGCTTATAGAAATACGAAAGGAAGAGATATTGTATTTCATGCTTTCCCAAAGGACAATTTGCTTTTGACAAAAGAATGGATACATAAATGTCGAAGACAGGATTCTATTAATGTGAAAAACACAAGAATTTGCGGCGAACATTTTCTGTGCAGTGATTATGAAGATGACATAAGAAATCGCTTGCTTGGATTGCCGCAAAAGAAACTGTTGAACTGCAATACTGTGCCGAAAGTAAATTTATCGTGTGCAGTAAACGAAATAACACCAAGAAATCGGAGACATTTGAAAAGAAAACTAATGCACAGTGCTTTTTGAAAGACTACACGAATTAAGCCCAAAGAAAATTTATTTTGAGGCCGAGAACGAAATTGAAGCTGACAATAATAAATCAAATGTGAATGATTTTTAAATAAAATTCACAAGTGACAATGTCCTATAATTAGAAGAACAAAATAATATCCTAAGAAAATTGTAATAAAATATTGAAAAATAGAGAAAAGAAAAATTTTAACATGTTTGCTGAGCGACAAAGAAGGTGGATGACATCTAGAAAGAAATTTGTATCGGAAATTCAGAAATTAAAATCCCAAACAACGAAATTTAGGAAAAAACCGCACAGATCGGAGAATTTGGAAAAACGTCTAAAGCATATATTTACAAAGACGCAGATTAGCGCATTGCTAGAAAAGAAGGAAAAAATCAGGTGGACTAGTGAAGATATTTCACGTTGCACCGTCATAAGAGCTCTGTCATCTAAAATCTACGATTTTTGGAAAGAAGAAATGGGAATTCCTTTACCTGGCACTAATACATTAAGGAGATGGTGCGCTAAATTTTCATGTAGTCCAGGAATTCAGAGTGATGTTATTGCTGTAATGAAGGAACGATGCGAATATTTGAATTCTGTAGAAAAAATATGCGTACTCGGTTTCAACGAAATGCATGTAGATTCTAAACTCTGATATGACTCTAAACTGAACCAAATTCTCGGTCCTTTTCAAAAAGTGCAGTTTGTTTTAATCAGAGGTCTCATTTCGCAGTGGAAACAACCAACATTTTTTTTTATTTTAACACTCCAATGAAGAAAGAACCTCTTTTTTCATTCATAAGACATATTCAATCATCTGGAAGTGTAGAAGTGAAAGCAATAGTGTTTGATTTAGGAGGATCTAGTAATTTGTGGAAAGAGTTACAGATTTCGATTAATAGTTCTCAGTTTCCAAAAAAAAAAGGATTTGTTTTAGAAGATGGAACTGTTTTAAATGTTGATATTAATAAAGAGGATTTTAAATAGAGATTCAGGAGAAATTAAATTGTGTCGCAAACTAAAAACAAATTATTTAATGGTCAAGGGAAACGAGAATAATATTTCAACCAATAAATCAGCCAATAAATAATATTTCAACAACTTGTATTTGCATTGTGACTGTACAAATAAGCATATATAATATGTTTTCATTTGAAATATTTCTAGATGACATTTCAGAAGTTAATAGCGTAAAGCATATTTCAAATGAGAACTAATTTTGTTAAGTTATTGTTAAAGTTATTTTTATTGTATCCTGTGTTATTATTGATTCGATTTTGTGCTAGCTTAGCATTCTAGATAAAATATAATAATATAACATTACAGTCATTAACATAAGGAGACCTGCCTCGTTAACCCCCACTTTTGAAAATTAAATAATTTTTTTAGGTACTGTGAGTAAAGTTGTTTTTCCTAAATTAAGATAACAATCTTACATGTATTTATTTAAATGTAATATTGATATAAGCCTAAGTTAAAAAATTATTTTAAAAAATACATATATTGAATAGGGAGAAAAATAGCCAATGTAAAATTTACAATTAGGCTGAAACTCAAACTTAAATTAGCAGAAATTTTACCATATATAACCATACATGTTTAAAACGATGCCAATTTAAGGTTGTTTTTTGATTAATTTTAAATAGCTGTTATTACAGTTATCTTAGAAGCAGTAATAGAGTTCTCTTAGTTAACACGCAACATAAAGAAATGATTAGAAATAAACAGGCGTTTAAAGAAAAAAAATCCCTGCAAATTAAAAAAAAAGGAACTTTATTCTAAGAGTAGCGTATTTTATCTGTTATTTTAAAATTGAGTAATTACTATTAAAGTTTTTAATGTTCAGTGTAAAATGTATACTGCAGCAACATTGTCTCTTCTAAATTATAGCTATCTTTCACACACAGCTCATTTTAAACGCTGGTTCTTCAGATTTAAAACGCTAATTTCTATGTTGTCAATTGCATTTCCGCGCTCAGTGTCATCATGGCTACGTCATCACTCCCCTCTGCCTGTTTCAGGGGGAAAAGCTCTATGAGCTAGCCCTTCTCTTTTAAGTCCTGGGCTTAGCTGGGGTAGGGCAAGAGGTGACATTTGTCCCCGGCCTTTAGCATCCAGGAGGTGCCAAACTGATGTCACGAAATTTTAGTATGAAATATATTCAATTCTTGGTACACAGAAATGGGCTCAAAATCTTGAGTTGTCCCCGGTCGCCGTAAACCTTAGCCACGCCTCTGCGAGAAATTGAGCACATTTGAAAGAATGGAAGTTGAGTGGGCTAGTTGAAGCGGCGGAGCTAGTTGAGCACATTTGAAAGAACAGAAGTTCAGCGAGCTGATATATACTTTTCTATATCTGTAAAGACCTAAACGTAGCCCAAAACATCCTGTAAAGAATCTCAAAACAGTTTAAAACACTAGTTACATATGCAAAAATCATGTCAAAGCCGAAAAGTGCCCCCACAAAAGACACTTCAGAACTTATTTGGCAATGAGTGCTAAATGAAATAGACAACTGCCATCAGCATGAGTCCAGATTGATAAAACTGTTGCAGCTACTGGAACTTTATTAAATATGGTGAGTGACAAACTCTGTATACTGTGAGACCAGGTACAGGCTGCGCAAAAGAAAAGTGTATGAAAAGAGATACATGATTTTTATCTCCCCTGCTAAAAATGCTCCATGGAAACCAGTAAAACTTCTTATGGGTTTCGATTGACATTTATTGGTGTTTGTTGGTCTCTGTGGGTTTTTCTTACTGGTTTCAAAATGCCGCATAGAAACCAGTAAAACGTTCTACCGGTACCTATGGAATTTTTGTTGGTTTCTGCTTACTTTTACTGGTTTTTATTGATTTCTGTGGGTTTTTCTTACTTGTATCAATTGACACCCATAAACCAACTTCAATGTCAGAACGTTCTACTAGTTTGTATTGGTTTATATTGATTTTTACTAGTTTTCTTACTGGTATCAATATAATAATAAATCTTCTGTTGGTTTATATGGGTTTATGCTAATTTTCTATCTGACGTTAATATCCTTCTTGCAAACAATAAAATTAATAGAATGAAAATATGATCTCTTTAAGACTATCTGAGTAACCTGGAAACGCAGGTGGTCGTTTTAGAGAGGGTTTTTACTAAATATGCTTATTTATTTGATTAAAACTTTTTTCGGAATCAATAACAGCAATCATATACAGCACACACAACCAGGTCTCTCTAAGCCGCAAATAAAAGTGCATCTTCGCAAGTAGTCGCCTTAACGAGGTGATGCTCAATACCAACATATACTCACGTTCTCAGATATACGTTTATCTTTTAGAAGCGGTCGTCTTAGGGAGGTTGCATCTACGAAATGTATCTCTCTAAGGCGACCAGCCGCACCAGCAGAATTTTCCTTGTGAATGGTCCTCTTACAAAGGGAATGTTCAGTACCAAAATATACTTATGTTTTCAGAAATACTGGTTCCTTTCAAAGGCGGTCATCTTAGGGAGGTCGTTTTTGCTACGAGTTGGTTCTCTGAATACACACACATACGCACTTACATTTCTGATATTACAAATAAACACCGGTATCGACCAATATCTCTTTAACGCGACCAAGTCCACGCTGACGTGAGGAAAAAAATTCCCCTCCCTCCTCCGATCTCAGAAGTTTCCTAAACAAGCAATATGGCGCCGTTCTAGTTAATGTTGTGCGATGTTTGTGTTATGGTCTTCGTGGATGTAGTAATGCAATATATAATTTACTATATTACAAATTTTAGAATGTTTTACTCTTTAAAAATTAGTACTAAATAATAAAATACCAGCACTGACTGTTAATATGAAAGCAAATACCACTAAAGCCATGCTCGTGTAATCGTGACTAATGCTTGAGAGAACTTTGCTGATAGCTGACTAGGTCTGAAAGGGAGTTTCTGTGCGTGAAATTGATTTCCCCTCTTTACTTTTATCCTGAAAAACAATGTGCTTAAAGACTGAAAGGTGATAATTTCAGACTCGATAATTTGGATCACTGTGTTTACATCAGACGCACAAATATAGTTTTTGCATTCTACTGAAAGTGTATTTTTGAAAGATTTTGTTTTATTACAGTTTAGAAATACTTTTAAAGCTTATTCATGTAGATGCTTTATCATTTGAATATTATGTACTAATAAATTTGAGCATACCTTATTTCAAAAAGATCTTGCATGATTCAAGTTTTCGATTATTGTGATGTGGCCGAGCAAAAAGAATTTTTTTATGTCTTAAAAAATGTGCTAATTACATTTCGCAAGCAAAAACGGTCAGTTTTATTTAAGATGTAAACATTGAAATATGTCGCGTGTTTATTACTTATTGAACGAGGTAGACAAACATACAAGCTTAAGGAATCTTTTTTTCATTACTAAAATTATGTGAAAATTTAGATGATCATAGTAGCTTACATTGTTTTTACTTTTTGGTCTATTTTGCTTTACAAATATGAGACTGAGACCACATTTTTACATGAAACATTTTGCGCTATTTTGTTAACACACTTATGATAATTTTTATGCATAATTTAATTTTCATCATTATTAGTTTGATGAAGAAAATTTAAAATTTTTTTTTCATAAATTGCTTTTGAAATAGAAATAGATTTGTGAATAATTAATAGAATTTATATGTAATATTAAATGACTAGTCTTGGGAGTATAAAAAGTGAATTATTTATTGGAAAAAATTACATTAAGTGAAACCTCATATAGTTGTTATTGTCTTAAATGACCACATCTGACAGTGACACATTTGTCAGGAGTATAATTAAATAACAGTACTTAAAATCACAGATAGTTTTGTCAAGCTACAAGAAACTGACATTATCTTGAATTGCGGAGTTGATTGTTTTAGGAAAGTTTCACTGTATAATCAGTTGATTTAGGTGTAGTAATTTTTACGTAGATATGAATTTTGCAGAAGTAATTGAAAGTTTTTACAAGACCAAAGCTTTTCGTATCATGAATCTTGTTTGGGAACTGTTTTAGCATCGCTTTCAAATACAGTTAGGTGTGTGTGTGTGTATGTGATTATGGCAAAGCCTCGAGGGAACTGCCTAAGAGGGGGGATGCCTTCGTGGAGGACTTTCTAAGGGAAACTGTCTCGTATACACGTTACACATGGGGAAAACCACGAAAACGCCCATGCAGCCAGCCCGTTCGCGGGATTCGAACCTCGAACCGAACTACCAGTGTTTAGCGACTTTACCGCTCGGCCGCTGGTGGGCTCAAATACAGTTAGAATAATATTTATACATTATTTTATCTCATTAGTTATACTGCGGAAATAGTAGTTACAATTTTCTACACTAAATTTATATGTTTGTATAGATATTAACTAACGTAAATAAAACTGCTTGTAAACAAATGTAACTATATGTGCTATATCCGCTTAATTGCACTGACAGTAATTTTAACTGCGTTTGTATAAGGCTGCACAGAAGATTTATTTATATTGCTAACTACTGCACTATATAAATTTCATTTGGCATTGCAAATACAGGAAATGCTGAGCATGAGGTATTATTTTTATATTATATAAAATACTGGCAATAACAATAGCTATCTTTTCAGTACTTTAATTTTTTTTTTAATTTAGAATTTTTATGTTTCAAAATAATATTTCTATACACTTTTTAAAGTCTTTTTTCTACAATAGAAATCTAAATAACTTATACCTAAGACACTGACTCAAATTTATGCCAATAATTCATGGCTTTAATTAATTTTATGTTCCTTGGAGATTATATGTGAAAAATCTTTTCTAATAATAAATTATTAATATATATATAGGTAAATGGTATTTTTATATATTTTTCCTATAGGAATATAGTTTCATTAAATTAAGTTATTTAATAAATAGATACTTATAATTACGTGTATATGAGTATATTCATACTTATTCACAGAGATGGAATTTTTACAGTACGAAAGTTAATTAATCTTTTTTACATCAAGAACTACATATAGTATAAATACCTATTATGTTATAGATTTTATTTATATAAAATCTGTGGAAGATTATATAGAACTAAAAGTGAGATATGGAATAAAATATTATACGCTAAGATATTTCCTTAATTCCCGAACTGTGGGTTGAGAATCGGTATTTGTTGAGACTTGTATATTTTTTAAAGTTCGTTTTGTTACAATATAATTGTATTTTGTGTATTATTAAGTTTATTATATTTTATATTCATGTTTCATTTGTCTTCTGAGAGATGCAGGTAACATTCAAAGTATTGTAGAATGTGGTCGACACAGTGTTTGTACATAATTATTTCTTCACTACATTATATTCTAGGATTCATCCTTTCCTCCACGCAAAACATCTCTGTGTATGCCTGTCATAGTAAACTGCAGGGTGTTACTATCAGTGGTAAGCGAGCTTTAAGGGGATAGCAAGTATGCTAAATTTGAACTCTATGTTAAGTTTCTAATTTGCAAGTCCCGTATTCTTTTTGCTTGCTTGTTAATAATGTTTCTCTTCCTGAAAATTTGGGTTTCTTCTAGTTTTGTTTTTTAATTTGGTTTAGTGCATTGTAGGTAACTTAAAATTTAAGCAGATGCTAGAAAGTATCATCCTTTGGCAATACATTTCTCATTAGGTATCAAATTGTTAAACAAGCTGATGTGATTAAATACAATTGTTTAATTTCCCAATTAAAGAACTGAAATACAAATATACGCAGTGAGATACAGTACTATATGTATGTATATATATAATGAAACCAATAATATATATACTGGTACTATCAAAGTCATGATTCGCAACCATCAAATGAGATGTATATATATATATATACATATGTAATAAATTCTGTAGTTGAATACAGGCGGTTAAATCCGCAATAAACAGCAAGAATTTTGATGGCTTAAAGATGTTGAAACTCCAATCCACAATGAATAAGAAATTTAGCAGTCGAGGTAGATTTAATTCAACTTATTCCAAAAGTTTACATTTTTGGTAAATTTGTAGTAAGAAAAAAGGAGCAGGCAGACTGCAGTCCAGCTAGGCCAAAGCATAGAAAGCAAATACGTTATGTTAAGGGTGAAATCTTAATTCAGACTGAGTTAATTTTGGTTGTTGATACATTTTTTATTGATAATTAAAGCTGCTGTAAAATTACTATTGGTTGTTTAAGTTTTAGGTCCATTTACAACATCAAGTTATAGAAGAGTCATATGACATGAATTAATGTCGAAATGATGCAATGCAGAGAGATTACTATTTTTAGAATAGAGAAGGAAAATTAATTTTATGCTGTTAATTTAATCTTTTACATATTCTTTATTTTTCTTACATATATATATATATATATATACATATGTACATATATCATTCGATGGTTGTGAATCATGACTTTGATTATTATCTTTATATTAATTTTTTCAAAATTATATAAAGGGAGTTTAAAATTTTGTAAAGAGAATATATACAAATATTTTGTAATATGTTTATAGATATTCACATGCATTGAGAAGGACAGGGGCTTGTAGGCTTCTAGATGTTTTTAAGATTTTATTACGTTTTTTCGCATTGAATTTTATTTAAAATTACTCTGCATGCTTTCTCCGCCATTTTGTTCCGTACATTTCATCAGCGCTAATTATGTACTTCTGCTGGTTTATGTTATTTTCTAACTTTGATGGAAATTTGATCTACAGTTCTGTTTTTGTGTATTGTTTTTTATAGGGACTCTATATATGGATACTCGTTCTATGTACGATTCTATGTATGGATACTCCGCTACGGTGTAATGCTATTGTTTTGTTAATGGATTTTTGTCTACTGTTTTGTGCAGCGATTTTTGCAAGCAGTACCTTTATTGGTCTGTTGATTTTTGTGTTCTGGTTTTTACAGGATTTGACCTTATGGGTACCTATATAGGTGTTCGTGTTTTGTCTACTGGTTTTTATGCGGTATAGACCTACGGAATATCCATTTTTAATGGAGATTTGGCCTATGCATATGCATAAAGCTCTGATTTCTGGCTATGGGTTTTCACTAGGATTTCGTTTATGGTGCCTACAGATCTACAGAGATTCGGGCTACTCGTATCCGTACAGTGGTATGGGTATCTGTTTATAGGTTTTTTACACGTATTTAGCCTATGGATACCTGTACAGTTATACACCTGTACAGGGCCTGTTAATACCTGCACAGGGCTTCTGTTTATGGGGTTTTACGGGGATTTGGCCTACAGGTACCCGTACAGTTGTACGGGTTTCTTGCTATGGGTGTTAACAGGGATTTGGTCTACGGGTACCCGTACAATTGTACGGGTTTCTGTCTATGGGTTTTTACGGGGATTTGGCCTACGGTTTCCCGTAGGCCTGTTCCCCGTAAAAACATTTTATGGATTTCTATGGGACATTTTTAGCAGGGTCTCTAACTCCTGTTACGCAATGATTCCATTTGCAGTAGTTTACTAACACGAATACCACGCAAAATAGTTGATTTCTCTACTGATGAGCCTGCCGACCAGCGGCCGAGCGGTAAAGTCGCTGAACACTGTTAGTTCGGTCCGAGGTTCGAATCCCACAAACGTGCTGGCTGCATGGGTGTTTTCGTGGTTTTCCCCATGTGTAACGTGAATACGAGACAGTTTCCCTTAGAAAGTCCTCCACGAAGGCATCCCTCCATTAGGCAGTTAGCCCTATTGTGCTTTGCCATAATTAAATACACCACACCACACCACTACTGATGAGTCTCGTTTATGCCTGGGGAAAGATTCCAGAGGTGCTACGGTCAGGATGGAGAAAACCACACGCTTCAGGTCTGAAAAACCTTCGTGAAAGACTACTGTATCAAAATGATGGATGAATTTTAAATAGAAGGCATCATTGTTAAATAGAAGCAGTAACCTAAATATTTTTACTAGTGCGACTTCTGTAAGTTGAAATTTATAGTTATGAAGCTCTTTATCCTTATGGCAAGTTATTTAGGGAGGAAGTTATTGTCGATAATAACTTTCTCCCAATGAACGATAATGCTGATTCCACATCGCGCTGCACGAATGTTCGATTATTTCGACGGCTAAGGAATCCAGCACTTAAAATGCTCCGTATATTCTCCGTATTAAAGTCCGTTAGAAGATGTGTACATCGCATTAGGATGTCATCATCAAAGCACCCCCTCGAAAACTCTCCACGAACTTTAAAATGCTATTTATAATTAATACACTTTTTGCCACAAGAATATCTCGGTAATCTAAGATGAAACATGGAAAATCGCTATAAAGCTTACAGTGCGAACAAGAGGAACCACACAATTCATTAATATTTTCTGTGCATCTCTAAAAAATTGTCACCATAACCTTTCCTTACCCTGCTTTACATCGCATTTCTTACGTTATTTTTATTTTTGTTTTGTTTATTTATTAATCTTTGACTGGAATAAGCAAGTATGCATTTTTAATTAATTTAATCTGCCTGAGGCACAGCAAGATAAAGATATTGTGAAACTTCCATGTCCCTAGTTGCAAAGTCATTGAAGTCTTATGAATGTTTATAACTATTCTTTAATTTTTTTCTGCAAGCATATTATCATGTCTAAATTCGACAAAAGTAGTCACATATTACCTATCGACAAAAAAGTGCATCTAAACTTTTAAATGAAGATCTTTATTATTTGATTCTAAGACATGGAATGAGCCAGTACTGGCATCATCCGATCAGACGAAGGCAACGTTAAGTTTGCCATCCCCCACACTTGAGTAAGATTTTGTATAAACATTTCTTACCCAATTCGACAGAAGATAGAAGGAAGTCGAAGTAAAAGACAGACGCACGCAAGAGTCTTTGAAAGAAAATTCGCCATTTTGTTTTTTTTTTCAGCAGTTTTTGGACATCATGATACGCGCCTCCGAGGCCCTATGATTGTTTGAACCTGTGATTGCAATCATATACGATATTCAAGAAATCGTGTGGCCTATTATTGTGGTGCTATGTGATATTCAAGAAAATGCGTGAAATTGTGATTGTGGTGATATATGATATTCAGGAAATTTTGTGAAATTGCGATTGTGATATATATGGATTTCAAGAAATTGTTTGAACTTGTGCTTGAGAGATATATGATATTAAAACAAAGAATAACGGAGTAAATATTTGACAAACTAATCTAAAAATAGATAGATTTGTAATAATTAATTCTATAATATATTTTAAAATATAAAATGTTGCCAACGGTAAGTCTTGACCTCATCTACATCTTGTTGTGTCCATTTTACTTAAGGATGTAATTAGTTGTGATTTTTTTAAGTAATTCCTTCCACAAAATCTAAAATATTGTTACTGTTCTTGTAATTATTTAGCTATTTTGAATAGAATTTGAAATTAAAACTGTTTTATATTCCCGTGCAATGCAGCATGAGACTTATTTGAAAAGAAAATTACGCCGGAAAAAATTAAATACAGGAACCCGCGTATTTTAGTAAATAGATATCTGGTAATTGTACTCTTTTGCTATCCAGAAAATTCTAGAAAATACCAGATTGTTCTCTTGCAGGTTTAAAAAGCTTACAAAAGCTGGATCAAAACATCTCAATTCAGTTGTTTACTTAATTCATGTTCAATGTAGCGAATTCGCGGTGGGATCGTATTAGCTTTCTCTGCTGTGAATCGTGTTCTGTAAAACGTTTTAGTAGTTTTAAATATAACAGCTGTGAGATAGTGCGATATTGTACGAATATGTCTGAAATTATATTGCGATATTGTATGAAATTTCAGCACTTTGTTTTATTTCTTGGGATAATAATAAATTTCATTAACTTTTTATCGTCTTGTGTATTCAAGCCATGACGGAACCCGTACGCACGCAACAATATATTCCTATAAAGATTCTTTATTATTTTACCTCTCAAGAAAAGACTGTAATTAAATTTTCACAAATAATTTTCACTCACTTGCAAAAATCTCTTATTCTACTCCATTCTAGTATAATCACTTATTCCACAAATTACACTAGGTTATATGCTTCTCTCCTAAATCCTAAAAGAACAACTCCATTCCAACCGATTATTTCGAGTCTAGGCACTGCCACTTACCTTTTACCTAAATATTGTATATTTTAGAATTTTTTATTTTATTATTCAGTAACATGTACACGGAGTTTATTAATATATTAAAAAATATTTCTTCTAAAAATTTCCTCATGATTTCATTTGATTTAAAATCATTATTCGTCCATGTTTCAGCGTAAGATGCACTTAAATGTCATGCAACCGCTGCTCTGATTGGAAAAGTGCTAAACGGTGTAGACTGCCATATCGTTGGATCCGGGTTCAAATCTCGGCGAAATGACTGAATACTTTTAATTTTCTGTAGCATGCCTATATTTAACCCATTAAATGACTGACGTTGCGTTCTCACAACATTAATCAAAACATATTTTGTTCGTCTTACGTATTGCGTTTTTCTTTAACTTTCTTTATATATTATACATTAAACTTCATTGTTCCTAGGAAAAAAAATGTTTCTCTTAGATTAAATTTTTTATAAAAATAAATGATCATTTTGGTACTTTTTATGGAAAGATGTTTCTTTAAATTTTGAATAGATCTCATAGAAAAAACAACCATTCACATAATTTCACGCCAATCATCTAGTTTGGCCTAGGTGGAGATGTTGTAACAGATACTTTAAGTGTAGTGTAAGATTCTTCAAATCATTACGTATATTTTGGCACCTTTTTTACGTCATACATATTGCTGCCGGAATTGAATGAGTTGAAATTTCATGCGGCAGGCGCAATTCTTGAGTACCGATAAAGAAATGGTCTTTTTATACCTGTATACAAAATGAAAAAAAAAGAACGTGAAGCGTACGAAACCGCAGTTGATAGAGAACACAGCATCGCAGTAATTCAATAGAACGGCAGTTTTGTCATAGCTATAAAAAAACTAACTTTGATATTCAAGGAAAGAGAAAAAAATCTGTATCCAAAAAATAACCTAAATTCATCGGAAATTACAATAAATGTATGGATGTCGTGGACCTTCTGGAAGTCTGATTACGATGTACATAGAGTACAAGTAAAATGCAAGAAAATGGTGGCTGTCTAATTCCACGACTTTATTTAGATAAATCAAATGCTGGAAACTTGTGCGAAAGACTGCTGTAGACCTCAAACTTTCCCTGTTAGATTTTCAAAGGAATGATGAGTTGGGATTGCTGAAAACAAGGCAAGAATATTCTCAGAAATTCGCAGACTTCATTTTCATATACTGGTTGCGTTAGCCGAACGAGTAAGGATCCAACAAATCACATGATCGAGAAAAATTCAGCAAATTAAACGAAAAAATGTAAATACTATGTTAGTCAAAGGATACCTCTTTGTCATAAATGTTACGCGCTTTTGTACAGCAAATGTTTCAAAGATCTCCATGTATCGCAAAAGTAATCGGTTTTGATGTTGTGTTTTCGAAACATTTTGCATCTTCAATAAAAATAAATATTTTTTACCCCGTTATATTTTTCTCTTAATTAGATTCTAATACTTCAAAAATGATCATTGTTCATTTCGTTCAAGTGAAATGTAGTACGATCGTTAATGGGTTAATAAAGTACTGGCAAGACTTAACGTCTTTTAAGAGGTGGACGGTTGAAGAAGAGAGGTATTAGAGACTCGAATCCTTTCTCTCAGACTGTTCTCAATCGAAATTGAGTCAGAACGTCACCTTTCTCACGTGTGTAATTAAGTCAGCCCCTGTAGTGGTGGTGTATTTAATTATGGCAAAGCACACTAGGGCTATCTGCCTGAGGGGAGGGATGCCTTCGTGGAGGACTTTCTAAGGTCAGCCACTGTAATCTACCTTAGGTAATATTCTCATTAATGACATAATTTAATGACCGATGTGGCCTTTTCCGACAAATTCATTACTTTGTAATCCCGGGAATTTGGGAAAAGAACAGTAACTTAACTTGAAATTAAAATTCAAAAATTTCGTTATTCGTGTACCAAAATAGAAATTACCCAATTGTATCTCAAACAAACTCATTTTACTTTCCAAAAGAATTCTGTCACTAGGATAAAATCCAAATTATTTAAAACATTAAACTTCCCGCTTTGTTCCACTACATCTTTTTCTCCTTAACTAATTCAAACTCTTCGTATTTATGTCTACCATGGGGATTATACAAATAAGTTACAAAACTAATAAAATAAATAAACAGCTCTTCGTATTTCACAATGTATACCGCAATGTTTATACAAGTAAGTTATAGAACTAATAAAATAAACAAATGTACAGAAGCACTGCAAACAAGCATAAAATTTAAAAAAAAAAAAAAAAAAAAAAAAAGTAAAAGTAAAGCAAATTAAAGAAAAATAAAATAATGTAATAAAATAAAGAGAACTCACTAATCTAAATTGAGAAGAAAATTTCGAGAAGCATAAAGCGTCTCTTTAGTCCGTTAAAAGCTCAAGGCTCAGAAAAAAAATGGTGGCCGAGATACAGACATGTGCTTCAGAGTGTCCTAAAGATTCTTCCTCTTCTGGACATTGATGAACGCACTCAAGATGAATATAATTAGTATCTTTATCGTGGCTGTTGCAACTGCACAAAGAATTTCAAAGAAGTCTAAATCCCTTTAAATAGATCTTAAATTTGCCATGGTCAGTCAAAAATTGAGTAAATTTAAAATCTGTTTAAAACTGATCAAATTTGATTCTGTGAAAAATTCTGTGTGTAAAAGAAAGCTTTCTGATCCATTGTGATTTTGATGAGGCAAGATATTCTTTGTTTCAAATACAGACAGCATCATTTCTATAAAAGCGCTTCCAGTCAGAAAGAGGAACACGGAAATTAAAATGAATGCGAAATTTAGCGGCTAACTTTGCTATAGCATCAGCCCTCTCATTTCCAAAATTTTCAATGTCGGCGAACGTAAACAAAATGAATGTCCATATCAGTTGAAAGATCGTTAGTTAAAAGAGCCTTATACCTAATGGCTCGTTAGTCACGATTAACTCTTAAAAGGAATTTTCTTTGAATTTTCCTTAGAAGCTTGCACCACATAGACAACACTTTTCTTAGGTGATGGCAAGGAAGAAAATTTAAATAATATTCTCTCAGTAATGAACTTCGTTTATCCTTCTATTCAGCTCACTAATGAGCGTAAGATATCTAATTTCTTTACGTTGTCCTTCCTGATTACGCGTAACATCGCTATTACTGTATATGTAACTTCGCTATTACTGTATATCGCAAATCCTTCATCTTAGCCTTCCAAAACTTTATATCATGTCATTCTGATCAAACGTAGTCCGCTTTATTTTAGTCTTTTATTTTCTCTTTTGCTCAAAGTTTGCTTTTCATCCAGACCTTAGTCAAAAGTTCAATCATTTAACAGCAGCTTCAACTGGCAACGATTAGTTAAAATATTTCATCTCAAAACAGAAAAAAAACTTTCTTTCATTCTGCGCGATTATAAAATTTCAGTAATTATTCCTTTCTTTTAATTAATTAGTTTTAAAATTGTACGGAGTATTTTTGAGAAATTTAAATTTTGTGCAATCAAAATCGTAGTTCGATATTTTAAAAGACCTCGTGACAGATACGAATAAGGAATGCCTTGAAAGTTGCACTAAACAGTATGGGCGCATTCATATAAATGCGTCATAAATAATCCATTTTCCATAAATGCTCCTCGGAAAAGCATATTTCCGTCACTCTGCAGCCAAAATTATTCAAAGCACGTCTTCCGTTGAAGAATTAGATTTCCTAGAGATGATTTACATTCATAAAAGTATTAATGATCTACATTTCATAAAGTATTAAAGAGGCACATTTCGTAAAGTATTAATTATCCACATAGTAGTTAATGATTCATATTTTAATTATTATTTACCATTGACGTTGTAAGAAATTATTTCCCAAATGATTTGTTTTCACGATTTTACCAACAGATGGCGTTAGTGCCGTCGTTTTCTCTTTTTCGTATGAAGCCTTCTCGAATTTTTGTCTGTGCTCATCGATATGTTTTTCTGTCGCAAGAAATCGAAGAAGACTGAATTCAAATCTTAAAACACCAGAATCTTAAGTACTAGGTTCTAATTAAAATTATTATTAGAAAGTAAATAGAAAGTGGATAATTTAATCAGTGAACTTTGACAGCATCTAAATTAGGATCGGTAGGTACCAGTAAAGAAAGAGAACCATCTCGTAAAACTTCCAAGAGCAAGAGGAAGTTCTGTTTTGAGCAAAAAAACGCATATTAAAAATAGCTATTAGGAAACTGTACAAAGTTCCAAATAATGAACACACAATGTAAATAGTCCATAAAAACCGATACTCAGAATTTAATGGCGAAGTTAAAATAGACGAACCAATCATTATGGATGAGATATCGAGAAGACTAATAAAATGATCCTAAAAAAACCCAGATCAAAAATAGCTATTGGGAAACTCCTAGAAAGCCTGTCAAAGTTCCAAATAATGAATACACAGTATAAATAGTCCATAATAATTGATATTGCAAATTTAATGACGAAGTTAAAATGGACGAAACTAATCATTATGGATCAGATATCGAGAAGAGTAGTAAAATGAAGCTGCCGATAAATCCTCAAACGTTGTTTCAGTAAACTATAACAATTACCTCTATGCGAATGATAAGATGATTTCAAAATATATATGAAGATATAATCCATCTACATATACTCTAAGTACATATATCTATGTATACATCCATCGATATATACTATAGGAATAATATACATTCATCGATATATGGTACCTTGTTTCAATTCCAGTAGAAATCAAAATCAAACTCATAAGAAGAAATCTTTCTGTTTTCATAGTGTAGTAGTTAGCTCACTTTAAAAACGGAGTTCATGAACCTTTGCCGATTTGCTTTATCGAGTTATACAAGAGAACCGAAAAGTTCAATATTTCGGGTTAACAACCTAAGCAGTTTCAATATTAGAATTGAGAATTTATCTGCAAGTAAATTCCCGACCCAATGCTATCGATGTATAATCGACATGCTATGGCATAATCAGCACTTCTGTAATCCCAAAAGAATGTGCATCAAGTGCAGCAAAACACGCAGAAGTTCTTCATGTAATCTTAAAGAAAAAGAAACATCTGTCTGCACTTTAAGTCAAGGTGAGTACATTCTTACAGGGTTTGCCCACTGTACAAATGCTTCAGAAGAAAAGCAATAAAAAATCAGCAGAAACCCTTTACGAATCCTGAAAACAAAGAAATACTCACGAAATTCTCAAAAGAAGATTTCCGTTCTATTTCTATGCATGAAATTCAAAGAAAGGCAGCCGAATATTGAAGCCTCCACAGTAAAAAACTAATGAAAAATCTTACAACTAATTTATATGAAGCAGAAAATTGCATAAATGAATCCAGCATCAGAAACTTCATCTAAAAAATTATCAAACGTCAAGAAACACTTAATAAAAGCCAAGACATCCTACCAGAAATTAACAGCTAGTGTGTGAGGAGCTGAAATAATTACCCGCTTTTGTGGAAGAAGAAGAATAGATTCTATCCGACAGACAGAAACCGTAGCACCGAAGTAAAGTGCAGAGAGTATGAGAAGAGAGGCATCAGACTCCGGTCTGCCTTTTTCTACTCAGAATTACTGCCCAGCAAGATCTTTAATTTTCATTTTTAGATGGCAGAGCATTACAAACTAAACGTTTTCATGATTTGAGAGAACCTACAATTCATTTTGATTTGAAGATTGAAAATTTTTATAGTTGTATGCTAGAAGAAGGAAAATATACAAAATTCGTCATTTTCACTCTCGCAGCTGAAGAGGTTTTGTTTAACTTTCCAAACTTTAGTCTTTCAGATTTATTCACTGTTTCGTGTTGTTAACTTTTAGTATATTTAATATTTGCTCGTCGGCTTTTTCCTTTTGTTACGTTAGTGAAAATTTATCCTTTTTGCTTTAGGATCTGCCAGAATTAGGAAACCCTAAGGAATAGGAGACTTTTATGATGCTTAAAAATGATTCACTTAATTTTGCAATGAAACTAACTTTTCAGTTTGAGATTTGTTGAAATCCTGATTACGTATTCTCCTGAGGATACAGCAAGCACCTTTCTAGCTAACATTCTTAACATAAATAGCCTCAGCTCAGCGGATGCTTAAAACAGTTACTTAATTTATTTAAGAATCAACCCAGAATTCTAAGATAAAGAATATAAATTATGCATATTTAAGCAAGTTCTTTAAAGCAACAATGAATATTGGGAGGAAAGGAATTTGCTATAGGATCAATCAATTACAAATTAATATTCATTCTATTATAAATTCGTATTCATAGAAACTTTCACACTTATTTAATAGCAAAAAATACTTGATTCCAGCCATTCTTGCCTATTTGTTTCACAAGATCACGTGCGTACAGTTTGCAACAAATATTTCTCTCAAGTAAAGAGGAAATAATTTTCGAATTTTTTCTCCCAGTAGACTATTTCACATTCTAAGAAAAATATGATTTGATTTTAGATGTAAAAATATCACTAGTTGCCCAAATTAAACATGATGAAAACAGCAGTCAATAACAACTAAAACTAAAAGTTAAAAAATATAGGATGAAAAAAAGCATTTAAAAACACAAACGAAATGTACAATGTTTTGCATTTCGCTGTTATAAATGTACCAATATATCCTGTAACATTTTCTTGCTGTAATGATATAGTGGAATAATGACATAACAACTATTAGTGAAAAATTCGCTTCATTTATTCCTTTCAGATTTGCATAATGTTATTTTCAGATCAGTTTGTTCATCCAGCAAAGTGTATGTCTGTTGCAAGACATGGAAGATGTGGCTAAGGTATAAAATATAATCCATTCATAAACAAAGTAATTATATAAAATACTATAAATGTCAAATGGTTTTGAAGCGCAAATAAGTGAGTACAAACAAAACATGATCGACTGAAATTATGCATTTAAAAGTATGTTTTAAATGGCATAATGAAATAACAACTCCAAACTTCCACATTTTTCAGAGTAAAAATATTTATGCAACTTTCGAGTTAACCAGAATGTCAGTCAAAATCCGATTGTCAAGTAGTGAACTAGCGACGCTTAAAATACTGATAAGCCGCTGATAATTGTTTACAAGAACTCGTTCCTCATCGTAATAGGCTCAGGTGCTCTTGGGTCCCTTTTTTAAGAGTATTTTATATCTCGCGCATAGTATAAGGCTGTTAAAATTTATAATGTTCGTTTAAGAACGAAGATATTATCAGCTATTTTTAATGTCTTAGGAAAGTGTTCCGAGTGTGTATTAATTTAAGCCTAGTTTATATTAATTAGAGTAACATAATGATGACTGTAAGAAAATTAAACTTCCTTTAAAATAAAATTTCTTTCATTGGTCGAACGTGGTAATGACAAAAGCAACCAAAATCTAATTAAAGACGTAGAATAGTGAAGAATTAGGAACGTTTGTTTTCACTCACCTTTGCATTTTGTAGGATTGTACAGCCCATATCCTGTAGGGCACACACAGACTCCTTTCTCGTTCTTGTCTTTCACGCATTCTCCATTTTCACATTTACAATCATCTGTAGAATAATTTAAGAGTTATTAAAACAGCAACAATAATTAAGCTTTTTCATACGATATAAACTAGAGGCGTGATGTCAATAACATACAAATGTCAAATGTAAACTCTTTATAAATGAAATATGAACGTCTTTATATCGAAAATAAAGCATCGATAATGATGCGAATCTGTTTTTTTAATCGCTTTCTGTCTAATTTAAATTGCTGTAGAGTACACTTCAGTCTAATTCTTCTTAAATATCGTATTCTGGTATATATAATATGTTTTTCATGTAAGTAAAAATTACATCTAAGAAACACATGTAAAAAGAAATGTAAAAAAGAATACTTATATATATATATATATGTGTGTGTGTGTGTGTGTGTGTGTATGGACTTAAAGCATCTAAAGTTAAAACTAAATTGTCGTCAAAGCAAGGCTATTCCTCAACAATATCGAAAATTGCAACTGTGTATAAGAGGTTTAACATAATATCTAAAACAAATCAAAATTAAAATAAGAATTCATAGTAGTAGAAACTATAAAAATAAAAATGAGAATGCAAAAAAAAAAAGAGAAAAAATATGCAAGAAAATAAATGCATAAAAATAAAAATTATTCTCTTTTTACTGAAACTCCAGTAAACGTTTCAGTAAAAGGAGATTAATTTTATTTTTATTATTAGTCCAAAGGGGCAATTTGCCCAGAAGGACTATTAATTTCGGTTTGTCGTTTTGCGTTGGTTCACGATAAAGGTCGGTTCAATTTTCAAATTGTTGCCACCAAATATTAGAGACCTGCATTGTATTTAAAGAAATTAAATAATGAAGAAGCTGCATAAATGTATATATATTTTCTCCTATTTTGATAAAAAAAAAGGTACCCAGAGCCATTAAATTTTGATTAACGTACGTTTCCAGCCGAATATGGGCATCTGGAAGCCCAAATCTGGAATCTGGAATTTTTTTATTATCTGTTTCAAATTTTGTAAAACTTCAACGAACTTTTGAACTTTTAAACAAAGATTTCAAAGCGAGCAATCGCAACACTGAACAGGGAAAAAAAAATATTTTTATCTCCAGCGCGCAAGACTTTGTATAGGAAATTCTAAAGATATGCTCATTTTAAAAATATTTCGCGATATTGCTGTTGAACTGAATTTTATGGTTTAAGCGCGAAGAGCATGATATTTAATAAATAAAGGTAACAGACAAAACGTTAAGAAAATGTCCCTTTGGGCATAATGTAAAATCTGAACACTTTCAGATTTTCTTTCTTTAATTTTTTTCTTGTGTATTTTTTCCCTTTTGCATTTTTATTTTAATTTTTAGAGTGTGTACTACTATGCATTCTTATTTTAATTTTGATTTGTATTAGACATTATGTTAAACCTCTTATACACGTTTGCAATTATTAATATTGTTGAGGAATTGCTTTGTTTTGATTCCAATTTACTTTTAACTTTAGATGCTTTAATTCTATTTTACTTCAACCTTGCAGCTGTAGCGCAGGGCAGGAATAAAATTTACTCTTAAGTTTTAGTCTTTTTTTATGTTTCTTTATGTATACATATACATAAATGTATGCTTTAGTATATGGTATAATGATACCATTTACTAGCTGGTATACAGATATAATTTTGTATACAGTGAAATTTTTGTAAAAATTTTTAATATTTAGTGAAGAAGCAATGACATCAAAAAAAGAGTAGATTGGACACCTAGAAAGAGATGTAATATTATTGTGTTACGAGAAAGTGGTCTTTCCTATGCTGAAATTGCAAGACAGGTGGGTGGTTCAGTGACTACATCTGGAGTCCGAAAGTTTTGTTTACGATATAAGGAGACAAATTCAATAAAAAAACAAAGAAGGAAAAGGCCGAAAAAGGTGCACCACATCTATTGATGACAGAAGAATAAAAAGACTATATCTCCAAGATAGAAATATGTCATCAGCGGCCATCAGAAGTGATATGAATGATGCTGGTGTTTCGGTCAGTTCAAGAACAATCAGGAGAAGATTAACAGATGTTGGACTGATATGTAGAATTCCACGAAACAAGCCTTATCTTAATTTTCAGCAACGAAAAAAGACTACAGTGGGCAAAGGAACACATTAGTTGGACAGATGATCAGTGGTCACAAGTTATATGGAGTGATGAAACTAAGATATCATTATTCGGTAGTGAAGGGCGAAAATATGTAACACGTAGAATAGGAGAAGAGCTACATCCTGACTGCATTCAAGCAACTGTGAAGAACCCAGTTAGTGTTATGATTTGGTCATGCATGTCAGCAGATGGTATTGGTCGCCTTCATGTCATCGATGGGACACTGAATGCCAGAAAATACATTGACACTATTCTAGAACCAAAACTTCTACCTTCCCTCAGAGATCTCTTTCCCAACAATGCTTCGTTTATTTTTCAGTAGGATTCTGCTCCTTGCCACACGGCCAAAATATCGAAAGAGTGTTTTCGTACAAAGAGCATTAAATTGCATAAAAACAGTCCTGACCTCAATCCTATCGAAACTTTGTGGCACCGTTTGAAAACTCTTGTCCGAATGAGGCGCCCATCAGATAAAAGGGAACTAATTGAGGCTATAATTGTTTCCTGGCATCATGTAATAACGAAAGAAGAGCTTAAAACTCTTGTCAGCTCAATGAAACGTCGATGTGAAGCTGTAATCAAAAATAAAAGGTACCCTACTAAGTACTGGTAACTCACTGCAATCATCACTATCTAATATATATCGATAACTATTATCGTTTAACTTTTTTTTGTATTGAATTTTGTGTTTTGTATTGAATTCGGTAATAAAATCTCTTTCAAATGATATGTACAAGTTTGCATTTTGTGAAACGTAACGTTTTCTATAAGCATACAAAGTTCAAAAACGTAAAAATTTCCAAAAGTGCCCACAATTTTGGCCACCACTGTATGTATACATAATTAGATCTGTGTTCGTTTGTGTAAAAGAGGAGGAATAATTCAAAATTTGTTCTATCGTTACGGTAAGCTGTAATAAAGTAACTATAATATTAAAAACAACATGACTCATAGCTGTACAAAGGAGATATGTTTCAACTCCCTGTTAAAAACGAAATATCACGCAAATGTAGATTTAGCGTCTAAGTGATAACATAACTATAGCTGACAGTTTAACGCTATTTTCGCATACAGTAGGGAAAATAAAGCTTAACTATGTCTGAGATATCCGTTGAAATGAGTCAGTTGCAATTGCACAATGGATATTTCATAAGAAATATCAAACAGAAGTACTTGTAAGTAAGGCAATTCGGGATTGTTAAAACTTCAAGAAATGTGGCTGCTTGTGGGATGGAAAACAAACTATGGTTACGGCAGTAGAATCAGTCCAAAGTCTCATATTTTACCAACTTAAGATATTTCGAGTAACAGGTAACATAGAGAGACTTTTTACACAACCATAAAATTAGGCGAAGTGTGCTATTAAAATGTTAATAAATTTCTGCTAAATAAGACACTACCCATTTCAAAGGCATCAGAAGCAAGTTCCTGATCATCGGGAGAAAAGAAATTCTGAAAAGAAGGGAGCTGAAGTTATTACGAAAATGAAAGATGGAAACAAACGAGAAGGTAACGGCATCTTTCCACAGGTAAAGAAACATAAAAAATTAAGTTAATTAGCATTTTAAGAGCGTTAAAAAGGATTTTAATTATAGTCATTAACTAATGAAAATCAATCTTTGGAAAGATGAAACTTTTTAAAGGCTTTATCATTGACCACTGGAGAATATCCTAGGTCAGTGGAAAATGATCTCAAACAATTGAGCTCATTAGCAAGCAAAGATTCTGGGGACCAAACTTTGAGAAAGCGAAATACATAGTAATAAAAAGGTTTTGAACCCTGCAAGACTCTACAAGTAGAGTACAGGTTGGTTAACTTCTACCTGGATACAGGAGTAGCAGGAAACTATACAGAAGAAGGGTTAATCGTAAAAGGTGGCAGAAAACAGATAAAGATACCAATGTGCATTGCATCCTACAATAAATGTAAAACCTTTGTTGACCTATTTAATAATCATGCAGCAGCTTATATTAATTCAATTCAAGGAAAGAAAGGGTACTAGCCTTTGTTTGCTAATACGTTTGAAACAGCATTTGTTGCTTCATAGAAGCTCAGTCTGTTACTTAGTGATGATAGTCTGAGCCAGCTTGATTTTCGAAGTCAACTAACAGTTACCTATTTGAGACTTTCTGTTCCATGGAAACCATCTTGCAGAAAACTGGGTGTTCAACAGATTAATGACGATTTTCTAAATTTGAAGATTCTAAATTCTAGATTATTTTGAAGCAAATAAACATGTTGTTTTGAAAAACCCATAAAACAGACAAAGAAGATGTCAGCTAAAAACAGCACAACAAAACCAGCAACTATCTGTAAAAAATTTAACGTTGGACTATTCTTAAGATTCTTTCTCCCATTCCATTTTAGTAATAATGATTAGTAGTGGATTTTACCATTGTCCTATTTTTAGGATAGGCTGTATTATTCAAACTAATAAAAATTTGATAAGTTTTTGATTTAATATGTATACTTAGAGAAACATATATTTATACACTTATATAAAAGTATTATTTTTTTCAGTGCTTAGTATGATATGGGTTAAGGATTAGTAAACATGTTTCTCCCTTTAAGGGGCATAAAGAAGATGTTTCGACAAACTCAGATTGACAACTCACAAGACGATCTTCAAAGAATTCTCTCGAAGAAAGGTAGTGACCTTTCGGTAAAAACCTGCACGCTGCGTATAATTACGTAAGAAACAGCATGTACTCAATACATAGCTCAGCGTATATTTCATCATATAGCTTTCAATGAAGGAAAAGACTTTCATCTAGCCTCATCCTTAGTTTTCACCGACTTCTACATGGACGATATCCTGTCAGGCGTTTCAGACTTGACTCAAACCAAGAGTCCGCAGTCAGAGTTTATCTAGTTACCTAAGCATGGAATTATGCCATTTCGGCAGTTTCATACAAAAACCACGCAAATGGAATAGTAATGGCATGGAAAACTGTTAGGTATTATTTTGCCGTGTACAATTATTATGTATTATTTTACTGTGTATAAGGTATTCTCAGTATTTATATTGTTTCACTCTGAATAATGAATTGGTAATGCTCTTATTTAAGAATTAATGTATAATATTTAGTATTGTTTAAACTTTAACTCAATTACGGCAAGATCCTTTAAGGTTAGCTGAAGATGGGATACAGTTAAAAAGGCACGGGTGTACTTCCATTTCTCACGAGTCAGCTTCTTTTGAAGGTTAGGGGTCGGACTGCCCAGCTGAATTTTCCTCTTCTCGCGGGGGGGTGTAAAACACGTATTTTGCTCGTTCAGAGACGAATAGTTCTAAGGGGCGGCGATATTTGACAGAGATATAGGTTGGAAACATTCCTCTTTGCTTGGGAAAGAAAAGGTCTGTCATCTTGTAGAGAGTTCTGAATTTCTTAGAATTTTGGTCGTGGTTTATCACTTTTGTTCTAGTTGGCTAGAGGGAGTCCAATGTTTTGCTTAAGATTGGCTAAATTTTAATTTTATTAATGTTTGAGCTAATAGTGAATTAGAGGCGTTTCTGGGTGAGTGTCAATCGAGTTTTGTTAAGCCGTTGCATGGTAGAAGAAGGGAGATTTTTGTGAGATTTTCGGGAGATTTGGTCCAGTTATAATCGACTTTGAGAGGAGCGTTACCCGGTGACCCCTTGGGGTCGACCGCTGTTACGGTTAATATTGTTTATCTCCGTGACACTGGCAGCGGGGTCCGATCCGAGCTCGTCGCAGGCTCCTTTCGGTTAAATTGCGGCGTAATTGGCTGAAGATCTGGGGCTGGGTTCAGCGTCTTAATCATGTCGCTGAAGTTTTCTACGTGTGGAAGAGTTGAGTCTGAATTGCTCGCCCTGAAGTTCCAGTTTGCTTTGGAAAATATGGAAAAAGAGGGAAGTCGTCATCTCCTGTTGTCCATCTCCTTCTGTTATCTTCAGAGAGTCTTCGAAATAAAAGGGAAGGCTGATTTTTTTGAGTTAAATGCTGCTGAACCGAGTAGTGCGGGTGCTATGAGAAAATTCCCGTTGCGCTTTGAACAGACATCTGTATCGGTTTCACAGAAACGATGAATTGTAACTATGAGAAAATTCCCGTTGTGCTTGAACAGACATCAGTCTCGGTTTTTCTGACAACGATGAAGGGGAATTTTGAAAATATTCCCGTTGTGCCTGAACAGACTCCAGTATCGGTTCCCTGACAACGATGAAATTGGACCGTTTTGCTTCGACGTTTTGGGACTGGATCCCGGCAGCTCCCCGAGGCTCTCAGACTGGTATACGCTGATTCTTGAGCAAACATTTTTATTTTATTTTATAAGTAATCATGAGAATTTGGGAAGCGTTAACTTCTATCGCATTAGCCGACTTTTTATATAGATTAAAATTTGTATTTTGCTGTTAATAGATCAATCACTAGTTGAGAAAGTGTTATGAATAATAAATAGTTGAGAAAATGTTAGCAATGTTTTTTAAATGTTTAATTGTCATGAGTTTAATACTTGAGTTCACTTTTTAAAAAGATTAATATTGAGGTGTTTGACCTGCAACCTGCGTATGACCTGCACCTGATTTTGTATGATGGGAATTATGTTAAAAAATGAGATTGAAATAATGAGTAAATTTTAAGATTATGTTTTGTAGGAGTAGTCTGGCCAGCTATTTTAAATTATAATGTGTGGGAATATTCAATAAATCTGTTTATTATTTTTATCATTGCTGTTTCTTTTGCGTTTAATTGTGGTCTATTGTAGATCACTCATGTAATCCTTACGGAACATGGTTAATTTATCGAACCTGGGTAAAACCATATTGCGGTAGTAGAAAAATCAGTTTTAAAAGTTGTGACTATACGATCGGCTTAATTAATTTATTTTGATTTAAAGTGTAGACTTCTTAAATGTGAGATGTATCTTTCCCCGTTGTTTTGAAGAGTTCTAAGTGGTATTATAAATGTTAAGTGTTTTATGGCTATCTCTAGATTTGTATTGAAATTTATGTGTTTCCACGTTCGAGATCTGAATTAGATTTATTTTAGTGAGAGACAGCGTGTTAATATTTTGTTGTGGAAATGCCTTTTCGCATTTTGTTTTGACAAATAATCCTTGAGTTTAACAAAGCACTAGGGAGGATATTTTCCTTGATTTCTTTGATAAAAAGTGTTTTTATTTTGATTATGAAAGTAATTTAGTAGTACTGAGTTTAGTTTTAGTTTGAGTTATTTTTTTTTGTCGCTGCACCAAAGAGAAAGTTAAGAAGTAGTCAGCTTTAAAGTTAAATGAGTGAAAAAGTAATTTTAATAAATATTTTTTTCCTACGTGACAGTAATAACCTTGAGTTAATTGAAGGGAAATTCGAAATTATCTTTTCACCATTCAGGAGATGAAACGATTGTGAAAGCTTTTTACGAGTGCAGTGTTGGTGGTGTTGGTGTATTTAATTATGGCAAAGCACACTAGGGCTATCTGCCTAAGAGGAGGGATGCCTTTCGTGGAGGACTTTTTAAGGGAAACTGGCTCGTATACACGTTACACATGGTGAAAACCACGATAACACCCATGCAGCCAGCCCGTTCGCGGGATTCGAACCTCGGACCGAACTACCAGTGTTCAGCGACTTTACCGCTCGGCCGCTGGTGGGCCTTACGAGTGCAGTGAAACACGCACAGTGGTTCTTTCTTTTACAATATGTTTATTGAACCAAGCAGCGCATATTTTAAAGGAGCCTTGTTATCGGATTTAGGTTGCATTTCTGCCCCCTTGGTGTTGGTTGGATCGCTCATTACCAGAGCTAATTTAAGCAATGGCTACGGTAAATTCACAATGATTAGCATGAACAGTTTCCCGTACCCGGATCTCTTAAATGGCACAACTTTGTTTCAACGTTTTCCGTAATCAAAGATCTACGTATTATGGGATCTGTGTTACGCAGGAATATGGAAAATGTTGTTATTTTCTGAATGATCAGAGGCTGCCTATGGTGCTGCGGTTTATCTTGAAGCTATTTCAAAAGAACAGCCTGTATCCAGTCATCGTTTGCACAGTAAGTCGAGGTTGCCCCAATGAAGACAATAAAGCTTCAAAAACTCAAATTGTTTGCATGTTTAATTCTATCCCAACTGGTTACTAGGATTCTGTCAACATTCAAATTATGATTTTAATAAAGTGTCAGACACCACTATCGCCTTTGCGTGGATTAATTTGCCACCTTATCAACTTAAGAGATTTGTAAGGAACAGGGGTTTTTCAAGCATTCAGCAGTTAACCGAAAACTTCAAATGGGGTCATTTACACTCGGAGAATAACCCAGCAGACACAATATCATGTTTACTGGATGCTAGGGCGGTATCATAGAACTGTATGTGGTGGCTTGGTCCACAGCGTTAAGAACAAGAGGCATCAACCCAGGTTAGATATGACAAGTTTTATATTTAATCTTTAAAGATAATGCGAACCCCTGTGTACACTGTATTGATTTTGGCTGTAGATAATGACGTTTTATGCAACATCATAAACTTCACTAATAACTATTTTATATTAATTAGAGTTTTAAGTTTTATTTTCAGGTATTTCTTCCGCCTTCTTCGTGCTGTAGTGGTCTGCACGCTGCGCGCGTAATTGAGAGGTTAGCGCTGCGATTTCCGCCGAAGGCGTTGCTAATTTTTCAAATCTTTTCTTTCCAAAAAATACCTAATAACTCTACAATTCAAGCAACGTAGCTGATCAGCATAGACGAAGACTAACATAAGAAGAATTATATAATGCTCGAGATGTTCTAATTATAAGAGGTCAGGTAAATGTTTTTCCTTCGGAATTTGCCTTACTAAAGCAGAAACAGCTATTGCGTGAAAATTTTAATTAAGATTTAATCCCTTTTTAGAATAAAAAAAAAGGTGCTATCCGTGTTGTAAGCCATTTAACTCTCTCAAATCGGAGCTACAATTAGAAATATCCTATAATTTTGCCACCTGGCTACAAACTAACGAAACTTATCACGGAATATTATTATCATAGGAAGCACTTGCATGTAGGACCTCAAGCTCTTCTTAGAAGTGTACGGCAAACGTTTTGGTCTATGGATGGCAGAAAGTTGGTAAAGCAAGTAGTGCATGAATGTCTACGTTGCTACTGATAGAAGCCAACCATTGCCTCCCACCGTTGAGATAGTGTCTTATCTAACAATCGACGCTTTAATCGCAAGGTAACGCAGGCAATTCCAAGGACGTTCACGCAAAACTGAAACATTTGCAAAATTTTGTAAGAACTCCCGATGATACATCTTCAAGTTGTTTGGCTTCTGAGGAAGTACTGTGAAAATTTCTTCCTCCCAGTTCTCCAAACTTCGGAGGTCTGTGAAAAGCTGGTGTTACGTCTTTCAAACAAAGCTGGTGTTACGTCTTTTAAAATAGCTATTGGAGAAAATTACGCTAACCTTAGAGGAACTTCTAACTATTTCTACTCAAATTGAGAGAACTCTAAATTCGAGATCGCCTATCCTTTTGTCTCCAAATGCAAACGAATTTGAGGCTTAAACTCCTCAAAATAATCATCAGGCCATGTTTTTTGTAGGACGACCGACCTACGCAATTTCCGAGCCAGAACTCTTGACAGGCCAGATAATATGTTAACGCTTTGGAAGAGAAGAACAAAAATTGTCCAACAAGTATGGAAAAGATGGCTTTGGGATTATATTTACCGCCTACAATAAAAGGTTTAATGACAACTTTAAGGTAATTTTTCTCCTGGTGCTCTTACGTTGTTGAAGGAAGATGACTTACAAATGGTTTGCCTGTCAAACAGAAAATCTGATAGCTGGCCCTGATGGTAAAATTCGTATGGTGATAGCAAAAACGTCAGCTGTTACTTTTAAATGATGTATTTAAAAAATTTCTAAATTTCCCGTACAGTGACAAATTGTGGTTTTATATAATCTTTAGCTTATTACAACTATTAATTAATTCTAATTATACTTGTCATATTGCTTAGAAATTATTATTTTCATATTTATTTTGAAATGCTGAGATATTTAAGCGTCGGGTGAGATGCTGGAGATCGTTATGTTTATTTTTAAAATAAAAAGTAAAAAAATTGTCCTTTCAAAATTGTCAACAATAGTATAAATTCAAATGCTGTTATGAGATACGATATTTGTTGCCGGAACAAAACTTTTGGAGGAACAGTTCTGAGAATCGCTCTTCCGCGAAATCGGGTTACCATCTTCACTTGGTAAACAGAATGAATGCCAAACAAGAAACAGTTATCGCTCAGATTGGTGAAAGTGATGGTTCATTTCAAGTGACGTTTGCTTCTTCGTGCTGTTTTGTATCGCTCACACTCTTTTCGTTTTAAACTTTATTGTTAGTTATGGAAGATAATAGAAAGGTGATTGCTATCAAGTTAATCACTTTGATGTCTTTTCTCTGGCACTTCAAGTAACAGATAAACACACTTCTGGTTATAGCCATCAATTACATCAGTAATAGCGAAATTCTGTATACACTAAGACTAATTTAAAACGTGTGCTGGATAAGTCTATTTATCAGACATTACTTATGTGTATTTTCTGATGTCTGCATTCTAATGAAAATTTGATGGCTCACTTGAAAATTTGTGACCTGATGAGAGCATTCTCTTGACTAACTTTATGGCTCATAATTACTGTTCTGTTCATAAATATAAACAAACAAACAGACCCTCCCCCCAAAAGAAAGCAAGACTTTTTATGACAAAAATCTATATGGCTGATATTTGCATCCTCACAAGCCAGCAGATATTATTCAGCAAAATGAAGATTAAATAAAGCATATGAATACATGAGCAATCAAACATGTGCGAGTTGTTAACTGTCCCATAGAACACTCTGTAATATACCTAAAACACATTAATTATACCAACTCTAGAAATTAGGAAGTGCACATCATGAGTTTGTTTTATGTGATTACGGCAAAGCCTCGAGGGATATCTGCCTAACATGTGGGATCCCTTTGTAGAAGATTTTTTAAAACTGTACAAGGAGTACAAGGAGATACTCGTATACCAGTATCTCTTTTACAGCTTGAATCCTAATAAAATAAATTAGTACTTAGTGTTCTTTTTGCTAGTAGCTTTGCGTTCTTCTTTGTCTGTAACATCATCAACGCAGCTTACAAAACAGCAAAGTCATGCCGTGCATGTTGCATAATGTGAAGAAAATATTATATCGTATTTCCGCGCGCATTTTTCCATCTCAGTTATTTTACAAATGGTGAAAACCAAGAAAACGCCTATGTAGCCAGCCCGTTTGCGGCATTCTAACCTCAGACAGAACTACCAGTGTTCAACGACACTTAGGCCACTAGTAGGCCCGTGCACATAATTGGAAAGTACAATTCATTATGTAAACACACATGACGGTGATAATTGACACATGATTGTGCACTGTTTTAAGTAATCAAATGTTATAAATGCACAGCTGTTACATTTCGTATTATTTATTAGTCATGTTTATATTACATATGATATAATTATGAATTACCTCAAAAACAAACTGTGTACACTCTTTAGTACTCAAATGCTCATTGATTATTTTTCAACTGATTAGTACATATCCATAATAATTTGCAAAGAACTGATATACGACATACGAACGAAATACGACAAATTTGGCGAACTTTTGGCGGCGAATAATTTGTAAACAAATCTGAACTGTAAGAACGTCGTAAAATGCTGTCAACTCTGAAATTTCCACGATTAATATATTTAATGAATATATAAATATTTTAAAAATGACTCAGGCAGCTATACTACAACAAAACAGCAATAATTAAATCGGCCTCTATTTCCACCGTCCATGACTTCACAGTGAGAGCGATCGCCATATTGAAAGTTACCCGTGATCCTTCAGAAGCAGAACGTTCGTCGGATTGGTTGAACGTACGAGGAACATGTCTCCAGACGGAACATATTCGGAAAAGTTTTAAAATGCTGCTCGTAGCTGGGAAATGTTCCTCCTAAGCTAGACGAAACATTTCTCGGAAGCCTCCCGCTTAAAGCAATGCTACTAGAATCTCGTTTCTCGAAATTGTCCCGCGTACCCGCGCGCGTCCCTAGAAGTGATAGCCTCTTAATGATGTACTGGTCACTTGTTTTCATTATTATTTTAGGAGTTTTCAATTATCATCTCCTTTACAGCTTGAATCCTAATAAAATAAATTAGTTCTTAGTTTTCTTTCTGCTAGTAGCTTTGCGTTCTTCTTTGTCTGTAACATCATCAACGCAGCTTACAAAACAGCAAAGTCATGCCGTGCATGTTGCATAATGTGAAGAAAATATTATATCGTATTTCCGCGCGCATTTTTCCATCTCAGTTATTTTCCCTCTAGGTTTAATCGCGAAGTACAAAAAACTGAAAAAAAAAAAAAATACTAGCTTAATGTCCCCTTCCTCAGGACGTTTAAAGAATTATCTCCCTGAAATTTTAAAATGGATTCATCCACATAGTGATTTTGTTATCCTACCAATAAAGACAAATATTCGCAAGCTACTTGCGAAGGTCACGCCGAAATTTTTACTTATAACTATTGAACTTATGTTGGTCTGAAACAAGAACGAACCAATCAGAGCGAATCAAACAAGAACTGAGATTCATTTTAGGATTTCTCTAAATCACATGCACATCATCTTCTAATTTATGGATGATTTGAGGTCTGAGGAGTAGCAGAGACAACAGTAATAAGGGGCGAGATTCAAGTTACAGAGTAATGGAAGTGAAGATATCATATTAGATACGTAATGTTTTTCATAAAATTGCGTCCTTCGGAAGTCTAATTATTCGCATAATCTTTCTCTGTCGATTTTCCTGCGACTAGAGTTGTAAACAAAGGAATCAAATAAGCGAGTAAATATGTGTTCCACCTTCTACCATGTACGATAGCTACCTATACTTAAAACATACCTTGAAAAACAATTTTATTTTTAAAAATTGTAGTTATTGTATTACAAGAAAAAACACTTTTTATGTAAGTTTAAAAGAAGATCTTTTTATGCAAAATAAGGTGCATCATAGATTATTTTGCAAGCAAAGCTAATGAATAATGCTAGTAGAATATTTTTAAGTAATTGTAATGGAATTATTGACAGACATTTTAAGTGAAACATTGCTAAAATTACAAAGTTCATCGGGTGAGCAAAATTTCAACGTTCTACGGCTACTCGTACTTGAGTTATGCGAGATACGTATGTATGAAAGGAAAGAAAAAGAAAGAAAGAAACTTTAAAAAAAATATCTCTTCTGAATTTTCTTTTAAATCCATTTTACAATCTTTTCCGGCAAAAACACTCTTTTATTCTGTCCGTACAAATATATGTCAAGCAAAAGCGTCTTTCAAATGGTTTCGAAAGCGGTTGAAACGGATATTTTCGTTGAAATATGATTCTCGAAATTTTTTGAGATTACTTTACCTCCTTTACTTCGTATAAGGATGTAAAAACAACCTTATACCAATTTAAGATTAAATAAAAGAATTCGCATTGCTGTAGATAGAAATTTCGGAACTTTAAAGTAAAATTTCAAACTATGACACTGGGGATGCAGCACGACTTAAAACTGAATTTTAAATAATTATTTAAATAAAAATATACGAAGTTTTATCAACATACCTGCTTCCTGCAGATATTCTGTTAAATTAGTAACTGCTGAATCATCAGAATATAGAGAAAGATTCATAGTCTGTTTGAAGATATTAATGTCTTTTTCTTCTGAGGACATTATTTTCGGATAAATTTCTCTGGCAGATATGGCAACGAAAATAAATGCATAGAGAATTACGTTTAAACCAAACGAGGTCATATTGAATTTCCCTTAAAATTTTCCAGCAAGTTTCCCAAAGATGTCACTTTTCTGCATTGCGTACAATCTTTACCTCTTTTAAGGATTTATGGAGCAATTTCTTTTCTACCTATTTTTTAATTTATATCCAGATAAGATAATAGTCGTCAATTGTACAAGAATGTTCGATAACGTCGATATTTATTGCGTTTTATGAATAGTATAATTGTTTTATATTTTTATTTAATTTCCACTAGTTTTTGAAAACAAATGTTAGATAGTTTGAGTAATACTTTCCTGAAACTAGTAACTAACAGGTAGTTAATTACAAAAATACAATTTACAGATTATGCTGTTTAAAATTTATTACGCGTTCCACTAGGCACTACACGGAAAGGAAGGATGTCCTGTTGAAGACATCTTAAGGGAATCGTACTCGTATCCATATTACAACCATAGAAATGTCCATGCAGCCAGCCGGTTAAAAATTTTACAAAAAGTTATAACTAAAGTTTTCATATACATCAATGACCCGTGCAATAATAGTTCCACCAGTAACCTCAAAGAAACACTGCTGGACACTAGGTACTCGGCCCGAATTCAAATGTTGGTGGACGGCTGGGTTTCAAGGAAATTTCGTGGTTTTCACGAGGAAATTTCGCGATTTTATGCATGGAAATTTCGTGGTTTTAGCGAATATCAGCCAATTTATCTTTTATCTGTTCCAATATCCATACTATAGTAAAATATGGTAACTTAAACAATTCTCGACTGAAAGAGAAAGTGTTTAAAAGACAGAATACTGGTCATTCGATGCGAGTTCAAATCTCAGTGAACGCTCTAGCTGCATGGACATATGATCCATTCCATATTTCCATATGACTCTGGAAATTCTTCATCAGAATATCCTTCTGTTTACTCAGACAGCCCAAGTAAGCTTTGCAATAATCAAATAATCCGCTATAAGCTAGTACTGTATTCTAGTATGCATGGGGACAGTCAACATTTATTTACTTGTTTACCAGTAATTTAATCTTCTTATAAGGAAGACGAAATTATCCACGTAGAATATGTCTTAAGATTACATTTAATCGAGGTGTTTCACCAATGGTCAAATGGCTAAGAGTACTGTGTACTGATAGTTCAACTCGGCTTCAAATCCAAACCAGCGGGCTAGCTGCATGTGTGATTTTCGTGTTATTTCCTAGGTATAACATTTATACAAGCCAGTTTCCTTATCATGGCTTTCACGAAGATATCCTCCCTTATAAAGATTTTCTAGTGTATTTTGCCGTATTCAAATAGCCTAACCTAAACTGCCAGGAATTGTTTATTTATCTTGTTTGTTACTACCTCAGTACCACGATACTTTCCTTACCATAATTTCGCATTTAAAAATAAATGTTTAAAATAGTTATATTTACTGATTATATTTATTTAACTTTATTTATCATAACAGACAATAGTCTGGTATTTAGATATTGAAAAAGTCCAAACTATATAGCTTTGTAGCGTTAGCAGAAGTTTTGTACGTGAATGCTTGCAAGTTTCTTATCTGCTAATACATTTGAAGTCACCAGAAACTTATCGTTTGTCATTTCACGACACCTATTATTTACTCATTTAAATGAATACGCACAAGGTTTCATTAGAGTAACACAATTTTATTTAACCGAACTGTGTAATAATTTAGGCTTTCTACATACAATTACTGAGAGTTCCATTACACAAATTGCACAAAGAACAATATATTGCTTACACAGAAAATTCTGGGTACTTAAAATGATACTAAAAAGTATTTTTTAGAAAATGCATCAGGCGTTGCCACCTATTTTCTTAAATATATATATATTCTAAGGGAAACTCTGTTTCACAACCAATCCGCCCCACATGGCTCTACATTGAAACAACTAGAACTGCCCGAAAACGGCCGATATTGTAATCTTGTTTTCTTCCATCCTCCTAAGGTATGCAGTAGCAGTTGCAGTTTCGACAAATGCATTGTATCAATTTACTGTGGACCGCTTGTCCTAAGAGATTTCTTATCTTTTGATTGCTCGTGACATTTCATTGTTGATTCTTTTGTGGCAGAGTATGCTTTTAAACTTTAAACAGCAATAAAAGTGCAGTTTAAACATTTAAGGATTACATTTATTTTTAATCAATTTATTCCTTCCTATAAAAATAAGGGAAATAAACAAAATCTCAGTCGTGATCATAACAAAGCCGGAAAGGCTCGTTGGTCTGACCTTCAGAATAGTTTTATAAAGATCAAAGGCTAATGGAATCTTTGTTAGAAAGTACAAAGGATGTCATTTGAAATCTTCACACCTGTTTTCTGCGTTAACAGACGGGGAGGGAAGAAATTGCTGCGAAACTGGAAAAGTATTTCGGGCGGTTCGGTATTTTGAGAATTCAGGTTAGCCAAAAGCCTGGATTTCAAAGAGTTAAAATTATTTTAAGCACCTGTTCCGTCTCTGTTTAACGTTCTTGATGACAATGATAGCAGCAAAATTTCGAAATATTCATTTCATTTCAATAACGATTTCATATCTATTGCTTGTTCTAAATGCAAAACATAAGAGAGAAAGTTTCTCTTGGGAAAACAGACACACAGACTTAATCAATAACCCTACTTTCGTTTCTTGTATATGTATGATTAAAGAAAAACCCCGAGATTTGCATTTTTGTCGTTCTATAATGACTAGAAAAATACGAATCAGTTGAAATAGATATAATTTATTGGTAGAAGATGTGCTCTGATTTATAATTTAGTAACAGAATTTGGTTATAGCGTATAAGTCCTCACGTGCGGAACAACAGAGACAAAACTCCAGAGGTCCATTCTATATAAAAAAATGTAGCGTTCCCACAACCGAGGGGCAGACGAGACAGTACCATTACGGTCTCCTCCAAGCCTGATCCTCCCCCCAAATGAATGGAGTTTTTAGTCCTGTGAAGACTGATTCTGCACTCCCGTGACCAAGACTACCTAAGTCCAGATCCTAACCAGTAGCTTCATGGGCTTTACCTTCGTAGACCCCATAGAGAGATGCTTATATAAACTGCAGTTAGATTTACATTTTTCATTAAAATCACACATTGATTTCCGTTTTCCTACTTAATTTTAACCTCTACCTTCACAGGATATTGTATCACTACCGACAAAGTAAAATAATACGAGCTCAAACTTGTAATTTAACAATCAGACTTCTGTTAAAATTCCTAATCATTATATGAATTAATAATGTTAATCTTGTAGGCAAACTGCACCCAAGGAAAATTAACACAAGTCACTGAGGAATCTAATGTGCTACCAGTTTGCTTTTCTTTCTTATATCAAACAATTTACACATTGACATCCGTGTAATATAATACGGAGGAATACGGATAGATTTTTAATACGCTACCAGCTTTCTCTTCTTTCTTATATCAAATATTTTACATTTTACCTTCTTGAGTGAAGTAAAGGATGTGCTGAAATCGCGAAAAATCTTGGGTATCATATTTCAAACAAAATATCCATTTTGACTCTCTCGAAACCAGTTGAATGTTTGTGTGTGTGTGTGTGTCTGCGTGACAGCTATACGTATGGACAGAATAAAGGACTCTTTTTTCAAAAAAGGATTGTAAAATGTATTCAGAACAGGTTTCTTTTGTGACGTACGTATGTATCTCGCATAACTCAAAAATAAGCAGCTGTACAATCTTGAAATTTTGCATATAAGACTGTTACAACTGCTTTTATGATCCGCTTAAGGCCTGTATGCTTTTAGTTAATCTACATCTAATAGTTGTAGAATTATCAGCAATTTAAAAGTTTAAGTGGCGAATTAAGCCTACCGAGGTTGCCATTTATTTACATTTGAAACTCTTGGTATACTAAATTAAGTCAATTTGTGCACAAACTTCAGAACCTTTCTTACTAGTGGGCTGAAATGCTAAGTTCCAATTTTGTGCACCGAAACTTTTGTCTTTCTGCCCATTGGCCAAATTACTTCTTTTGACATAGAAACTAATTTTAACTGTAATTTTTTTTTTAATCTGTTTTTAACCTGTAAAGATTATGTTAATTTTATTAACAGTTACGTTTTAAGTTCCTTTCTTGTCGAATTCTTAACTTACTACTTCCGGCCAAAACGTAGTTTTAGAATCACTCTGAATACATAATGAGGAAGAGCGGTATTTAACCACGAAGTTGTACGTGCTGAGTTAGAGAGAATCAGAGTTTCTGATTAGCGCGCGTTCGCCTTTTGGGCTACTCTCTTTCAAAGCTGTTATTATGCTCGCCCGTACTCAGGCCCTTGAGAGCTTCGCAGTCATTAGAGTTAAGGGGCCAACTCGAATAGAATCTTGATAGCTTCGGCTGTATCTCTTTAGTTTAAATTAGTTTTAGTTTACTTTTAGCCTCTTAAGTTCAAGCCCAAGTGTCGGCTTCTATTGTACACTTCAAGACGGAGTTCTGTTAAATCTTATTGGAATAATAAAGGGTTATTTATCCTTTCATCTTGTTGTTTCTTGTCACACGAACTCAAGCGATCATGCACTAAACAGTTCTTAAGATTCTTCACTTTCTACAATAACTGAGAAATACACAAGTGAGAATCCCACAAACCGTATTTGTTGTTTTAGGTCTTTCTGTTTTTTAGAAGATGTTTTGGGTTTTTATGTTTTTCGTCTTTCCGCGAAGTGAGAACTCAATTAATTGAATGAGAAATATACCTACCTCTAAAGAATCGAGGAAATAAATGAAGTGCAACAAAAATTATGCATAATTTAATAGGCCGTACAAGGAAGTCATGTGGGGTCTACATCAGATATTTTCAACGTTTGTCTTTACAGTATTAACCAGTAATCTAAAATTAATTTCAGTGACAGTTATTTCTTTCTGTTCATAAAGTTAAGAAGGCACGTATTTTGAACTAAAAATATTGAAAATATCAGTTATTGAATAGGAATATTAGAAATAGTAGGCTGCTTTTAAAATCTTGCAAATCGTAGCCTACTGTTTGATATAATACATTGATCATGGTCTGGATATTCAAATGCCTCTGGTGGGAACAATGGCAGTTCCAATTCCGCTTTAACTTTTCAACTTCCATATCATCACACTCTGAGCTCATATTTTTGAAGGAGAAGGGCCTTTGGCTTCTGAGTTCAACAATCTGTTATTAATCTTTTTTTTTTTTTTTCATTACGCTAAACTGGATTTCCTTGGTTGTATAGTTTTGCGTTGCATGCTCTTATTTATAATGACATTTACTGGTTTATTGTTAGTTACAGTAGTTTCTGTCTGTTTATTCTTATTTGCGTTTTCTGAAACATTAGTTACTTTTCTGCAAATTCATCAACTGTCTTTGCTTCATTTACCTGTTGCCTGTCGAAATGAGGGCCAAAATTACCGTTTTCGGAGTTTTTAATTAATATCTCCGCTGATTAAAGTCATACGAAGATGAGAATGGTTGAAATGGCTTTCCACGAATTTTTGAAATCCGGAGGTATCTCTCTTGAAGCTCAACTCTCCGCCGTTCCGTAGGAGATAATACTGCAGACAAAGAAAGAAACAAACAGACAGACACGCTCAGATTTCAATTGTATACATTGTTGCCGGACAGTAGACAAGAACTGGAAGAAAGGCCAAACAGAGACCTTGGAGAAGTCATAGCATTAGGATGTGTAATTCATCCTCATCTGTAATTCTGTATTTGTTATAACTGTGTTTACATCTTTGTACGATGTAAAAAGGAAGTATTGTAATCGAGAAAAATCTCGGGTATCATATTTCAACGAAATTATCCATTTTGACGTCTATCGAAGCAATTTAACGATAATTTTGCTTGACATTTGCACGTAAGGACGGAATACAGGACTCCTTTCCTTCAAAAATTATAAAAGTGATTTAAAATGAATTCTGAAGAGAATTTTTTGTGGCGTCTGTGCGTACGTACGTATCTTGCGTAACTCAAAAACGAGCAGCCTCGGATCGTTGAAATTTTATATGTATTACTGCTATAACATGTAGATGTGCACCTCGTATTTTGGTTGCGATGAGCCACACCAAAGGCATATATATATATATATATATTTATGTGCCTTAATATATATATATATATATATATGTCATAATAAGAGCAAAACAAGGAAAAGCCGGAGCAGTGTTGATGCGTGCCTAGATCCATATTGAAGAAGAATTTTGATTGCGTAGTATTTAAAGAACTTGGCAGTCGAGGCAGTTTTAATTCCATTTTTATTTCCAATTGATATTTGTGGCCACAATCACTTGGCACTCTAGTCGTGCCTTTCCACAGAAGATTTACATTTTTGATATTGTTGGGATAGAAAGCAAGCCAGCGAAAATTACATCTTAGGACAGTAGACAGCAAAAGCTGAAGTGCGTAGTTATGAAAGATGGAAACACGCGAAGAGAAAAGTTTTGGTTTACAATTCGGTGATTGGTCGTCAAGAGGCATCTGGTATTAACGGTTACGTAAGATCGCATGATTAATTTGAATGACGCAATGCAGATAAGTTATTACGATTTTAGAATAGAGAGGAAGAATTAATGTTTATAGTTTAATCTATAATTCTGATTCATATATTTTTATCTTACATATTCCCTCCTTCAAAAAGAAAAAGGCGTAGCGACAGAGAAGCCTTTTTAAAGAGAAAGAGTTAAAGCACTAACAAATGAAAAATATATATATATATATATATATATATATATAAATAATAAAATTTTGATCCTGTAAAGTATTATTTATAAATATCAATTTTTTTTTTAAATAGATTCTTAATTTTTAGAGTCCTATTGAATTTTTCAGCATTTCAGTCCAAAAGGTGTTTGAGAATTCACATAACCATAATTCTTCAGGGAAGGTTCTTGTTATTACAGAATATCACAAAAACTTTTACATAATCATTACTTATAATTAAATGTAATGCACATAAATATTTATGATACTTATTTCTATACTGATAAATTAGAATTTAACATCATAAATAATAGGATTAAGATTTTCAGAATTTATGGTTTCACCGTTATCATCTTTCATTTACAATTCCTGATTTTACCAAACTGGAAGCCTCGCAATACTTCTAAACAAACATATCCATCAATAGGGCTGTCCTCTTGAGCTAACCAGTGTGTTTTATGCACTGGTGGCCCAGGGTGCCTAGACAGTTACTTGAAAAGGCCTTCGTTCCTTGCATTAAGGTAACTGGCCTTTGAGAACTGCACTAATACATTCCATAATAAAAAAATATAATAATAAAAAAATTACACACACTCATAAAATGAGAGCCTCCAACATTATCTGACTTGAAGAGGGTAAAAGGAACAACTGTACAGAGGTAATTACAGGCCTCTGTTGAAGGAACCAGTACACCCTCATCATACTATACTTAACACACAATAACCCATAAATTTTAACATGCATTTACCATAACTTCATGTTACATATCTGTAATAATTTCACTTATTTTTTACACCTACGTCATTTTTAGAATAATTATAAAATTCGTATTCAAAATTCTCAATAAAATTTCAAAAACATCAAAACTTATCTTAATATCCTTCCCTGTGAATAATTTAAATAGCTTAAAATTCGTTACTTAATTTGCTCACACATATTTATGAAAAATTAGAAAAATTAATGAACAAGAATTTCAGATTTTCTCAAAACAAATTTCAGAAATTTTAACCAAAGTTGAAATGAAAACTATAGAATCCGCAGCACATTAAATAATTTAGTTCCTGAGCTAGATTCACAAGAATGTAATAATTTTTGAGCTGTTGAAAAAGCGGAAGTGCAAATAATTTTCTGTCGCACATACTTGCAAACACTAACTCAGATCGACCTTGAACTCGCTGTAATGCTGAATTCCTAAACGGTAATTCACTGATGATTTAAAGCACTTTTTTTTATAAATATTGTAGACATTGGCGAAGCAAATTCAATATTCCTATTTACTAGGCATTCGAACTTCTCAATTTATCGAGAGATTACTTTCAATCTGTAAACACTACACGTGATTATTTTTTTGAAGCACTTGCAAAACACCACAGCAGAAGAATGATCTGTTATTTTTTAAACACTGAAAAAAAAAAAAAAACACATTTGATGATTCACTTCTTTCACATTATCTTGGATTTATCACAAAACGATGATTTGAAGAGCTGAATTAAATTTTCCATTGAGGTTTCAGGCTGCAGGAAACTATCCTACCGGCTTAATTGTCAACAGTGCTAAGATTCATAGTTCAATTCAAAATTTTATGAATTTCAATGAAATGTCAAAATATCGTTCAAAGTTTTATGGCAATAATTTTTTGTTAAAAAAAAAAAAAGGAAATATGTTTTGTATTTTCACAGTTATAACTTTTCACATTTTGCTGCTCTAATGCTTGTTCTTCCACCCTGCTCACCCAACCTTTCTTTTGAAAGGGGGATATGTAAGATATAACAAAATATGATAGCTGTTTCAATAAAATAATTGACGACCTCAAAATTAACATTCTAAATTTGGTAATCTGCCCCTAAATTCATCCCTTCTCACAGGTTCCAGACTTTTCTATCTTATGTAACGTTTTAATGCAGATGCCTCTCGTCCAATCAAATTAATTCTAAACCAAAACTGTGAACTGAAACTTCAGCCTTCTTGCTATGAAAGTGCTATAACCTTTCCCTTTTCCCGCGTTAGCTCTCACGCTGGTAAGACGCTTTTAATCCATGCTGCTGCCGCTTACTTGCTTAAGGTAACGTCGTACTTCAAAATGGGAGTTATTCTATTCACATATTATTAAGAAATATCTTGTCTGAAAAGGATTATTTGATATGCATGGAAAAAATAAAGATTGCGATTTTTCAAGATATGTAGTGCTAAATTGCGTCATCATGATTTCCACTCTGCCACCTTCAAACCACAGTTTCATTACATATATATATATATATATCCACTCTATTACTCGGCTCAGTTAATTGAATAGAAAAGAAAAGTAAAAAATTAAGTTAAATAATTTTGCTAAAATGTAATTTATTATGGCAAATTTTCAATTGCTAAATCCAGAATCGAAATAACAAAATGTTTTCTGAAATATTTTTTTGCGTACTGCAAAAACTCATGTGATGATCAGTGTTGCTGCAAATATCGATAAGAAGTATCACAAATCAACTTACATGCGTATAATTAGTTACAGATGTAAAATTTTATTTTTAAAACTTGTTTTCGTGTGAAAAGATATAGCTATTCGTACTGCTGCTTGAATTTGCTGAAGTAGCAAATAAATATCTTTAACAATTTATCTATAAGAAAAATTTCAACTCTAATAGAACTACCAGCGCTCAACGGTCTTATTCATTTGAGTGAATGTGGGTTATCTAAGATTAGTATGTATTTAAAAAAAACACTTAATGATAGGATATAATCTTAATAATAGGACCAAAGGAAAGGATATTAGTCTATGTTATTTTCTTTCTATTTTAAAGTACTAATTTAAATTATTTTAATAGGTTACATTCATTATTTTAATAACTTACTTAATTTGATTAGCTATTATTATAATTTAGATTAGTTTAAATTATTTTAATATGTTAAATTTATTATTTTAACAACCTATTTTAAAGTATTTTGATTCGCTATTATTGTAATTTTATTTACTTTAAATTATTTCATATAATAAATTAAATAAAATTCCAGCTCCTGTTAATCCGAAATTTTTTTCATTAGATTTTCTTATTATATAATGCTGGATATCATTGAAAACACATTAACTGAAATTCAAGTCTGCATGAAAAATATTATGCCTAAATAATTAAACAATTCCATCCTTCAAATTTTAAGTAGTAATAATAATAAAAAAATCTGATGTGCACACCACATGACTTCCTTGTACGGAATATGAAATTATACGCATTTTTGCTTTCATTTCGTTTAAACTTAATTCCTCGAATTTCATTTGAGATATATTTCTTATTCAATTAATTCAGTTCTCGCTTCGCGGCAAGGCAAAAATACATAAAAACTTAAAATATTTTCATTAAAATTTGAAAGATATAAAAAAGCACAAAATACTAAATACAGTCAAAACAATTTTTTTAAAAAAAATTACAGTTTCTACGCAAAATCAAGCAATTCGGCCCGCAGGCAAGAAGGCAGATTTTTTGGTGCAGAGAACTAAAAGTTTCGCTTTGGTCCCATTCGGCAAAAATGCATTGAAGGTGCAGAAATATTTAATTTACTATTCTGCTAAGTTTCAAATGTAAACGGATATGGCTGCTATGGTAAAAAAAAATTAGGCTTAGTAGCACTTAAACAACTTTTATTTATAGTTTCGCAGCTTTTGCATGCAGATTAACTAAGGGCATAAAAAACTTAACAGGAAGATAATAACAACATAATTCAATCATTTTAAAAGAAAATAATGCACAATTTACTAACATATAAGATTAAAAAAAGTGAGCTCACTGAGTTGGCTAACAGAGTGGGTATATATATATATATTACCCACTCTGTATATATATACACTTTTGGTGCGGCCGATTGCAACAAAAAGAAAAGTGCACAACTACATGTTATAGCAGTCCTATATTCAAACTTTTAGACTTCTGAGGCTAATCATTTTTGAGCTATGCGACGTACATACATTCATACGTATGTACGTATAGACGTCGCGAAAAAGTCTCTTCTGAATCCATTTTAAATCAGCTGTATAATTCGTTTGGGGAAAAAGAGTCCTTTACTCTGTCCTTACGTACAGATGTCACGCAAAAACATCGTTAAATTGCATTCTATAACGGTCAGTATGGATATTTTGGTTGAAATTTGAAACTGGGAGTTTGAGTTTTTCTCGATTACAATTCTACCTTTACTTCGTAAAAGGAAGTGAAAAGTGAAGTAGTGATTATGTTTTATTTCTATTGGAATAAAATAACTTACCAGCTTGTTGTTTAATTTCTGTTAAATTCCTTTCATCTGCACCTTCTGAATAATGAGAAAATTCCAAGTTCTTGCGAATATCATCAGTTTCAAATAGAGATTCAGTATTTGGATTAATTTCTTGTGCAGCAATGCTGACGAAAATAAATATGCACAAAATTATTTTAAAACCTATAGGCTTCAACATACTGTATTTTTTTATACTCTTCTGCGCATTTCAACAAAAGCGTCGGTCTCTTGGTCGTACTACCTTTGCCTGGAGGGTTTGTTCAATATTTTATTTCAGTTTTTCTAAATAAGATAATAGTTGAAGACTACAAAAGATTTTGATAACGTCGATATGTATTGTGTTTTTATCTATAGTTAATTGTCATATATTTTTTATCTAGTTTCTTCCAATTTTGAAAGGGTGTCTTTAACTGATAATCTGAATATGGCTTTTATCTGATTATTTGAAACTGAAGAACGTTAGACAATTGATAATCATAAAGTTAATAAGTTTACACTTATTCCAACTAAATCCAAGCAACATAAAGTTAATAAGTTTACACTTATTAACTTTATGTTGCTTGGATTTATGTTACGCACGCTATTTCACAGCTGTTGCAAATTAACTTTTGGCTAGCAGGTACTTGCTTATAACACACAATATGTGAAATTTATGAAATACAAATAAGCTTTAGCTTTCCCTATGAGAATATTTAAAATTTAATTTCTCAGTTTTGTTCCAAAATTCTGCAGTTAATCCTGTACGAGTTACATCTTGTTAGATCAAAGGTCAAGTATAAGGGTTCTTTCTTTATATCACATTTATCAGCGGTGTGTGGTAAGATCCTATGTTTATTGTTACCGGTTTCGCAGTTTAAAGTATTTACTATCGGATAAAATAAACAGAGAAAATTATCAAAAGCAAGCATTACGTTTTTGTTGTGTTTACTTATGCTCACTTGCCTGGCAGTAACATAAGCCTAAGCCTACAAAACTCCTCGTAACAAGGAGCGCAAGATATGCCTCTCGTTGGCAAGAACCTTGAGGACCTTATAGGTGATCGCATTGTCACCTAGGTGACACCGCGATTTAACTCATTTCTGCCCCCAATTCGGATGGAGAACATCCCGGGAAGGTCGGGTTCGAGGGTCTCCCACCCCTCTCTCTTTTCACCAAACCCCACGAGCTCGCCGCATGTTTAAAGTGCCGCCATCTGGCGTTATTTATTTACAAACATCTATGCCTTCTTCGGGATTCGAACCCGGACTCTTCGGCACAGCAGTCAGCGAAGCTAACCACTATACCAGTTGGGCGGCAAAAGAGTTGTTATAATTTGTACATAAGGTTCTAATTCTAATTCTATTATTCACTAGTTTGATTATTCTACGTCTTACTGCAACAAAGAAACTTTAGACAACTGAAAACTTAATGCACATTCACATGTCTTTAATATGCTGATTTCGCATGTCGAGGGGGTTTTCATTTCCCAGAGCAATCGCAAATGCGAGGAGTTTACTTTTCCTGGTACGAAGTTGGTCATAAAACTTTCCCAACTTGAAATAATAAAGAAAGAAACTGTTATAAATTAATTAATTTTACATTTTTATAAAATTAAAACTTAGTTGCTTACATACTTACTAGTATAATTATAAGTATGAAACAAATCACTAAGATGAAGCGAAATTAGAATTTATGTAAAAAAAAAAAAATACACGCTCAATTACTTAAAGTGGTTTCCCCATGTGTAACGCGTATACGAGCCAGTTGTCCTTAGAAAGTCCTCCACGAAGGCATCCCTCCCCTTAGGCAGATAGCTCTCGTGTGCTTTGCCATAATTAAATACACCAACACCAATTACTTAAAGAAAAGAGGACTTGTGGAAACAATGCATTTAGTAAAATTAAGATTACTCAGAAATAAATGAAAGACTTTCAATTTTATTTTAATGCTATTTTCTGTTACTGTAGCTAGAAAGGATATGTTTTAAAATTAAATATTTTCAATTCCTTTAAGCAATTCCACTGTTACAATGCGCTAAATAAGAATCTTTCATACCAAATATTGTAATAATGATTGTAATAAAGATGTAAAGATTCGAGAACTTTCGATGTGTCTGTGTAATAAATACATTGTTGAATGCATACGGGTTCGTAATAGATTGAATGCATTGATTTATTATATTTATATTAAATTATTTGATAATAACTTGAAAAAATCTGAAAGTTTTTCAGATTTTATATTACACCCAAAAGGGCTTTTTCAACGTTTTGTGTGTTAGCTTTATTTATTAAATATCATATTCTTCGCACTTAAACCATAAAATTCAATTCAGCAGCAAAATCGCAAAATAATTTAAAAAGAGCATATCTTTAGAATTTCCGATACACAGTTTTGTGCTCTGAAGATACGTTTCTTAATCAAAAACGCATAAATGCTTTCCAAAATGTGAAATATATAATAAAACTAAATATAATAAACCGGTTTTATTTTTAATGTACCTGCTTCCTAAAAATTTGCGCATGAAAAAATTTAGAATTGATCATATCATTAATGTCTGAATCAAAAGCTTAACTGTTAGTTTTACACAAAGTATAGCATATCATGTCAAGTAATATTTTATAACACTGATCTCTTGCACAAGAATTTCTTCCGATAAACTTTGACATCAGTTTTATGATCAATTAAATAATTTTATTACACATTTAAATTACGAAAAGATACGATTTACCAATAAATATACTAGGAAGGAATGAAAAAAAAAAAAAAAAAAAACAGTATTTGTTAAATTTGTGACACCAACTAAATTCAAAAGGAATTTCAAGATAAATGATGCTTTCTGAATAGGAGATAACAAAATACTTAGAAATAAAAGGATCTTCAGCAGATTTTTTTGAAGTGATGTATACAGGACGCGGCAGTAAATGTGCTGTATTAAACTTAAATGTCGTATTATGAAAGATCAGTAAGATAACTGTATATATTAGAGCTTTTACATTGCCTCTCTAATGATATAATGGAGATTTCTGGAAATTAAAACTTTTATAGAAATCTACATACCATTTTCTTATTATTACTGATTAATACAGAGCCAGTTTGTGTATTTTCAGACGATTTTGCTTCTTTTAAAGAATTGGTCTGCTTATCAATTTCATTTTAACTGCAGCTATATTTTTGAAACAAAGGCATATATAGACGAAATATCGCCTGCTTATTTGACAATTTTGTTTTCATGCAAAATGGCGCTGTTAGAGAATGGATGGAATGCTATATTTGTGCTCTTTCCAAAGACAACTATACGTATCTAATTACACTAATCACTGGCGTTACCTCCTCGCGCTTGGTACTACCAGAGGGTATAAAAATCCGTTCAGTGGTTGCTTTCTATTATTTGAAGTTCAGATTTTGAGCGTAATGTGCATTTGCCCCTCGCTCCGTATTTTAACTTCGCTAATATTTCTTTATGCTTGATCAGACAGCCTAGCTCAGTAAAAGTAGGCGGCCAGTGCAACTCTGATTAAAAATCTAGTTATAACCACGTGCAGTGCTGATAAGCACTACGTGTTTCTGTGACTCCTTCTCCTATTTTCTTCTTTCTATGTATTTCTTTCTCCTGATGAGGAGGGACCTTTAGCTGCCCTCGAAATCGATTGAGTGTTTCATTATACCTACGCTAAATATAAGGTTGTTTCTTACGATTTTGATAATCTAAAGAAAGCTTTTCAAAGAGATTTATGATGATTGCGTTTTTGCCTATAACGGCAAATTAAAAATAAAAATTGGAGAAACATTTTAAGATCACCTCCAAGTATTATCGGTTATATATTTTACACCTAATTTTAAAATATGAAATATTTTTTCTCTATGCAGTGTGCCACCAATCGGAAGAATTGGATCAAGACAAAAGCAAACAGGAATACGTCAAACACTTGGCGTGAAACTTCATTAAATTGGATGCAAGAACTTTCTCGAAAACTCAGAATCGTTGTTACAAATATGGCCAAAGTGATTAAAATTTTCTTTATTGCTAAATTTATTTTTAATCGTCTGAAACTAAGCTATGTGGCCTTGCCTTGAATAGCTAGATTTTGAATAAAAAAAGGAACAAAAATTATAAGTATAAAACGAGAAAAATAGCTTGCTGTAAGCTATTGAATATTTTTGAGGTTATTTTTTTTTTCCTAACTCTAGCTTTCTTTGATTTACTTACCTTAGTACATATGTTTATAATGGATTTCCTAGCATTAACCATTATTTTGAAATTTCAGATAATACGGCAATTGAAATATTGTTTTCGCTAAATAAATTAGTCCGTTCACTGCTGATATACTGCTAAAACAAACCAATATAAATTTTTTTTTTTTTTTTTTTTTTTATTTCTTATAATAAATCTCTACTTGCCTGCAAAATGTAAGGAGTCAGAGTTCAAACTTTGAACAGCAAAGCGTTTTCTGATAATGTGCTGTGAGAAATACGCAAATTTAAGATTCGTCAGAACGGACAAAAATTTTAAAAACATATTACTATTACTTTAGTGGCATATGGGTTCATGGATTGGGAGCGATTGACGACAACAATTGGTGAAGAATCAAAACCTCGGTCGACTCTCTCTGAACTCAAGACACTACTGCCGAAATGATGACTTCAAGATACTCTACACTATGCTTACAAGCAGGGCATATATAGCTTCTGACCTGTCTTTGAGAATATTCTGGGGAGAATCCGTTCTAGAATGCTCTCACTCCATTTATGTCATAACGTCATTTTCGCAGCCAAAGGTGGCCAAATAAGCGATTTCGTGCCAAATCTGGCAACCCTGCCTTTCATTGTCACTTTCTGGCAACCCTCCTCCGCGTTGCTGGGAAGCTTTCTTATTGCAGCTGGGCATTTCGTAACAATATTTTTTAAATTCCGCTTCCATAGCAAAATTTTAATATGCCAAGCCAATAATATTGAATTCTTTATATGGTATATTTCTTTTAACATGACAACACGACAGCTATCTGTCCGAAGGAAAGAATACCTTCGGGGAGGACTTCCTAAGGGAAATTCATATACATTTTGTACTTTTGAAAACTAGGAAAACGCCCATGCAATCAGCCCGTTCTCCAAAATTCGAACCCCGGACCGAACTACCAGTGTTTAGTAGCTTTACCGCTCGGCCTCTGGTAGGTGATTTATTTATATGTAAGATGTAACAAAATTTATTATCATTAATTATTTACGAATAAAAAATTTATTTCACTTATTCTTTCAAATTAATCTGGGTAATGAGTTTTTTTTTTTTTTTTAACTTGCAAAACAATTATCATGGATTAACTGATTTTGCAATAAGAAAGGAAATGCATCATTTTGAGCGTCATGATAACTCGAAAGTCAGGTTATCTCGACAAAGGTTTCGGTTCCTCCTGCTTTTAGATCAATATTTATTGTGTTATCTCACAGAGCAGTTTCTTTGATAGGAAGAAACACTAAATTGTTTTTGTGTCTGAATTTATACAATTGGATAGATTATAGTATTAGGTAAAGTGGAGAAAGTTTTAAAAAATCATTCTGGGGCGCACCTGTTTCTGTGTATTTGAAAATAAACAAATAATTAAAAATAAAAACCAATAAAAAATCGAAAAATATAATAAAAAATCTGAAAGGTTTAAAATTTTAAATTACGTCCAACGAGCGTTTATTAACGTTTTGTGTATCCCCTTTATTTATTAAATATCATGTTCTTTGCACTTAAGCCATAAAATTCAATTCAACAGCAATGTCGCAAAATAATTTTAAAATGAGCAATAGTCCGATACAATGAGCAATAGTCCCCCCGTAAAGTGTTTTCGTTGTTCGCTTTTAAATCGCTGAATTTGTTAAACAAAAATTAGTTAAAGTTTTACAAAATATGAAATCGATCATAAAACAAATTTCAAATTTCAAATTTGGGTTTCCACATGCCCATATTCGCAGTAGGATTACGTCATTCGAAATATGATGGCTCTAGGTTCCGTTGTTTTATCACAAGTGCGAGAAACATACATACATCTGTACAGATTTTTCATTATTTAATTTCTTCAAATATAATGCAGGACTCTAACATTCGGTGGCAATAGTTTGAAAACTGAAACGGACATTTATAGTGATTCAACGCAAAATCGCAAAACGAAAACAATAGTCTTTCAGGGCAAATTTCCCTTTTGGACTAATAAAAGCAAAAATTGCTATCTCAACACTTTATGTTAGAGTATAACATTTCAATGAATATTTTACTATTGTAATTTTAATTATAAATCTAAAAAACATGCAAATCATACAATTATTTTGTTTACTTTTAGGAATGAAAATGTAGTTAATTCATTAAGGGCATTTTTCAGGACCAAATTTCTCCTAAAAAATTCAAATTGAGAGGTAGAAGAAGTGGAATTTTATTTGAACAGTTATTTTATTCCAAGTGAAGAATTTTAATCCAAGAATGGGAATATTAAGTAGTATCATGCAATGAAGACTTTTTAGATTCTTACTTTCTAACATACCAAATGTACTCGATCTGCCAATTTGCACTCTATATATGCAAAACTACATTTACAAGATATTTTTCAGATATCTGAGAAATAAAAGCCCAATATTTGGTCTTTTATAATGATATCTCCTTTTTTACTTCCTTGTACGAAGTAAAGGAAGTATTGCTATCACGAAAAATTCCTGGTATCATATTTCAAAGAAAATCCATTTTAACGGTTATAGAATGCAATTTAACGATGTTTTTGTCTGATAGCTGCGTTTAAGGACAGAACGGAGGACTCTTTTTCCCAAACAAATTATAAAGCTGATTCAAAAGGAATTCACAAGAGATTTTTTTTTTGCGTCTGTATGTGCGTACGCATGTATGTATCACGCATAACTCAAAAACGAAAAGACTCAGAAATGAGTTTGAAACTTTGTGTATAGGATAGCCATAACATGTAGTTGTGCACCCCTCTTTTTGGCTGTAATCGGCAGGACCACAAGCATATATATATATATATATCCGCTCCGTTACTTGGCTTCTTGAGCTCAGTTTTCTATTCTTATGTGTTGGTAAATTACGCAACCTTTACTTTAAAAATGATTGAATGTTCTTATCTTCCGATTAAGGATTTTATGACTTTAGTTAATCTGCATGCAATAGTTGTAGAATTATCAGCAATTTGAAAGTAGTTCAAGTGCGGCTAAGCCTAATTTATCTTAACACAGCAGTCATATTTGTTTACATTTGAAACTTAGCAGAATAGTGAATTGAGTCTTTCTGAACCTTCAGTGTCTTTTTCCTGAGTGGAACTAAAAGTAAACATTTTGTTTTGAGCATCGAAAAATGTGCCTCTTACTCGTTGGCCGAATTCTTGTTTTTGCGTAGAAACTCTACTTTTAATTGTGAAAATTGTTTTCAATTGTTTTAACTGTATTTGATGTTTTATGTTTTTCTATATCTTTCAATTTTTAATGAAGATGTTTTAAGTTTTTATGTAATTTTTGGCTTGTCGCGAAGTGAGAACTAAATTAATTGAATGAGAGATATATCTCTAATAAAATTCGAGCAAATAAGTTTAAATGAAATGCAGGAAAAATAGCGTATAGTTTAATATTCCGTACAATTAAGTCATGTTGTGCACACATTAAATTTTTTTACCTGTTAAAAAGAAATCCATAAGCCACATTTTTGAAGCCTTTAGCAAGAAATGTGTTGAGTTTAGGGATAAGTTGTAAGAAACGGAATGACATGAATATTGGATGATGATTCTCCTCACACAGGATTTGACGATTGGGTCCAGTAAACACCCCAGTCGTCTTTTAAAAAGGGGAGTATATAATGTATTTCTTCCGCCTTCTTAGCGAGCATCCGTGGTGTAGTGGTCAGCACAATCAGCGCGTAATTGAGAGGTCGGCGGTTCTATTTCCAGCAAAGGTGTTGCTAGTTTTTCATCTTGCCTGCTTCCAAAATCCTAATGTCTCTACAAGTTAAAATAAAATATTCATATTTCTAAATATTTTCTCCTGAGTAATTAAGTTCAGTTTTTTTCCAGTTTAAATATTCATTAAAATTAAAATCACTTTTTAATCGCAGACATATATCTCTAAAGCAACTGCGAAATCAATTGCTGAAATCTTTAAGTAAAATTAATTAAACTGCAAAAGGCACGTTAAAATAAGGTATAACATAGTAAAAGAAAATTACTATATTTTTTACTTTTTGTATGAATTTCATTGCCATTTAAATCACTTAAGATTAGTAGTTAAATTAGATTAATTATATAATCTCAACAGAATCATAATCGTTACTTGGAGTTTATTGATCAGAGCACAAGGGGGAAATTCAAGCCTGGTATTCAAGCTATATTTCTTTCGAAATTAAAATTTATTCAATTTAAATTTTAAAATGTTCCAAATTTTACTGACAGCTATTGAATTTATCCCTGTACTTGAATTACTTATATCTTCTAATTCATTTGCTTACAGACAGACCGTTTTCTACTTCTACAGTAAATACATTTGCATATTTGATGTACGGAGGAAACTGAGAGTCAAGCTTTGGGTTACCTTTTGAAAAACATTCTTTGTTAACATATATTTAAATGTTTACTGCAAATTCGCATTTCCAGACTTTCATTTTGGAACATTGCAGCGTCTCACCACTGGCCAAGTGTTTAAAGCAACTGAATACTGGTAGTTCGTTTCGCTTTCGTACCCAGACGATGTGGCTGGCTGTATGGTTGTTGGGTTTTCCGAGATTGCCTATGTGTAACAAGGCTACGAGAGAGTTTTCTCTTAGAAAACAAAGTATCACTTCCCTTAGGTAAATGACCCTGATGTGCTTTGTCATATTCAAATAATTTAACGTAACCCAGTCAAAGGTGGAGGGTTAACAGTGCGATGATTCCTATGATAAAGTTTCCTTTTAAGATCGCTCATCGCAGTGGAAAAGAAGGAAATGTAATGAAAAGTATTGGAAACAAAAACGGGAATTCAAGAAACAAAATCATTTTTCTTCCCTACCAATAACACATTATGATTTAGACTAGGCCATGAGGAAAAACTCTGATCCTGCAATTGGGCACAGGACGTTTAATCAATAAAAGCTCTGTTTCTCGCGCAATCCACTCACGACGTAAGGCAGCTTATTAATTTTTTTTTCGCAAAATCAAAAATTTCCTGTTTGTCTCTGATGCAACAACTCTTAAAATCTCTGCTTTTCAAAAATTAACGCTGCCTCTAATTCTACTGTTCGCTCGAAATGGTACTAAAATTATTCCTTGTGCAATGAAATTTGTTTCGAAACCTTCGTGAACCAACGAATCTTAAGCAAGCAATTAACGGGATTTGGGGGATAAACAATTATAACTTCTCGAGAAAGTGTTAATCTTTACATATTTTTGTCACATAGAGACATAAACCTGATGTATTTCTATTTCGTACCGATAAATAGAAACAATAATTGATAAGAGAGCTGCTACTTAAAACAATGCCGAAATGTTTCCCAAATGCTTTTTTGATAAGATATCGTACGCGTGTAGTGTTCAAAAAGGGTAGCAATCGGAAGCTTTCTGTTACGCACGTTGCCAACCTTCGTTCCAGCTTTGGGAAATCCTAATCAGGAAAGCAGACCAAGAAGTAAAATTTTCATATTCTAGCAGCTACAAGAAATTAAATACATCGTTTCTTATTTTATGAAAATTAACGTAAAATCCTCTAATATCTTAAGCAACCTGACCCATTTGTAGTAAACTGTGAAAAACTTAAAACTATTAAAACTAATAAAATATATAAAATCAATTAACAGTTTTCAAAGACACTGATTAAATGAAATATTAAATTTTTATGAAACTCTGCTCAGGATCTGTATGAATGCTATTGGAAATAATATCTGTAACAAATTGCAGCACTTCAGAGAAATATTTACTCCTAAATTTTTAGAAATTAAAATAATGTAAAATAATATTAAATCTTAAAATCGTAAAGGTATTTTTTTTTCGTTTATTAAGTGAAAAAATATCTGTTGTTTTTCGCTTATAAAATTAAGTCTTTATTTGAGGACAATAAATATGTATAGTGTTACAGTAATTTATATCTTAAAATAAAGCCACGAATGACATCCGGAGAGGAGGAAAAAAGTCTTAAAACATGATTCAAAGGATATAAAGAAAGTTTTTCAAAGAGATTTATGATTGTTGCTTGTTTATCATATGAAAGAAAATTAAAAATAAGGAAAGGGGAGGCATATGTTAAGATCTACTCCCCATATTATTAGAAACATAATTTATAACCAAATTTCCCAATAGGAAATATCTTCTCTTCATACACAGAGCCATCAATCAATAGAATTGCATCGAGGCCTCAGGTCAAAATCCAGTAATAATTTCCTGAAAAAAAAAAATATGATGTGTACACCACATGACTTCCTTGTACCGAATATTAAATTATACTCATTTTTTCTTGCATTTTATTTAAACATATTAGATTGAATTAAACCTACTTCGCCGACAGCGCATAAACCACAATAGAATAAATGCATTCTTTAAAATTCACTTTGTTTACCATAGCGACACTCTGGCGCTAGGTTTACAAACAGTATTATATTTCGTTCATATTATAATTCAAAATGCACAAAATTTGTATCATTTAAAAAATTATCTAATCGTTGTCACATGTTCTATTCAAATACTATAATAAAGCTAGAACGATGTATAAAAGAAATTAAGCAAAGAAAACAATAAAGAAACAGTTTTTCACAGACGATTGAGTATTTCTCATTCAATTAATTCAATTCTCACTCCGCGACACGGCAAAAATACATAAAAACTCAAAATATCTGTATTAAAAATTACTAATTATTAAAAATTAAATTATTAAAATTAAGTAAATCTTAAACACTTATTTCCTCTAAAAATTCCAGAAAGGATTAAGCATGATTTAAATCGTAGTAATAAATGAAGGCGTTTATCTTTGTTCTTGCCAAGCTACGTTTCTCTAGGGTCTGGGTCATAATCCCGACATCCGAAATCCCGACAAGCCAGAATCCCGACAGTCGGGATGTCGAAAAGCCCGACAGAGCCGAAATCCCGACAACCCAAAGTCCCGACACGGTCGAAATCCCGACAGGGTCAAAATCCCGACAAGCCAGAATCCCGACAGGGTCAGGATCCCGAGTGTCCAGAATCCCGACAGGGTCGAAATCCCGACTGTCCAAAATCCCGACAAGTTAATATCTAAATACAAACACTCAATTTAGCTTAATAAAATACAATTTTTAACTAACTATTACATATCACTAATTAAAAGTTTAAATCAAAAAATCATAAAAATTATGTCATTACTTAAAATAATTTTAAACAAATTGAAATGACCGTTAAAATTTAAAATGAAGATTTATAAAATTCTTTTTATTAAGAAAAAGAAAACATCACTTACACATGCAAACGACATATTTACAGTGACACATTGCGAGCGATAGCACGAAGATATTCCATCACAGGCCGATTATCGCGATCGTCCACAACAGTCATAATTCTCCTTTCTCTGTCATCATCTACCTTACTAGGTTTTGGTTGTTGTTATCTGCGAAGAATGCATTCAACTTGGTATACCACATGCTCCTGTTCTTTTTGAAATCCTTCTATGATGTTATAAACGCCAACATGGGCCGTCCAATTAAGGTCTCCCATCTTCTGTGCCAATCCTCGACAGCATTTTGAGTGCGCGGAGGATTTATAGCTGCCTTTTCTAGATCACTAATGATTCCAGATGACCTCAGTTCAATATTGATTTCTTCAGCGAAATCAATTAAATCTTGGAATAATCTTTTGTAATTTTCTTCAGATTTGCTAGTAATCAAAGCATATACTAGTTGCAGCTGTGGAAGTATGTTAAGGGGTCATTAGGCCTTATTGGGATTTCGCTCGTGTCGGTATTTTGACCCTGTCGGGATATTGGACAATCGGGATTTCGACCCTGTCGGGATTTTGGCTTGTCGGGATTTCGACCCTGTCGGGACTTTGGCTTGTAGGGATTTCGACCCTGTCGGGATTTTGGTTTGTCGGGATTTCGACCCTGTCGGGATTTTGGCTTGTCGGGATTCCGTCTGTCGGGATTCTGGCTTGTCGAGATTTCGGCTGTCGGGATTATGTCCGGATACCGTTTCTCTAGATTGGCAACAAATTTACCACTCTGCTGTTTCAAATGTAAACAAGCAATGGCCGCCATCAAAAAAATTATTATGCTTAGCGGCACTTAAACAACTTTTAAATTGTTGATAATTCTAAAAATATTGCATACAGATTTATTAAAGGCATAAAAACCTTAACTGGAAGATAAGAACAACATAATTCAATCATTTTTAAAGCAAAAAATAAACAATTTACAAACATATAAGAGTAAAGGAACTGGGATCACCGAGACGAGTAAAAGAGTAGATGTATATATTCATATACTTTTGGTGCGGCCGATTGCAACCAAAATACAAGGTGCACATCTACATCTTATAGCAGTCCTATATAGAAAATTTCAGAGTTCTGAGGCTACTCGTTTCTGAGTTATGTGAGATACGTACATACGTATGCAGAGACGCCACGAAAAATTCTCTTTGGAATTAATTTTAAATCAGTTTTATAATATTTGGGAGTGAATCTTTTATTCTGTTCTAACAAACAGATGTCACGCAAAAACATCGTTAAATTGCATTCGATAGTGGCCAAAATGGATATTTTTGTTGAAATATGATGCCTGAAACTTTTCGCGATTACAATACTTCCTTTTTACCTCGTACAAGGAAGCAAAAAGCACTGTGACTTTTTACATTGTTCATCATGCAATTCATTTATGCTCACATCTGTTTTTCCGCTAATTAATTTAATATTTCGAAGTACAGTTTTGTAATTTTTGCACCTTTTCACGATAAGAGGGCGCTGTTGTGGTGGTGGAAATATTACGTATGTAACGTGTGTAACTCTTAGTGAGTCGTTGCATTGCTGCTGTAATACTATAATATATGTTATAGGGCTTTTCATTAAAATATAAAAGAACAGTATAGTCATCGATTTTGTCCACTAAATCAAGGTCAAATAAGCAAAAATGTTAATTCGGAAATAGGACAGCTTTCGTATTGTAATCATCGAATGTTGCAATTAGACTTTGGAAATTCGTATTATGTGGTTCATAATAGTCATCATTGACAAAAGCCCACAAGACACTTTCTAGACCTTCGTTCTCTTCAACAATAAGTCTTCATTGCAAAGATGCTTCACTTCTTTCTATTTGTCCCTTTAGCCTAGCCTCACCCCATTATCTACATGCTTCTAACAATCTGATTTCAGAGGTTCTTTTAAACCTGCCAATAAAATAACATTTTCATTTGTTAAGCATCGAATATTGGACTGTCTTTCAGGCAACATTAATAAAATTCTTTGTGAATATCGTTTTGCATATTTAGCATAGATTTTGCTTAGTTAGAACACAGATCATTAAACTCAGAATGAGGGAAGTCTTATGATACGTTAAAGATGTAATATCTTAAATTGTAGAGACATTAAGAATTTTTTATGCTGGGAGACGAAAAATGAACAATGCCCTCGCCAGGACTCGAACCTCTCCAATACGCGCTGAGTGTGTTGACCATTACATCACGAAGGCATGCTAAGAAGGCGGGAGAAATACCTTATATATTCCCCCTTTTAAAGGGCGATTGTGGATTAGGTGACACAGTGGGCAAATCCTGGTGGTGAAGAATCACCACAGATTTATTGGGTATTTTTAAAGCAGATGTTAAATATTTTGCATGATCGCCTGTAGTAACGGCAACCGCCTTCAATAAAAGGAGATGCTTTCCTTGGTAGCGGGGCAGTTCATTTTCAGTTCGAGCCAGAGTAGACCTGCCCGGGGGAGAAGCCAGGGGATGATAGTTTCCGGTTCCCGTCCTGTTCCGGTTCCCGTCTTGTTCCGGTACCAGTCCTGTTCCGGTCCTGATCCGGTCCTGTTCCAGTTCCAGTCCGGCCGTTTAAGTCCAACACTCGTAGGAGCTGAAATCTGAATCCAGCAAAACTAAAATGGAGATATATGCCGAAAGGGCCAGATGGATTTTGTCCTTTTAAAGAAAGTGTTCTTCACCGTGCCGGAATAGCTGACAGTTTAAAGCATTGCCTGGAAATGTTAAATGTTTCCACCTAAGAAGTTAAGTTTTCGTTTATGATGTTAAGTTTTTCATCATTTTTGAAGTTCTAGTTTAATAAACCTTTAAGTTTTAGACAAGGTTTTGTGTTCTTCAGAAATTTTAGGTTCGAAGTCAGATATATCGCATAGAATTTAACGGGAAAAATCAACATTTGGCGGCCGTGACAGGACGTTGTCTGCGAGGTAAGTGACTTTTTTTATTTTGAATCATGGAAGCCTTAAAGCCAGCACGAACTCAATATAGAAGATTATTTAGTAAAGCGTGTAATGAATTTGACAATGAAGAAACTAAATTTAATCAGGAATAAAAATTAATTAAAATAAAAGTTATTGCCAAGAAAGCTAAAGTTTTGCTTGATACTGAAATGAAAATACGAGAATTAATTACAGATGAGACTTTACTTATTAAAGAAATAGATGAATCTGAATTATATTTTGATAGGTGGAGACTTATGGAAAGTAAATTAAAAGATCTCACTTCTGGTACCCGAATGTAACTTTAATTGATCCGTCTTTTGTTCAGAATAAAATGTTACATTACCCGAAGATTAAATTGCCTATCTTTGATGGCAACGTGAAGAAATGGCTAGGAATTTGGGGGCAATTCCAAAAGATTGATAAAGATCCTACATTAGATAATAATGATAAATTTGCTTATTTGGCACAGGCTTTGGAGAAGAATTCTCCCGCAGAGGAAATAGTTAAAAGCTTTCCGCCAACTGGCGATAGTTACAGGAGCGCAATTGAAGCATTGCAAATGCGCTTTGGTAACAAAGAATTACTAACTGAGATTTATATTCGTGATTTGTTAACCCTTGCTATTCAAAAACAAAGTACACACTCTTTACGGAAACTATATGATGAACTTGAATCTAATCTAAGAGCCTTGGAGCTATTGGGAATAAATAGAGGCAAATATTGCGCCATATTGTACCCATTGGTAGAATCAGCATTGCCGATTGAGCTCTTAAAAACGTGGGAGAGACTTAGGTTTTCGCGTAAAGGATCAGAAAGTTTAACCGGCGAAAACGCCGAGTTAAGAGAAAGGGAACCTGACCTTGAGCTCCTTTTATGTTTCTTGCGCGGTGAAGTTGAAAGTGAGGAAAGAATTTCTTTAGCAACTAAATCTTTCAATGTTTTCGATCGATTGGCTCACGGTAATAAGAAAGGAAATTCAGGTTTAAAGATAAGAGAACCTCACTTAAAACCTACGGCAGCTGAACTGTTTACTTCTTCTCATGAAGCTAGAAAAGGCTGCATATTTTGTTCCAGTATAAATCATGGTTCTGCGGAATGTTTTCAGGCGCGTAACCTATCGTTGTCGGAAAGAGAAGTTTTGGTCCAAAGGACACGCTCTTGTTACCTGTGTCTGAAATTTGAACATTCTGTCAGGAGGTGTAGATTAAAAACAGTTTGTTTTACATGTGGTAAAAGGCATCATATTTTTCTATGTAAAGGCCGTTCACAAATGAGTGAGACAAGGGCAACGGAACAGCCTCCAAATCAGGCTGAAACACTCGCCAACATTTCTTCAAGGTCTCCTAAAGTTGATACTGGTTCGCAAAGGTCGTATATTCTGCAAAGCACAGCTCAAGATATGGGTTATGGGTATAACGTAAAGGAATACCTTAGCCACTCGTTATTTGGCGGTACAACGACCAGTTTGTGTGAACATAAAGTTTACAAAATTCATTTATCTAATACGTCTGGCTCGTACAGCTGTAATATGGATACGTTAAGTCAGCCTGTTATTTGTAATAATAGACCTTCTATTGGACAAAGAATATGGCTTAAAGAGCTTGATGACTGTGGAATAGTTTAACAGATCGTTTAGAAGGACTTATAGAAATTTTAATAGGAGCCGATGTTGCAGGACGATTATTAACGGGAAATCGTAAATAAATTTCAAACGGTCTTGTGGCTATTGAGATAAACTTAAGATGAACGGTTCTGGGAAAAACCGGGGAGTTGAATAGTGAAGGTTCAATATTCTTAGTTACTTCAATGTTGAATAAAGAGTTGTTGAATAAAGTTACTTTTGAAAAACATTAAAATTCCAAGGTGGATACGATATCAGCCAAAACAGTGTTCAATACATGTTTTCTGTGACGCCAGTCAAGCAGCGTATTGTTAGCAGCAACTATTGCATCTCTTCTTGCTGCAGACGTTCTAAAAGAATTTAAGGCCAGAAGTACATTTTTCTGGACAGATTCAACTACTGTCCTTGCATGGATAAAAAGGGAAGAACCATGGGGGACATTTGTACAACATAGAGTACAGGAAATAAGGCTTTTGGGGACACGTGTGGAGGATTGAAGTCATATACGTGGTCACCTTAACCCTGCAGATCTTCCAAGTAGAGGGTGTTCAGTTCGCCAACTCTCCCGGTCAAAATGGTGGGAGGGTCCGAGCTGGCTTTTAAAATCCTAAGAAAATTGGCCGAGTGCCGAATTCATAACTGATGAAGCAGAAATAGCCAGCGAGAAAAAAAAGGCAGTGGTTTCATCTCTAGTGTTTACAGAAAGGTTTAGTATAAGTGAGCGATTTTCTAGCTATCGAAAAACAGTTAGAGTTGTTGGTTGAATTCAAGAATTTTTCTTTAATTGCAGAAATAAGAAGAAAAGGAAAAGTGAACTCACTGTTAATGAAATTGATTTCGCATAAAAGAGCTGAAAGAAAAGTTACTATTAAATTGGATGATACTGTTTTGATCGGCAGCAGTGACAAAGGACTTTTTTGGCAACTTGGTAGTGTCATAGAACTACTTTCAGGACCTGATGGAATAAATCGGCTTGTACGGGTAAAGACCCGAAATGGAATTTTCCTTACAGCAGTTCGAACTTTGTATCCTTTAGAGGTAACGCAAAATGATGTACCCGTGAAGCTGCAGAATGAAAAGCAAGATTCGTTGTCTGAACTTAAACTCAGCGTAGATGATAAATCTGTGAGACCTGTAAGACGATCTGGTAGAACTGTAACTCCGCTGGACAGACTGGCATATTAAGGCTCTTTAGCATTGTTTTACTTTGTTGTGAAAGTTCACTTTTTTTTTCTTTCTTTTTTTTTTTTTTTCTTTTTCCTTAGGTGGAAAGATGTTAAATATTTTGCATAGTCACCTGTAGTAATGACAACCGTCTGTTCCGGTCCTGATCCGGTCCAGTTCCAGTTCCAGTCCGGCCGTTTAAGTCCAAAACCCATAGGATCTGTAGTCTGAATCCAGCGAAACTAAAATGGAGATATATGCGGAAAGGGCCAGATGGATTTTGTCCTTTTAAAGAAAGTGTTCTTCACCATGCCGGAATAGCTGACAGTTTAAAGCATCGCCTGGAAATGTTGGATGTTTCCACCTAAGATGTTAAGTTTTCGTTTATGATGTTAAGTTTTTCATCATTTTTGAAGTTCTGGTTGAATAAACCTTTAAGTTTTAGACAAAGTTTTGTGTTCTTCAGAAATTTTAGGTTCGAAGTCAGATATATCACATAGAATTTAACGGGAAAAATCAACAGCAGGAGCTTGAAGAAATGAGTAATGCTCTCTCCAGGACTCAAACCTCGGTCCTCTCGAATACGCGCCGTGTGTGTTGACCACTACACCACGAAGGCATGCTAAAAAGGCGGAAGAAATACGTTATAAAATAAATTAGTATTTCTTGAGAGTTGGAATATCAAAGAACTGTGTGGTGACTGATCGCAGAGTTCTATTCAGGAAAGCGTGCAAAGAAGAGCTAAATTTAATCTCTTATTCCAACTCAAAACAATTTACAGATGGCTCTCCGGCTTACAATAAGCCTCTACTTAGACTTCAAGTCAAGATAGAAAGTAAGAAACTAATCTAATAGTAACTAAAATAAAGCCAGCCGAAGCTGCACAGAGTTGGCCCGTACTGAATGTTACTGGCGAATTCTAGCAGGCACGTAACCATACAGCCGAATTGTAGTAATATTAGACTTTTAGTAACAACGTGGATGGGAAGTAGACACGCTGTTCTAAGCTGTTCTAGTGAAGTGACCGAAATTTCAACATAAATACTTGTTTCTACCTCATTTACATAAAACGTAATCCCAAAAAGTCATTCTGGTAGGGAGACGTAGGTGGAAAATGAGAAAGTAAAGGAAATGCTTGTTCCAAAATAAAAATAACTATTAGAAAATTAAAATAAACCCTGCAGACAAAAGGAAGAGAAAACGTTTCCAGTAGTTTCCCACTGTTAAAATAGTAAAATATAAATCGCTGATTTTAACTTTTGGTGACTTCTATAACTGGTTTAACTTCTATAACTTCTCTCACGGTGGATTTTTTAGAGGAAGTACAAAACTCCCCATACATCGATCCCGTTAGCGACGTAATTTCTATTTCCCTTATATCAGAGGTGTGGAAAAGTCTGTTCCAAGCCTCAATTCCTTTCTTTCCAAAAAAAATTACAACATCCGCTTCAAGAGAAACAGCAAAACAAACGACGGCGTTCACCATCGTCACAACAACGCTGCGATAATGTTGAACTAAGTTTCAACAAACGTGTGATAAAATATTTGCTTATTTATACTAATATTACCTTTAAATTCTCTTTTTAATGACAGATCTGTTTTTAATGACATAAATAATAAAAGTGAACTCAAATATAATTTCAAATTTGAAAGCTTTTACATCAACTGTTGCTTTTCTTTTAGTAAATTTATATGAAAAGAAAAATATTTATAAAAGAATTTTTAACATTTGAACAAAATTTTTAAAAAATTAGAAAAGATCTTGCAATCGATAATTTTCTACAAAGCTTCGTCATAAGCTCAGGGGTAATTTTTAATTTGAACTGCAATCAGCACAAGATGTATATTTTAAAACTCTCCAACCGGTCTATTAGAATAGTTTGAAATACATTTTGATGCAACACACATGCCATAAAATATGAATTCGTGCTAAATATTCTGAAGATGGTTGGAAAAAATATTTTTAAAGATTACTTACGTATTATTTTTATCCAGTTTAAAAGAAGAATACTCTTATAATTTTCATTGTGAATGAAAGATATCAATAAGTCCATCAGCGACCAAGCGTTGAAATCGCTGAACATTGCTCTTTCGAACAGTATTCACAATCCGCTGAACGGAATGCTTGCATTGGAAATTTTGAGTTTTCTCCAAGATTAATAAAAGTTATGCTCTTTCATGACGTCACTGACTCATAGTCTGCGCAAAAGTAACTATTCCCTATACCCTGTATGTCTTTGTTTCTCCCCTTTCTATGAGTCAAATGAAATCATTGAATTCGAGTACTAGAAAGAGCCTAATCTTGTCGTCGAATGCCCTTGATCTCTCTATTCCACGAAGGTACACTTCATTTAGGAATATAATTCTCGGGTGCTTTGAAGAACCTAAATTAATGCTTACCAATGATCTTATTCTTGATCAAGGAAATAATATTTGTTTATATTTGACAAGATGTCGTGAGAACATTATTTATATCTGACAAGATTTTATCGCAATTGAAAATAATTATCTCTGGATGAGGATTCTTCGAGGCATCGAAAACGAAATTATGTTGCTCTGGTAATGAGAAATGTCTGTATCCCATTTTGCTACATATTCAATTTTATAGAAAGGTCGTTGCTTCATTTTATATTCGGTTAAGGTCTTTCTAAATTAACACCCATAATAGTCCATTCAAAAATGCAGATACACCAAAGGAAAATTAACTCTTCAAAATTCCTACATAATAAAATGTACCTTATTATTAAACAGAGTGTTTCTTGATTCAGGTAAGCTGCTTTGTGTCATGGCAATATAAAATACATTGTATTTTGGGGGAATTATTCTCGTAATATTAAAATAATGCACATCGTAATAATAGTAACATCGTAACAGTAAAACACAGCAGTATCGTGAAAAATTGCATCTTTTCTGCATGAAGCAGTTTCTATGTGGCATAATTTTACGATAAAATAATGTCATAATCAGTTTTTAACATACTTTTTTGATTTACAGTTTTGACCGTCTGATTTTAATGTAAGAAATTCTACATTCCATGTCTTGAATTTTTAATGAATTAATTCTTAAACCATCGTAAGTTTACTGCAAATTCTGGGTTTAAAATTTATCTCTGGACAGCAAGATCAGAGCGCACTTTCCTCTAAATTTTATGATTCTTTATGCTTTTAATGAATTTTTTTTCAGTTTTTGAAGTATTTAGGGTTTTTATGATATTAGGCTGTACATAAGTTTTTAAATTATAGTTTTTTATAATGTATAGTGTTCATTTATAGCCTAAGCTTATTCGGCCAAGAGAAAGGGGTCTTGCGACGTCTGATTTTTAAAGATTATTAAACAACCTTCGTGTAATTCCTTGTACGAAGTAACATGTGTAACAGCTTTAAATATTATTAAAATCGTGTAGTTTAAAATAAATAATTTAATTAGATGAACATTAAAGTATATGTGAATGGCAATGTTTGAAACGCAGGCTCGAGTGCCACGTGCGGCTCTCGCACGAAGAATGTAATTTATTTTTAAAAATGTTAGAATTTTTTCTTCTTGTTTTGTATGTTGTTATTTTGAGTGCTACATAAAGTTTTATTCTGTGTTCCATCAATGGAGTTTGCTTCATATTGCGAAAGAAGTATCACAGTCATAATTTTTTGGAGGCACCGATCGAGATCGAATAATCGTGTGTATTTTGATTTTATTTGTTCATCACTGAACATAATATTAGTGATACCAGATTATTACTTCCTCTTAATACTGAATTGCTTTATTTTATTAGTTGATCACTGAACGCAATATTAGTGACACCAGGTTATGACTTCCTGTTAATATTGAATTGCCTTATTTTATTACCGTATTGGATATTATTTTAAATATTCATTTTAGTTGTCCAGACAGTAGGTATATATATTGCTCTACGTTGCTATTCTTATTTTAGTCACAATTAATGTGGTAGAGAGTATGAACTTCACAGAATTTAAATATTTCCTTTTTGAGGAATACGTATTTAACAGAGTGCATTTAATTCCGTGATTCCTGTTTTCATTAATTAAAGCAATTGATTTGAGCTATTTTGGGGAAGTATAAAGAACACAGTGTTCGTTAATTTTAAACATAGAAACAATGTCTCACTTAGGAAGAGCTCGTAAAGAAGATTTGCAAAATCTCGTTCCTGAACTGAGAGTTCATGTGATCGGAGATTTGAAAATAGTCGATTTAAAACAGAAAATTGTTGAAAGTAGAAATTATGATGAAGTATTCATCCAAGGAGTCTTAGACACAGTAATAAAAGAACGAAAAGAGAGGGAGGAAAGAGAAGAACGGAAAGAGAGGGAGGAAAGAGAAGAACGGAAACAGAGGTAGGAAAAAGAAGAACGTAGGAGGCAGGAAGAAGCAGAAGAGCGGAGAAGGAAAGAACAATATGAATTAGAGCAATTAAGACTTGAAGCAGAGACAAAGTGTCAAAATACCGGACAGATGCGGCCGAAAACGGAGCTGCGTCACCTTATGCAGAAATTCGATGAGAAGAAAGAAGATATCAGTCTATATTTCCTATTGTTTGAAAGGCAAGCAGAATGGGCTCAAATTGATAAAAGGGAATTTGTATCTCATTTACTAGGGCTACTTCCTTACGAAGTAATCCAGTTAATAGCTAGAGAACCTTCCGATAAAGCTAAAGACTATGAACACGTGACTAATTTATTGTTAAGACGGTTTAAACTAAGCCCAGAAAAGTTTAGGCAGAAATTTATGAAACATCAAAAGAGTACCGAATCCATATGGGTGGATTTCAATTATGAAATAGAAAATTATTGCAAAGAATGGGTGACTGGCCTAGGAGTTAAGACTTTTGATCAGCTGCTAGATTTGATGGTGATTGACCAACTAAAGCGTCGAGTTCCTCCTGAAATTCGAGATAATTTTCTTGATGAGTGGGTAGAGATGATTTCATCTAAAAAATTAGCTGAAAAACTTGATGCCTATGGAAATGTTTGCGGAAACTTTCAAAAAAGGCCTGTAGTGGATCGGCAGAAAGAAAGATACAATGCACTAACTCAAGGTAAAGTGAGTTCAGATAATAAAAATAAAACTGAAAAAAAATTGTCATCAGGATTTAATTCGCAAAGCTGGTTTCATAGACCGAGAAGCCCGTGTCCAGATGATAAATATGAAAAACGAAAGGCGCCACAATGCTATCAGTGTGGATTCTATCAACATTTAAGAGACCAATGTCTAAAATGTAAGAATAGTACTGAATCTCTGGCTAATTTTAACAGAATTGGTGCAAAACCAGAGGATAAATTTCTATTACCTTATACTAGTATGGGTTACGTAAATGGTCATAAAATTCCTATATTAAGGGATTCAGGTGCTAGTATTGATATAGTATGTCGCAAATAAATCACGCCGGAAATGCTGACAGATGAAAATGTGTGGGTACTATAACCATTACATTTGAATCCAACCTGTTTATCATTGGCTGAGATCGAACTAAATTGCGATCTTGGGCGAGTAATAACTAAGGATGCCATTATCAGAAATGAACTCGACATAGGAAGGTATTTATTAGGCAATCGAACTTTTGTACTGTTCAATAAACAAGGAATGGAGCCTGATAGTTGTCTTCACCAGGTTAATGCTGTCTCTACAAGAGGTCAAAGGAAAAGAGAAATAGCTGAAGAGAAGATCTTGGAATCGATGAATGAAGAAAATAAAGCATCCAGAGGTGTCTTTCAAGAAGATAATTTACCGGAACTAAATACGGAAGATGAAGCTCTCATGAAACTGGTAAACATTGACTCAAAAGAAGTTGCACAACTTCAGCTTACCAATAAGGAACTGCCTAAAATCATCAAAGAAGTTAAAGAAGGTACATGCAAAAATGAGAACTATAGTCTGACAAAAAAAAGACATTTTAGTTAAAAAAAAAAAAAAAAGCTAAAATGGGCATTGAAAGGCAGCTTGTAGTTATACCTGAAAAACTCAAGCCGTCAATTACAAAGATGTGCCACGAAGATACTTCTGGTCATTTGGGTGTCAAAAAGACCAAAGACAGGCTTGCCAGATATTTTTATTGCACGAAGTGTTAAGAAAAAAACGGAAATTTTTTGAAAACTTGTGATGCTTGTCAGCGCGCTGGAAAAGGAAATGACAAAAAGAAGGCTCCAATGACATTAGTACCAGTCCTTTCCGAAATATTCACTAAAAATAAATGTCGATGCTGTTGGTCCGCTACCTATTTCAAAGATTGGAAAAAATTATATTATTACAGCTCTGTGTATGTCGTCCAAATATCCAGATGCTGTTGTGGTGACAGACTTCGCCATCTGTGATTGATGCTTTCTTACAGATTTTCAGTCGTACGGGTTTCCCCAAAGTAATCCAAACAGATTAGGGGATCTCTTTCGTCAGTGCTTTGACAGAGGAAATTTTGGAGCGTTTCGGCATTAAACATGTAAGAAGCTCTGTGTATTATCCGCAGAGTAATCCCGTTGAGCGATTCCATAGAACGCTAAAAAGGGTGTTAAGAGTCGTATGTATAGGAGCGACTTCTGATTGAGAGAATTATCTACCATCAGTTCTTTTTGCTCTCAGAACAGTCACGCACCAAAGCACTGGTTTTACACCAGCAGAACTGGTTCATGGCAAATACCTACGAACGCCAGTCACTTTACTTTATGAGCAGTGGCTAGAACCGACTAAAGAAAGTAATAATGTTGTCAGTTACGTTTTCGAACTTATTAATCGAATGAAGAAATGTCAAGAACTTGCCGTGGAAAACATGAAAGAAGCTCAACAACGGAGGAAAACACGGTACGATCGAAACTCAGTGAAAAGAGAATTTGCTAGAGGAGATTTAGTTCTTGTTTTATCAACGAATCGTCAAAATAAACTAGAAGTACAATGGAAAGAACCTGGAAAAATAGAGCAGAAAATTTCAGAAACCAATTATATTGTAAGTTTCGAGGAACAAAATGAGCCAAATCAAGTATATCACATTAACATACTTAAACCATATTACAAAAGACCAGAAATGATTAATATGATTATCAGGTTCAATGTTTCTTCTTACCTTCTTCGGAAACATACAATGACCTGACTAGAACAGAGAGCTTACTTAAGCTATGTTCACTAATTGTAGTAAGTAGACAGGATACAGACGAAGGGTATACAAAACCCTTTATTTTTTCTTTATATACAATGACTTCCGTACTTCGGAATACAATGACCCTCCACTCGGGGTCTAACTTAAAAGATATCAAAATAAAACTAAACTCTAATTTAACTTTAGAATAAGATTGGCCTTATAATAACAGAAAGCGTATGTAGCACAGAGACTGTGAACACTACAATACGTTTAATTTATCAAGAGGATTAAAACCTCTGGCCTGGAAGGCAAAGTAGCAACTGCGTAACTTCTAAGGTAAGCGGCCTGCTTCGAACTCACGGCTTCCTCTCCTCTGCTTGGCAAAAAGGCCACACTTAAATACTTGGCGTTCGCCAGACAACTTTGCATAAACTCCTTCACGCTTATAATTCTGGCCGGAAGTAGAAAATAAGAAGTGATAGTAAAGATTTAAAATAAAATAAACGTTAGTAAAACTTAAGATCCTTACATACTTCCCGCCAGAGTTAATTAGTTTGAAACTGAGGTCTAAAACGACCTTGTTGAAAACTTTTAGCTCTAGAAACTAACGCGAGGCCAACCTTTAACAAAAAATGCTTCGCTAGAAACTAGAAAAATTTTAAAAGAAAGAAATTTGTTACAATAGCAGCTCCCGGAATATACAACAATCTTTTTTCTTTTTCATCTGTACTGCATCAAAACAGGAGCTTTATTCAATTCTGGTTCCTTCCAGAGATCTGGAAGGAAAACTAGTTTAATGAAATGTTACAGAATGACATTGCAAATAACATATAGAATATACTTTTCTTAACATTCTTATTTCATTCATGACTATTTTAATTATCTCTCCCCGTGCTCTCTGACATGTGTTGTAAAAACACCAAACACGAATGTGTTTCTGTCTATGTGTTCAACACTTCCTCCTACAATCAAAACACTAACGTGTTAAAATTCAACATACGAGACCTCTTAACACACCCTAATTTCAACTCTAGACCCTGAGGTACTATTCTGAAAGTGGCTAACTCTAAAGTGTAGCGTCAGAGAGCCTAACTACATCATTCAACCTTTAACACATATTCACCATGTTTTAATCTTTACAGTCACACGAATAACAAATTTTTTAACATTACTTTCACTTTTACCATATCACGTTATTTCTAAACATTCAAAATAACAGTTCACATGTATACAAGAACATATCAAGATGCCGTTAATTTTACACATTTGAAAACATACATTAGTAGTACATTGTTAACTTCTATTCTTTTCAAAGCAAGTGCCAATTCTTTCTACATTGAAATAATACTACATTTCAAAAAGTCTTTCAGACTAAAACTTCTTTCTTGTTAGAATGTTTTAAATAAAATTTATACAATAACTTTTTACAATATTTAAGTCTTTATACAACGCTATTATACATCAACTTTAGTTTTACGCGCGAGTAATTGAAAAACATAATAAGAAAATCGGTCACAACTCATTTCTCGCCCTTTTGGCGATAAAGGTAGACCTCGCATGAGGTAAAACTTCTTCAAATCTGCCACTTGCAGTAAGAATGAAAGATTAACTTAAGTTTGTAAAGTAACACAAAATTTTACTTATCTTTGTAATATTCAGACATCCTTTTCTGGGCCCAGTCTTTAAAGGTGCTGCAAACCGTAGCTTGGTTGATCCTCCTTCTTGTACGGGCTCGCCCTTCAGTGCTTTCCTCTGGAAGCTTCCGTTTTTCACCACTACGGCCACCCTTGAACATCTTCCTTCTGTTCTCTGCTTGTGGTCTTGGCCGTTTGAAGGCAGCTGGTCTTGGTGGAACCGGGAAACTTCTGTCGTGATCCTGCTTGGACCTCGTTGTTGGCCGTTCAAATTTTTCTTGTACTTTTTTCTCCGCCGCTGATGGCCCTTCCGCAGTTCGGCGACTTTTGCTGCGGAGAGTTCTGTCGGATGAGTCAATCTTCCGTTTCACAGCCGGGTTATAGTTGCCGTCCTTTCTCCCGGTCTTTTCCACATACGTCGGCCTTCTCCCTTCTTCATTCTGGGGGTGTTCGTGAACTCTGTTTTTTGGACGGTGGAACGACTTCTTTTTCTTTGTACCTTCAATTTTTCCGCGGGGCAATTTTCTTTTCACTTGCTTCTGTCTCTCATTGGCTTGCCCTTGTACTTGTCGTTTTCCCACCTCTGGAACTTGTACCTGCGGTGTCTGCCGTACCGGATCCTGCAAAAGATCTGAAAAGATTTGCATTTTATTACGGTCATAGAATGGTTTTATCTGGTCAATGTTTGCGGAACAGGTTTCACCATTTCTTGCCTTTAATACTACAACAGCGTGAGTTATTTTTTCTATAACATATGGTCCTTCAAAGCGTGGGAAAAATTTGGCAGTTTTATCTTCTGGTGCTGAAGAAAGTGAATGCTTAATTTTTAGTACTTCATCCCCTACTTTATAAGTTACTCCCCGTCGTTTCAAATCATAATAGAGCTTCTGTTTTCTTTGTGCTACTTCCGTATTCTTCTTTGCTTCCTTAATTAGTTTTTCTATATCACCCATTTTAAATTCTGGGGCTCTTTGTTGCACATAAAATAATTTATCTAACGGTGTTATAATCTTTCTGCCTAGAAATAACTCAGCAGGAGTTTTGCCCGTTGTATCATGTTTTGCGGTCCTAAGGGCGAAAGCAAATTCATTGACATAGTTATCCCAGCTTTTATGAAAATTTTTAACATAACTACGGATAATTTTCACTATATTTCTGTTGACCCGTTCCGCTATATTTGATTGCGGCCGATACGGGACCATTTTTAAATGACGTATGCCCAGTTTTTGGCACATGTCTTCAAATATATTACTTACAAATTGAGGACCATTATCCGATATAACTTTTAGGGGCGCCCCGTATTTTAAAATATATTTATTTAAAATAGAATCGGTAACTAATTTCGCGGAGGCTCGTTTTAAGGGAACAATTTCGGTCCATTTACTAAAATGATCAACTATAACAAGGAGATAGCGACTTTTGTTTAACTGACTTTTTGGGAAAGGGCCCAATAAATCGATACCGATTATTTCATTTGGAAATTCGGATTTAATACTATTTAGAAACCCGGCCGGGCGGAAATTAATATAATTAACGGCTTGACATGTTGGGCAGGACTGGACATACGCCCTTGTTAACTTTTGCAGTTCAGGAAAGTAGACTGCCTCGCGTACGCGTTGAGTAGTTTTTCGAATACCAGCATGAGAAGCTAAAGGGCTGTCATGGAGCTCTTGCAGGATATTTAATCTAAGACTAGCTGGGATAACAGGTCGAAATTCGTTGTTGGAATTCGTAGTTTTTGTATAAAATAATAGACCATCTATTAGTTCGTAATGGGCCGCCCTATTTCTTATCGCCACAATATCTTGGTGGCTAAAATTTTCAGGATCCTTCAAATACTCATAAATACTTCCAAACTCAGGATCCTTACCCAGTTCGGTTATTACAGTTTCTCGGGAATTTATTGTACACGCTGTCAGCATTGCAACTTTTACGGTATTACCCTGTTCGTCTAATTTAATTCGTGACAGGGCATCTGCTACGATATTTTCCTTTCCGGGGGTATGCTTGATTACCAGATTATATTCTTGCAGCTTGAGTGCCCATCTTATTAACCTTGGGGATAAATTTTTTCCAGAGTACAATCTAGTTACCGCCGCATGATCAGAATATACTGTTATCGGCGCCTTTCCAAAATAGACTCGGAACTTTTGCACTGCTAACAGAACTGCAAGTGCCTCTCTCTCGGTCGCGGAATAGTTTCTTTGTGTTTGATTTAAAGTTCGGCTAAAAAATGCTACTGGCTGCTGATTTTGCGAAAGTACCGCTCCTACCGCATAATCCGAAGCATCCGCTGAAATTTCTAAATTTTCATCCTTTTCAGGAAATTTCAACACAGGGGCTTGCGTTAATGCTTGTTTTAATTTTTCGAAAGCACTATTGGCTTCGGCCGTCCACGAGAATCTTGCCTTTTTCCTTTTTAATTTTAACAATGGCTCAGCGATAGCCGCAAAATCTTTTATAAAGGACCTATAATATGAACAAAGTCCTAGAAAAGAAGAGAGCTTCTTTGCCGTGTTTGGAGTCGGATACTTTTGTACAGCGATTATTTTTGATTCATCTGTCTCGATCCCTTTTTGCGATATTTTGTAACCTAAATATTTTAATTCAGGGGCTGCAAATTTGCATTTTTCGACATTAACTTTTAGACCGGCCTCATTTAATAAAGAAAACACCTGTCTTAAATCCTGTACATGTTGGTCTAGATTATCACTAGTAATAATGATATCGTCTAAATAGATAAATGTGGACTTTCCGAGAACAGGTCTTAACACAATGTCCATGCATCGCTGAAATGTTGCTGGGGCGCCTGAAAGGCCAAACGGCATTCGCAAAAATGCATAAGTGCCAGACTTGGTTATAAAAGCAGTCTTAGGCACGTCCTCAGGCCTGATCCCTATTTGAAAATAACCATTCGTTAAGTCTAAAGTTGTCATAAATTTGGTTGATTTTATGTTCCTTAAAATTTCTTCTATAATCGGTAACGGATATACCGGATATTTCGTTATGGAATTTAATTTACGGTAATCAATAGCGAATCTCCACCTTTTTGGATGCTCCAAAGGATAATCATTATTTTTCTTACATAAAACCACCGGACTAGCATAACTACTTGAGATAGGCGTTACGATCTTTTTACGTAGCATATCGGTAATATGCCATTCTATAATTTTTTCCTTATTCTTATCATACCGGTATGGTTTTTGACGAACCGGCAATGCATCTCCGGTGTCAATACTATGGTTAGTAACCTGGGTAAATCCTGGAATATCACTAAATAAGGAAGCAAATTCACTTACCACTTGTCGGATTCTATCTTGCTCGTCATTAGGCAGGTGGTCGAGATTTACCCTTGGCGGTTCAACCTTTTCTACACGCACTGGTTTCATCGTCAGTTTAAGAGACGCTTCATTAAAATCCAGTGTAGCTTGTGCGTCTGAAAGAAAGTCTATTCCTAGTATTAAGTGTGCTTGCAAATTCTTTACTATAAAAAACATCACCTTTACTTGTTCGTCCTTGATACGGATGTACAAAGGTACTTTACCTACGCACTTACATTGTTCTCCTTGCGCCGCTAATACTGTTGTATTATCCGCATTATATATGCGGTATTTGCGAAAATACTTTCTAAAAAAGACTTCTGCCACACAGGAACACTGCGCGCCGGTATCCAGGAGTGCGGTGGCCGGGATATTATTTACCAAGACTTCAATCTTCGGAAGAGTTAAATTTTTCACCATTACTGTATTTAACTTGTAGGAAGAGGGGTTTTCGTGGCCTTCGGATTTCCGCACCCTCTCGTCAGCAGAAATCCGTTTTAGTTTAAATTATTTTTTCTTTCGGTGCTTTCCTTCTTTCTCCACTGGCCTTGAGACTTTTTTCCTGGGTTGCTATTGAACTGTCGACGTTCGCCGGCTGTTTTTGAATGCTCGGGTTTCCTTGCCCACTGATTCGCTTTTTCTCCGTAGCCATGTGCTTGAGTTTGCTGTAGTCTTGGCGTACCAAATTGGTTTCGCTGTTGATATTGGCGTCTTCTTTCGACGGCCGCCGTTCTTCTACTTTCAAACTGGATTGCTAGCTCAAATAATTTTTCCAGTGTAGTCGGATTTCTCAATTCAATAAAGTCTTGCACTTGGGGTAGTAACCTCGGCAAAATCACTTGAATTATTTCAGGATCCGGACGGTTTCCATACAAGAGCTTGAAAACGTGAATTTTTCTTAAAATAAAGCTCGAGAGGTTTTCGATTCTTTGTTGATATATACTGAAAAGTTCTGTTTCTAATTTCGCACGATCCCTTACAACAGGGAAGGCTTTTAGTAGGGCAGTCTTGAAATTTTCGTAGGTATAGGTGGGACTTCCTGCTTGACCCAAGAGACTTCTGCCGATACATTTGAACCAGTTAAGCGCTTGGCCCCTCAAAGCGCTGGTAGCTAAGGTAACTTTTTGAAACTCGTGCACGGGGTAGAGCATGAAGTGGTCATCCAATTTTTCCAAAAAACTGGTTACCTGTGAGTTTCCATTAAACGTTGCTTCCGGTTTCATCGAAGCGCGCATGGTCTGGACAATATACCCAAATCCTTCCAGGGCGGCAGCTGGCATTTCTGGATTCTGAGCTGTTTCTGCAGGCAGCACAGGTTCTTCTTGAAACTCGGCCATGGTTATTCTTCGTCGGGCGCCACTATCAGGTTCAATGTTTCTTCTTACCTTCTTCGGAAACATACAATGACCTGACTAGAACAGAGAGCTTACTTAAGCTATGTTCACTAATTGTAGTAAGTAGACAGGATACAGACGAAGGGTATACAAAACCCTTTATTTTTTCTTTATATACAATGACTTCCGTACTTCGGAATACAATGACCCTCCACTCGGGGTCTAACTTAAAAGATATCAAAATAAAACTAAACTCTAATTTAACTTTAGAATAAGATTGGCCTTATAATAACAGAAAGCGTATGTAGCACAGAGACTGTGAACACTACAATACGTTTAATTTATCAAGAGGATTAAAACCTCTGGCCTGGAAGGCAAAGTAGCAACTGCGTAACTTCTAAGGTAAGCGGCCTGCTTCGAACTCACGGCTTCCTCTCCTCTGCTTGGCAAAAAGGCCACACTTAAATACTTGGCGTTCGCCAGACAACTTTGCATAAACTCCTTCACGCTTATAATTCTGGCCGGAAGTAGAAAATAAGAAGTGATAGTAAAGATTTAAAATAAAATAAACGTTAGTAAAACTTAAGATCCTTACATGATAACTGAAGTGGAAGGAGACTTAGAAATGGACATACCTCATTTACCTTCCAATCTAAGTATATTAAATTTATCGGACATCATAGACGAGAATGAACTCAAGGAAAGGTTGAAACCCGAGCAAATAGAAGATTTACGAAAGGTTTTATGGAAATATTCTGGTTGTTTTTCAAATGATCCTGGACTAACAAACTTAGTTGGTAACGATATTGAGCTATTAAATTACGAACCAATACGAATAAAGCCACACAGACTGTCACACCGACAGACTAAAATTCTCAAAAAGGAAATGGTTTGGTTTATTAGATTACGGCGAAGCACTCGAGGGCTAACTGCCTTAAATAAGTGATGCCTTTGTGGAGGATTTTGTAAGAGCAACTGGCTCGTATACACGTTACAAATGTGGAAAACCAAGAAAACACACATGCAGCCAGCCCGTTCGCGGGATTCGAACCTCAGACTGAACTATCAGCGTTCAGCGACGTTACCGCTCGGTCATTGGTGGGACCTCAAAAAGGAAATCCGGAAAATGCTCGATCTTAAAATTATAGAGCCGGGAGAATTGGACTATACATTTCCCATGACTTTAATAGAATCCTCATCAAAGGATCCTCGGCCTTGTATTGATTACCGTAAATTCAATTGCTGTTACTAAAACTGAATACTATCCTTTGCCTAATATTGAAGAACGTATCGAAACTGTAGCAAAAGCAAAATATATTACCCTATTAGATTTATCTAGAGGCTGAAGTTTCACGTTTACCATTTGGATTAAAAAATGCCCCATATTTTTTTAGCAAAGTTATAACTAAAGTCCTGGCTGGATGCGAAGGATTCGCTGTACCATACCTGGGTGACATTGCCATTTACTCAGAAAACTGGGAAGAACACCTAAAAAACTTAACTTCTGTTCTAGAGAGAATACAGAAAGCAAACTTACGACTAAAACCATCAAAATGTAAATTTGCACAAGATCAAGTGAGATACCTAGGCCATGTTGTGGGACAAGGAAAACGAACCTCGGATGAAGTAAAGATCCTGGCTGTAAAAGAGTATCCTACACCTGAAACCGAAACAGAAGTACGTGCTTTCTTAGGACTAGTAGGGTATTATCGCCAGTACATATCGAGATTTTCGGAAATTGCTTCACCCCTCACGGACGCTTTGAAGGGGGTAACAAAATAAAAAAGGAAATATACAATGGTCTAAAATATATGGCAAAACTTTTAAAAATTTAAAAGAGTTGCTATGCAAGAAACCAATTTTGTATGCTCCCGACTTTGATAAAAGGTTTATTATACAAACAGATGCCTCAGAAAATGGCATGGGTTTAGTACTATGCCAATTAAATGATGAACAACAGGAACATCCTTTTTTGTATATAAGCAGAAAATTTACTAAATTTGAAAAGAATTATTGTACTGCTGAAAAGGAGTGTGCTGCTATCATCTACGCTATCAAAAAGCTGCATTTGGATCTGGATGGTCAGCAAGAATTCTTGATTCAAACTGATCATAACCCTTTGGTCTGGTTACAATCCAACGCCAAATTTAACTCTAGATTGATGCGCCGGGCACTCTCATCACAACCTTATAATTTTAAGGTTTTTCATCGCAAAGAATCTTTGCACAAGAATGTAGATGTTGTGAGTAGAATTAAGTAATACAATAACTCTTAATGTATGTAACCACGTTTATAATTTATTTTATTATTTAATATATGATCAACTGATGTATTTGAACATTCTCCATTTTCTTCTATTTAAATGTGGTATAAAAGCATTTGTTCAAAACTTATCTTGCACATTTTTGGCCTGAAATTTGGAAACTTATGAGAGAAGTTACCTTCTCTCTTTAAGCAAATGAGCAAGCCGAGCTTATAAACTTTCGAATTTTACAGAACTTTTTCCTTCGGTTAAAGTCTCTCCGTTGGGGAAAGGTTGTAACAGCTTTAAATATTATTAAAATCTTGTAGTTTAAAATAAATAATTTAATTACATGAAAATTAAGGTATATGGGAATGGCAATGTTTGAAACGCAGGCTCGAGTGCCACGTGAGGCTCTCGCACGAAGAATGTAATTTATTTTTCAAAATGTTAGAATTTTTCTTTTCTTGTTTTCTATGTCGCCATTTTGAGTGCTAAATAAAGTTTTTTTCTGTGTTCCATCAATGGAGTTTGCTTCATATTGCGAAAGAAATATAACAAAAGGAAGTATTGTAATCGCGAAAAACTTCAGGCATAATATTTCAAAGAAAATATCCATTTTAACCGTTATCGAATGCAATTTAACGTTATTTTAGCGTAACATCTGTACGTAAGACAAAAATAAAGGACTCTTTTCCCTCAAAAAAGCTTAAAAACTGATTTAAAATGAATTCTCAAGAGAAATTTTTGTGACGTCTGTGCGTACGTACGTATGTACGTATCTCGCATAACTCAACAACGAGTAGACTCTGAACGTGGGAATTTTGTATATAGGATTGCTATAACATGTAGATGTGCACCTCGTAGTTTGGTTGCAATCGGCCGCACCAAAAGTATATAAATGTATGTATATATATATATATATATCCACTCTGTTACTCGGTTCAGTTATCTCAGTTTCTTTATTTTTACATGTTTGTAAATTGTTCACCTTTTGCTTTAAAAATGATTGAAGTATGTTGTTCGTATCTTCCGGTTAAGGTTTTTATGCCTTTAGTAAATCTGCATGCAATACTTTTAGAATTATCAACAATTTAAAAGTTGTTTAAGTGCCGCTAAGCGTAATTTTTTTTGCCATGGTGGCAATGTATGTTTACATTTTAAACAGCGGAATAGTAGATTTGTTGCCAATCTACAGAAAGTAAACTTCGAAATAACAAAGATAACGCCTTCTTTTATTATTGCGAATTATGTCGTGTTTAAGCCATTCTGGAATTTATTCGAGAAAAAAATAAATAAGTAAGATTTACTTCGTAATTTCCAATACAGATATTTTGAGTTTTTATGTATTTTTGCCTTGTCCCGAAGTGGAAACTGAATTAATTGAGAGAGAAACACTGAATCGTCTGTGATAATCTGTTTCTCTTTCTTTTCTTTTTTTTCTGATGTTGTTTGCTTAATTTCTTTTATAAATCGATTTAGATTAATTATATTATTTGAATAGAACATGTGACAACGATAAGATAATTATTAAGATGATATAAATTTTGTGCATTGAGTTAAAAAATGAACGAAATGTAACGTTGTTAAGTGAACCTAGGGCCACAGTGTCACTATGGTAAACAAATATAGTGAATTTTAAGGAGTGCATTTATTCTATTGTGGTTTATGCTCTATCGACGAAATAAATTTAATTAAATCCAATAAGTTTAAATGTAATGCAAGAAAAAATGATTATAATTTAATATTCCGTACAAGGAAGTCAGGTGGTGTACACATCAGATTTGTTTCTCTCATGAAACAAGAAAAGTGCGCATAAAGTGTTCTTGAAACCATGCTGTGCTTAGGACTCCATATTTTTAAATAACACCTACTATTTTGTGTTCAAAATGTACTAAGGCCCAGAATTTTAAGTAATAACTTAATGCCTATTTTAGAGAATATTTTGTACCTCTCTAAAATATTATCTTTCGCTAAACTACGGATAGTTGTTATGATATATATTTTTCTTTCTCTTATTTTGTATTTTTATCCTTTTATAGCAGCATTAGAAAAATGATATCTATAACATTGGGTAATTTCCGACATGATTAGATGAAGGCTGTTCTTCGATTGTTTGCAGATCTACAAGATAGTAACTGAAGATTGCGTTTTCAAAAGTTATGTAAGTCGCGGCCTCAAGTAAGTACTACTTTCCTTTTCGTCAGGCATTAGATTAAAGGTCACAGGATTTCGATCAAAACTTTTGGAAAGGAAAAGCATTTAATCGGGATTCTGAAAACAGTAAATCTATAAGCTTATATATATTATTTTTTTTAAACGGAAGACGTGGGCACCACACTCTTACCATTATGGTTAATAGGCTTTGCACCACGTCCTCCTTTGTCGAGCGAAACCGTCCAATAAAATACTGGAGGGTCACACCATTATCCTTTACATTACGTCTCGAATTTATTGTAAAACAATAAAGATTAGATCTTATTACTTCCTTGATATTTTGTAAGCTCACATAGTCAGCTTTTGTTGTCTACAAAGCATAGAAACGGGCTCTCAAAAAACTCAAATGCAATAGTGTCCTTTTTAGCGGCTAAACTGTGACATAAGACATATACATATTTGTCTAACAATATTGGTTAATGACAATAGTTTTAAATAGAAAATTTTGAATATCTAAATATAAAATTGAATTACTTTGAATATCTAAATAGAAAATTTTGAATACCTAATATATAATAAATAAAATCTTACACGTAATAAATGTAATCTATAAAATATAATTACGCTTCCTCACAATCTTTTACTTTCCTATATATATATAAATCCTGTTAAAATCTCATTTTCCCCTATTTACTTTATTTTCAAATATTTATATTATTAGTCTTAAATATTAATATTATTTTATATTATATTTCTTACTCTTTCACAATAGTCATTATTTGCAATAGGATCGTCATTATTTTCAAAAATCTTGGAATCATGTTTATAATAGCACGCTTGGAATGCATATTTATTGTTATAACATTTGCTCTTTTTGTTAAAATTTTTAACATGGTTGTTATCTGCTCTTCAAATTTCAGTAGATTTAGATCTTATTTCTTTCTTTGTATTTTGTAAGCTCACATAGCCAGATTTTGTTGTCTATAAAGCCTAGCAACAGGCTCTCAAAAAACTCAAATGCAATAGTGTCTTTTTTAGCAGGTAGCAACGGAACCTCGCTGATTGCGGATAAGAGAATTATCCTGATAAATGAAATCGTATTTCTAGAATTTACCCGTTCATGTTTTGTAATACCATTTGCAGAAACTGCAGCATACAAAGTCCGTTTAACGTAATTTTAGATCTACCTGGCAGTTTTAAATAAATAATATCGAAAATCTTATAGATTACTTAAAATTAAAGCACACATATAGGCATGATTTTATATATCGAAAGAATAAAATTAAACAGCATTTTAAAATTACCGTGCATTTCTCATATGAATGCTTTGAATTTCTCATATGAATGCTTTGAATTTCTTAGCGTGATAACTTATAACTTTGAATATTAATCTACTTAAGAGATAATCATCTGAGTTTCAAAAATTTCCTGCGTGTACAAGAAAGCTTCATAACATTATCTACTGACATCGATTTCGGCACCTCTTATGAAATTCTTCAGTTTTCCGTCAACTGATTTCCACGTAACTCTTTTATTCTGAGTGTCGTTTACGTCTTCACTTCTCTCTCCTACTCCTCACCTTTCTCCTTTCCCAGTACATGTCCAATCAGTTCGCCGTTATCTTGAAATAATATAATAGGAACAGAATGTTCTAGATCCATTCGCCCCTGCAGCTCCTCTCAACTAACACTCATTTTCTCCGATTATGTAATTTAATTCAGTATGTGGGTCAAGACCAAAAGACCAGGATAAACCAAGAGAATTTTAAAACCAAGAGAACTTTCGTCACTGAACTCATCATTTACGAACATGATGGTAGGCAAAAATTTATACAAACAGCGACATAAAAACAATGTTTTTTATGTCTTCCCAGGTAAGTACTATAGTAAATATGGCGTCTTCGTATCATGGATACTATTTTTAAACTTAGCACATCAACGGATGAAAAGGAATTGGTAGTTCACCTTTACATTCTGCATAATCCATTGAATGGACAAAGTATGTTAAGTTGGGCGGCAGAAACATAGCACAAATGTTTTCGATATTTTAGTCTCCAGACTGTTAGCCCGTTACGTATTTTAAATCTTAGCCAAAATTTCAAATTTAAGCTTAGATTTTCGAAAGTGCTATTATTTCGATATTATCCGTTAATTAGGCTCTGGTTACGAGGAATTTTACTGTAAACAAATTTAAAACTTACTAACCCTTTGGAAGGCCTTTCATTCAAAGGACCACAACCGCACGAAGCGGTCGAGATTACGATGTTATTTTCTTCCGTACACTAGGTATGCAGCTAGGTGTAGTTTCCCCAAATGTATTGTATCAGTTTATTGCAGACAGCTTGTCCTAAAAAGACTATTTTAAACATACAGGTTAGCGTAGGTTTCGGTTTTCTAAAGGTTAAATAAACTGTAGTTGCAGAAATTTTGTTATGGTGGGCACAAGCCATTTTAAGCTTTAAACACTACTAAGTCCGAAAGCGGTGGACATTTTATTAGGTAACTAATAGGCCACCACCATTACTTCTATAAAGGCACAGACAATTTACATTCATGCTATTTCCGGCATTCGAACTCGGACCCTGGTGTACGGCAATCAGAGTCACTAACCACCTTCTGGTATGGGCGGCTCAATTGCAGAACTGAGAAAAATGTCGAATAAAATGATAAAAGATTGAAATACAACTTCTGTTATCATAAACTAAGTTTAAATTAAATTTAAGTCTTGATGCTAAAACATCTACGGTAATGTTTCTTATTTTTCAAGACACATTAGCTTATGGTGTTATGGAACAAACAGCTAAGCCTGACGAATTACCAGTTTTAAGGGATGCAGCCGTTTCACACGAAATAAGATAATTAATTTCTCTATTTGATTAAAGAAGGTTAATTACTAATTGAACGATTTAAAAGCTATGTATATATAATTAAATTTAAATTAAATTCAAATTCATATATCATATTTAGATGCAGAGAAAGAGAACTAACAGAAAATAGTACAAAACAGTAAAAAAAAAAATAAAAAAAAAAAAAAAAAAAAAAAAAAAAGCAATTATTCTGCACACAGAATTGAAGAAAGTGAAATATTCTTAAAATTGTTTTTGTAGTAAAATCAAAATTAAAAAAATTTCTAACCGAGAGCACTCTTATACACCAAAGTTAAACAAAATACTCGGTCAAAATAGTGCTATACATCACTTGAAAACTTGAGAAATAAGAAAAAAAGAAAAGTTTTAAACATTAAAAAAAAAATTAAAAATAAAAGCATTAACATTTGTCGGACGTCTCCCTCAGGAAGTTGCTGGTTGAGGAACGTAAAAGTAAATTACCCTGTTTCTGATCTAACCAATGTACAAGTCAGAAATTCAGTTGGAAATTAGAAATATTTAATAAGTAAAAAAGCAAGTTAAATTATGCATTGGTAGCCCAACTTCTTCATGTTGGAGTTGATTATTTGCCTTTAATTTAATTTATCTATTTGTACTTAATTTAAATGCAATTATCTGTTATTTATTTTTTATTCAATTTTCATTTACTTTCTTGATAGCTTTGCAGAAAAATATTGCACCTCTAATATTATAAATGAATCCCTAATTTTTGCACAAAATTAAAAGACTACATTTCAAACAAGAAAAATATTTTAAGCCTGTTTTTTAGTCCTGAATAAAGGAGACAGAATTTACAATCATCTCTTTGCTTATTTCAAATATTATTTATTTATTTTTAATAAATAAGTAATGAAATGATTAAATATTCTAATGTTTTGACTCGGCAGAATTATCCTGCAATGAAAGAACTACGGAGCCCTTGATATGGGGATACATGATGACTTTATTAAAAGAAGCATATATATTCTGTAAAGAAAAGACACCTGTTAAAAATTTCGTAAAAATTAAAGTTTGGAAAAAGATGGGAATTTTAAAAACTATGAAAAAAAAAAAAAAGACCACTTTTTGCTTGCTCAATTTTGATTTGTAATGTCTTGTCTTTTATACTTTACATACTACTAGATGGCGCCACGCCGCATGGGCGCGAAGTTTTATCCGGAACGTGCATTGCTTTCATGATAACCTTTTCATAAGTATACGGGGGGGGGGAGAATTAAATATCTAAGGTTTTTCTTTTTTTCTCCTCTGGCGGCAGGATCGAAGTTTGATGTTTCGCTAAGTGGCGCTTTAGTCGCATGTCGTCCTGTAATCCAAAAGAATTACTGCCAGTTTCAGCAAAAAATTTTCTTTGGTTTCAGTTCTACTTGGAGGTCTAAACTGCTTATTTTTCACTATAAAAATTGCTAAACAAAGTAGGAAAAAAGAAAAAGATATTTTTATTAAATTTTTTCCATAATATGGAGTATTTTGGAACAGTTTCTATAGCCAGGGCCGGATTTACGTATAAGCTACACAAGCTATAGCTTAGGGCCACCACTTTCTTGAAGGCCCCAAAAACTAAAATATAGTATAAATTGTATTAAAATGCATTACAACAGACTTATAAAGGGCCCCATATCTCAAATGGTTTAGTCTAAATCTGGCTGTGTCTATAGCAGTTGACAGAGCACGTGACTTTTCAACCGCAATCATTTTTACAGAATTTTTAATAATAAATGGTTTTTTTGTTTCAGCTATTTTTCAGGAAGACAGTAATAATGCATGAAAGAAATATTGCTACTGCTTAGCATGTGAATGCATACTAATATACTTTAGTATTTGAAACGGTATGTATTCTTGAATCACAGGCTGTGTAGAATGTAAATACATCATCCTCAGGTTACGATACTGCATTTAGCTGATTTATTGCTTTTCCACACAAACTTTCTTACTGAAGCCTCATAAAAGCGAAAATAGTAGAAGATACTGAAACTATCATAGCCTAATTCATCAAATGTATCAGTAAGCGCTAAAAGTTTATTCATAAAAACTTTATGAGTGGGGGGGACTCGAATCTCATTTTTCGCTTAATTAGATTATGCCAGAGCAAAGGAGAACTATCTACCTACGAGATGAGTTGACTTCATGGAGGAACTTTTAAGGGACACTGATTCTTACTCACGTTAGACATGGGTAAAACAATTAAATCTACCAAGCAGCCTATTTGCCAGAATTTGAACTCGGGTCAAGTTCCAGAGTACAACGGCTTTACCGCTCGGCCGATGGCAGGTTAATTTTCGTTGGATCGCTTACGGGGCCCATCCACCTGAGTCAACCACTTTCATGAAGGACTCTCTAGGGGAAAGTGGCTCGTATACACGTTACACATGAGGAAAACCACGAAAACGTCCATGCAGCCAGCCAGTTTGCCTGGAATCGAACCCAGTTCAGAACTAGCAGTTTTCAGCGATTTCACCGCTTGGCCGCTGGTGGGCTTTGCTTGCTGGGGTTATACAACAAATATGTGGAGCAGGTTTTGCTGTTAATGTCTAAACATGGAAAGGGAAGCTAATAAATTAAGGTAAGCTCTTTAGCATAATTTAGTTTATTCTTCCGGAACAAAGGCTAAAATTATTCGTCTCAGTCAAATGTCTCGTCATTTCAAACAAATTGCCGATGCTACGTATATTTCGGAACTGGGATAGCTCAGATTCGTCTTTTGTTTCTTCTCAGAGCACAGCTTTTGCTTTAAGAAATGCTGGTGGATGATACTACAGAAGAAAAAGGCTCTCGGATATAGTAAGCGATAACTGCTTTACTAGTACTTTGCCAGCTTTTTTCCAAACGACAAGTGAATGGTCAAGTTTTATTGCATTCTGATAGTATCCTTGATATTATTTTACGTGATTTATCCCATAATCGTTTTACCGTGTGTAAGAATTTATGTGGCAATGGCGACATATAAAATAATCAAGAATCAGTCTCGTCATGCTTGACATTAATATTTTGGAGACGAGAGAATGGAATGATATGCAGTATCTGAAAATAAATTCAAGGACGTTGTTGTCAACTAGTTCTCAGACAAATTTCCTTTGATGTCGATGAATTATTACCATTCAAAGGATCCTCTAGACTTTCGGGTGGTAAAAAATATTGCCAGCTTTAAAAAGTGAAAATGAGAGGCAGTTCTCATAGCCTGATTACTGAAATTTTGTTGCTCACTATCTCATTACGTTTCAAAACTCGAATAGTGCCTCAGCCTACCGGACCCCAGCTCGTCTACTTTTTAATTTTTCAGGTAAACCGTAATATTAGAAGGAGTGCACAGGAGGCCTAAATAAGTGGGCCCTCGTAACTTTTTTTATGTAATAACCCAATTTCAGTAGAAAATTCTCCTCGAAAATTTCCTTTCAGTTGTAAGTTTTATTTCATTTTCAGTTGTAAGTTTAATTTACTAACCAGTTATTTTAAGTTGGTAAATCTGTACTATCATTTCTTCCTTCTCGTTCTTCCTTAGAATGCATTTTAGTTCGCCTATTCAAGTGAGAGTTTGTGACTACTTAGACGGAACGTGTTCTGCCTGTTGAAGGCTACGTTACTAGTCTGGTAAGATAAGCGCGATCATGTCTTTGGCCCTGCTTTATACTTGTTGATAGTGTTTTCATGCCGGTGTGAGCTTAAGAGCTAACTGTTGAGATTAATTTACTCTGCGTAGCTTTTGGCTATCTGATACTTAGATTAAGCATTTGTTTTGCTTCTCGCCATAAATGCTGGCGGATTTTTAAGCAAGACATGTGCTTTCTAATCATCTTAATTTTAAATAAAACGCTCTTTTAGATCCTTTCAAAGCCTGAAATACTTTTTCAAGACATAGCGATATTCGTTTACAGTCTTATGTAAGTCTAATCACAAGTTACAGTTAGTAAAAGGTTCATTCCTTACATAATAATAAAAAAAGCTTAATCGAATCTACCTTCTAAATGCACGCCTGTGTTTCCCTGGGAACAAACCCTTAGACTGAGGGTCAGATTTTTAAGGGATGCATAGCCCGCCCACAAAATCCCATCTACCCGAAAGGATTTCCCTCCAGGAAGGGCATTGAATTTATGATAGCATTCCTTACACTTTCTTTCAAATAATAATAAAAGAACTTTTATCCGATATGATAATATCAGGCAAAGGTTGTTATAACAATAGCAACAACAAAGGTAACAATCTTTTAATTCGATACCTAAGAACATAAATAATTTGTAAATTATTTGCTCCACTGAAAATAACGTATGTGAATTCTCTTTCGGAATCTATAGATGATCATTCCCCCTTAAAGTACATGTTCATCGGAATAGCTGTAGACAATAACTAATTGGTCATATTTTTTGCTTTTCCCTGAGTTCAGCGGCCTTTTTAAGCACAAATGGAATTCAAGGTTTATAGAAGAAGACCAATATGTTATAGACCAGTGATTCTCAACAGCCGGTCCGCAAGAAATATTTGCCAGTCCGCGAAATATTCAGCTATCTGTCCAAAATTCAAAGCGTCATTGCCGACAACCGATATTAACAATATTTTACTAGGTTAGAAAATAATATGATCGATGATGATTTATTTATGTGAAAAAAATTGTGCCAATGGGTCGAATTATTAAACTTACCGGTCCGCGAGAATGTACCGAAATATTTTACCGATCCTTGGAGTAAACACAATTGAGAAACACTGTTATAGACAACGGTTTTATCTTTATTTCTCAAAAATACATTTTTAAATATAAAGAATTCAGTCATATTTAAAACGCTAGAGTAGACGGCTCTTCCACCGGGAACAGTTTTAACCCCCTGGGTGTCGATGAAATTTCAAAAGCGGTCAGCGATGATCAAGGGTTCTTCTGGAGATCAACAGCACCAGGAATTGATCGGCATATTTAAGATTTCATAGATTACAATAAAATAATAAATAAACTTTTATAATTAATGCGGTATATAATGCAGGAAGGAAGAAATAATAATAAATATGCTAAAATTATTTAATATTTTTTAAAACCCAAAGATGATTTTTAAAAGCATATAATTTTTTCTGTAATTAGTGCAATTTAAAGAAATGAAACAGAAGAACTTTCCCCAAGCATACACAAAAAATAAATACATTTTGAATAATCCCCACACAATAATTATTAGAACAAAAAAATGAGAAGAACGCAAAATTGGAATGGAAAACAAGAAACAGATTGAATATTTCGAAGTAGGTGATTTAAAAATTGTGCCAAATGTTAAAAAATCAAGGAAGATTTCGTTTAAGAATTGCTTCGTGGTTACAGGACTATTAGCTACAAGGCACGATGAAGGAAAGCATTTTCAGGCAATTCTCATCAGATTTCCTTGATTGTAGTCTTACAGTTTCTTCTTTGCATCATTGTTTTAACAGAAATCTCATACCATTTGTTGGCTATTCCGATGTTCTTGAAGAGTACAAATTTGCTTTACAAACGGAAGTAAGATGAATGATAAATTTGGCCTTGCTTTTGTTAATTTGTGAAGATAAACAAGAAAGAGAATTCAAACAGTACTGAATTAATGATGATAGTGCTCTGTTTTACAGCTTGATTTGTTATGTTTAAAACCTTACTGTGAAATGGATTCCAAATTCTTGCAATGGTTTAAGTTTATTGCGCATTTGAACATACAGTGATTCTCTTTGTTCGCTGCAGTTGTTACGTAAAATTAGTGTTTCAGAGAAACTTGCTGTTGAAATTCAGGTTATTATTAAAATCTTTCAAGATATGGATATCAACATTCATTTTGCTTATGTTCTCGGACACTGTGGAAATTTTGGAAATGAGAGAGCATATGCTCTAACTAGGAATCATAAATATGTTTAAAAACAAAACCATTTTTCAAAAACTGTTACAATTAGCCCCTAGTTCTCATGTATGTTTACAGTGAAGTTTCCAGTGATATTTCAAGATATTGAAGTTCTTTGAAGTTTCTAATGATATTCAGCTAAGACATGCGACATAAATGTCGAGTTCGAGTACATAATGAATAAGAATTAGGCAGCAAGACAGTTTATTAATGAACTTTACATAGAGGAGTGATAAATGCAAAGAATGTTAATGCAAAAAAGTCAAAAAGCCTGATATAGTACAATAGGATTCTGACTTGGTCACATAAAACATTGAGAGAGATGTAATATACAGCGCAGAATAAAATGCATCTTCTGTTTTTTCCTAATGTATTTGAAGAGAATGAACTGTATTTAATGAACTGCATCGCCGTTTCCAACTACCTATTCATTGGATAAAAAGACTATTTTAGCATACATGAAATTCACATGAATAGAGAGTAATTATATATAAAATATCAAGCAGTAAAATATTTAATGAAGTAATTAACGCAGTAATTTATTTGTTTGTTAAATACAACTTCGCTCCCAGGACTTTAAAACAGAGAACTCTTAGCAGCACGGAAAGATTTATCATGCAATTTTCTTGCGTACACCGGGAGTCAATGTTCATTAAGTGAACTGCCAAAAGACGTTATACTGCAATTCTGAAACGAAACATTGATTGACGAAAGTGGATAAACACATTATACTGTTAAGTTGCCATAGAACTATAGAGAAAACTGCCAAAAGATGCAATATTACAATTCAGAAAAGAAACACAGGGATTGAGGGAAATGAAAGCACACTGTACTGTTAAGTTGCCACAGAACTATAGAAAAAATCAGCATCTTATTAATTTTTTCTTTTCTTTTCTTTTTTTTTTTTTTTTTTTTTGTTTAAAACTGAATAAAAAAACTACAAAAGTATGTGATATGGTTGAAAACAGTATGGGGTCAAGCATCATTCCCCACTTACGTTTTTAAGCGGTATCCACATTTCCGTCATGGGAAAGGAATCTTTTAAAGGTGATAACTAGTGTGGCCAGCTATGAACTGCTCGCAAAGAGAAAATGCAAAGAGCTATAGCTTGATAATTCATGCTTTTAGTTAATATGCGCACAGCTAATAGAGATATAACTGGTAATAAATTTATTATGCTTATTGTCACTTACGGCTGGATTGCAGTGGTAGTAACTGTCATCCTTTACATTATGGCTATCTGAGATATAGTTATGTTGCTGTTGTTGCTATAGTGACTAATCCTGCTCATCTGATACTAAAATAATCCTAAGAAATTCATCATGTCAAGGAAGAAAGATGTGCCTGTCATTGGCAAGAGCCATGTGCACCACACAGGTGACAGAACGTCTCTGCTCAATTCGGCCCGCAATTTTGAAGGAGAACACGCCGGTGGACGGATCCAAGGATCTCCCATACTTCTTACCCTAACATCAAATTTTCGAGAGGACTTTCAGCTCGACGCATATTTTGAGTGCCCCCTTACCGCACAGATACTACAGATTTACAAAAGTCCATTCCATCTCTAAAAATTGAAGCTGCGCTCTTTGGAACGGCAGTTAGAGTCTCGTTCACCACTTTCCCGTTTGCTCAGCTAGCAGTAACTGTGATAATATCAGGCTCTGTTAGTTCAACAATTTCTGGTGTGCCATTAGATAATAATATTTTTACATCTCCTAAATTCCTGAGATCTATGACCTTGTGATTACTTTTAGTAATTTCAAGAAGGATAACAAGAATTTCAGAATTTCAAAAAGGAGATTATGCAGGTATTGCAGCTGTTGAAACAGTTTCGTTGAAAAAACTAACAGACATGCTATGGACAGTTTTAGGAATCTTTCACGTTTGCAAATGTCTAGAAGCTTTGGTATGATTCAAGCTAATTGTTTTGAAAGAAGCGAGGAGTAATTGCAAATATCTTAATTTTCATTTGTTTTCTCTAGACATGAGACACTTTCCAGCAATATTAGCATTTGTAAAATTTCCCTTCATGAAAAGCGGAATTATGACCCAGGTAATCCAAAGCTATGCATCATCCAACATCACTTTCTTTCTCCGGATCCACAAATACAGAGAAATTAAAACATTTCTGGCATACCTTTTAACATTTATATGTTTTAATTGATTAAGTGTACCAACTGCTAATTTATATTCATTTTAATATTTTTTCTTTCAAATGCTATGTTGTAAACATTCGTAAAATTAGCAGCAGTCAACTTAGATCTGATGAAGTTTCCTATTGCAAATTTTTTAGTTTAGGGATGCAATGGAACAAATCATTTAAACAAATTATCTGTACTGACGCAGAAACTACCTCTTTGTTCAAGAAATTTTTGTGTTGGATAAATCTTTAGTATTATTATTTACGTGCTCCGACTTTAAGCAATATACGGAAGGGGGGATGCTTTCGTGGAGGACTTTCTAAGGGAAGCTGGCTCGTATATACGTTACGCACAGTTAAAACCACAAAAACGCCCCTGCAGCCGGGAATCGAACAGCGACTTTACCACTCTTCCGCTAGTGGGCCTTGCATAAATATATCTGACCTTTATTCATGTGACATATGGGCCCACTAGAGGCTGAGTGGTAAAGTCGCTGAACACTGGTATTTCTGTCCGAGGTTCGAATCCCGCGAACGGGCTGGCTGCATGGGTGTTTTCGCGGTTTTTCCCATGTGTAACGTGTATACGAGCCAGTTTCCCTTAGAAAGTCCTCCTCGAAGACATCCATTCCCTTAGGCAGATGGACCTCGAGGCTTTGCCATAATCACATACACACTCATGTAACATAAGTATGGAGATATGAGACTTAATGCACTCGTAAAGCTCGTTAGAATATCGCATGTAATAACCTCTTGAAGCAATAATCCTTTAAGTTTAGTTTCAGAAAGCCTTAATACATTTGAGCAAATCAAATTATTTTCAGTTTAAGGCAAAGATAATAAAAAGTGATCAATTAGTTATCCAAAATAAAGTAAGCACGTTTAACTCTCTTACGTTAATTAAATGAATTTTTCCTAACTTTCCAATGCTCGCACATATATTAAAGATTGCAACTTTTTTATAATACTTAAAGAAATTTATTAAACTGAAAACTTTTAAATATGCTATTCAACTGCAGCTATTTTTAATACGGAGGAGGAATTTAACACCGATTATATTGAAGTAGTTTTCTTCTTAATAAATTGTATGTTTTTTGAGGAACAGTTAAAGCTTTTGCCTTAAATGGTATGAAAAAAAAAATTGAATTTTGCTGATTACATTTTCAATCTGAGGCTTATTTCTTAAGTGAAATGTATAAAACCGTACACTGATTTACGAGTCATTGCAAGTTAATTATAAGACGCAGTACGTTTAAGTAAGCTGTAGAGTGGTGGCAAAACTACACAAATAAATACTTACGTCCTCTCTCGAATATAGACAGAAATTAAAATGCCAAATAGAATCGCAATCAGTATTGCTCCAAGAAGTGCAGGAATAACAATATTTTCTTCCTTTTCTTCTGCTAAGGGAAATATCAGTTAATTATGACATTGCATATATTCATAAATAAATTTATAAATGAAATATACATTTATGAATTAATCAAAAATAGATTAGTATGTAAATGAATGGAAAAATGAACGTTATTTTCATTTAAGAGAAAAAATTTGATGTAGACACCACATAAGTTTCTTGAACGCAATATTAAACTATACTTATTTTTTGCTGCATTTCACTTAAACTTAGTTCCTCGAATTTCATTAAAGATATATTTCTCATTCAAATTAATTTAGTTCCCACTTCGCGGCAAGGAAAAAATACATAAAAACTCAAACATCTTCATTAAAACTGAAAAATATGGAAAATACAAAACACCAAATTCAAATAAAGCAGCTAAAAAAAAAAAAGAAATTTTGCAACTAAATTTAGAGTTTCTACACAAAAACAAATAATTCGGACAGCGTGCAAAAAGCCAGATTTTTCGGTGCACCAAACTGAACGTTTACTTTTGATCCCGCTAGGCAAAAAGACACTGAAGGTGCAGAAACTGACTTAATTCAGTATTCTGCTAAGTTTCAAATCCAAACAAATATAGATGCTATGCGAAAAAATTAGTTTTAGCATTACTTAAACAACTTTTAAATTCTTTATAATCCTATTGCATGCTGATTAACTAAAGATACAAAAACCTTAACTAGAACATTAGAAGAATGTAATTCAATTACATTTAAAGCAAAAAATGCACAATTTATCAATACATAAGCTTACAAATATCTGAACTCACCAAGGTGGGTAAGAGAGTGGGTATGTATACATATGTTACCGTGAAAGACCGAAATTGGAGAATGTCGACTTTCGCCGGAGAATATCAACATTCACCAAATACGTCGGTGACAGACCGAATATTACACTACATTCTTGTATATTCGGACCTTCACCGGTGTATGTCGACAATCACAGATATGCTCTGGTGAAAGTCGAAAAGACAGGTCATAAAGTGCCATAATAGTTTAAGTTGTTGCAATAAATAAGATTTGAAAATCATAATTTAGTAAGTTTTTTATTACTGTTATTTTATACTCTCATTTAGAATGTACTGTATAATTAAGTCAGATTTTAACTTCTATTATTTTCCTTTCTCATTTTGAATGCATTGTGTGTTTTAGGTTCTCATGTTCTTAAGTTCTTATTTCAAGTTTCAAGTGCGTTTATTCGCGACTGAATTACGGAGAAGAAAATATAATATTGTTATATGTTCAACATTCACCATTAGTACATGGTGAATGTCGACATTGACCGGTGTAAGTCAGAAATAAGAGTATTTGGAAAATATTTCGGACATACATCAAGAGACTATGTGAATGTTGAAATTCACCGGTGAAAGTCGACATTCTCCAGATTTCGGTGTTTTACCGCAACATATATATATGTTTGGTGTGGCCGATTGCAACCTAAAAGGGAAGTGCACAACTACTCGGTAAAAATGCATCTTTTCGTTGAAAATGATACCCGAAAAACCCTTCCTTTACTCCTTAACCAAGGAAGTAAAAATAGTATTTGTCGTTTATATTATTTTCGCTCTTCTAAGCTGATTGAACTCAATGACCCTGTTAGCGAAATATGTCAGTAAAACATTTAATTCTATTAAAATATGTATGAAACCAATAAAATCAAGTGTTTAAAATTTGAAAAAAGTATGATGTCACTTGATTTTTAAAATCAGGTTTGGGGTTCAGTATTTTAGTAGTATACATCTTTTACCATCACATTAAAGTTCTCTTTCCTATTTACTGAAAATTTCCTACCTATAGCGAAAATGCCAATACAGTTAACAGGAAAAATGGCAGGAAAATTTCAGATTTACAGTCTATTATTCTTAATAGTTTATCACTATTTTTTTAAAGAATTTGAAGCATTAAACTAGAAAAAATCTGATGTGTACACTGCATGACTTCCTTGTACTGAATATATACATAAGCATTTTTTCCTGCATTAATTTGAACTTGCTTTCTCGAATTTAATTTTCTCATTTTTATTGAATGAGAAAATGAAATTGAATGAGAATTTTGAGGTTTTATGTATTTCGCTTTGTAGCGAAATGATTCAATTATCATTTCGCTACAAAGCGAAATACATAAAACCTCAAAATATCTTAATAAAAAATTGAAAATTATAGAAAAATATAAAACACCAAATACAGTTGAAATAATTAAAAATCAATTTTCACATTTAAAATTAGAGTTTTTACGCAAAAACAAGCAATTCGGCCAGAGGGCCAAAAGGCAAAATGCAGATTTTTCGATGCACAAAATTGAACGTTTAGTGTTCGTCCCACTTGGCGAAAAGACACTGAAAGCACAGAAACTGACTTAATTAACTATTCTAAGTTTCAAATTTAAACAAATATGGATGCTATGGAAAAATTGCGCTTAGCAGCACTTAAACAACTTTTAAATTGTTGATAATTCTAGAACTATTCCATGCAGATTAACTACAGGCAAAGAAACCTTAACGGGAAGATAAGAACAATATAAGTCAATCATTTTTTAAATCAAAAAACGCACAATTTATTAATATATAAGAATAAAAAATCTGATACGAACCCCATTTGACTTCCTTGTACGGAATATTAAATTATACTCATAACAGAAACTAAACAAAGGAGTGAATTCATGAATTTATTGACTATTGATGAGATCTAGACCTATACAAAACGTCAAAACTTTCTTGGAATAAAGTTGTACAATCATGAAATGTTAAATGTATAATTACTGACAGTAATTAATGGCACTGTTTTGAACCTGTTACTATTGACAATAAGCCGTATTCTTAAACATGGATGATATGTTCATTTAAATTAGCCCATTCAAAATTAATCCTGAAAACGTATGTCTTTGTATGTTTCTATATGCTAAATTTGTTATTATTAGCTACTTTAATATAATTACTGCAATTGTGCAATTTCATATTTGTTGTAATTATTATGCAATTTTCATATTACTCTCGTGAAGAAAATGACCACCCAGAAACATTCCAGTGTTACTTAGCTTAAGAAGATATAAATCTTAGAAAATAAGATTATGAATATTATAGTAATATTCATATATGAAGAATGAACTCATTACAAATAAAAACATTCAAAAACAGCGATGAAAATCAAACAAATACGACGAATATTTCTTCATTATAATTTCATGCACTATATGGAGCAAAATATAACTTATACTGTATATTTTTCAAATAATGTTAAAATACAAGAAAAGGAACAAGCATTGTTTTAATTTACAGATGAAAGCAACGATGCCTCCTACAAAATACAAATGAAAAAATAGCAGTACACAATCAGAAGAATATAAACATTATATGCAATAGATAGAAATTGATACTCGTAGATAAAGGGAAAAAATATGTTTTTAATTCTTCGTGCTTAATATTTAGTACAGTTATCAATTAAGTTAATATCTTGGTAAGATTTGGATAAAGCATGATATTTGACTGCTCGGAAAAAATCTATTATTTACCTAGTATGACACTTGATTTTAAAACTTTATATGTGAATAAAAATTTGCTATATTAGATGAATATCAGGATTACATCAGTAAATTTTATAAAACTATTTTGCTTAATGCTTTAAATGTATGAAACAGAAATCATACCTTGAACTTGAATGTATTCAAAGTATACGTACATGTAATGATAATATTGAACTTGAATTTAAACAAAAACGTAACGAAATTAGCTGCATCTTACCTTTGCATATACCTTCAGATTCAACAAAACCATGTCCGCAATGACACTGCTTGTTTCCCGAAGCATTCAAGAAGCATTTACCGTTGGGACCACAGCTACATTCTAGAAATATGGGAAGAGAAACGTGTAAAATGTAACGAAGTAAAACACGATTTATTTATTTGCTTTGCTATATATAAATCATTCAGTACGAAAATGGAAAGAATTGCTCTGTAAATGAATAAATTGCGGTGTAGTGGCCGAAACAGATACACAAACCTCGGATTTTGATGCAGGGTTGAAATGAACTTCAAACCCAAGTTCTAACAATAACATGAATTTTAATAAGATAAAAGCATTAATAGTTGAGATTCTTGACAGTATGGGACTTGGATACATTTAGTCCCGTAATTTCAGAATTTTGTTACAGGAAAAATGCTCTATCGCATTATACACGAGGAATGATCATTCTACCAGGCCAACATGCCCATAGCTCCAAACAGGAAAGGTGTCTCTTCTCAGGAAACTACCTTATATATCTCCCTGTGTTTACTTGCGCTGAACTCCCGGGGGGGGGGGAGATTCTTTCACTCATACCTAACAAAGTGTCCATCTCCTGAAGCTGATGAAAAGACTTCTTTTACCTCTTTGTCCACTGGAGTGACCATCGAGGCTGCAACCGGAATCGTTAACAAAGGCAGAGGACTTCACCCCAGATATGAAACTATTGCACTCTGAAATCACTCATCCCAGACAAAGAACCTTTATGCCACCTTATCACAATATGCTAAAGTACGATAAATGTACAATAATTTTACACAAAAGTGAAAATGCAATTTTATACAAGAAGGTAAGAATGAAGAATGCAATAAAAGTGACCCCATGAAATTAAACATTTAAAAAAAAATGTTCATGTTTCGACTGAAGAACATTTAAAAGTTTTAAATAACAGTTAATTCTTAAATTTTCTTAATTTCTTTCCTCATTATCAAATGAGATCACTTCAGATAAGTGGAAGTTTAATCAGTGTATAAGAAGATAGAGCTCTGGTCAGATTAGCTGCTGATAAAGTTATTCTAAAAATTATATCTGAGGATCTTTCAGATAGCTTAAGATGTCCTACGGAATAAAAAGTCATGTTTAGTGTAAAATAGATAAAACAGCTGAATTGTAGAAGGTAGTTGTGTTCGCAAAAGCTTAAGTTAGAATCTCCTCAGTTAAGATTCACAGTTCTCGAATCTCAACTGGTTTCTAATTGAGTTGCATATAAAGATAGCTGGTTCTAGTAGAACAGCTTTATTTTAGCCGTGAAACCAAAGACATATGCTAACACACGAGTTTCTTTGTAGAGACATTAGTTATATTTTTGGAAGCCGGAGAGATGAAAAACTAGCAAAGCCTTCGCCGGGAATCGAACCACGAACCTCTGAAATACCGGCTTAGTGTGCTGACCACTACACCACGAAGGTACGCTAGGAAGGCGGGAGAAATACCTTATGTCTTAATATTTGTTTACTTGTTTCATTTATGGTCTTGATAAAGACGATCCTATAATACGTTCATCCCTAGACTGTTGAGATACGAAAATAAAAGAGACATATAGAGAATAGTCCTCAAAACATTCTTTAAGGGAAGACTCCTTTGTAACATATTACTGTAACATAAATTTGTTACATATTAACATATTTTTCCAACTTCAGTTGTATAAACTAGGATACCATGGCTGTCGCCAACATCGGGTCCCAAGGTAAAAATTCATAAATCAATAAACATATAATATCACTCAGGTTTATTTTATACGGAATGCTTTGTTTAAACTAGTCTAAAAAATACAAACTGTTATATTGTATTTTTTTGTTTAACAAAGCGGTACTTTACTTTTTTCGCACTGGATTCTGGAACGTCATTCACAAGTTTGCAGTTTACAATGTCGTTCGTGCCCTGCCGAATGGTGTCGTATATTACGTCATGTGTAGGAATTGCGTGGGATTTCTGACGTTTTGCTGTAACTGATGAATTCCTATGACCATCAAGATGAGATATACCTTATTGGGGTATATCTCATCTTGATGTCATGTTGACAGCAAAAGCAGTAGGTCCAGATTTTGTGATATTAGCCATTTCATTGATTCGACGTGTAATTGTATCATTGAAATGTGTCATTAAATGTCCTTACATTATTTTACTCCGAACATTGTTTTGAATACATCTTTTGTCGTTGAACGCATTAAGATCTCCTCGACAGGAAGGGGTTTCCCATTCTTCATAATGAGATAGAAGAAAATTCCAAAGACTTTGCGATACAGAAAGCTTTTAAGACCTTTTACAAAATTTAATGAATTTTTAGTTTTAGGCAAAATATTACTATGATAGAAGACTGCCATATTCAGTTTGGAAAACCTGTGATGTTTTAGCTACAGCGTGGTACACTCAGTTAAAATGGATTTTACGTTTTGTACTTTTTGAAAAATTTAAAAGGACTAGAAGGGCAGGCTTAGAGAGCAGACTGTGGTCTATAGATAACAATTTGAGAAATGGTGGTGTAATATATTCTTATGCTTAAATGATTGATATCAATTCTTTATTTATTGCTTTAATTTCTCAAGTTTCGTAAGATCTCTCTTTTACGCTTGCATACTTTTGTTTGTTAGTCGTTTGTTTATCTGAGACCATGCGTAGTGTTTGATTTCACTTTGTCATACTTGTAATTTAAATACACGATAGTAATTCTACTGCCTACGATGTTCTTAAGTTTTCCTCTCTTTCTTTAGACAGAAAGATTTGAATGGCACATAATTTGAGTTAAAGTGCATACCTTTGCATTTTCCATTAATATGTACATATCCATTTTCACACAAGCATATCCTGTCTCCATTTCTGTTGAAAATGCAGGCAGAAGCAGATTCGCAGTAGCATTCTGAAAATAAACAGGTGCACATTATAGAGACAGAGTTGAATATCTGTAAACGGCTTTTCAAGTTTATTGAAGACATTTTATTAAGAAATTATTCCAGCATTGCGTTTCTCTTGAAAAAGGACATCCAAGATTTAAAATGGATACTCGGTAGTGAACTGGGGAAATGGTGACGGACATTGTTTTAACGGATTGCCCATCTTGACAAAATATTAAAAAACCAGAATGAATAAAAGAAGCATCATTTACATTGTCACACTTCTTCCGAAAGTATAATAAGGAATCCAGAGAATATAACTGAAAATTATAAGCAATCTTAAATATTTAAGATATTTCGACATTAAATTGGCAATGGAGAAATGAACCCCATAAAGTATTATCGAATGTGAGTTCCCAACTTTGAACAAAACCAATAAGGGTGTTGTTGGAAGTAGGGTATAGCGAAAATAATGCTTTTAATGACGGCTGGTGTTTGAATTCACTAATTTTAGACACTTCTAATTTCTGAAATTATGATGCAACACTTGTTACAAAAACAGATCACGAACGACGTAACATGTGCTCTATTACTTTTGTCAAACCTGTTAACATTGATTAGGTAAACATTAAATTTGATTCATAGTTATACTAATTATTTGCCATGGAATTTGAACAAGAAAGATAGGACGAATTATTACCCACCACCTTTTAGTTCGGTCGCCATTTGTAGTGTCATTAGGGTTTGTTTGTGCAAGAGATATGAAAAATGTGCAATGCTCCGCCGGGACTCGAACCTGATCTCTCGAATAAGTGCTGATTACGCAACCGTTACATCATGAAGGCATGTTTAAAAGAGGAAGAAAATACCTTACAATCCTTTTAAAAATAAAAGAAATTAGAGCAGTCTTATCTGGGTCATCGGCGTGCTTTCCAGACTATAATGTATTGCTACCATGTCTAATTTTTATCATAGGACTACTACTATTCCTCAACAGAATGTTGTTAATTCATGTGAAATACTTCTTTCATCAGAGAAGATATGCAACGTTTTCACGCTCATTCGGGTTTCAATATAACATAGTTCAACTTACACGTGTAAGGACATTAAGTTTTACTAACGTTTATTTTATTTTAAATCTTTACTATCACTTCTTATTTTCTACTTCCGGCCAGAATTATAAGCGTGGAGGAGTTTATGCAAAGTTGTCTGGCGAACGCCAAGTATTTAAGTGTGGCCTTTTTGCCAAGCAGAAGAGAGGAAGCAGTGAGTTCGAAGCAGGCCGCTTACCTTAGAAGTTACGCAGTTGCTATTTGCCTTCCAGGCCAGAGGTTTGAATCCTCTTGATAAATTAAACGTATTGTAGTGTTCACAGTCTCTGTGCTACATACGCTTCCTGTTATTATAAGGCCAATCTTATTCTAAAGTTAAATTAGAGTTTAGTTTTATTTTGATATCTTTTACGTTAGACCCCGAGTGGAGGGTCATTGTATTCCGAAGTACGGAAGTCATTGTATATAAAGAAAAATAAAGGGTTTTGTATACCCTTCGTCTGTATCCTGTCTACTTACTACAATTAGTGAACATAGCTTTAGTAAGCTCTCTGTTCTAGTCAGGTCATTGTATGTTTCCGAAGAAGGTTAGAAGAAACATTGAACCTGATAGTGGCGCCCGACGAAGAATAACCATGGCCGAGTTTCAGGAAGAACCTGTGCTGCCTGCAGAAACGGCTCAGAATCCAGAAATGCCAGCTGCCGCCCTGGAAGGATTTGGGTACATCGTCCAGACCATGCGCGCTTCGATGAAACCAGAAGCAACGTTTAATGCAAATTCACAGGTAACCAGTTTTTTGGAAAAATTGGATGACCACTTCATGCTCTACCCCGTGCACGAGTTTCAAAAAGTTACCTTAGCTACCAGCGCTTTGAGGGGCCAAGCGCTTAACTGGTTCAAATGTATCGGCAGAAGTCTCTTGGGTCAAGCAGGAAGTCCCACCTATACTTACGAAAATTTCAAGACTGCCCTACTAAAAGCCTTCCCTGTTGTAAGGGATCGTGGGAAATTAGAAACAGAACTTTTCAGTATATATCAACAAAGAATGGAAAACCTCTCGAGCTTTATTTTAAGAAAAATTCACGTTTTCAAGCTCTTGTATGGAAACCGTCCGGATCCTGAAATAATTCAAGTGATTTTGCCGAGGTTACTACCCCAAGTGCAAGACTTTATTGAATTACGAAATCCGACTACACTGGAAAAGTTATTTGAGCTAGCAATGCAGTTTGAAAGTAGAAGAACGGCGGATGTCGAAAGAAGACGCCAATATCAACAGCGAAACCAATTTGGTACGCCAAGACTACAGCAAACTCAAGCACATGGCTACGGAGAAAAAGCGAATCAGTGGGCAAGGAAACCCGAGCATTCAAAAACAGCCGGCGAACGTCGACAGTTCAATAGCAACCCAGGAAAAAAGTCTCAAGGCCAGTGGAGAAAGAAGGAAAGCACCGAAAGGAAAAATAATTTAAACTAAAACGGATTTCTGCTGACGAGAGGGTGCGGAAATCCGAAGGCCACGAAAACCCCTCTTCCTACAAGTTAAATACAGTAATGGTGAAAAATTTAACTCTTCCGAAGATTGAAGTCTTGGTAAATAATATCCCGGCCACTGCACTCCTGGATACCGGCGCGCAGTGTTCCTGTGTCGCAGAAGTCTTTTTTAGAAAGTATTTTCGCAAATACCGCATATATAATGCGGATAATACAACAGTATTAGCGGCGCAAGGAGAACAATGTAAGTGCGTAGGTAAAGTACCTTTGTACATCCGTATCAAGGACGAACAAGTAAAGGTGATGTTTTTTATAGTAAAGAATTTGCAAGCAAATTTAATCCTAGGAATAGACTTTCTTTCAGACGCACAAGCTACACTGGATTTTAATGCAGCGTCCCTTAAGCTGACGATGAAACCAGTGCGTGTAGAAAAGGTTGAACCGCCAAGGTTAAATCTTGACCACCTGCCTAATGACGAGCAAGATAGAATCCGACAAGTGGTAAGTGAATTTGCTTCCTTATTTAGTGATATTCCAGGATTTACTCAGGTTACTAACCATAGTATTGACACCGGAGATGCATTGCCGGTTCGTCAAAAACCATACCGGTATGATAAGAATAAGGAAAAAATTATAGAATGGCATATTACCGATATGCTACGTAAAAAGATCATAACGCCTATCTCAAGTAGTTATGCTAGTCCGGTGGTTTTATGTAAGAAAAATAATGATTATCCTTTGGAGCATCCAAAAAGGTGGAGATTCGCTATTGATTACCGTAAATTAAATTCCATAACGAAATATCCGGTATATCCGTTACCGATCATAGAAGAAATTTTAAGGAACATAAAATCAACCAAATTTATGACGACTTTAGACTTAACGAATGGTTATTTTCAAATAGGGGTCAGGCCTGAGGACGTGCCTAAGACTGCTTTTATAACCAAGTCTGGCACTTATGCATTTTTGCGAATGCCGTTTGGCCTTTCAGGCGCCCCAGCAACATTTCAGCGATGCATGGACATTGTGTTAAGACCTGTTCTTGGAAAGTCCACATTTATCTATTTAGATGATATCATTATTACTAGTGGTAATCTCGACCAACATATACAGGATTTAAGACAGGTGTTTTCTTTATTGAATGAGGCCGGTCTAAAAGTTAATGTCGAAAAGTGCAAATTTGCAGCCCCTGAATTAAAATATTTAGGTTACAAAATATCGCAAAAAGGGATCGAGACAGATGAATCAAAAATAATCGCTGTACAAAAGTATCCGACTCCAAACACGGCAAAGAAGCTCTCTTCTTTTCTAGGACTTTGTTCATATTATAGGTCCTTTATAAAAGATTTTCCGGCTATCGCTGAGCCATTGTTAAAATTAAAAAGGAAAAAGGCAAGATTCTCGTGGACTGCCGAAGCCAATAGTGCTTTCAAAAAATTAAAACAAGCATTAACGCAAGCCCCTGTGTTGAAATTTCCTGAAAAGGATGAAAATATAGAAATTTCAGCGGATGCTTCGGATTATGCGGTAGGAGCGGTACTTTCGCAAAATTAGCAGCCCGTGGCATTTTTTAGCCGAACTTTAAATCAAACACAAAGAAACTATTCCGCGACCGAGAGAGAGGCATTTGCAGTTCTGTTAGCAGTGCAAAAGTTCCGAGTCTATTTTGGAAAGGCGCCGATAACAGTATATTCTGATCATGCGGCGGTAACTAGATTGTACTCAGGGAAAAATTTATCCCCAAGGTTAATAAGATGGGCACTCAAGCTGCAAGAATATAATCTGGTAATCAAGCATACCCCCGGAATGGAAAATATCGTAGCAGATGCCCTATCACGAATTAAATTAGACGAACAGGGTAATACCGTAAAAGTTGCAATGCTGACAGCGTGTACAATAAATTCCCGAGAAACTGTAATAACCGAACTGGGTAAGGATCCTGAGTTTGGAAGTATTTATGAGTATTTGAAGGATCCTGAAAATTTTAGCCACCAAAATATTGTGGCGATAAGAAATAGGGCGGCCCATTACGAACTAATAGATGGTCTATTATTCTACACAAAAACTACGAATTCCAACAACGAATTTCGACCTGTTATCCCAGCTAGTCTTAGATTAAATATCCTACAAGAGCTCCATGACAGCCCTTTAGCTTCTCATGCTGGTATTCGAAAAACTATCCAACGCGTACGCGAGGCAGTCTACTTTCCTGAACTGCAAAAGTTAACAAGGGCGTATGTCCAGTCCTGCCCAACATGTCAAGCCGTTAATTATATTAATTTCCGCCCGGCCGGGTTTCTAAATAGTATTAAATCCGAATTTCCAAATGAAATAATCGGCATCGATTTATTGGGCCCTTTCCCAAAAAGTCAGTTAAATAAAAATCGCTATCTCCTTGTTATGGTTGATCATTTTAGTAAATGGACCGAAATTGTTCCCTTAAAACGAGCCTCCGCGAAATTAGTTACTGATTCTATTTTAAATAAATATATTTTAAAATACGGGGCGCCCCTAAAAGTTATATCGGATAATGGTCCTCAATTTGTAAGTAATATATTTGAAGACATGTGTCAAAAACTGGGCATACGTCATTTAAAAATGGTCCCGTATCGGCCGCAATCAAATATAGCGGAACGGGTCAACAGAAATATAGTGAAAATTATCCGTAGTTATGTTAAAAATTTTCATAAAAGCTGGGATAACTATGTCAATGAATTTGCTTTCGCCCTTAGGACCGCAAAACATGATACAACGGGCAAAACTCCTGCTGAGTTATTTCTAGGCAGAAAGGTTATAACACCGTTAGATAAACTATTTTATGTGCAACAAAGAGCCCCAGAATTTAAAATGGGTGATATAGAAAAACTAATAAAAGAAGCAAAAAAGAATACGGAAGTAGCACAAAGAAAACAGAAGTTATACTATGATCTGAAACGACGGGGAGTAACTTATAAAGTAAGGGATGAAGTTTTAAAAATTAAGCATTCACTTTCTTCAGCACCAGAAGATAAAACTGCCAAATTTTTTCCACGCTTTGAAGGACCATATGTTATAGAAAAAATAACTCACGCTGTTGTAGTGTTAAAGGCAAGAAATGGTGAAACCTGTTCCGCAAATATGGATCAAATTAAACCCAACTTCGATCGTAATAAAATGAAAATCTTTTCAGATCTTTTGCAGGATCCGGTACGGTAGACACCGCAGGTACAAGTTCCAGAGGTGGGAAAACGACAAGTACAAGGGCAAGGCAATGAGAGACAGAAGCAAGTGAAAAGAAAATTGCCCCGCGGAAAAACTGAAGGTAAAAAGAAAAAGAAGCCGTTCCACCGTCCAGAAAACAGAGTTCACGAACATCCCCAGAATGAAGAAGGGAGAAGGACGAGGTATGTGGAAAGGACCGGGAGAAAGGACGGCAACTATAACCCGGCTGTGAAACGGAAGATTGACTCATCCGACAGAACTCTCCGCAGCAAAAGTCGCCGAACTGCGGAAGGGCCATCAGCGGCGGAGGAAAAAGTACAAGAAAAATTTGAACGGCCAACAACGAGGTCCAAGCAGGAACACGACAGAAGTTTCCCGGTTCCACCAAGACCAGCTGCCTTCAAACGGCCAAGACCACAAGCAGAGGAGAAAAAGAAGGTATTCAAGGGTGGCCGAACTGGTGAAAAAAGGAAGCTTCCAGAGGAAAGCACTGAAGAGCGAGCCCGTACAAGAAGGAGAATAAATCAAACTACTATCTGCAGTACCTTTAAAGACTGGGCCCAGAAAAGGATGTCCGAATATTACAAAGATAAGTAAAATTTTATGTTACTTTGCAAACTTAAGTTAATCTTTCATTCTTACTGCAAGTGGCAGATTTCAAGAAGTTTTACCTCATGCGAGGTCTACCTTTATCGCCAAAAGGGCGAGAAATGAGTTGTGACCGATTTTCTTATTATGTTTTTCAATTACTCGCGCGTAAAACTAAAGTTGATGTATAATAGCGTTGTGTAAAGACTTAAATATTGTAAAAAGTTATTGTATAAATTTTATTTAAAACATTCTAGCAAGAAAGAAGTTTTAGTCTGAAAGACTTTTTGAAATGTAGTATTATTTCAATGTAGAAAGAATTGGCACTTGCTTTGAAAAGAATAGAAGTTAACAATGTACTACTAATGTATGTTTTCAAATGTGTAAAATTAACGGCATGTTGATATGTTCTTGTATACATGTGAACTGTTATTTTGAATGTTAAGAAATACCGTGATATGGTAAAAGTGAAAGTAATGTTAAAAATTTGTTATTCGTGTGACTGTAAAGATTAAATCATGACGAATATATGTTAAAGGTTGAATGATGTAGTTAGGCTCTCTGACGCTACACTTTAGAGTTAGCCACTTTCAGAATAGTACCTCAGGGTCTAGAGTTGAAATTAGGGTGTGTTAAGAGGTCTCGTATGTTGAATTTTAACACGTTAGTGTTTTGATTGTAGGAGGAAGTGTAGCACACGTAGACAGAAACACATTCGTGGTTGGTGTTCTTTTACAACACATGTCAGAGAGCACGGGGAGAGATAATTAAAATAGTCATGAATGAAATAAGAATGTTAAGAAAAGTATATTCTATATGTTATTTGCAATGTCATTCTGTAACATTTCATTAAACTAGTTTTCCTTCCAGATCTCTGGAAGGAACCAGAATTGACTAAAGCTCCTGTTTAGATGCAGTACAGATGAAAAAGAAAAAAAAGATTGTTGTATATCCCGGGAGCTGCTATTGTAACAAATTTCTTTCTTTTAAATTTTCTAGTTTCTACCTAAGTAATGATTGTAAAAGGTTGGCCTCGCGTTAGTTTTTAGAGTTAAAAGTTTTCAACAAGGTCGTTTTAGACCTCAGTTTCAAACAAATTAACTCTGGCGGGAAGTATGTAAGGATCTTAAGTTTTACTAACGTTTATTTTATTTTAAATCTTTACTATCACTTCTTATTTTCTACTTCCGGCCAGAATTATAAGCGTGGAGGAGTTTATGCAAAGTTGTCTGGCGAACGCCAAGTATTTAAGTGTGGCCTTTTTGCCAAGCAGAAGAGAGGAAGCAGTGAGTTCGAAGCAGGCCGCTTACCTTAGAAGTTACGCAGTTGCTATTTGCCTTCCAGGCCAGAGGTTTTAATCCTCTTGATAAATTAAACGTATTGTAGTGTTCACAGTCTCTGTGCTACATACGCTTCCTGTTATTATAAGGCCAATCTTATTCTAAAGTTAAATTAGAGTTTAGTTTTATTTTGATATCTTTTACGTTAGACCCCGAGTGGAGGGTCATTGTATTCCGAAGTACGGAAGTCATTGTATATAAAGAAAAATAAAGGGTTTTGTATACCCTTCGTCTGTATCCTGTCTACTTACTACAATTAGTGAACATAGCTTTAGTAAGCTCTCTGTTCTAGTCAGGTCATTGTATGTTTCCGAAGAAGGTTAGAAGAAACATTGAACCTGATACACGGACACGTAAATACACGTGCAAATGTATGTGCGTAATGATGATGTAGAAATATTCATGGTACAGAATGTTGATCTATATTGATAAAGCATACTTGGCAGGCGAGAAAGATTAAATATTTATCTTTATTTCAACTGACATTTGGGGCCAAAATTAACTTGGCTCTCTAATTGTGCCTATTCAAGAAACATTTGTATTTTTGATAATTGCAATAGGAAAAAATCTGGTGTGTACACCACACGACTTCCTTGTACGGAATATTAAATTATACGCAGTTTTTCTTGCATTTCATTTAAACTTATTGGATTGAATTAAATTTATTTATTTTCATTAGCGCATAAAGCACAATAGAATAAATGCAATATTTAAACTATATTTGTTTACCATAGCCACACTCAGGCCTAAGGTTCGCTTAACAGCGTTAAATTTCATTCATTTTTTAACTCAGAATGCACAAAATTTATATCATCTTAAGAATTATCTAATTGTTGCCACATATTCTTTCAAATACTATACTAAATCTAAAACGATGTATAAAAGAAATTAAGCAAACAACAACAACAACAACAAAAAATTTTTTTTGCAATGACAATTTAGTATTTCTTATTTAATTAATTCAGTTTTCACTTCACGACAGGGCAAAAATACATAAAAACTCAAAATATTTGCATTGAAATTTAAGCAGTAAATCTTTAAACACTTATTTCCTCGAATAAATTCCAGAATGGATTAAGCAGAATTTAATTCCAAAAAATAAAAAAAGGCTTTATCTTTGTTTTAGCGAAGCTTACTTTCTCTAGCTTGGCAACAAATGTACTGTTCTGCTGTTTCAAATGTAAACAAACATTGCCGCCATTTCACAATACTTAGCAACACTTAAATACTTAAACAACTCTTATTAAATTGCTATTAATTCTAAAAATATCGCATGCAGATTTATTAAAGGCATAAAAACCTTAACCGGAAGATAATAACATAATTCAATCATTTTTAAAGCAAAAAGCGCCCAATTTACAAATATATAAGAATAAAGAAACTGATATTACCGAGCCGAGTAACAGAGTGTATATATATATGTAATAATAAAATTCCATAGTCAAAAATACACTTAAAATTCTAACTGTATGTTCTTTTCATTTTTAATGGCGACGGTCTCTTATTTCAAAGTACGTCGAATTAAATCCACAGTCCCGTAGTCAAGTTGTTTTCCCCGCCTTTTCTACACGTACAGTTGTAGAATGTTCTGGAGATATTTAAAGCGAACTGGAATGGCTGACGTCATTTCTTGGAAGCTCCGCCTTTCCAGAGGCTCTAAAAGGAACTCGCAAAGGAATATCGGGGGTCTTTTCTTTAATGTAACGATGCAGTAAAGTTCATACCAAAAGTTATTAGTAGTTCTTTTTTATTTACTCCGGAGATCTAATTTTTTGTAACTGCTATTTCTCCTGAATAATAATAAATGGATCCTGTTTTTTAAACTTATCGTCTGATACTTTGAGCTACAACTACGTCTATGATTCTTCACCAATCTATTTATTCCGGACAAAAGCTGGTACATCACATATATATACATATATATAATTGGAACCAAAATACGAGATGCACATCTACATGCTATAGCAATCCTATATACAAAATTTCAGCGTCCTGAGGCTACTCGTTTTTGAGTTATGCGAGATACGTACATACATACGTACGCACAGACACCATGAAGATTTCTCTTTAAATCAGTTTTCTAATTTTTTCGGGGGAAAAGCGTCCTTTATTCTGTCCTTATGTACGGATGTCACGCAAAGATATCGTTAAATTGCATTAGATAGCAGTCAAAATGAATATTTTCGTTGAAATATGATGCCTGAAGTTTTTCGCGATTAAAATACTTCCTTTTTACTTCGTACAAGGAAGTAAAAAGAAACACGTCAGGGTCTTAACAGAAGGAAAGCTAGAAGCCAAAATGAGCAGTTATTAAGTATGGCAGCTTATTTAGGAAAATTTTCGATTTAAGAGGGGGCATTAAGGGGGTCTTGCTTTGATTTGCATATGTTTTTCCTTACATTTTTATGCACTTTAAAATATTTAGTATTCCGACACTTTAAAAGGCAAAACAAGATAACCGATGTTCAAGAAACAAAAGGAAATAACTCAAAATAAAAATTCAAATTAAAATATCATTGATTAAATGTCCAACTTCTATGCAAGGTAATGGTGGTGGTGGTGTATTTAATTATGGCAAAGCACACTAGGGCTATCTGCCTAAGGGGAGGATGCCTTTCGTGGAGGACTTTCTAAGGGAAACTGGCTCGTATACACGTTACACATGAGGAAAACCACGAAGACGCCCATGCAGCCAGCCCGTTCGCGGGATTCGAACCTCAGACCGAACTACCAGTATTCAGCGTCTTTACCGCTCGGCCGCTGGTGGGCCTCTATGCAAGGTAATGAGTCAGCGCTTCTAGCAGTATCATAAAAAAACCAGCAAAACGAGCACAAGTACGTATTTCACTTTCTTATCCAGAAGAATCAATAAGGACAGCAATAAAGATGAAACTCTCATTTTATGGACATTTGTTTGTAATAAGCCAAACGCTGGAGGGACGTGTCTTTTAAATTTGAATACTTTATAGTCCGAAACGTTAGAGGAGAAAAAAATGCCGAGTTAGCGATTCTAACTTTTTAAGATTGAAAAATTAATGCTGATATGCGAAAGGAATCAGCAAAGCAGATTTGAAGTATTTCTGCTGCACCATTTTGAAGGAAGGCAAAATCATGACCTACATAAAACGCGCTCATGAGTCTTCAGTTTAAGAGTTTGCTTTATCATTTTTATTATAGGGCAAAATCTGCATTTTTACATGAAATTACCTTTAAACTTTCCAGTCTAGTAAATGCAGATATGGTCCGAAAAAAAAAAAAAAAAAAAAAAAAAAAGGATTTTTATCTTTTAAATAAATGCTCCATTCACTATACGAGATTCAACGCTAACATAAAACGTCTTTTTTATTCATTTACGTTATAATATTACTTTTATTTGCTATTACAATATTAAAAATTGTGTTATTATTTTAATTATGCAAAATATATAGTAAAATCTCTGTAAACATTTTACGCGCAGCAAATAAAATCCAAAATAAGCATGCAATGATATAAATCTAAGTAAGTATAAAAGCAATTAGATTAATTTGTTATTATTCTAATAGTTATTAATGCAAAATGTAGCAGCTGATACTGGAAAACTGATAGTACAGCAACAAGCTTCGAATAATACTTTACTAAAACACCTTTTACTGGCTAGAGAAAAAAGTAATTTACATTCAGATTTGGGGAATAGTATTAAAAGTAAACGAATGAAAACAGTATTTGATTTCAGAAAAGTCAAGTTAAACATTATAAATTTATCCACGATTACCTTCTGAAATCATGCTTTCATAAAAATACCTTTTCAGGTGTATTCGCTACCAGACTGACAAACTTGCAGTTTGTGGGGGGGGGGGGTACAGAGACAATTCGGAATCACATCGGAATGAACGGTCGCAAATGCCGTAGTGGCGAGCTATGGTGCAAAAAAAGCGGAGAAAAAGAACAGAAACGCAACACATTAATGGGACAGAAAACATTTTATTGAAAGGTTCAAAATTGCTACGACAGGTGTTAAAAATTTCGACCAGAAGTCGTCTGGGAGGCCTGACATCGGCGCTGTATGGAGTTTCTTACGTTCTGGAAGATTCCTGGCATGTCACGTATCCTATCCTCCCGCTAGCTACGGATGTTCGAGCGACGAGGTCTTCAACTGAAGGAACAGGCGTCTCGAATATCAAACTCTTCATATGACCCCAGAAGAAGAAGTCCATTTATGATAGATACTGTGATCTGGCAGGCCACCGCTGTCCAAAGGTTTCCTACAGGTCTCAGCGCACGTCAGTCGTGCAATGTCAAGGAGCCCCTTCATTCTGGTACCACATAGAGAAGCGCAAAAAGTGTTGAACATGTGCTGCTTCAAGAAGTTCGGGAAGGACTTGTTGCAAGAAGATCAAGTATGCCCTACTGTTCAAAGGACTGGGCAGAATGTACGGTTCAATGAGGTAGTTTCCAAGAAAGCTTTCTCAAACATTGACCAACAAACGATCTTGAGCTGCACGGGTTGCGTGCGATGAGAGTTCTCCAGAGTTCACACATGGGCGTTATGCGGATTGAAGGATCCCTCACGTGTGAAATATGCTTCATTCGTGAGCAATATGAACGCAGCAAATGCGCTGTCTGTAGCACTCTGTTGCAGAACCATGCAGCAAACATCCCCCGGGGTAAATAATCCTCCAATAATTGGAAGCAATGAAGATGGTATGCACTCATTTGGTTTGCTGCGAGTATCTGCCAGACAATAGATTGAGATAAGCCCACTTATTGGGCTATCGCTCGAGTACTCGTACTTGGATAGCCTTCTGTCAAACGTAAGACCGTCTCCTCATTAACAGCTGTCCTTTTCGTTCACTGTCGATTCATTGTAGCTCTCGTTAAACAACCGCTCTCATGTAGCTTTCTATTCCCACTTGCGAAGGTCGTGTGATGTGAAGCACGTCTATTCGGGTAACGTTACTGGCACAACCACCATGAGGCATTTGGCGCTTAAAATCAGCAATTCCATACAAAATCAGCATATCGATCATTTCAACGTCTGAATACGCTTTCATCCTACTCGGAAAACGTATCGTAAATGACAACTTGCAGCAGGATCGCTGTTCTCGCAGCCTTCCGTTCAACTCCATATATGGCAAGACTGCCAGGAGGAATCTTTAAGAACGTAAGGAATTCCATGCAGGGCCGCTCTCAGCCTTACGTGACGAATTCTGGTCGTAATTTCGAATACCTATTGTAGTACAACCTTTTAATAGAATGTTTTCTGTCCCATAAATATGTTGTGCATCTGTTCTTTTTCTCTGCTTTGCACCGTAGCTCGCAGCTACAGCATTTGCGATCCTATATTCCTATGTGACTCCGAGTCGTCTCTGTACTCCTGTAATATGGTGTGGCCCCAACTTGTCAGCAACTGTGGTAGTGACTGCTATGAAGTGTCAATTTACACAGACACGTAAGAAGGGTTTAAAGCCCTTTTTATTCAACTTTTAAAATAACAGCTGCTTTAACTTGACGCTCACAAACTACGCCGACCCGGCGGCTTAACTGAAACAGAATGTAAAACTGAAAAAATAATGACTAGATTAATAAATAGCGAGATCACTATCCACGAGGCCCTGAGATCTTAACTAACCTAACCGCGTTCTACAATACCGCTGAGATTCAGCGAGCTTACTAATTAAGCAGTTGAAAGATCCAGCAAAATCTGCCGAGATAGGCACACAGGCCGACACGCGCGGTTCTAAAATTTCTACCTAACAATCTTCACCTTCGCTATTCAAGAAACACAGCTACAATCTCGTTTTCCTTCTATTTATACTCATCTTACTTCCGCTAAATTTGAATATACTGCGGGCTCTACTACAATTTACATACTCTAGCATTGGCAATTCAAGAGGAAAGTAAAGGCTTGACAGGAAAGATGACTTAAAATAAATGTTAGTTAAAATAAATATAAACCCTTCACCCCTAGCACACATTGCAAGTTTGTCAGTCTGGTAGCGAATCACCCTGTGCAGATAAAGAAAGAAAGCCTATTAGTGATCAGAAATAATATTTCTATAATCTATTAATAAACTGAGGACCTGAGCATGCTTTCGATGGGTTACAGCCGAAAACATAGCGGACGGAAACGCCACGGAGAAAACAGCGAAAGGAAAAACATCGCCGAAGAAAATAAAGCAAAGAGAAAACATCGCCTCTCTAAAACATCGTGGTACAAAATATCGTCGTCGGAAATAAAGTGGTTCAAAAACTTTGGAGTTTAAAAGCATCGTCTTCGAAAATATCATGGTAAAAAATAAAGTACCTACAAATCATCATATGACGATAACATCGCAGACATGCGCTTTTCAGATTTTAAGAATTGTAAATGGATATTCGTATAATGATTTGTGAGAGCGAGATGGAAAGAAAGATAATTTTTACTTTATATTTTTATCAACTAATAAATTTATAAAATGCAAAACAAGAAATTTAAACAAAAAAGAAATATATTTGATTTTAAGAGTGTCAGATTAAGGAAAAAGAAGAAAGTAATCTCATAATTAACTTAGCAATTTTTGTATCGATAAGGACATGCAGCTACTTATCTTCCTTTTTCTTTTTCATATTATACTTTTCATGAAAAATTACGAGTAAAGCTTTATAAAAAATGATTTATTAATGACCTTTTTTAGTTAACTGTGCCAGTTTAAAATATTATTATGTGCTTATAAGTTTCATCAATTTTCTATGCTTAAGTTTCCATTTTACATTTTCAGCAAATATTTATTAGTTAATAATAAAATAAAGTAAAAATTATCCTTCTTTCCATCTTTCGCTCACAAATCATTATGGGAGAATCCTTTAACAGTTATTAAAGCCTGAAAAACGCATGTCTGCGATGTTATCGTCATGCAATGATTTGTAGGTACTTTAATTTTACCACGATGTTTTAAACTGCGAAGTTTTTGAACCGCTTTATTTTCGACGGCGATAATTTGTACTGTGATGTTTTAGAACTGCGATGTTTTCCTTTGCTTTATTTTCTCCCACGACGTTTTCAACCTGCGTTGTTTTCTCCACGACGTTTTCGTCCGGGATGTTTTTGCTGCGATGTTTTCGGCGGACACCGTTTCGATGAAATCCTATTGTTTATTACTTTTTTATTCATTATTTACACAGTAAGAACCTGAAACATGTCTTTATAGAACCCAGTAATGTGAAATTATTTCATGACAAGTTATTCTATGAAAATGGAATAACTGTTCAGCTGAATCGCGAGTATGACTGTCGCTTAAAAACATGAGAAAAAAACTCATGACAAGACGTGAGTTTAAAAATTTGCGAATAAAATGTTAGCAAATTAGAGAAGTGGCCGCAGTTTCAAGAAAGAGACGGGGATCCATTTTTCAATAAATTTTAAAGCAGATGAGAAAGCTTCCTTTTATCAAATAAAGTCATTATTACTCGAGCAGTAGCACGTGAACCGATGTTTCTTTGGAATCTCTGCACACAAAGATTTATCATGTTGTTCGATGCTTTCAAAATATCAGATATGCAATAAAAGTGCATACTGAATCCACGCTGTAATTCAATTCGCCATAGGAGTTTAATTTTGCACTGAAACAATGAAGGTTCTGCGCTAAATAAATTTTTTGAAAGCACCTTTGCATCGAAAATGCTCTGCGCATTTTTGTTGCTTATGATCTAAATAATCTATATTCCATTTTTCATTAATGTATGTTCATTATATTTGCTTCTAAGAAATATAGATTTTATATATGTAAGCTCTAAATAAAACCATCCTGTACATGTACGTACGTAATAAAATTTTAAAATCTCAATTTGCTAAAATGTGATAAAAGGAGTTTTATTTTACCTTTGCACATTCCTTCAAATTCAGCGAAACCATGTAGGCAGTAGCACTGCTTATTTCCGTAAGCATCTAAAGAACATTTACCTTTGGTTCCACAACTACATTCTAGAAATAAAATAAATAAATATGTATATAAACATTTAAAATGAAAGGCATCAAAACGTGGTTCATACAGTTGCTTGAATGCAAATTCTAAATCTGAGAGGAAGAAGAAACTACATCAATAAACAGGAAAACGTTGAAATGTGAAAAATGTGTAAGACATAAGCAATTAAAGTTTCTCAAAAATAATAAAGAGAAAAGGAAAACAAATGAATAAAATACTTAACGAAATGACTATTCACTTATTTTTATCTCTTCAGCTGATGAAATATTATAATAATGATAATATTTCTAAATGAGAAATATTTTTAAGGATAAATCAGATTTATATTTACAGTTTACTTGGAATTTCGCCTTGCTTTCAAACAAATCCACTGAAGAACTAGGCAAATTTAGTTCAATATTTAAAAAATTATAATACTAATTAGAATACCTATAATCGTAAATTTACATAAAAAATGTCTTATTTCCAATCATTGAAGATTGACAACCTACAGTGTGTGCCAAAGAAAAGGGGATGTAATATCAGTGTGATAAAACCTGGAACAGGTGAGTCAGTTATTTCTATGGATTACAGTAACATTTTGAACTATGCAACCAGGAACTAATGCTAATACATATTTAGGTTTCTGATCATTTGTCTTGTTACGTTACTTATAAACTAGGTGAAACATTTTTCTCTGTTTTCGCTTGCTTATTTATGGATTTTAAGCTCTTTTTAAGGGAAAATGAGTTTCTTGATTCATGTTTGAAAGCAATTTTGAATTCTACTCAGCTATCCTAAAGTTTTTCTTGATCATGGAAACTATTATCTAAAAACCATCGGAAATTTTCTGTGACCATATTATATCTGAACGTAACATAGAATACAAGATTACGCACTTGGGTAAATGTTTTTCCAAATCCTTGAAATGTATTTAAAGTAATTTTGGTGAAATCACTTCAGGGCTTAAAACTTTTGTCAGCGACGCTAGCAGGTCTATTTTCTTGCCCAGCTCAGCTCGTTAATATTGTGGCTTTAACCGCTTTGATAGCCAAATTTACATGGTACCGTTAACATTAGGCCAGCTTGAATAGGCCAGATTTTTGTACTCTCTGACTACGATAATTTTAAATTTGAAATTTCAGGATTATTTAGTTATTTTAAATACTCGAGTTTCCTTCTACGTACAAGTTAATAAATATTTCTGTTCAAATCCTGAAGGTAAGAAAGGAAGGAGTGGCCAACCGGCACTAGAAGTGAAGCACTGCTTCGAAGCTTCGGTCACTAGATGGGGTGTTCTTTGTTTACATTCAGAAGCTCGCTTGACAGTGTTCTGATAGTATTTCGACACACGACAGTTCCATACAAATCGAAAAAGGGGCACTCTCGCATGGAAGTAACATTCATAGTGTGATGGATTTGTATAGTGTAGTGACATTTACGCAAAAATCACATCTTGGTTATTTTTCGATAGCTAACAACAGCGATTTTGATTATGAATTTGTTTTATAAAATTCTAAGGTGTTGAACTACAAAAATATAGATTTTAACAAAAATGTTATGCTTAAAGAATGAAAAATGTGTTTCGATACCCTTGATAGAGTATTCGCTACTTTTATTTTATGTTCCAAATGCCAAAATATTTTTAAAAAAATTAATTTTTTTCACATCCATATATTATTGTAACATGTACCTTTTAAAATTTTTTAGAGGAGAGGCTTTACTGCTGCTCATTTTAAACTCATAGTTTTAATTTTATATATCTGAAAAATAATCACTTTGGGCTTACACGTTTTACTTATTTGGGTTAATTAAAAATAAAATCCTTATTTTATTCCCTTTCAGAAATGTTCAGAGAAAGTTAAGTACTATAAAAAGTATTTCGCTAATTCCTAATAATTCTCTAATTTAAAATGAACCGAATAGAGCATTAATTATAAATTGACTTATATTTTTCGATTTAAAAGATGCCTCAGAAGCCAAAAATCATGTCATATTTAAGAAAGTATTTTAGGAAGAAGCTCTATAAATAGAAAAGAAATAATGCATAATTTTAATATTAATAATACAATAAACTTTGATCTTAATTTTTGTACCTTAACCGAATAAAATCGAATTACCTTAAATTTTTTTTTAACGTAATTAAGGAAAACTTGTGAAAATATTTCATTGAAATTAAACCATTCTGAGAAAACTGTTCTGTGAAAAGTATAGCATTTAATTTCGTTCAGAATGAAATGTTGTTTAAAAATATGTTGTTTTCATATACTTAGGGCTCTGAAGTGTTGTAGAAAAAGAAAATATATACATTTATATGTATATTTACGACGTAATTACAAAATATTTACATCCTATCACGTCAAAACCCATTGAACTTAATGGTAAATGACCCAATGTTTTGGTCACCACGTAGGGATCGCTGGTGCTTCAGAGCAGGTTACGGGAGAAACCTGTTTAGGGCAACTCCATCTTACTTCCTACCTCCATGGTTCAAATAAAAAAAGGTTACTGTTTACTACTTTCCTAGGGCTTAACTGTAATGTTTCAAATAGAATGATAAATCGCTTGCTATTCTATAAAATATGAAGGGTATTTTAGTTAACATTTCTCGGTCATCACCTACCCCAGGGAAGGGCAAACGTTTTCGGTCGGGGGCCAGAAATCGAAAACAAAAAATTTTTCGGGCCAAGATAATTTTTTCTAAAATTTTAAAAACAATGTACAAGTACTACAATTTAAATATGTTAATGAGATAAATGAAATTGCGATTTCATTTTTAAAAGTTCCTTATATTGAGTTTCGAAGTAAGATGTACTGACTCTAAGGAACTCTGTCAGTCTACTTCTGAAATAAGTCTTTTTAAGTTTCATAGTTGAAGACACTTGTTCACAAAGAATATGAAGCAAACATAGCACTGATTTTCTAAGCGTCAGATACTAAATTTGGGAAACATACTTTCGATAATGATTTATAAAACTCTAACTTTGGCACATTTAGAAGAAACTGCTCGAGATGGTTGTTAGATTGCAACTCAGTTAATTCAAGCTACAAATCTGACCTCATTGCTTTACAGGTTACTTTGATAGGCATGGTAAAAATATCCAATTCTGTTTGAATGGCACTGAAATCTTGAAATCTTCGTTCGAACTCAAAATGCAGTCTTTTCAAGCCATTTTCATAATTCTTAAGCTTCTCTTCATTTACTGAGGGTATTGAATTTAACCTAGGGAAATGAGACAAGTCGTTCTTACCTAGCTGCCCAGCAAACACATCAAGTTTTCTTAATAAGTTTTTTCTAAGAGGTCTAATTCACCTATATTGGATTCCCACATGCTCCCCGAGAAAGAGATAACGCTTGTTGGCACCAATCTACAGCTATAACTAACAAAGAACTTTCGCTTTTAACACTTTACCAATTGAAAGCTGTCTGTGCTTGCTATTTCCGTCAATTTATGTTTTGTAGAACAAAAATATAGAAAGTAAAAAGATCATCAGCCCTTTAAGAAAAAAGGAAGAAAAAATAATATTTAAACAAAGTAAAGAAGGAGATGGTATATAATATATAAATACACATTTCTTTTAATTTGCCTCGGAACGGCAGATTAAAATTCTATCCGCGGGCTGGACAGAATCTTCCGGCGGGCCGGAGTTTGCTCATCCCTGACCTATCCTATAACATGCCATAGCTTTATATCAATAAGCAATTAACTGTCAAACATGCATAAACCCATATTAACTGAAATCCGTTTCTGGGGCTTTGGTATTAATAGGATTCTGCTGATACAAGAAAGAAAACCCATAAGAGAGCAATACAAACGAGTCAAATTGAGTTAAAGTTTTAACTAGTTTATATAATGTTTACATGAAGAACTAGTTTATATATAAAATAATTCTTCATAAGCATCACATTCATAAAGAGCTTGTAATACTATATTATGCATTTAGATCATTTTAGAATTAGAGATGTTAAAATTCCATCACATGTTGACGAGTTAGGGAAACACAATTAAAATAATCTTCCAGATTTTCCAAAGAATAATTTATCTTTCATGCAACTTGATTTACATTTTATACATTAGTTTTTTCAAAGCTCAAATATCTGAAGATATGAGAAATAAACTTGAATGAATACATTATATATTTTATATAAGTATGTGGTAAATTAACATAATTTAATACTGTCCATAAAAAATTACAAAATTGAGATTTGAAACAAAATGCAGCGGCAGAAACGTTCAAAATACTAAAAATATTCCTTATGAAGATTACGTTTTAGACTAATGGAGTTTAGTATAGATAATGCAACTAACCATATTTAATGCAGAACACTCATTCATTAAATCTAACGTTAGCAGAAGAATAGAAACGTTAGAAGTTAGAAGACCTATCTAGAGGAGCAGAAATGTTAAGTAGCAGAATCAGCTTTTTTATATTTACGCATGATTTCAATCGAAATTGAATGCTGAAAAGAACAAAAAATGTGTCAATTGTATTTAAAATGCAAAAGAGTTTTACCCAAAACGTAATAAAAAAAAAGCATCCTTTGCTCCACATGATAAAGAGGAATCCTTAAAATGAATTTTTGTTTTGTTTCTAATTAGAATTTTTATGAGCTATACCCCCTTTTATTTTTTGTTATTTATATGTTTTCTATAAACTTATGCCCTCTAGAATTATTGCTTTGGCACCTAATTTTATATCTTTAGCAAAGAAATACCTATTTCACATGTCCTTCCAGAGTAGGGCTTTATGCAGGCACAAGTATAATTTCCGTTTAACAAGATGCATTTACCACCATTTTTACATGGATTTGGATTGCACAAATCTAAGAAAAGAAGAAAAATTTAGAATTTCTTTCATTAAAAATCCTCAGGGAGCACATGAAAAATTATAAAAGTTTAAAGAAAATTAAACTGAAATTTAGAATTATTAGACTTTTATCTAATACCTTGAAACATATAAAATATAAAATGTTTGTAAAATCATTGAAAAATTAAAAATTACGAATTTATGAAAGTTAAAAATAAATAAATAGACAAAATGATTTTTCGCTTTTTATAAACTAAACCATTTTTAAATTTTACTATAACTTACTTCTTCATTTTTAATAGTACTTAATGTTTCTTTACTTATAATACGTTATTTGTTTCTTTACTATTTTATGTAACCAAATGAATTTATTCTCCAGTATATACCATTTGAAAATGCGAGTAAACAGTTAATAAATTTTTGTATTAATTGTAATATGTTATTTATCTTTCGCGTTTTTTAATTGTCTTGTTGCCGACATAATTTAAATCAACCATGGACATCGTTCCATGCATTAGTCCTTAAGATGGTAAGTTAACGATAAAAATTTCAAGATCTTTTAAACAGTTTTTCAAATTAAAGATTGATAAGCTTTTCAGAAAAACATGGTTTCAGGCAACTGCAGCAAAAAACTCTATTAATACTTTCATATGTCCCACGACTTTTGCATAGTTTTATTTCGGAGAGATCTCAAACAGATACAAGGAAATGTAAAATAATCCCCCTGTTCTTATAAACGAGGTCTTTTAATCTTAATTTTAATAAGGAATGTAATTTTTGAAAACGATTACCATTCTCGCAGTTTGTTCCTGAGTACGGAAATCTGCAGAAACAGTTATAACCTGTGCTCATAGTACTACATTTCCCACTATTCTTGCAAGGATTTGATGTACAAGGATCTAGAAAAAAGAGAGGAATTAAACAACTTCATCACAGTTAAGAGGACATTTTAGTTGAAATATTCATATCTTAAATGTTTATTGAAAACTTTCTGTACATTGAATTTTGAAATCGTTTTGTAATAAACCGTTTTGTTTGGAATCGTTTTGTATCTATATTTCGCAAAAATTTCCTGGTTACAGTTTTACGCTGTTATGATTAAGGACTTCATTAATATAGAGCCTGAGAATAAAGTTCAAAGATTTCTGCTATTTTTCTAATGATTTTCATAGCAAAAATATGCTGCAACTATTAAACTGTAGTTACGTTTGCACGACGTATGAAGACTGAAGAAAATTAAGATGTGTCTAATTTAGAAAATCGGTAATCAGTTGTTACGGTCCTCATGGATTAGATTCTTAGCATTGGTACGGAAGAAACCAATAATGAGAATCAAAATTTTTTGCGATTTCGAGGGAAGGAGAATAGAGATTAGCAAAATGATAGACGTCTTTAATTCAGATAATGTTTCTCTCCGTAGGCATTTGAATGCTTGATTTTAAGACGAAAGAGGAGACCTTGTTGGAAGAATCAGATGAGGATGACCATCAACTAATTCTTACGATGAAATGTGTTGGCTTAAATCCTGTTTTAGATGTCAAGAAATTTAAAAAATGTGACACAGAGAGATCTGAATCATATTAGAGAATTCATGATCACTTGATGAAGTGTACCCAACCAGGCCTGGAAGAATGTAGGAACTGTACCAGCAAATTCAGGATATCACACGATGCTTTTCCAATTGATATCAGCATTCAAACATGCATTGACACTATTTAGTTGTAAGAATTATGTTAATTTTATTAACAGATAAATTTTAAGTTAAAGTTCTTTTCCTGTCAAATTCTTAACTTCAACTTACTACTTCCTGCCTGCTGAATATTTAATGAGAAGGAGCGGCATTTAAACCACGAAGTTACTTACAGAGGGAGAGAGAATCAGAGTTTCTGATTTACGCGTCTGCGTGTTCCTATTCCATTTTACCGATTACCTGGATTAAAAATCTGGATTACACTATAATTATACAGATAAAAAACAGATGAACAATTAGCATCCAGGCTTCCATAGGAGTGCAGTACTAATTGCACCTGTTCAGGAACCCGTCAGTGCTAGCCTACACAGTGATTCCCGATTAATATAAAATGCCAGCTCTAGACAACTCGGCTTACGAAGGTGACCTAGCCCTCCAGTCCTTGCTTTCCTCAATCGAAATTGCTTTTGTCGATAAAATTACCACAGTGTTCAACAAGTGTTTAGCCATAGCGACAGTAGAAAGGGGCAGGAAACACATTTTGACATAGGACTTGCGACATAGGCTATTGGCAGCCTTAGAAGCCTTCGAGAAACTTGCATTCATAGACCCTGAAGGAACACATCCACCAACTACTGCAGACAGTACAACTAACACGGAAGTACTGACAGTAGCGCACGTTGCTACCACCACTGACAACAGTGCAATACGACAGACTCCAGCCGCACAAACTCGCAGCTCACAGGAGCCCATACTGCAGAGCCATCCAAGAACTAAGACGTACGCAGAGATCACACGCAGGCGCACAAGACCAAGTCTGCTGATTCAACCTAAAGGGGATACAACACCGACCTCCCTGAGAGAACAGTCAAAAGAAAAGATCCCGATCTCTAAACTACAAGTGCCCATTGATAAGATCGTTCCAACTCGCCAAGGCGGATACCAAGTCTTTTGCAACTCAACCGATGATGTTGGGGCGCTGGAGACAGAGCTGCAAAAGGCAGCCATACCTGCAGAAATTAAGAGACCACAGCGAAGACTACCACGCTGTGCAGTACACAATGTCCCAGCGCATACGCAGCCAAAGGATATCATCGATGAACTCAGCGCCATCACCAGCTCTCCCAATAGTCATTTCAAAGCGCTCTATCGTCTCAAGAAACGACGAGGCGATACAATTAAGTGGATCATCGAATGTCAGCCAGCAAGCTTCGCGGCAGCAATCAAGCAAAGACGTCTCTTCCTTGGATGGAATGCGCATTCCATATCAGAATACTACGGCATCACAAGATGCTACCGATGCCAAAGGCTGGGGCAACTGCCATAGCCAGAAGCAATTCTGCGCGTACTGAGCAGGGGAGCACAGTGTGCGAGACTGCAAATCGGAGCTCGCGGCATGCATTAACTGTGGAGATGCCATCCACCGCTGTGGAGCAAGACGTGATCACAAGCACCCAGCCTATCACAGAGACTGCCCAGAGTATAAGCTGGCAGTCCAGAAATATCGCGACACGGTTGAGTACTAATATAAGCCCCAACAAACAGTGTCAGGATCCCTCAGCAAGTAACACAAGCCCGGAAATACCAAAGTGCATAGTTAACGAAATTAAGCTGCGTGACACCAACCCGATAAGATGCCTGCAGATAAACCTGCAAAAGGCACATGCCATAGCCTACGCTCTGGAAAGCAATACAGACGTAATCTTTCTTCAGGAACCATATACCAGAGAGGGTAAAGTGGTTGGGTTACCTCTTACATGGGGCTTGTTCCAGAAGGAAGATCCAGAATCCCCACCAAGAGCAGCCATCACCATCTGCAATCCGGCATGGACACCAAGCATCATCTGCCTAGAGTGCGACCATGTAGCTGTTCTACTAGAAATGCATGACATGAAACTAGTCCTAGCTTCTATTTATTCACCACCCACAGAGGTATCCGACCCCACTACAGAATTCATGTCTAAAGTGCTCGGAGATTTTCGAAATTATGGCGTTATATTCGCCGGAGACTTTAACGCGCACAATGTGTGCTGGGGCTATGCTGACACCGATTTTAAAGGCAGACATCTGGAGGATTTTATCTCAGCCAACAATCTAGTAATCCATAACTCTACTGATGCACCCCCTACTTTTGACAGGATCTACGCCAAAGGGTGGCCGGATTTGACTATTTCAACCACTCGTGTTGCTCCTCTGGTACAGGAATGAGAGGTAGTAGAAGAGATAAGCGTGTCCGACCACCACAACTATATAAAATTCACCATAGCATGTGAGACGATTACTTCTATCATCCGACGCTACAACTTACCCGGAAGCAAGGTAAAGCAATTCACCAGGCGATGTAAGACCCACCTGGATAGAATGCGTATCAGGGTAGTTAAGGAGTGCACTCAGACGGAGCTAGAAAAACTCACTGAAGACGTCGTTAGCGCAAAACAGGATGCATGCGAGGAAACTCTTCCAGCGAGATCAACTAAAAGACTGCAAACACTGAGCTGGTGGACCAGTGAACTGAGTGTTCAACAGAAGAAATGCCGGGCCCTCCGACGTCGACTCAAACGAGAACGGCAGAGGAGCAACGGCACCGAGACGTCTATTCTCACAACATTTCAAAGAGAAAGGGCACTTTTTAAAAGGATGATTCTTCAAGCAAATCTAAACGCATGGAGAGCCTTCTGTACAGACAGTACAGCCCCATACGGTATCCACCACAAGCTGGCCACTGGGAAAAAGGTTCATGCCAACCAACTTCTATCTTTTACCAGCAACAGGAAATTACGACGACAGTCCCACAGTGCACACTTTAAATGACATCCTGGATGCGGTCTTCCCGCAAGATAATGAGGATGAGGACACAACAGAACATCACTCCTTGCGGAACACAGCTCTGGATACCCACCACCCAAACGATCAGCAATTCACCTCTCATGAGATTCAGCAAGTGCTGCGTCAGCTACGTCGCCAAAAAGCACCGGGTACGGACGGTGTCAACAATAAGATCATTAAGGTGGTGATTCACACCTATATTGTATTCTTCAGGACCCTCTTCAATAGCCTGTACGACACAGGCACATTTCCAAGATGCTTTCCAAGATGCCAAGTAAGCAAAGCGGTTTTCTTTTTAAAGAGGAATAGAGACCCTACCAAACCGGACTCGTACAGGCCAATTTGCCTTTTGTCCGCGTTGGGAAAGGTGTATGAAAAGCTCTTACCTAAGCCCCAACCAGTTTGGGTTCAGAACAGGAAAATCAGCAGTCCATGCGCTAGCAGAGGTGAAGAATGTAATACTTGCAAACAAGGGAAGCGGCCACCACACGGCATTCATCAGTCTAGACCTGAAAAGTGCCTTCGACACGTTGTGGTGGCCCGCCGTCCTAAACGCATTAGTGGATGCCAGATGCCCCTCCAACCTCTACCGCACTATCCGACACTACTTATCAGACAGGATCACCATCATAGTTCACAATGGTGGTATTCTACAAAGGAGGCAAACCCGTGGATGCCCACAGGGCTCGTGCGCGGGCCCTCACTTGTGGAACATTACTTTTAATCGCATAATAGCAGAGCAGTGGCCATCACATACTAAAGTAATAGCCTACGCAGATGACGCGGCCTTTATTGTAAAAGGACGTACCAGAAGGGAGCTCGAAGCTAACTGCATCGAAACCTGCTCCATCTTCAACACCAGATGCAGCACTTATAAATTACTCATAGCAGAGAGCAAATCGCAGATAGTTCTGTACCCCAAAAAAGGTGGTTCACTCTCGCGTCAACCGCGCATCACGCTAAATAACCATCGGATAAAGATTGTGCCTCAGCTTAAATATTTGGGACGTATCTTCGGTAACAAACTCAGCTGGATCCCTCATATAATGGATTTAAAGAAACGCACGCAGGCTATCGCTAAGTACTTGCGCCATATGCAAGGTTACAGATGGTGCCTTAACCCCCATATACATAAGATCCTGTATCAGACTGTAACAGAAAAAATGGTAACATATGGTGCGGCGCGTGGGCGCAGCCGATGCAGGGCCGAAAGGTCCGGCACCTGCTCAGCATTCAACGACAGTTCGCTCTTAATATAACGAGAGCATTTCGCACAACGGTCACAAATGCGCTGAACGTTCTAGCAAGACTGGTTCCTTTACACATCAGCACGGAATGGGAAGCAGTTTTACAGCAAATAAAACAGCTCAATGTGCCAGCATCTTTTGAGGATACGACGTACTGGCCGAGTGACTATGAAGTACCTGCGGTGATCCTAGACAAGCACCCGGCCGAACAATGCATAGGGATAAACATCAGCATCAAAGGACAGTCTCTCGAGACCGATAGGCACTAGGCACAATACCTATGCTCACACCGACGGCTCAAAGATGGATGGACAGCCAGAAGATATACAAATGTTCAACACCCTCATCTTTACTGATGGTTAAAAAATGGAACACAATGTGGGATGCGCGTTTGTTATGTTTCAAGGTCAGGAGCAAGTCACGCAATGGAAGGGCCATCTTCACGGGAACAACAGCGTCTTTCAAGGGGAAGCAGTTGCTATCCAGAAAGCAGTACAATATATTGCCAGCAACAACATCAAAAAAGCTGTTATAGTATCCGATAGTATGTCAGCTCTGCGATCCTTGCAAAATCCGGCACACTCCTCCTCAATAGTCCAGGAAATTCAAAGCCTCATACGACAGTTTAAACATTTGGAAGCCCGCCTGACATGGACGAAAGCCCATGCAGGCAATATGGGAAATGAGGCAACAGACCTCCTTGCGAAAGACGCTGCCCTAAATAAGGAAGCCGAGGAGCTAGCATTACCGTGGCCACACTCTACCTTAAAAAGAATGCTCCATCTGTAAGCACTCTCAAAGTGGCAGGGTGAGTGGGACATTGATGAGACCGGCAGACGTACTCATTATCATCTTTTGTATGTTAATCCAGCTAGGCTCTACTCTAACCCGCACCTGGTCCGTTATGTTACAGACCATGGATCCTTCCCGGAGTACTTTTCCGGGCACGGCACGACTGACACAGACCAGTGCATCTGCGGTCACCTGGGTACTCCGGAGCATTACGTCATTACCTGCTCTCTGACCAACGGGATGCACATACGTATTCTCGCTACAAACACACAGGAATTCTGTAAGCTCATGGTCAAACAGAAGCACCTCTGCCGGCAGCTCATCAAAATTATGTAGAAGCTAGCCAGTCTCGGCACGGACCTCTGCGCAGCAGAATAAATGACCCTGGAGTGACCATTAGAGCAGGAAGTATCCTCTTTTTATGGCAACAACTGGAATACTAATTGGTTAGCACTTTACAGACTATCACTACATCTTTGCCTTTATCGTAACTTGTTATTTACACAAATGCAACTTGTTATTTACACAAATGCAAGTTGTTATTTACACAAATGCAACAATTTTACTGCCAAGGTATACCACAATTGTTTGTAATCAATCATTCATTTTCAATAATGTACTCACGTATTTGAATTAGTGTTGTCTTAAGGGTTCTCTAGATCATGGTGGACGTGGTGCTATACTAATTAACCGTATGGTAGAGGCATAGTGCCCACGTCCCCCATTCCTTATCCTCATCCTTATCCTTAGCTTTGGTTTAATTCTTAGTCTCTTAAGTTCAAGCCCAAGTGAGGGCTTACAGTCCCAGGCGGAGTTTTGTTAAATCTTATTGGAATAATAAAGGGTTAATTACAATTCTATCTTGTTGTTTCTTGTCGCCCGAACTTTAGCGATTATTCGCTTATCAGTTCTTAAGATTCTTCACTTCCAACATTAACTTAGAATTACAAAGTGAGGAACTCTACATAATGAACGTTTGAAGATTAAGAAAACAAGTGATAGACAAACTTTATAGTATTCTAGAAATGGTTCCAAACGTTTGAATGATTAAATGTCTGCCTTGAGAAGAAAAGAGATAATTTTGGAGAAGAAAAGAGATAATTTTCGGAAATCATGACCAAAGATTTGTTGCAGCCTTAAAATTTCCTCTTACAAGATGCAGTCCTGTAATTTTCTTGTTAACTTCGACCATTTCACAAGAGCACGAGTTTCGCCATGGAGATTTGTTGCAGATATCGAAGACAGAGAACAAGCAGATATCTATTATTTTCATTTTCTATTGAACCAAATAGTTTTTTCATGACGTCTGTACGTACGCAAGTACGTATGTATGCATTCCGCGTAACTCAAAAACGAGAAGCCGTAGAACGTTGAAATTTAGTATATGGAACTGCTATAGTATGTAGCTGTGCATCTCCCTTCTTTGTTGCAATTAGCAGCCTCAAAGCTACATAAATATATACATACCAATCTGTTACCTGGCTTTGTGAGCTCAGGTTTTTATTCTTATATCCTGGTAAATTAGGCAGTTTTTGCATTAAAAATTGATTGCATTTTGTTGTTCTTATGTTCTAATTGAGGATATGCCTTTAGGTAATCTGCATGCAATAGCAGTAAAATTATGTAATTGTATAATTGCTACTAAGTTTAACGAATCCGCCGAATCCGCCATTTGTTTACATTTAAAACTTTTTGTGGAATTGTGAATAAAGTCAGTTTCTGCACTTGTCAGTGTCTTTTTGTAGAAAGGGAACACAAGCAAACTTTCAATTTTGTGCACCGAATTTCTAGCCCATTAGCCGGAATCCTCGTTTTAGCGTAGAAACCCTAATTTTAACTGTACAGTTTTTTTAACAGTTTTAACTGTATTTGACATTTTACATTATTCTATATTTTAAACTTTTTATGAAGATGTTTCGATTTTTTATCTACTTTTGCCTTGCAGCCAGGTAAGAACTGAATTAATTGAATGAAAAATATATCTCTACTGAAATTTGAGGAAATAAGACCAAATGATGTGCGGGAAAAATTGTGTACCTTTTAATAGACTGTACAAAGAAGTCATGCAGTGTCCACATAAGATATTGTTTCTGCTGTAAATACAACTTTCACGAGATAAACGAGTTTTATATTTTTTGTCTGTTTGTTTTCTACATATTTTTGTTTGCCTGGATTATTACTTTAGCACGTAATTGTAATTTTTTAAAAAAGAAATACCTAATTCACATGTTCTTCCAGAGTAGGGCTTTATGCAGGCACAACTATAATTTCCATTTAACAATATGCATTTGCCACCATTTCTACATGGATTTGGATTACAGAAATCTAAGAATAGAAAGAGCAATTTATAATTTCTTCAATTTTAAATATTCAGGTAGCACAAGAAACATTTTAAAAGATTAAAAAGGTTAAACTGAAATTTAGAATCATTAGACTTCCATCTAATATCTTGAATCATTTACCATAAACATATAAACTTAGTAAAATCATTGAAAATTTTAAAAATAAAAATATATGAAATTTAAGAATAAATAAATAGATAAAATGGTCTTTTGTTGTTTATGAACTAGAATTTAACCGTATATAAAATTTAACTTACTTTCTCCTTTTCCAATAGTACTTACTGTTTCCTTACTTACAGTATGCTAATTTTTTGGTTACTAATTTTTTTTAGATTTTAGAGACATAAGAAGATTTTTGGGGGCCAGAGAGATGAAAAATTAGCAACCGCCTTCCCCGGGAATCGAACCACGGACCTCTGGAATACCAGCCCAGCGTGCAGAACCACTACACCACGAAGGCACGCTAGGAAAGTGGGAGAAATACCTTATAAGGTAACCAAATGAATTTATTCTCTAGCATATACCACTTGAAATACACATAAATAGTTAATAGCTTTTATGCTAATTATAATGTATTATTTCTCTTTAATGCGTTTTTTTAACTGTCTTGGGACGGACAGAAATTTTAATTAACCATGGACATCGTTCCATGCATTAATACTGTAAATAGTAAATTATTTGTAATAATCTTTATGTTCTTTCACGCAATTTTTCAAATTATACATTGATCAAATTTTTAGAAAAATATAGTTTCAGACAACTACAACTAAAAACTCTGCAAATAGATTTATATGTCCCACCACTTTTGAATAGTTTTGTTCTACAGAGACCACAAACTGGAAGAAAGAAATGTAAAATAATCACCATGTTCTTATAACCTGGGTCCTTAAATTAGTAATTAATATAATGTTTGAAAAATTACCATTCTCGCAGTTTGGCCCTGAGTACGGAGATCTGCAGAAACAGTTATAACCTGTGTTCCGGTGCGCCGGAACAGAACAACTCAACCTGACTCTTTCACATTTGGAACTATGCCAAAGAACATTTAATTCAGTTGAACAGTCAGACTCAGACGAACGCATTCGCAAGGCAGCTGCAATGCTGTCTATTTTTCACTATTTTTGTTCTGTTCACGTACTTATAAGTGTTATATGTCATTTTCTTGTTTATACTTGTATTGTGCAATTGTTTAATAATAGTTTTGTGTTTAAAACGAGGATGTGTATCGAGTTCATTAACTTTACATCGCAACATAATATTTTCGAGGCACCGGTGAGATTAAAGGACTTTTGATTTCGGTTTCGTCAGCACTGCAACGCTGCATTCGGTACAGTAATGGATACTACTGGATACATTTAGCATCGAACTTCATTTAAAGACCAAGCAAGATAAGTATTTTTTTTCCTTTTTTACAAGTTTGACTTTGGTTTTCCTCGTTGCACCATTACGTCGTAATGGAAGACAAGGTTAAGATTGCAAAAATTAATAGAGGTAGAGCGAAAGCTGCTCTTACCAGAATTTCAAATTTCATTAATGATGATAAGCAGTTATTCAAAAAACACGATTTAATGAAAAAACTTAAAAAAATTGAAAGCATTTATTCTGATGTTGACAAGGCAGACGCAGAACTTCCGCCGGAAAGTTCTGAAATGGAAGAATTTGAGAAAAAATATTATGAAACCAAAGCCAAACTACAACAAGAACTTGAGAAATTAAATGTTACTGTTAATATGCAAGTTACTAATGTTAATGAACGTCAAATGCCAGGTTATAGTACTACAAATACTGCTAATAATTTTAAATTACCGAGAATAAATATGCAGTCTTTTAACGGTAATTACAGAAACTGGATGTCTTTCAAGGACTTATATGTATCATTAGTGCATAACAATGAAAATTTAAGCAACATTCAAAAATTTCAATATCTAAAGGGTTTATTAACTGATGAACAAGCTTCCATTATTAAACATATTCCCATTTCAGAAAATAGTTATATGGAAGCCTGGGGAAAATTATTATCTAGGTATGATAAGAAAAAGCAAATTGTCACATCACTAATAAAACCTTTCATGGAACAATCTTGTGTAATTAATGCAAACTCAATTAATTTGCGAAAAATTTCCGATACTTCTGATGATATTATCAGAGGTTTAAAATCTATTGATCCCAAAGCCAATGAAAGGGATGTTTGGCTAATTTATATTTTATTACAGAAGGTTGACAACGAAACATGTAAACAATGGTCTGAATTTTCAGCAAAATTGGAATTTCCTACTTTTGAAATGTTTATTCAATTTATAAATGATAGATGTTCCTCTTTAGAAATTTTCCACGAAAAAGAAAGGGAAAAACTCAACCTAGTGTTAAAAGATTTTCTGTTGACAAAAGTATCAAATGCACTATGTGTAAATCAGATCATTTTTTTCAAATGCCCCAAATTTAAAGCACTAACTGTCAAAGAAAGAAATCAATTTGTTAGGAAAAATAATCTTTGTTTAAATTGTTTATCTAGTCAGCACAAAAAATCTGAATGTATGTCTCCACATCGTTGTCATTATTGCCAGTTATTGCATCATAGTACTCTGTGTGAAAATCAGTTAAAAGGTTATTCCACATCTGCGTCTCTTTCTGAGAGCAGTTTTCAGTCAGAACAGCAAAGAAAGAATCCAACCGCGAATGAAATACCAGACATTGCGTCTACGAATGAAAACAAAAACGAAACTGTAATTCAAAATAATAGCGTTCAGACAACTTTTGGCTTATTGCCAACTGCGTATGTAAATGTAATTGATTCGATGGGTCAAAAACGTAATATTAGAATGCTTTGTGATAGTGGTTCCAAATCAACATTATTATCTGAATCTTGTATTAATTTATTGGGATTTAAAAGAAAAAATGCGCGTTTTCCTGTCAAGGGTTTAGCTAACTCAGAAGTCGCAGTTACAAAAGTTTGCGTTGAAATCGAGTTGATGTCAATTCATGATACATCAGTGAGAATGCCAATTAAGGCATTTGTATTAGATAAACTAACTGCTGCGCTTTTAAGCCAAAAAATAAATGAGAAAGACTTTTCGCATTTGAAAAATGTAAAGTTAGCTGATCCATATTTTCACATTCCGGATAAGATAGATATTATTCTAGGATCTGACTACTTGTTTTCTATTTTACTTCCTGGACAAATAACTTGTTCTAATAATTTAATTGCTCAAAACTCAATTTTTTTTCCTCATATCCGGAAAACTACAGGAATCTCAAACGAAATCAAATTAACTTTCAAACTTGCATATTTATGAAATAAATACTGATAAAGAATTGAAACGGTTTTGGGAGTTAGAAGAAGTACCAAATTCAACTGACACTGTATTATCATCTGAAGAACAATTTGTTGAAACGCATTTTCAGGAAAATTACTCAATTAATTCAGATGGTCGTTTTGTTGTGAAGTTGCCATTTTTAAAATCTAAATCTGAATTAGGTAATTCAAAACCAGCTGCACCTTCTCGATTATATGCTATGGAACGTAAATTTAAGGAAAACTCGAAATTTGAAAACCAATACAAGGATTTTATGCATGAATATGAAAATTTAGGTCATATGGAATTGGTAACACAAAACTGTTTAAATAGATTTCAGAATGAGCAATATTTCCTTCTCCATCATGCAGTGATCAAGCCGTCTAGTACAATTACCAAATTAAGAGTCGTTTTCGACGCTTCATGTAAAACTTCCAGCGGTAAATCATTGAATTCAATCTTGGGTGTTGGTCCTAAATTGCAACGAGATATTTTCGAAATTTTACTTAATTTTCGATTTCCGAAAATAGTCTTTTCAACAGACATAGAGAAAATGTACCGTCAAGTTTTAGTGTCCGATGAGGATCAGAATTACCAACAAATACTTTGGAGGTTTAATCCTAACGAAGAAATACGCACATACAAGTTAAACACCGTAACATATGGTTTAGCTCCAGCTTCTTTCCTAGCCACTAGGTTCATTAAGCAAATTGCACTAGATTATTCACAAAATAGTGCTGTTTCTCATACTTTACTACACGATGTATACATGGATGATTTGCTATCTGGTTCAAGTACCGATAGTGATGCAATATCACTTTGTAAGGAAATTACCAATGTTTTACAAACGTACGGTTTCTACCTACGAAAGTGGAATTCTAATTCAAATGCATTTCTTGCAGAATTTCAAGAACGTTGTTCAACGGACACTAATTTAGAAATAATTCCTAATGATAAGGAGAGCACGAAGTCTTAGGATTATTTTGGAACTCTTCAACAGACACATTCATTTTCAAACCCGCACTTGCACTCACCTCACCGCTGACAGAAAGACACATTTTGTCTCAATCAGCACGTATTTTCGATCCATTGGGATTAATTTCACCATGTACTGTTGTATTGAAAATTTTTTATCAAAAGCTCTGGCTTACAAAAGGGGACTGGGATTCTCCTATTCCACAAAGTCTTGCTGAAGATTTGTTTAAATTTCAGAAATTGGAACTACTCTGATATGCGCCCAAATATTTTTGGCGAGAAACTTCACGCTGCCATATTACTATCTAAATTTTTTGTCTACATTTTGAACTTTTAGCCTAAAATGTCTCCAAAAACGTGGTTTTCGCACATGCAAAAACTACGTTTTGAACACACAATTTAGCTAAAAATCCGAAACAAAAACAAAAAATTTAGATAGCAAAAACGTAAAGTTTCTAACCAAAAATATTTGACAAGAATCCATGTACACAGCGACATGTTTTAACTTAAAAAACATCTACGAATTGCACAATGTAGGCAACGAACGAATCTACAAACTACGCACACCTCACTTTAATAAATTAACATAACAACAATAAATTTCAAAGAATACCATGTACACAGCATACTGTTTAAACTTAAAAAAAATTCTACGAATTGCACAATTTAGGCAAGGAAGGAATCTACGATCTACGCACTCCTCGCTTTAATAAAATAACATAACAACAATAAATTTCAAATAATACCATGTACACAGCGTTCTGTTTCAACTTTAAAAAACATCTACGAATTGTACAGTCTAGACACTAAACAACAAAATAAACTAAAATAAATTTCAAACAATTTAAAAAAACAACAATAACGACAGAAATTCATACTAAAGAACCAATGAACATATTATTCTACAAAATAAGAACAAGGATAAAACAAAATGCACTTACCATGAATTAATGAGTTTTCGAATAGCAGAAATATAAATTTCATACCGCCTTTAACATGCCGCCACGTAATCACTATCGTATTTACATGACAGCCAGACACACTATCCAGAAAATTTATACTATGGTTCACAAATAAATAAAATTACAAATCCCTACTTCTATCATGCACTGCCATTAAAAATAATCTCCCAGACCCTCTTTCCACACTTCCAAATACCCACTACCCCTCAACAGGATAGCCACAATCATATTTCCTTTTGCCGACCATTTTAACAACTACCATTCAACAACTACCATTTTATCTTTCCCTCCCATCTTCTCAGACACAGAGGCGAGCCAACGAGCTCCAGCAAAAGATTTTCAACGTCAACAAGGTTGCCATAGAACACGCAATCGCGCCAAAAACCAGCGCAGAACACATATCGCCACATTTGGTGAAATTAGGGCGTATATTAGAGTTGTACCCAGAAATCTTTCAATGCAGTTGAACATTTTACCGTTCTTAGCGTGTCACGCTTATTTCCTGTGACACATTTGAATTGCACGGCTTTTGCGACGCTTCAACAGTTGCTTACGCTGCTGCAATATATTGCAAACAAATACACGGAAATGAAATAAAGGTTTCTCTCTTAGTTTCTAAAACTAAAGTCGCACCTATCAAACAAGTATCTGTTTCTAAATTGGAACTATGCAGTGCTCATTTGCTTTCAAAGTTATATCGTGCAGTCATGAACACTCTCAAAAAAATATAAGTTTGATGTTTACGCTTGTCGTACGTCCAAAGTCGTACTTTCCTGGCTCTCGGCACATCCCCGTAAATGGAAGACTTTTGTTGCAAACCGGACGTCTCAAATAATCGAAGTACTTCCAACAAAATACTGGAGGCATGTCCCTTCCAAAGATGAATCCCGCGAACGGGCTGGCTGCATGGGCGTTTTCGTGGTTTTCCCCATGTGTAACGTGTATACGAGCCAGTTTTCCTTAGAAAGTCCTCCACGAAAGGCATCCCTCCCCTTAGGCAGATAGCCCTAGTGTGCTTTGCCATAATTAAATACACCACACACCACCTTCCAGAGAGAACCCAGCAGATATCGCTTCGCGTGTTATTGATCCCAAATGTCTTCCTAATTGCACCTTGTGGTAGAATGGCTCAAGTTGGCTTTTTTTGGATTCGTCTCACTGGCCAAAGAGGAATCCGCTTCCAAAGAAATCAAGGATCTAATTAAAGCTGAACAAAGATCTGATCCTATATTTTCATTTCATAGTGCTACATCAAATGAATTATATAGTGATTTATTTAAAAAATATTCATCATTTTCTAAGATTATACGCATTTTAGCATATTGTTTAAGATTCATCAATAAGTGCAAAACCAATAACAAATGTCAAACACTTATAACTGATTCCTTTTCTCTAGTCACTTACACGGAAACTAAAAATGCAGAAATAATCATAATTCGATGGGTTCAGAAAGATTATTTTAATGAAGACCTAAAATGCATTAAAAATCAAAGATCGTTGCCTAGGAAAAGTCAGCTACACTCCCTCCATCCGTTTATAGATGAAAACAGTCTTTTACGGGTGGAAAGGGCGTTTACAAAATTCAGAATTGTCTTTTAATCAAAAGCACCCAGTGATTCTACCTGCTAAACACAAGATAAGTGAGCTCATCGTAAAAGAAAAGCATGTGACTTATTTACATGCTGGTGCTTCATTACTGTCCCACATTATGAAACAATCATATTGGATAATAGGTGGAAAAAAGCTCATTAATAAATGTGTTCACAAATGCATCAAATGCTTCAAATTTAAAGCATCCACCGCATCTCAGCTTCTTAGGGTAATCTACCTAAGCATCGAGTAACACTCGAGAGGCCTTCCTTCAACGCGGAGTGGACTATGCCGGTCCTATTTCAATCAAATTCAACAAGGGTCGTGGAGCAAAATCAACCAAGGGTTATATTGCTCTATTTATTTGTCTCGCTACTAAGGCACTACACATCGAGGCAGTCAGCGATTTAACCGCTGATGCAATTTTAGCTGCTTTGCGTCGCTTCAGTGCTAGACGAGGAGCTCCAAGTCACATTTACAGCGACAATGCAACAAACTTCGTTGGGGCTAATCGAAAGCTCAGCGAAATACAACGATTGTGGGCTTCACTTCCTAAGAACGAAGCCGTTGCTCATCATTTAACTCAAGCATCAATAGAATGGCACTTTATACCTCCAGCAACTCCTCATTTCGGAGGCCGCAATTAAATCAAACAAATATCACTGTAAAAGAGTAATAGGTGAAACGCTACTTACTTTCGAAGAATTGACAACTCTATTGGCTCAGATAGAAGCCATTTTAAATTCTCGTCCGTTATGTAGTGTAAACAATACTGACATTGATTGCATTAATATTCTCACTCCTTCACATTTTCATACAGGAGACGTGAGCTTATCCCCTCCTTAACTACCTCTTACTAGTCCTGCCAATATACGGAATAGGTGGGATCTCCTTCAAAAGATGCGGAAGGACTTCTGCAAATCATGGACCAAAGCATATCTATCTTTTCTCCAAACCAGAAAGAAATGGAAGGACACTCAGCCGAATACAAAAATTGGAGACATCGTCCTGTTACTAGATGATGGTCATCTTCCAGGTTCTTGGCCACTAGGACAAGTGGTCGAACTTCATCATGGTGCTGACGGACTGGTTCGTGTAGCCACGGTTAAAACTAAAAGCTCTATTTTTAAAAGAAACATTCATAAATTAGCACCTTTGCCCATATATCAGGACTAATGCCTGATAGGGTGGGAGTCTGGTACGCCGGAACAGAACAACTCAACCTGACTCTTTCGCATTTGGAACTATGCCAAAGAACATTTAATTCAGTTGAACAGTCAGACTCAGACGAACGCATTCGCAAGGCAGCTGCAATGCTGTCTATTTTTCACTATTACCACTACACCACGAAGGCACGCTAGGAAAGTGGGAGAAATACCTTATAAGGTAACCAAATGAATTTATTCTCTAGCATATACCACTTGAAATACAAATAAATAGTTAATAGCTTTTATGCTAATTATAATGTATTATTTCTGTGTTTTTCTAACTGTCTTGGGACGGACAGAAATTTTAATTAACCATGGACATCGTTCCATGCATTAATACTGTAAATAGTAAATTATTTGTAATAATCTTTATGTTCTTTCACGCAATTTTTCAAATTATGCATTGATCAAATTTTTAGAAAAATATAGATTCAGACAACTACAACTAAAAACTCTGCAAATAGATTTATATCTCCCACCACTTTTGAATAGTTTTGTTCTACAGAGACCACAAACTGGAAGAAAGAAATGTAAAATAATCACCATGTTCTTATAACCTGGGTCCTTAAATTAGTAATTAATATAATGTTTGAAAAATTACCGTTCTAGCAGTTTGGCCCTGAGTACGGAGATCTGCAGAAACAGTTATAACCTGTGTTCCGGTGCGCCGGAACAGAACAACTCAACCCGACTCTTTCACATTTGGAACTATGCCAAAGAACATTTAATTCAGTTGAACAGAACTCAGAAGACTCAGAAGAACAGACTCAGAAGAACGCATTCGCAAGGCAGCTGCAATGCTGTCTATTTTTCACTATTTTTGTTCTGTTCTCGTACTTATAAGTGTTATATGTCATTTTCTTGTTTATGCTTGTATTGTGCAATTGTTTAATAATAGTTTTGTCTTTAAAACTAGGATGTGTATCGAGTTCATTAACTTTACATCGCAACAACCTGCGCTCGTAACACCACATTTCCCATTGTTCTTGCAAGGATTTGATGTACAAGGATCTAGATAAAAAGAGAGATAGGAAATAACTTCATCACTTTAAGAGAAAATTTTGTTAAAATGTTCATTACTTACGCATTCAGTGAAAAATATCCGACTCTGAAAGTCGTTTCATATTAAAATTATGCATATTTCGCAAAAGTTCCTAAATATAATTTGACGCAGTTACCATTAATGAATTCATGAATACAGAGCCTGAGAACAAGGCTCAAAGACTCATGCTATTTTTCTAACGACATTTATAGCAAAAATATGTTGCAGCTATGAAACTGTAGTTACTCTTGCAGGACATATGGAGGTTCAAGGAACTTAAGATGTGTCCAATTTAGGAAATCGGTATCATTTGCTTACGGTTATTACGGATTAGATTGTCAGCATTGGTACAGAAGGAACCAAGAATGAAAATCAGATTTTTGTGCAGCTTCGAGTGAAGGTGAATTTTTTTTTCCAATGCCAGATTGTGAACAATGACAAATCTAACCCAGTCCATTAATCTATAGAATGCCGGATGTAGTGGTCTCTATTATTGAGGCACCTATTAGGTGGACCACCATCGCCTTTCCTAAGAAGAGACGGATAGTTACAACCATGTCTTCTCCGGGATTTGAACCCAGGTCCTTCGGTATCGCAGTCAGCTTTCCTAACCACTATACCGACTGGGCGGCATGAAGGAGAATAGAGATTTGCAAAATGAGAGACATCTTTAATTCAGATAATCCTTCTGTCCTTAGGCATTTGGTTTATGAAGTATTTCTCCCGTCTTCCTAGCGTGCCTTCGTAATGTATTGATTCTGCACGCTTGGCCGGTATTCCAGAGGTCCGTGGTTCGATTACCGACGAAGGCGATTACTAATTTTTCATCTCTCCGGCATTTCCAATTAACCTAATGTGTACAGGTTTAATGCTTGATTTTAAGAAGAAAGAGGAGTCCTTGTTGGCAAACTCAGGTGAAGATGACCTCTAAATTTCATGAAGTCTTTAAAAATTTCACTCAGAGAGATCTGAATCACATTCCAAAATTCGTGATGAACTGTACCCAGCCACGCTTGGAAGAATGTAGGACCAAGTCCGTACTGTATGAAAATATACCAGAAAAGTCAATACTGTGAAACTTTAAGCTATGGTATGCAAAAAACATAAAAGTTATAATTTTAATTAGTTTTTTTATTATATTTTTAAAAGAAGAAACCTCTCTACCCATTATTTCCTTAGCTGGGGCTTTTGTAGGTGCATCTCAATCTGTGCTGACAATATTATACGATGAATTTAATTTCTGGATTTTATAATGCAAAGAAAGTTCGGATTTTAGAAAGATACTAAATCTTTAAAGGATTTAATAAAGTTTATCGTAGTCAATAAATAAACTTTTTATACACTTTATTTTTATTTACACATGCAAGCACAATTTCTAGTTTCTAAATAATTTACTACTAAATAGATACCTCTCTCACAAAAGTCTCCTGAATATGGTTTCCTGCATTTGCATTTAAGGATTCCATTAACTGTTTCGCATTTTCCACCCTTCTGGCACGGATTTGGTTCGCAGAGATCTAAGATGAAAACCAAAATACATAAAAACCAAAATACATAAATTCTGTATAAAAACGTATTTTCTAATGAGAAACAAAAAAAAAAAAATCATTTGAAATAATTACTCTTTTCACAGCTTTCTCCGGAATATGGAGGTTTACAGGAACAGTAATATCCAGTGGTGGTTAAGTAACATTTACCGTCATTTTTACATGGATTCGGTACACAGGGATCTGGAAAAGAGGAAAATGGGAATAAGTAATTTATTCATACTCCTCCCCCCAAAACGATCTTTATAGTTTAATTTTGGAAAAGTTTCAATATGTGCAGTTCTAAAATAATTTATTGTGAAATTTTAGCTTTAAAGACCCAGTTATCTATTTTTCAATGGAAGTATTTACACATTGTGGAATTTGTAGATATTATACGAAATTTGCAGATTTCTCATCTTTTAAATTTAATCTGTGCTTTTATTTCAGCTGCTTATAATACAAACTGAGGGAAGAACTAATTACTAACATTATAAATAACCACTTCGCTATGGCTAATCTGCTGTTTCCTGGCAGCTAGTTCTGGCTCAGACTTCATTTTTCTGAATCGAATGAGGCCCTGATTTCATTTTTCTTTATTTGAAATTGTGATATATTAATAAATATTCTTTTTTATTCTATTATGGTCCTTGCATTTATTGTAGGTCTGTAAGATAACTAAGTTTCCAAGTCACATGTGTTCTTGAAAATTAGTAAGATTTTTTGTTTCTATACGTTTGACTTTTACATATAACTAAGTATAAAACAGAATCAGAATAATTTGTTAAAAATTGTATTGATATTAAAACATTCCACATAGCTGCATTCGATAAATTTATTGAAAGTGCTGTGCGCTGATCAAAATATTAATGTGAATCTTCGAGGATTAAGTATTAATCCATTCTCTCGCTTTCTTGCCATTTTGAGGGTTAATATACTGTTCTGGATTATTCTAGGCATGTTTAATTTTGGATCTTTCTGGAATAGAGTTTTCCATCTAAAAATACTCTATAAATTGCGGCAAAGTTCCAAAACATATTCTAGTATACTTAAGAAATGAAAATCTGCGAATTAGCGAAACTCAAGCATTTATATTTCCAAGATCTGCTGCAGTATGGTAATAATTTACTCACTGAAATAGTTTATGTATATTACATAACGCTTTAAGTTAAAAAAGTAAAATTTCTGAATCAAAAACACATGGTAAGTATTAATATTATAACAAAAACCTGTGTTCTTGAAATAATAATTAACATTTAAAGTGAATGATTACGAAGAAACGTGTGTCGTGTCATATAATACATTGCGAACCTACTAAATCGAACTTTCTCGTAACTTAATACAACTCACTTACGCTCATAGGTGCATGGAATTAATTTACGAGAATATTTAGTCTTCCATATTCGCTTTCATCGAAATTTGCTTAGTGCTGAACTGAAAGTATTGCTACGAAATGCCCAGCTGTGTACCGAAGTGAATGATGTTGCTGGCCTTGTTATGTTGCAATATTGTTATATTGCTAATTTGTGTTGTTTATTTTTGATTTGAATGAATACATTTGAATGAATACATATATGTACAATTTAAATTTTTATTTATAGTTATATTTTATGTTGTTTATTTTTATGCTATTAAATATCTTTAAATGATGCATTATTAATATATAATAAAATTATAAATTTTTATTCTTAACCTCTACTCCTTAACTCTGCAATGCATTACCTCGGAAATCGAATTGTTAATAAGGAGTATGAAGATTCCGCAGACTTTATACTCCGCGGTTTCAATTATTTCCTACGGTGCCGCATCCTGTTTAGTTTAGTTTACTTTACGAGTATGCTGCAACCCTCCTGGCCGACAGTAATCGGCCTCATGGTTAACGCAGCACACGCGACGCAGAAAAACAACAACAAAATAATAATAATAAAATAAATAAATAAATAAATAAAAGATTAAAATATTTAAAGTCCTATTCCTATGATAGTCTTATTTTCATTCACAATCCTCATAATTTCTGTTGCATAGCTATTTAAGAATTTTCATTTTTCAATTACATTTTGTTCATTTATTTTTCCAAATCTCGTCCTCACACTCTCGGTCAGTTTACATTCTTCCATAAAATGAGCTGCATTTCCGTACTTCCCACAAGCCAAGCATTGATAATTGCCCTGGAGATTAAATCGTTTTAAATAGGCCGGGAATCTACCATGATCCGTGATAACTTGAATAGTATCTATATTATTAAATAGATCCACTTTTCATCCTGTATCATATTAGTAGATTGGTTTGGCACATCTCAGCTACATATTTCCTGATCTCTGTGTTATACCATCTGCACGTAACTGTGACTGACGGTATGGTATTGTTTATAAAATTTAATATATTTTAAACGAATGCTTAATCCTGGTTAATTCGGGGTTCTGATGAACACTCATTAAACTAAAATTATTTTAAGCATTTGGAGTTATTTAAACTACACTTGAAAAATTTAAAAGCTTTCACTATGTCAATTTTTATAGCGGTCGGCTATAGGATAAAAACTAATTTCTTCGAAATTATCTTATAAAATTTCTAATTAAGGTTTCTTATAAGAAAATATTTATAAATATAAAACAGTTTTGGGAATGAAAGGTTTAGTACTTTTTTGTCTGCAATATTAATTTAGTTGACACTGATTAACTATGATTTTTTTAATATAGAGTCAGTTATAATTAAATACGCAAGTTAAATGCATATACAGAGCAGTCTCTATACCTATTTTATTTTGATATTAAAAAATATAATTTTCTGTTTATTATCTAAAGCAGTTTCTAAAGCAACCTTTAAAACTATTGCATTAAATAATTAGAAAAGTATTTTTTTAAATTTTGTGTTACATTCCCAAACATTTTGCTTCTGAAATTCTTTTGTGTAAGTCTTATCACATTTTAATCTGCTGTTTTTCTCATCTAATACATTGGAAAAATTAACATAGCAATGTCATGTATAAAATAACGATGAATAGGTAGCAAACTATAAGCTCAGAAATAGCTTCATATCATCAAGAGAGCCTGTAGTTCTTCTCTCAGTGCTACCTTAGTAACCTTCATTTGAAAAGAATGATTTCTCCTCCACTAGGATTTCAAAGCCTATAAATTATTGAAATTCAATTGCATAGAGAGTTATTTAAAATGACTGACCGCATTTCAAGCGATTTAAATCTGTATCCTTTTAAGAGTATTTTAATCTAATACACATCAAAGGAAAATAAAAGTTCGGAAATTTAGAATAACATCAAATAACTGATAACCTAATGCTAGTTGTTCCTTAATGAACTATTTCTTTAAGCATTTGTTCAACTTTGAGCTTGTGAAATTTACAAATAATAGGTGGACCTTTGGTTACTGTACCTGTGGAAACTGTATCTATTATCAAAACTCGAAGTTTTTAGACATGAAAACTGTGATTAAAGGCATACATAGTTATGTCTTGAACTTTTTGCTCAAGTACAGGAAATCGCATAGAAAGATCATAAATAGAATTTGGATGGTTTCATTTTTATATTAATTATTATATGTTCCTCAGTATTAAAAAAAAATATGGTCTGTTTGAAGTCGATATAGTTGCCAGGAATTTATGTTAATTTACTAATTAAGGCCAAGTTTTATAGATATGAAAGCAGTGATTAAAGATACGCATAATTATGTCTTGAAGTTTCAATATAAGTACGGCAAATCACATAGAAAGATCGTAAGTATTTAATAAAACAAAGTAAGTTTTGGTTTATTTAATTACGGCAAAGCACACTACTGCTATCTGCCTAAGGGGAGGGATGCCTTCGTGGAGGACTTTCTAAGGGAAAATGGCTCGTATACACGTTACACATGGGGAAAACCACGAAAACGCCCATGCAGCCAGCCCGTTCGCGGGATTCGAACCTCGGACATAACTATCAGTGTTCAGCGACTTTACCGCTCGGCCGCTGGAGGGCCCTAAAACAAAGTAATAGTAGATCAAGAAAGTAAACAAAGTAATACTATCTGTGCATGCTGATTTCAGCAAGCATAGGTAAAATGTTTCAATACAATGTTAAGCAGATTCTCTTTTTTAGTCAGATAAACTTGTCATTAAGTAATGCATTTAATGTGGTAACTAGCACACTATATTACATAGTTACCGCTATTTAATGGGGTAACTATGTAATATAGTATTTAGTTAAGCTTTTGTTCTTAATGTAAGTTTCAGCCTTTATTTGTGAGTGTTTTTCAATGAAGTAACATATAATGCGTTTCGAGAAACTACACATAAACCTGTGTCAGGCCAAAATATTCTCAGTTACATGACGAATAATAACTTTTATACTGAAAAAAAAAAAAAAAAAAAAAAAAAAAAAAAAGAGAACGTATATCTTTGCTTTTAATGTCTAACTTTAATTCAATTTATGTTGAGAAAATGAGAGCTTCATACACATGGCTTGGATTAGTTAACATTATTCTAATTATTAATACCACTAACAAACCCTTAATGGAAATTTAATTTCGATATTTATTCTATATTTAAAGCTTTTGGCATCAGGAAAAAACAACCGAAAATTAGAATAATAAGGAAGGCAAAATTGAATATTTTACTTGTTGTGATTCTTTTATCACATATTTCCCCGGTGTATCCAGTTAAACATGAACATTTGAAAGAATTTGGAATATCCAAACAGGTACCTCCATTAATGCATGGATTAGGTGAGCAAGGCCCTGTAAACATAGAATAATAATATATTTAGGAAAAATAAGTTACATAATTATCAGGAGATTTTTCTCATGCAAAATATTAGTTTTTAGTTATCATGCTGATGTCCTAATAAAATATAATTAAAAATGTTTATATACGATCAGCTTTTATTTAAAATGGGTATAATAATTAATGCACTAAAAACAGAAAAATAATTTATTATATAGTTTAATGGGAATAATAGTTAAAAATTTTAGTTACGTAATTCATCTGCTATTTTATACTGCGAAAACTGAAAGCGTGGGAGCCCATGATAAATTCAAAAATCTAATGTCCACATCACGTGACTTCCTTGTACGGAAACGCAATTTTTCCTGCATTTAATTTAAACTTATTGAGTTCTACTTCTTCGATAGCGCATAAACCACAATAGAATAAATGCGCTCTTTAAAATTCACTATATTTATTTACCATAGCGACAAGGTTCACTTAACAGCCTTACATTTCTTACATTTTATAATTCAAAATACACACAAATTATATCATCTGAAAAATTACCTAATCTTTGCCACACGTTCTCTTCGAATACTATAATAAATCTAAAACGATGTATAAAAGAAATTAAACAAATGAAAAATAAACAGTCTTTCACAGACGATTCAGCACCGCTTTCCTAATGCGCAAGCGCTACCCGTAAACATTCTTCTCTGTCCGAAACAGACTGGCGACAGTAGTTTTTGTTAATATGAAACACTTATATCCGCTAATTTCATTAGAAATATATTTCTCATTCAATTAATTCAGTTCTCAATTTGCGGCAAGGCTAAAATAATAAAAATTGAAAGTATCCTCATTAAAAATTGAAAGATATAGAAAAGCATAAAAGACTGAATAGAGTTAAAAAAATTATAATTAAGCTTGCACGCAAAAACAATTGTCTACGCAAAAACAAGCAATTCGGCCAGCGGACAAGAGGACAGATTCTTCAGTGCACAAAACTGAAAGTTTACTTTTGGTCTCACACGGCAAAAATAATATAATAATAACTTAAATAACTTCTAAATTGCTGATAAATCTACAACTATAGCATGCAGGTTAAATAAAGCATAAAAATCTTAACCGGAAGGTAAGAACAGAATATTTCATTCATTTTTAAATAAAAAAATGCACAATTTACAAACATATAAGGATCATCATCAGCGAACATCAGAAACGTAATTTTCGAAAGAACTTTATACACCGAAATAAAAATAATATATTGTAACAGCAGAGCGGCACACTATGAGTCTAGTTTCATATTCATTTAATGTATAATATAAACCTTAAACCATTGTAATTATGAATAAATATTTTTATATACAAGTACTTTGTAAAGCAATGAATAAAGATAAAATAAAACTCTTTACCCTTGCAAATGCCTTCTACGTCTTTGTACCCTTTCTTGCAAATGCAGCTTTTGGTATCTTTGAACCACCCACCTTCAAAAGTGCAGTTTGAATCTTTGCCACATTCGCATGCTGCGGAAAAGCCAATATTGATAATTAATACCTTACGCATAAGATTATTAAATGAAAGACACATTTATTACTTTGAAATGCATTATTATTTATAACGTTAAGTATTGTAGATCAGAGTTCCCGTCCCATTATCGTTTTATCCTTTTGCAGTTTTGTAATTAGACTTAACATTTTAAATTAAATCACGTGTTTGACGCTAAATAAGAAAGTCTAATGCTCAGGTTCCTAATCAATGAAAATATATTTAAAAATAATCAGTTTTCTCTTTTTAATTCTTAAAATCTTTCTAAGTGAATTCTAATTATTTCAGATAATAAGTGAAGTGAACTTCTATACGAAGAAATATTTTGTCGTCTCTCTCCCAGCATTAAGCGCGGGGCTACCAGTCAGATGTGAGGTATCCATCTCCTCATGAAGGTTGCACAATCGGTTCATTTGGTGCAGATGTTTTGAAAGGCAATCATGACCAGTAACAAGACCAAAGGAAGCAACAGATTGCTTTCTGGGCAATAAAGGCATGTCAAAAATTAAATAAAGGTAAATATTGGATCATTAAAAATAACAAAATGATCAATGAAATAATTAATAAACGAAAAATAAATCGAAATTGCTACGACTTCGAAAAACTTTTCATAGATCTTCCTTTTAATGAAATAATACAAATCTCATTCACCATTAAAATTATTTTCTGAAACTACAAAAATTATAGAATTCTAATAATGGACCTACACACGTTTAAACATTACATACATTAATTTTAATTATAGAATTACAATGATGGACATCTACACGTTTAAACATTACATACATTAATTTAAATTATAGAAATATAATAATGGACCTCTACACGTTTCATTACCTACATTAATTTTAATTATAGAATTATAGTAATGGACACGTTTAAACATTACATATATTAATTTTAATTATAGTGTTACGGATTTGGTATTTAAACAGCTTATGTTAGCTTATGTTAGTTGAATTGTAAATTAAATGGTTTTATTTCCCCCGCAGGGCAGCGCGTGACGAATATTAAAAGAAAGTTAAGCCGAAAATTGAAAATACAAGAGCGCGTGCATGTAACATTTAATAAATATCTCTTCTTGGTTTCGAGAAAGTACTAGAAAATTCTCGCGCGCGATTTTAAAATCTTATAAAAGGAGGAAAACTCTCGGTTCGTTGTAGTTACTTAGTTTGCTGTTGTTTTAAGAGTTTGTTTAGAAAACTGCTCTTGTTGACTGTAGCGAATTCGCGGATTAGCTTCCTTTAGCTGCTTTGAATTAAGTTCTCGAACGTTTGAGTAGTCAAAAGATAAATACTGTGAGATATTATAATACTGCACGACTATCTGAGGAGATTTAAGAATTTTTGTTGTGATAATAATAAATTTTGTTGATTTTTCATCTGTCTTGTGCATTCATTTCGTAACGAACCCGTACGCACGGAACAATTTTTGGTGTCAGGATTGGGGTTCGAATGCCAATAACAAGAGCGATGGAAGAGTAATTAAGGCAGTTGATATCAGCCTTTGCCTCGTTTAAAGAGAAATGAAAGAAGAGAGGAAACTAATCAGGAAAAGATTGAAGCGGGACAGGAAGAAATGAAAGCGGGACAGGAATTCGTTAAAGAGGAGATGAAAATCTTAAAGACGAGATGAAAGCAGGTCAAGGGGAAATGAAAAGAGAAATTACCTACGTAATAGAAAACAAATTCGAGGCTATAGAAGGTAGAAGAGACTCGGTCGAAAGTAAGGTTGGAGAAATTGAAGAGTCTCCTCCGTCGAAGAACAAATAGAAGGGAGAGTTTCTGCTGTGGAGGAACGACTTGAAGGAAGAGTTTGTGCCGTCCAACACCAAATCGAACAACAACTTGATGATAGGGTTTCTGCAGTAGCCAAAAAATTGGATATTTAAAGAAATTCGTAGCGACGGCAGGGAACAATAGTGATGGTTTTAAATTTTTACCCATGCCTGCTCGTCCCTCTATGAAGCTTTCTACATATGATGGGAAGACCTCTTGGCAAGTGTATAGAACACAGTTTTCTACAGTGGCGGATGCGAATGGGTGGGATTCTCAAGCTAAGGCCTGTCATCTCGCCGCTTCACTGAGAGCAGACGCAGCGGATATTCTGCAGACTCTTCCCGAAAACCAGAGATTAGACTTTGAAGCTCTATCTGGCGCATTGGAGCTGCGCTTCGGAGAAAAGTGTTTAAAAGACTACAGCAGGCTTCAACTAAATTCCCGTCAGCAGAAGCCCACCGAAACACTTCAGGAGCTCGCCACGGATGTTGAAAGGCTATCACATCACGCCTTTTTGTAGTGCCCGACAGAAACAAGAGAAATCCTGTCCCTGCAATATTTCATCGATGGCATCCGGGACAGTGAAATACAGAAAGCACTGCGAATGGAGGATGTTAAAGATTTGAAAAGCGCTCTGTTGTACGCCATGAAGTTCGAGGCAGCCCAGAAAGCAATTCGTAGAGATCGCTACCCAGTCAGAGCTGTGCGAGTCCACGAGCCAGTGGATCAACTGATGGCTCGTTTAGATGATTTAGCCAGAGAAGTCAATGTTTTGATACAGAGTACGAGTGAAAACAAAGTGGCTCTAAGGTGTTGGAAATGTGGCATTGAAGGGCATATACGATGGCATTGCGGAACACCCTAGGGCACGGATATTAAAACTGATGATTTGACAAGACCACTGAATGCTTTGACATGGGATATTGGTGAGAAGAAACAACCCTGAAGTGCTGGAAATGCGGTGTTGAAGGCCACATACGAAGAAACTGCAGAATACCCCAGAGCACGGTAAATAAAACAGATGAGTTGAACAGGCAATTAAATACCAGGAGATGGAAAAGGAATGACAAGAAACCAAAGTGCTGGAATTGTGGAGCTGAAGGCCACGAACGAAGGAATTGCAGAACACCCCAGGGTACGGAAAATAAGAGGATTTCCCAGCAACGACGCAGGAAACATATCGAGGAACGAACGAATGACCATATCGAGGAACGGAGGTTTCCAGATAATGAAAAAACCCGTTTTAAAGCGCTTAAGATTTCTACAGTCAGTGGCAACAGTAACGGACTGTCCATAAATGGAAATATCGATGGAGTTCCTTGCAATATGATCATTGACAGAGGAGCTAATGTTACCATCATTAGGAAAGATGTAGCTGAAGAGTTTAAATATAAACTTATTTGGACGACATCCTGTGTTACCCTTCAGACTGCGTCTGCTGACAAGATCGAGATAGCTGGGAAGTTAAACGTGAACATCACGTTTGGAAGTGCCGCCTACCATAACACGGTATATGTGGCGGATATTACAGATCCATGCATACTCGGACTGGACTTTTTAACGAAATACAATTTTTCCTTAGACTTGAAAAACAACAAACTGATTTCAGCATCTGATGACATGACTATCCATCCTCAACAGGGATCCTCGCCTAAAAATTTCGACGCCTTGTCCGAAAGACCCAGTTCGGGAAGCTGCCGAAATCATACTAGGATCGAAAAGAAACGCAAGACTACCAGCTATTCTCCATTCCAGATGCTCTTCGGTCTGCCTTGTGACCGCCTGTTTGATCGCCATACGGATGCGCCTTCATCGCCTGAGGAACACATCCAAGATATCCAGGCCCGTTTTGAAGTTATGCACCGTTCCGCACGAAAGCGAGTGAATGTGGCGACCAACACGAGAGCTACTGGACATAGATTCAACAAAGGAGACATAGTGTGGTTGTGGAACCCGATTCGACGAAAAGGAGTCACGCCTGAATTACTGTCACATTGGGATGGTCCGCACACAGTCCTAAACAGGCTGAATGACGTCGTGGTTCGGATACGTGAGTCTTCGAACTCTAAACCTAAAGTTGTTCATTACGACAGGTTAACTCATTACTATGGTCGTAGATCGTAATGTAAATAATTGTAAATAGTGTAAGACCATGGTCCTTTTTGTTTCTAAATGTGTTTGTATTTAGTATTTGATTGCATTTATTGTTCATATTTTTTTTTGTTATTGTAATGTAATGCTTATTATTGCATTTATGCCACAGTTGTAAATTTGGCTTCCTGTACAAGGATTGTACTGCTCGGGACGATCAGTCCTTGGGAAGGGGGCAGTGTTACGGATTTGGTATTTAAATAACTAATGTTCGTTGAATTGTAAATTAAATGGTTTTATTTGCCGCGCAGTGCAGCGCGTGACGAATATTGAAAGAAAGCTAAGCCGGAAAATTGAAAATACAAGAGTGCGTGCGTGTAACATTTAAGAAGTATCTCTTTTTGATTTCGAGAAAGTACTAGAAAATTCTCGCGCGCGATTTTAAAATCTTATAAAAGGAGGAAAACTCTCAGTTCGTTGTAGTTACTTAGTTTGCTGTTGTTTTAAGAGTTTGTTTAGAGAATTCGCGGACTAGATTTCTTTAGCTGTTTTGAATTAAGTTCTCGAACGTTTGAGTAGTCAAAAGATAACTACTGTGAGATTTTATAATACTGCACGAATATCTGAGGAGATTTAAGCATTTTTGGTGTAATAATAATAAATTTTGTTGATTTTTCATCGGTCTTGTGCATTCATTTCGTAAATATCCGGTACGCACGCAACAATAGAATTATAATAATGGACCTCGACACGTTTCATTACATACATTAATTTCAATTATAGAATTATAATGATGGACATCTAAACGTTTAAACATTACATTAATTTTAAATTCTGATTTTGTTTACATTTCAATGGTATACATTTCAATATCATATACATTTCAATGAAGTTCACAGTCACTAGAAGGGGACGAACTGTGAAATCTGTTCATAGACTGCAATTGTGACATACGCGACAGTAGGTTGAGTTCCTCCAGAACTCAAGGTGGGAGGATGTCGCTGCTGAGCCAGCCTCTCGCAGTTTTAATCCCTTATAAACTGAAGTGAACTCAGATATAGAATAAACCAGAGAGACAGTATTGTCAGACACGAACGTAAGCAGAAATTAACGCCCCTTAGCGTACTTGTAATTAAACTCCTTCTATCGATTAAATTCTTCCTATATCTTTGTAAATACTAATAAAGTAAGTTTGTGGTGTGAAATTCTTCCATTTTTGGACTGGATTGTCATTTTAACTTAGATTACATCCAATTTTTAGTTTTATGACTTCACAGAAAACCCTGTCAGCTGTCAATGAAGAAGAAGAACAAAAGGTAAGTTTACCTTTTTCACATATTTTTATTGATCTTCTAAAACTCATTACGTATTTTATAATCATTGAACAGAAATGAAAAAAATTGACATACCTTTGCATTTAGTCGTAGAATACTGTCCATATTCTGGGAAACATTTGCACACAGTTTTGCCACTTTCCTTAACGCAGTCACCATTTTCACATTCACAAGCTGGAAGAAATGAAAGTATAAATTGTTGCAGTATATTCGATATAAAATATTTTATAACTGTAAAAACCTTGTTCTATGATTTGTGTTTATGGAAAGAAATCTAAAGTAAAAATCGCGGATATAGGATCACTAACATCACGTTTCACGTATTTTGTTTTCATAAACAGGTTCGCAGATTTATGGCAGCATGTCATAATTGACTATCATACTAATGAGTTCTTCACAGGCCGAACATTGAACCTTGAAATATGATTTTTAAATCGATATTTTGTCGCTGAACTATGTTTTCTAAAGTTAATGCAGTAAATCCAGCGTAATGATCTTATCCAGGTTGAAATAATGATTAAAAATAGAGTTAGACCAAAACCAGTCATCACCACCTTCTTAAGTCATTTTTAGTCAGCTCGGAGATAAGTGAATTTCAAAAAGGGGCAGTAACTCCCGCCCCCCGTGATGATTTAAGGCGGCGACTGAAAATTCAAGTGATATTGGAGGATGGGCACCATATAAAACCTGTTTGCTAATGTTTGAAGAACACTGAGCGCCGAGATTTAATTCGAAAAGTACTTGTTTAAATCAGTAATGTGCATTTGCCCAGAAGTAGACAGATAGTACCTTTAACTATTGCATTCTCATATGTTGTCACCAATGGTATACATACCTTTAAAACTAGAAGTCTTTACAACGATTATTTAGATTTGGAGTCATGAAAACTAATACAATATGCACACTGCTGGCCATTCAAATATCCTTACCAGGAAGGAATGATCAGATGAAAGTCAAAATCACATAAAAGGAAGAAGACGTTGGAACATGCTTCAGCGCATTTAGACGAATCGGGAGGGGGAGGAACGACACCTGAAGCATTGCATAAAAGAAAAGTTGTGTAGTGGACTTCTCATTGGAAAAGTGCTTTGTAAGGTTGGAGTTTGCTCCGAATATCGTGTTATGACTCGAATAAGCAAAAAGCTTACCAGCAAGCTTCGAAATTCGATAGAGGCAGGATCGTTGCCTATCGAAAGTTGTAGATTATCGTTCCGTGATATCGCCGGTCGCAGTAGTTGACATGCGAATATAGAATCAATGGATTGCCGAGGGTCCTACTAAACGGCATGCAGGATCTCAACGTCCTGCCATGACTAACGCCCGAGAGGACAGACACATTGTGCGTCAGGCCTGCAAAACAGTACCACTGCATCACGGACCGTTAGTCTGGAGATAGCTACATTTGCAGCACGCCCAGTATCAGCTTGTAAGACGCTTCGACGTTTGGACTGTCAGCAGGATGACCATTATTTAGGCTTCCCTGGACAATGTAGCATAGAGATAGACGGCGACTCTGGTGTGCCAGACGACGAAGCTGGATATAGGAGTGGCACAGTCTCGCCTTTTCAAATGAATCCCGGTTCTACGTGAAGTATTTTCATGGTCGTATACGTGCCTGCAGTGTCCTAGAAGACGGCACGTCGCCTGCTTGCATTTGATTTCTGCATAGTAACCCCGCATCTGGTGTAATGGTTTGGGCAGCCATTGGGTACACGGCACACACATCTCTAACTCGGATCGACGGTAATTTGAACGCAGATGGATGCATTTCTGACATCTTACGTCCAATGGTTGGACCCTATCTTCGAGGCCTCCAAACGACATGATCCAACACGATAATGAAAGACCATATGCTGCACGTCGTATTCTGACTTTACTCGATGCACAGGGTATTCGCTTGCTCGCCTGACATGCACGGTCTCCAGATCTATCACCCATTGAAAACATCTGGTCATGAGCTGCTGAGAGACTGGCCTGCTACTAATATCCAGCTAATACGGTTGATAAGTGTAGCATAGACTTGAAGCGTCATGGAATGAGTTGCCGATTTCTGTCACCCAAGCCCGGTTTGCCTCCACGCATAATGGGTAAAGGCTATTTTACCTGCCAGGGGTGGCAGCTGTTTCTATTAATTTCGCACCCCTGTAAACGCCCGAAATGTTTACAGATTTAATCATTTTGTCTTTATGTAATACTGTTTACGTGCAATAAATATCCTTTTTTGTATTTGCTTTCCCTCATGTTGTTACAATTTTAATGGCCACCAGTGTAATTATAAAAAACACACTTTTCAAATTACATATGCAGTGTGAATCGTTCAGATCTTCAAAATCATTACCCTTACGAAAAGCCGACTTTTTAAAATCGCCGAAGACGTCAAGTAGGAAAAAGAAAAAGATGTCAGAATCTGAATCTGAGGAAACAACCCCGAAATATTCCAGTGAGGAGTGTGCTATCTCTGAATTTATTAAAAGCATGGGAGGACCCGACAAAGCAGCAAGAACAGTAATGGGTATTATGAAAAATACAAAAATTACCGACGAAGAAATAGAGGCAAAGAAAAAAGAAATAGAAAGTAGAAGAGCCCAGAAAGAAGAGCCGGAAAAAGAAAAATGGATATCACCACGAAAAGTAGCAAAAATACCTCTGAACAGCGAACCGATGGAAATTGCTCAGACAAACAGATACGAACAATTAGAAGTCGATCAGACGAAAGACGATGCAGTACCTAATACTGACGAAAAACCACCACCCATAGTTTTCCAACAAGAAAAGATAGAATGGATGAGTATTGAAGAAGATTTAAGAAAAATATGCGAGGAAGAATTCGATGCGCAAATGAAATCAAAAGCGATCTTCGTTTACGTAAAGACATCCAACGATTTCAGAAAAACTACAGAATTATTAAAGAAAAGAGGAATTCCTTTTCACACATATCTGATGCAACACGAAAAACCTCTAAAGGTAATATTAAAAGATTTACCATGTAAAATAACAGAAGAAGCGATTCTTAAGGATCTAGAGAGACGAAAATATCCGATTCTGAAAGTTAAACAATTCCGCAAAAGTTCAAAGAACAATTTTGAAAAACTGCCCATTTGGCTTCTGGAACTTAAATGCAAGCGGCTACGCAATTTATGCTCTGAACAATATGTTCAGCTTTAACATAAAAATTGAAAAATATAACCCGAAAAAGAGACCCACACAGTGCTTTAGATGCCAGGAGTGGGGACACTCGCAACATCTATGCACTAATAAAGAACGATGCTGCAAATGTGGAGAAGAACACCGGAGCAATTTATGCACATTAAAAAGAGAAGAAAATCCAACCTGTCTGTTTTGTAAAGAGAAATAGGTGAGTAGTTACCGTGGATGTATAGAATATGAAAAGAAATTTGAGAAGATAGAACGGAAAAATATTCACTCTAAACCTAAAGACTATAAAGAACGCGCTGAAGACTTTCCATCGCTAACGACAGAAAATAAAAAAGAAAATAGAAGGAAAGAAACACCACTTTATAGCGAAAAAGTTAAAGGAAAAATCAAGAAATACCGAAAGAAATAAACGAAGCAATGCAATGGTTACAAAATGGAAATATCCAAGACTTTATCAGTAACATCATAAAACATATGGAAAATATAAAGAAAGCAAAAAACACAAGCGAAAAACTTGCCGCCGGTTTCCGTGCTGCAATGTATATTATGAAGATTGCCGAAGAGGAAAATTAGCTGAAAACATTTTTTAGAAAAAAGAAGGAAAAATGGACTTTAATCTCAATTTGCTTAACTAGGCAAATTTTCTCTTTTCAAGCAGCAATCGTGTGGTCAGCACTTGGGAGGGTGACCCCCCACCTGACGGGCCTCGACGATTCACGTTTTAGACTTCTAGAGGGGAGGAGCCTAATTGCTGAAGAAAATACAGTTTGACTGAGGCTTTCGCCACCCGACCACTCTTCGTCTTCGGACGCGGTGCATTAAGATGCACCTTTGAACTTTAAAAACCCGTGAAAGGCCTAATGGCAACCTGATCTATTGGTAAAAACTCGTAGTAGTTGAGACCATAAGTGAAATTCAAGATTTCCGTTCTACCAAAAAAAGTTGTACTTCATCTTTTACCATGAATAAATTGCGCAAGCATGACACGCAAAATCGTGAAGCGTTCTACATTTTTGCTTCGGCAGTACACATATACCATGAATGAATTGTTCGCAACATTGATATGAAGATGACACGACAGTCGCAAAAGTAATGTATGTACGACTGAGATAAGATTACATTCCCTTGCGATCTGTGTGAAATTTGGAGAGCGGTGCAAGAGTAGTTGTCAGAATCAAAATTTCATTAGCGTATGCTGTTTTTTCTTACCATTTTCCTCGAAAAATCGCATTGTTTATTTTTATTTTGCTCTATCTATTTTCTTTGGTAAACATGATTGTCGTTCCTCCCTTTTTTACTTAAAAAGTTCTTAAAATGTTTTTTGCTAAAATATTTTTTTCTTACTTTAAGAAGAGGAACCAAGTTTTGAAAATCTTTAAAATTTTCCAATATCAGATCCAAACTAAGTTAGCTTTTTAGCGTAAATTTAAATGAGGGAGAATTCTTTGAACAAAGAGGTGTTACGACAAATTTGTAATGGAACTGATGAAGATTTACGTTGTTTGCTTTTTTATAAAGAATTCAATATAAAAAGATATATTCCATAAAGAATTCTGCTTCAGAAGTTTTCCTAAATTTTCCAACATAGTTCTACCGTGTTTGGAAACAAAAAAAGCTGCTTTAATAGCAGACATGATAAAAAATTAGGTGCCAGTGTAGTAGTTAGTATTGATATAGTAACAGTTAATAATTTAATAACTTTATTACAGTATCAATTTATGCGATACTTGCCTTTCGATTCTTCAATCCCTCACATCTTTTGATAGTAATAATTCGTTAATTGCAAACATTAAATTTTTATATGAAGTCATTACTTGGTGTCACAAAATATTCTTCAGTTGAGTAAAGTCTCATGTTGGGATCTTAGAAAACGAGAGGACTGACGGGCTGGTCAAAGAGGCTACTTTGGGTGAGGCTGAGAGGACTCTGAATGTCCAGGCTTCCAGAAAAATTATGATTTCTTAAATGAAAAAAAAAGTCTCTTCACTATGTTGAGAACTGTCATTTAAATTACACATAAGGGAAAAATACAATTATATCAAAAGTTTTACAGTAATAATAATGAAATTAATTTTGCTAGAGAACTAATGCATTTTGCTAACGATTTGTGGCTAACAATTTGATTACTAATAATTTGTTGGTGTGGAGATTTTAATTCAACGCCCATGTTTTAATTACACTTTAAAGCTTTACTTGTGCCGCCTAGACGGTACAGTGGTTAGGGGAACCGACAGCGATATCCAAGGACCCGGGCTCGAATCCCGGAAAAGCATGGTTGTAACTGCCCATCACTTCAAAATGTGGCCCATCTCTTACCTGCCTCCATAATAAAGTGACCACCACCTATGGTGTTTAGCAGCAGCCAAGCCGAAGTCGGCTGAGGGCCCGCCATTGGGGGAAAAAGAAGTTCCACTGATATATATGTTTACAATTTTGTTTTACTCCTTCAAAATATACTTTATTTGTACGTGATTTTGTGTTAAAATTACATATGTTAGTGTTTATTGTTTAACTAGCATATGATCTTTCTTATTTAGATTTTTTTTAATGTTTTTTTCTCTCTCTTTTTCTGCCGTCGAGATCCAGTGGATTTAACCCCGCTGATCGTATTTAGTTTATTTTTACTTATTTTTTGATTTCTCGAGCTCCCTATTGCTTACTTGCTTTCCAAGTCTGTTTGCTTTCCTTCTTTCTTTCTTTCTTTTTCTCTTTCTCTCTCTCTCCTTTTTTAAGGACATAGTGTGTTATGGAGTAGAAAATGGCTTCCCCGCTTTATGTCCTTGTTTGTGGTTTGAAGTGGATCTCCCTCTTATAACCATATGGGCAATTTATTCTTCTAGGTGAATTGAGCTCGCACCTTACGTCGATCGATTAATATAGCTTTATCTGATAGAAATTTTAATAAATCGCCCAAATTGAGCCAGCACCTCCAAGATAATGATGTGAATATACAAGAACTAAAATACCATTTCAATGTTTTTAAATCTCATTCCGAAATATTGCATAAATGCATAAAAAAAGGAAACGGAGAAATTAGACATTCACTAAGTTGTCTACTCTTCAAAAAATGACAAGATGAACTTTGTGGACTTTTGGAATCTTTTTACTGCCTAAAGAAACAATTTCAATGCATTTTGAAGATGAATACATAACCGAGACTTTTGGCCTATTTCCTATGCAATTTCAAAACACGTCTCCGAACTTAGAAGAATGTATTGAGCTACAAGCAAACAAGCTGCTGAAATTTAAATATAAACACGTGGCCCAGCATCTTTAGCAGGAGAATCAGATATTCTGGTAAAATGAGTATCATGCAGAAAATTTTTATAGTTTCGTTGTTTTATTTAGTGGAAAGCAGACTTAGCAGAATATTTAAATCCAATAACCGGAAACTGAAATCCGCTGCACATAACTAATCGCGACGATTTTAGTATGTTGATTGTAGAGTCATTGTTTGTACTTCCTTGTATGAAGTAAAAAGGAAGTATTGTAATCGCGAAAAGATTCAGGCATGATAGTTGAACGAAAATATCCATTTTGACCGCTATCGAATGCAATTTAACTCTGTTTTTCTGTGACATTTGTATGTAAGGACAGAGTAAAGGACTCTTTTCCCACCAAAAAATTATCAAACTGATTTAAAAGGAGCTCTGAAGATAACTTTTTATGGCATCTGTGCGCATGTACGTATCTCGCCTAATTCAAAAACGAGTAGCCTCAGAACGTTGAAATTTTGTATATAGGTTAAAAATTTGTATGTAGGTTGAACGTTGAAAACTGGAAATTCCCTATAACATATAGATGTGCACCTCGTATTTTGGTTACAATCGGCCGCACCAAAACTATATAAATATACGTATATACATATTCACTCTGTTCCTCGGCTCAGTGATGTCAGTTTTTTATTCTTATATGTTTGTAAATTGGGCATTGTTTGCTTTAAAAGTGATTGAATTATGTTGTTCGTATCTTCCGGTTCAGGTTTTTATGCCTTTAGTAAATCTGTATGCAATATTTTTAGAATTATGAACAATTTAAAAGTTGTTTAAGTGCCGCTAAGCCTAATAATTTTTGCCATGTCAGCCATTGCTTGTTTATATTTGAAACAGCAGAATAGTGGATTTGTTGCCAATCTAGAGAAAGTAAGCTTCTCAATAACAAAGATAACGTCTTCTTTTATTATTGCAAATTAAATCACGATCCATTCTGGAATTTATTCGAGGAACTAAGTGTTTAAGACTTACTTCGTAATTTTTAATATAGTATTTTGACTTTTTATGTATTTTTGCCTTATTGCTAAGTCAGAACTGAATTAATTGAATGAGAAGTACTCAACCGTCTGTGAAAAACTGTTTCGTTTTTTTGTTTGCCTTGTTTAATTTCTTTTATACATCGTTTTAGATTTGATACAGTATTTGAATAGAACATGTGGCAACGATTAGATAATTCTTTAAATGATATAAATTTATATGCATTCTGAGTTAAAATATGGACGAAATATAACGCTGTTAAGTGAACCTAGCGCCAGAGTGTCACTGTGGTAAACAAATAGAGTGAACTTTAAAGAGTGCATTTATTCTATTTTGTTTTTTGCGCTTTCGACGAAGTAGATTTGATTCAATAAGTTAAAAAGAAATGCAAGAAAAAATGCGTATAATTTAATATTGCGTACAAGGAAATCATGTAGTGTACACATGAGATTTTATTTAACCAGGAGACATGAAAAATGAGAAATGCTCTGACAAGGACTCGAACCTAGATAAAGCCTTCGTTATTTTTAATGCATTTGTGCAATTCCAGACTGAGATTTAAAAGTGTTGAAATGGACCTCTCGAATACGCACGAAGTGTGCTTCCATTGCATCAGTCGCATGTTTGAAGGAGGGGCTCCTTTTATTCTGCTCCTTGTAAAGAACGCCTGGGGATTAGGGGACACAATCGCTGAATCCTACTAGTGACGAATTATTGTCCACCACCTTTTAGTTCAGGCTCCACTGTAAAAACATTAGGCTGCTTTCTTTCTTTCTCTTTTTTTAAGCAGGAGACAGAAAAAATGAGCAATGCACCTGCCGGGACTCGAACTTACACTTCTCGAATACGCGCCGAGTGGGTTTCTGTTACATCACGAAAGCATGTGGAAAGAAAATATATATATGTTAGAGAAGAAAATATATATAAAAGAAAATATATATATGTTAACCAGTAAGGTGCCGAATTTTAACAAATTGGCAGAAACTAATCACTGCCTTTTTTTACTTATTCAATTTGTACTGTTCTTTTTGTGATTATATATAGCTGGGTTTTTTTTCTTAATTTTATTAATACACAAATGTCACAGTTACTTTGTTAAATCTTGCACTTTTTCATAATAGAAGATGTGCATCAAAAGGGGGTTACTGAGGATTCAGGTTTTTTTTTAATCGGGAATAAATAAAAACATTTTTGAGAAATAGTTCCTTACGTTGCTGCAATTCAATGAGGATAATAATTTTAATTTATTTGATTTAATCAATTAGATAGTGAATAATAAACAAATTAATTTTAATAGCTTACTTTTAAACGCATGTTTCTTAATAATTTTTATCTTTACTTTTTAATAATACGTATATCTTACCTGATATAATTTCAAATACGTTCAATATATAACATATGCAACTTGTGATAGCTTTTATCAATATTTGTAATATTGTTTTACTTAACCAGAAATCAAAGATATTTGTTGATTCCAGAAGTTTTGCCGTTGGGTGTTGTTTGACTTACTGGTATCTTTAATAGCCTGTTTCGCTTCATGCCGTACGAAGACACCAGCATTAGAATCAGCTCAGGCCAGTTACAAGTATGTGGGGCACTAAAACAACATCAGAGAAAAAATTCGTAGTGTTTGTTATACTTACCAGTTTTTGTTAATTATAATTGTTGTAATTGTTATTATGCTAATCACCAATTTTTGGTAACTGTAATTATCCAAATCAGTATGTTACAATTACTCGCTATAATAATCATCTGAAAACCTGTCCTCATCAGGGGCCCTTAGCCGGCAGTTTATTCATAATTTAAAAAAAAGGTTACAATAACTTTATTGAGTTACATATGACTTACAAATATACATATATAGAAATATATTTGTACACAATATTACATAACTTAAAATTTAAAATTTTTAAATTATGTAATATTGTGCTTAAGATGGCTAATAATTTTCAAAGGAATAGTAGAGAATGTTTCCCTGATGGCTCAATAAAAGCAGCAAAACACGCCAGCCGTGAACGTATACCCCGCAGACAACCATCTGTAATATTATGAGATGGCGACTGCAACTAAAACAGCACTATTTATAAATATTGCATTATTTAGAATCAGATAATTCTATCAAGAGACACGAGTATTATATTTGCATGCAAATAGCAATGCTAGACATGATTTTGCCGCTCATCTAACATTCAGTGATAAAGCAAAGTTTCATTTTTGTGGAATAGTGAACTGTCATAATGCCTGTATATATGGCATAGAAAATTATTATGCTGTACTTATTTTGTTGTGCATAATTATTACGTATTATTTGGAATTCTTAGTGATTATATTATTTTACTGTGGATAATGAATTTACAATATTTGTATTTCAGAATTAATGTTTAATATTTAGTTTTGTTTAAACTTTTCGTTCGTTTACAGCAAAGCTCTTTTACGTTTAGCTGAATATGTGATACAGATAAAAGGGCGCGCTTGTATTTCCGTTTCTCACGAGGCGGCTTCTTTAGGGGGTTAGGGGTTGGATTGCCCATCTGCATTTTTCTCTTTTCTTGCGGGGTTGAACACGCGTGTTTTGCTCGTTCGGAGGCGAATAGTTCTAAAGGGCGGCGTTATTTGACAGAGTTATAAGTTTGAAACATTCTTTCTGGTTTGCGTGGAAAAGGATTTGTCATTTTGTTAGAGAGTCTGAAATATTTTCGAATTTTCGTCGTTGTTTATCACCTCCGTCCCGCGTTTTCTCCTCCAGCTGTTCCGGCCACGCATGAATGATCAGCCATGCTTAAGTCAAGAGTATCAGAGAGAACTGATAGGATCTGTTGGTGAGAATCGTTGTTCTACTCTTGAAAAAGATGAACTCTTTTTCACTTCTTCGAAAAAGTGATAGCCTGCAGTTGAAATAGTTGAATAAACTTTCTTCTAAGTTTCTAGCGTTGAAATAGCCAACCATGAGTCTCTCGAATGTTGTCAGACGGTGGTTTTGTCAACTATTACGCATCGATTGAACGGTGTTTTCGACTTCAGAGACTTCATTTTTTTTTTTTTTTTTTTTTTTTTTTTTTTTTTTTTTTTGACATCGATGAAATAGCTATACGTAACAATGTTTTCCTTCGAGAACTATGTGACGGGTAACTTCACTGGTATAATGAACTATGCAGTGTGAATGGTGAAACTGAATGCTGTTGAATTCATCAACGTTTGAAAGATAACATTTCATTTTCTACTAAGTTTCTTGGCTTTGCCACTACTGATGTTTTTCTTCGGAGATATATTAATGTTTTTGAGCTTCTATTGTCAGAAACGTTTTGAAACCTAATTAGTAATTTGCATTTGTGTTACGGAATTTGGGTGAACGCGAAATATTTGTCTTTTAACTTCTATCTTACTGCTTTATTCTGAAATAGAAACTCGTAGGAGAAGTAACCATAGTTTATACATTCATACATTAGATTGATTTTATTTGATTCCCATTGAATATTTTTTGTCAAGAGCTAAATAGAGGTTTTGTCAAGTACTGAGTATTGTAATCAATCTGATAATCGCTTTTTGTCTAAGAAAAAAACATACAAGTTCAGCACATTAAAGTATTACTTTTATTTGGCCCTTTTTTTTAATAAGTTCTAGAAATTAAGACTCTTACTTATTTCTTTAACGTTTCTTTTCTGCATTAAATTATCAAATTTTTACAACTCATGTGTAAATGAACTTTAGTATTTTAACTTAAGTAAACTGGATTTCAGTAATTCATACCTATTTCACATTTCTTTCCTGTAAATGGATGTTTACAGTCGCAAGCAAAATCAAGTTCTTTCACTGTGCACGTACCTTCATTCTGACATGGATTTGAGCTGCAGGGATCTAGAAAAAATAAAAGGAATATAAATTACTATCACTTATACTTTTCCACATTCAGATTTCTGATGCTCACATCACAAATGTGCATTCAGACTCGGAATGTGAAGTGTATTCATATTTAAGTATTTGAGTATGATTATTTTACACCGTTCATCGAAAGTATGTTAAATGAAGTAATTGCAATTAATGTTTTTCAAATTTTAATACAATGCACATTTTATTAGGCGAGAAATATTATTTTATAATTAGTACGGGAATTTTAGACATCTTTCTTTATACTGGAATGTTGTTAGCTATTGGTAATTGGATTTTTTATTATTTATGAATAACTTCGAACACATAAAATGTTTCTTATTTATTTCACGCTTACACAACTTTGTATTTCTCTCTTTGAACAGAAGATTGCTCAACCAAACAGAAAAATCGAAATAATTTAATTTAGAATTATTACATACCTTATAAAAAAATATTCGTATTTGCTGATCAGCCAAAGCTTCCGAAATTGATTTAGATTCTTTATACTACTATAAAACTTCGATGAGCAGAAGAATAATTTCTCGGAGAACATTGTAAAGAAAATTAGTGAAAATTAGTTCACATATACATTACACTTGCGGAAAATCATGAAATTCCTATGCAGCCTGTCCATTCTCAATTTGAATCCGGATCGAACTATCAGTGTTACGTGGCACTAGTGCTCAACCTTTGGCGTTTCTTAAGCCCTCTAAATGATCAAGTGTGTTAGAGCAGAGGATTGTAAAATGCGTTTATATCTTTTTGGTAAATTCTATAAAAGATACGTTTATATTTATAAAGTCTGAATGTTTTATGCATCCACTAACATGTTCACGTGTTTCTTCTGCAAATTCTTTTATAAAAGAGTATTTCAGTGTTTGATCTTAACATATATAGTGGTATCTAACGTAGCGAACACCCTGCGCAACGAAAGCGTGTAATAGTCTAGAAGTGTACCGTATAACGAATCACACATGAAAAGTTTCGCTTCTTATCACTTCAAACGTAAAACAAAATACATTTTAACTTCTGATTATGAAACTAAATAATAAAATAAAATTACAAAAGGTGAAAGAAGTAATAAAATAAATAATAATAAATGCAAAAAACCAGTCAGTGAAAAATTGCAAAAATTAACACACAAAACAGCAAATAATCACATCTCTTAATATTGCTTTACCAGTAAAGAACTGTAAGTTAACTTTTAGCAGCAGCATAAGGAAGCCCACAAGTAATGTGTTTTCAACAAGAAAAAAAGAACAGGAATGGTTCATTCCTACTGCAATTATCATGGTCCTTCTTAAGAAATTAACAGTTATCCAGACCATAGTCAAGCAAGGTAATCTTAACCAAACCGAAGTAGTAGCAAAGTGTGACAAAATAGCAGACGTATTCAGTAATAATGCTTGCCATACCTTCGTTCAGGGGGCCCACCAGCGTCCGGGCGGTAAAATCGCTGAATACTGGTAGTTCGGTCCGAGGTTCGAATCCTGAGAACGGGCTGGCAGCATGGGCGTTTTCGTGGTTTTCCCCATGTGTAACATGTATACGAGCCAGTTTCCCTTAAAACGTTCTCCACAAAGGCATCCTTCCCCTTAGGCAGATAGCCCTATTGTGCTTTACCATAATCACACACGTACATATTATTATATTTATTAAGGACTGTCCTTGATTCATTGTTTACAGCTATATTTCATCTCTTCATTCAAGTAATTAAAGCAGTAAAAGTGAATATTTGAAAGGTAATATGTGGATGAAAGCAAATGGAGAAGATACACGATCAATGACAAATTTTACAAAATCATCTCGATAGATTACGGTGAAATTAAGGTACATGTCTACATACTCTCACTATTTGCATACCAACAAAACTTCTCAAGCTATTCTTTCACTAAAGCTGCTTTTTGAGGATGAACATTATTATTCATCACATGAAAGAGAGGATTCATTACCGTAGCACAGAATTTCACGAAGGGTTCAAGGAGTTTTAATCTCAACTGCTTTCAGTCTTGACAGTACTTTTCTGAATACGAGTAGACAGATGCACTAAATCTGAACCCATATCATCACACTTTCAAGAAAAAGGAGTGCTGTTGAAAGATTTTTTCATGCTTATTGCACGTTTCTGATTATCGCCGTATAATTACTCTTTCATTATCGGATTCTGAAGCAAATCATGGTTCATCTGTAATGACAATTTAAAATTTGTAAAATCGCTTTCTATTCACTCTTGCTCAGTCAATCTATCGAGTGGTCAAGATGGATAAATACTGGCAACTCGATATGGAATAGAATCCAGGTGAATAAGCTGGCTGCATGCGCAGTTTTGTCCAATTGAAATTTGAACAATAACGAGTTTTGCTTAGAATGTCATCCACGAAACATCTCTCGCCTTCGGCAGGTAACTTTCGTATGTCTTTCGACATAACCTAACCTAGCGTAATCTTAATCGTGCTATTTTAGCTTTAATATTTAAAGGAGCAAATTCCCTTTATGAAGGAAGATATAATTCTTTGGTATTTAGTCTTTTCCTCATGCTAACGGCAGGTACAAATGTTCCTACTGCTGTAGTATGTACTTCATAGAGTTATTCGTTGACTGCTTTTAATAAGTGACGGTCAAAGTCTGGAAAAAGACTAAAGATGATCAGTAATGAGTCTCAGGTAATTAAACTCCTTGTCTGGAAATATTTCCATAAACGAGGGATGAGCTGCAGAAAAATTAGGCATTTCCTTAGTAAACTGTTTTTCTTCAAATACTTCCCTCTTATTTGGAAAAGAGTCTGCCAACATCAACCAGAAAATGTTTTCGTGCTTTAAAACTTTCAACTCCATATTCTATCCGTAAAAACTAAGAGCAAAGCACAAAATTTATTAAAATCTCATTTGCAGAAAGCCTCATTGGAGTACATATTTCTTTGCTCAAAGAACGTTGTTTTGAATCTCCCTCTGGGCGTATTTCATTCAATCAGAAATATCGTAAGCAATTTCGAGAAGTAATACGAGCAAGTTCTCGATGATTCCATTTGAACAACAACGCAGAAGTAAAACAGAAAGCATTAGAATTATAATTTTAATTAGGTTATACAGGTTACCAGTAGAAAATGAATATGGAATAATGTACAGGGAGTTGCAAATTTTATAATTCATTACAAAAGTAACGCATGGAAAAATATTATAAATACTAATTCCCCACCTTCTGAACACACAAAAAAGTCAATACTGTAAAACTTTAAGCTATGCTATGCAAAAAACGTAAAAGTTATAATTTTAATTTGTTTTTTTATTATTTTTTAAAAGAAGAAACCTCTCTACCCATTATTTCCTTAGCTGGGGCTTTTATAGGTGCATCTCAATCTATGCTGACAATATTATACCATGAATTTAATTTCTGGATTTTATAATGCAAATAAAGTTCGGATTTTAGAAAGATGTACTAAATCTTTAAAGAATTTAATAAAGTTTATCGTAGTCAAGAAATAACTTTTTATACACTTACTTTTATTTACACTTGCAAACGCAATTTCTAGTTTTTAAATAATTTACTACTAAATAGATACCTCTTTCACAAAACTCTCCTGAATATGGTTTCCTGCATTTGCATTTAAGGATTCCATTAACTGTTTCGCATTTTCCACCCTTCTGGCAGGGATTTGGTTCACAGAGATCTGAGATGAAAACCAAAATACATAAAAAAGTCTGTATAAAAACGTGTTTTCTAATGAGAAACAAAAAAGAAGTTTCATTTGAAATAATTACTCTTTTCGCAGCTTTCTCCGGAATATGGAGATTTACAGGAACAGTTATAGCCGGTGGTGGTTAAGTTACATTTCCCATCATTTTTACATGGATTCGGTACACAGGGATCTGGAAAAGAGGAAAATGGGAATAAATAATTTATTCATACTCCTCCTCTCAAAACGATCTTTATAGTTTAATTTTAGAAAAGTTTCAATATGTGCATGTCTAAAATAATTTCTTGTGAAAATTTAGCTTTAAAGACCCAGTTATCCATTTTTCAATGGAAGTATTTACACATTGTGAAATTTGCAGATTTCTCATCTTTTAAATTTAATCTGTGATTTTATTTCAGCTGCTTATAATACAAGCTGAGGGAAGAACTAATTACTAACATTATAAATCACCACTTCGCTATGGCTAATCTGCTGTTTCCTGGCAGCTAGTTCTGGCTCATACTTCATTTTTCTGAATCGAATGAGGCTCTGACTTCATTTTTCTTTATTTGAAATTGTGATTTATTAATAAATATTCTTTTTTTATTCTATTATGATCCTTGCATTTATTGTAGGTCTGTAAGATAACTAAGTTTCCAAGTCACATGTGTTCTTGAAAATTACTAAGATTTTATGTTTCTATACTTTTGACTTTTACATTTAGAACTACATAGCTGACGTAACAATTTGAAAACTTATTGGCCGCTATAAAGGGTTATTAAGCAAAATATTTAGTGCATATGAAGGAGATTTGTCAGAAAAATAGTTAGTATTTCATGAACTGGTAATTCTCCGATAGAGTATTAAAAGTAAAAATTTATTATATATTCAGTAAATATAACAGGTGACAGGTGAGAGCGGATTCGGACACCCGGGGCGGCTTACTAGGACTATTCGGGTATCGTCCGGAATCCGCAACTGTTCGTACAAGGCGATAATTCTTTGGCGTCCTAGAAGCCCGGCGTCAGGAGCTTAATAGAAACTAAGTATAACACAGAATCAGAATAATTAGTTGAAAATTGTATTGATATTAAAACATTCCACATAGCTGCATTCGATAAATTTATTGAAAGTGCTGTGCGCTGATCAAAATATTAATGTGAATCTTCGAGGATTAAGTATTAATCCATTCTCTCGTGTTTTTGTAATTTTGAGGGTTAATATACTGTTCTGGATTATTCTAGGCATGTTTAATTTTGGATCTTTCTGGAATAGAGTTTTCCATCTAAAAATACTCTATAAATTGCGGCAAAGTTCCAAAACATATTCTAGTATACTTAAGAAATGAAAATCTGCGAATTAGCGAAACTCAAGCATTCATATTTCCAAGATCTGCTGCAGTATGGTAATAATTTACTCACTGAAATAGTTTATGTATATTACATAACGCTTTAAGTTAAAAAAGTAAAATTTCTGAATCAAAAACACATGGGAAGTATTAATATTATAACAAAAACCTGTGTTCTTGAAATAATAATTAACTTTTAAAGTGATTGATTACGAAGAAACGTGTGTCGTGTCATATAATACATTGCGATCCTACTAAATCGAACTTTCTCGTAACTTAATACAGCTCACTTACGCTCATAGGTGCATGGAATTAATTTACGAGAATATTTAGTCTTCCATATTCGCTTTCATCGAAATTTGCTTAGTGCTGAACTGAAAGTATTGCTACGAAATGCCCAGCTGTGTACCGAAGTGAATGATGTTGCTGGCCTTGTTATGTTGCAATATTGTTACATTGCTAATTTGTGTAGTTTATTTTTGATTTGAATGAATACATTTGAATGAATACATATATGTACAATTTAAATTTTTATTTATAGTTATATTTTATGTTGTTTATTTTTATGCTATTAAATATCTTTATATGATGCATTATTAATATATAATAAAATTATAAATTTTTATTCTTAACCTCTACTCCTTAACTCTGCAATGCATTGCCTGGGAAATCGAATTGTTAATAAAGAGTATGAAGATTCCGCAGACTTTATACTCCGTGGTTTCAATTATTTCCTACGGTGCCGCATCCTGTTTAGTTTAGTTTAGTTTAGTTTACTTTACGAGTATGCTGCAACCCTCCTGGCCGACAGTAATCGGCCTTATGGTTAACGCAGCACACCCGACGCAGAAAAACAACAACAAAATAATAATAATAAAATAAATAAATAAAAGATTAAAATATTTAAAGTCCTATTCCTATGATAGTCTTATTTTCATTCACAATCCTCATAATTTCTGTTGCATAGCTATTTAAGAATTTTCATTTTTCAATTACATTTTGTTCATTTATTTTTCCAAATCTCGTCCTCACACTCTCGGTCAGTTTACATTCTTCCATAAAATGAGCTGCATTTCCGTACTTCCCTCAAGCCAAGCATTGATCATTGCCCTGGAGATTAAATCGTTTTAAATAGGCCGGGAATCTACCATGATCCGTGATAACTTGAATAGTATCTATATTATTAAATAGATCCACTTTTCATCCTGTATCATATTAGTAGATTGGTTTGGCACATCTCAGCTACATATTTGCTGATCCCTGTGTTATACCATCTGCACATAACTGTGACTGACGGTATGGTATTGTTTATAAAATTTAATATATTTTAAACGAATGCTTAATCCTGGAGAATTCGGGGTTCTGATGAACACTCATTAAACTAAAATTATTTTAAGCATTTGAAGTTATTTAAACTACACTTGAAAAATTTAAAAGCTGTCACTATGTCAATTTTCATAGCGGTCGGTTATAGGATAAAAACTAATTTCTTCGAAATTATCTTATAAAATTTCTAATTAAGGTTTCTTATAAGAAAATATTTATAAATATAAAACAGTTTTGGGAATGAAAGGTTTAGTACTTTTTTGTCTGCAATATTAATTTAGTTGACACTGATTAACTATGATTTTTTTAATATAGAGTCAGTTATAATTAAATACGCAAGTTAAATGCATATACAGAGCTCTCTCTATACCTATTTTATTTTGATATTAAAAAATATAATTTTCTGTTTATTATCTAAAGCAGTTTCTAAAGCAACCTTTAAAACTATCGCATTAAATAATCAGAAAAGTATTTTTTAAAATTTTGTGTTACATTCCCAAATATTTTGTTTCTGAAATTCTTTTGTGTAAGTCTTATTACATTTTAATCTGCTGTTTTTCTCTTCTAATACATTGGAAAAATTAACATAGCAATGTCATGTATAAAATAACGATGAATAGGTAGCAAACTATAAGCTCAGAAATAGCTTCATATCATCAAGAGAGCCTGTAGTTCTTCTCTCAGTGCTACCTTAGTAACCTTCATTTGAAAAGAATGATTTCTCCTCCACTAGGATTTCAAAGCCTATAAATTATTGAAATTCAATTGCATAGAGAGTTATTTAAAATGACTGACCGCATTTCAAGCGATTTAAATCTGTATCCTTTTAAGAGTATTTTAATCTAATACACATCAAAGGAAAATAAAAGTTCGGAAATTTAGAATAACATCAAATAACTGATAACCTAATGCTAGTTGTTCCTTAATGAACTATTTCTTTAAGCATTTGTTCAACTTTGAGCTTGTGAAATTTACAAATAATAGGTGGACCTTTGGTTACTGTACCTGTGGAAACTGTATCTATTATCAAAACTCGAAGTTTTTAGACATGAAAACTGTGATTAAAGGCATACATAGTTATGTCTTGAAGTTTTTGCTCAAGTACAGGAAATCGCATAGAAAGATCACAATTAGAATTTGGATGTTTTCCTTTTTATATTATTTATTATTTGAACCTCAGTATTAAAAAAAATATGGTCTGTTTAAAATCGATATAGTTGCCAGGAATTTATGTTAATTTACTAATTAAGGCCAGGTTTTATAGATATGAAAGCAGTGATTAAAGATATGCATAATTATGTCTTGAAGTTTCAATATAAGTACGGCAAATCACATAGAAAGATCGTAAGTATTTAATAAAACAAAGTAAGTTTTGGTTTATTTAATTACGGCAAAGCACACTACTGCTATCTGCCTAAGGGGAGGGATGCCTTCGTGGAGGACTTTCTAAGGGAAACTGGCTCGTATACACGTTACACATGGGGAAAACCACAAAAACGCCCATGCAGCCAAACCGTTCGCGGGATTCGAACCTCGGACATAACTACCAGTGTTCAGCGACTTTACCGCTCGGCCGCTGGAGGGCCCTAAAACAAAGTAATAGTAGATCAAGAAAGTAAACAAAGTAATACTATCTGTGCATGCTGATTTCAGCAAGCATAGGTAAAATGTTTCAATACAATGTTAAGCAGATTCTCTTTTTTAGTCAGATAAACTTATCATTTAGTAATGCATTTAATGTGGTAACTAGCACACTATATTACATAGTTACCACTATTTAATGGGGTAACTATGTAATATAGTATTTAGTTAAGCTTTTGTTCTTAATGTAAGTTTCAGCCTTTATTTGTGAGTGTTTTTCAATGAAGTAACTTATAATGCGTTTCGAGAAACGATACACATAAACCTGTGTCAGGCCAAAACATTCTCAGTTGCATGACGAATAATAACTTTTATACTGGAAAAAAAAAAAAAAGAGAGAGAGAACGTATATCTTTGCTTTTAATGCCTAACTTTAATTCAATTTATATTGAGAAAATGAGAGCTTCATACACATGGCTTGGATTAGTTAACATTATTCTAATTATTAATACCACTAACAAACCCTTAATGGAAATTTAATTTCGATATTTTTTCTATATTTAAAGCTTTTGGCATCAGGAAAAAACAACCGAAAATTAGAATAATAAGGAAGGCAAAATTGAATATTTTACTTGTTGTGATTCTCTTATCACATATTTCCCCGGTGTATCCAGTTAAACATGAACATTTGAAAGAATTTGGAATATCCAAACAGGTACCTCCATTAATGCATGGATTAGGTGAGCAAGGCCCTGTAAACATAGAATAATAATATATTTAGGAAAAATAAGTTACATAATTATCAGGAGATTTTTCTCATGCAAAATATTAGTTTTTAGTTATCATGCTGATGTCCTAATAAAATATAATTAAAAATGTTTATATACGATCAGCTTTTATTTAAAATGGGTATAATAATTAATGCACTAAAAACAGAAAAATAATTTATTATATAGTTTAATGGGAATAATAGTTAAAAATTTTAGTTACGTAATTCATCTGCTATTTTATACTGCGAAAACTGAAAGCGTGGGAGCCCATGATAAATTCAAAAATCTAATGTCCACATCACGTGACTTCCTTGTACGGAAACGCAATTTTTCCTTCATTTAATTTAAACTTATTGAGTTCTATTTCTTCGATAGCGCATAAACCACAATAGAATAAATGCGCTCTTTAAAATTCACTATATTTATTTACCATAGCGACAAGGTTCACTTAACAGCCTTACATTTCATACATTTTATAATTCAAAATACACACAAATTATATCATCTGAAAAATTACCTAATCTTTGCCACACGTTCTCTTCGAATACTATAATAAATCTAAAACGATGTATAAAAGAAATTAAACAAATGAAAAATAAACAGTTTTTCACAGACGATTCAGCACCGCTTTCCTAATGCGCAAGCGCTACCCGTAAACATTCTTCTCTGTCCGAAACAGACTGGCGACAGTAGTTTTTGTTAATATGAAACACTTATATCCGCTAATTTCATTAGAAATATATTTCTCATTCAATTAATTCAGTTCTCAATTTGCGGCAAGGCTAAAATAATAAAAATTGAAAGTATCTTCATTAAAAATTGAAAGATATAGAAAAAGCATAAAAGACTGAATAGAGTTAAAAAAATTATAATTAAGCTTGCACGCAAAAACAATTGTCTACGCAAAAACAATTGTCTACGCAAAAACAAGCAATTCGGCCAGGGGACAAGAGGACAGATTCTTCAGTGCACAAAACTGAAAGTTTACTTTTGGTCTCACACGGCAAAAATAATAGAATAATAACTTAAATAACTTCTAAATTGCTGATAAATCTACAACTATAGCATGCAGGTTAAATAAAGCATAAAAATCTTAACCGGAAGATAAGAACAGAATATTTCATTCATTTTTAAATAAAAAAATGCACAATTTACAAACATATAAGGATCATCATCAGCGAACATCAGAAACGTAATTTTCGAAAGAACTTTATACACCGAAATAAAAATAATATATTGTAACAGCAGAGCGGCACACTATGAGTCTGGTTTCATATTCATTTAATGTATAATATAAACCTTAAACCATTGTAATTATGAATAAATATTTTTATATACAAGTACTTTGTAAAGCAATGAATAAAGATAAAATAAAACTCTTTACCCTTGCAAATGCCTTCTACGTCTTTGTACCCTTTCTTGCAAATGCAGGTTTTGGTATCTTTTAACCACCCACGTTCAAAAGTGCAGTTTGAATTTTTGCCACATTCGCATGCTGCGGAAAAGCCAATATTGATAATTAATACCTTACGCATAAGATTATTAAATGAAAGACACATTTATTACTTTGAAATGCATTATTATTTATAACGTTAAGTATTGTAGATCAGAGTTCCCGTTCCATTATCGTTTTATCCTTTTGCAGTTTTGTAATTAGACTTAACATTTTAAATTAAATCACGTGTTTGACGCTAAATAAGAAAGTCTAATGCTCAGGTTCCTAATCAATGAAAATATATTTAAAAATAATCAGTTTTCTCTTTTTAATTCTTAAAATCTTTCTAAGTGAATTCTAATTATTTCAGATAATAAGTGAAGTGAACTTCTATACGAAGAAATATTTTGTCGTCTCTCTCCCAGCATTAAGCGCGGGGCTACCAGTCAGATGTGAGGTATCCATCTCCTCATGAAGGTTGCACAATCGGTTCATTTGGTGCAGATGTTTTGAAAGGCAATCATGACCAGTAACAAGACCAAAGGAAGCAACAGATTGCTTTCTGGGCAATAAAGGCATGTCAAAAATTAAATAAAGGTAAATATTGGATCATTAAAAATAACAAAATGATCAATGAAATAATTAATAAACGAAAAATAAATCGAAATTGCTACGACTTCGAAAAACTTTTCATAGATCTTCCTTTTAATGAAATAATACAAATCTCATTCACCATTAAAATTATTTTCTGAAACTACAAAAATTATAGAATTCTAATAATGGACCTACACACGTTTAAACATTACATACATTAATTTTAATAAAGAATTACAATGATGGACATCTACACGTTTAAACATTACATACATTAATTTAAATTATAGAAATATAATAATGGACCTCTACACGTTTCATTACCTACATTAATTTTAATTATAGAATTATAGTAATGGACACGTTTAAACATTACATATATTAATTTTAATTATAGTGTTACGGATTTGGTATTTAAACAGCTTATGTTAGCTTATGTTAGTTGAATTGTAAATTAAATGGTTTTATTTCCCCCGCAGGGCAGCGCGTGACGAATATTAAAAGAAAGTTAAGCCGAAAATTGAAAATACAAGAGCGCGTGCATGTAACATTTAATAAATATCTCTTTTTGGTTTCGAGAAAGTACTAGAAAATTCTCGCGCGCGATTTTAAAATCTTATAAAAGGAGGAAAACTCTCGGTTCGTTGCAGTTACTTAGTTTGATGTTGTTTTAAGAGTTTGTTTAGAAAACTGCTCTTGTTGACTGAAGCGAATTCGCGGATTAGCTTTCTTTAGCTGCTTTGAATTAAGTTCTCGAACGTTTGAGTAGTCAAAAGATAAATACTGTGAGATATTATAATACTGCACGACTATCTGAGGAGATTTAAGCACTTTTGTTGTGATAATAATAAATTTTGTTGATTTTTCATCTGTCTTGTGCATTCATTTCGTAACGAACCCGTACGCACGCAACAATTTTTGGTGTGAGGATTGGGGTTTGAATGCCAATAACAAGAGCGATGGAAGAGCAATTAAGGCAGTTGATATCAGCCTTTGCCTCGTTTAAAGAGAAATGAAAGAAGAGAGGAAACTAATCAGGAAAAGATTGAAGCGGGACAGGAAGAAATGAAAGCGGGACAGGAATTCGTTAAAGAGGAGATGAAAATCTTAAAGACGAGATGAAAGCAGGTCAAGGGGAAATGAAAAGAGAAATTACCTACGTAATAGAAAACAAATTCGAGGCTATAGAAGGTAGAAGAGACTCGGTCGAAAGTAAGGTTGGAGAAATTGAAGAAACAGTCTCCTCCGTCGAAGAACAAATAGAAGGGAGAGTTTCTGCTGTGGAGGAACGACTTGAAGGAAGAGTTTGTGCCGTCCAACACCAAATCGAACAACAACTTGATGATAGGGTTTCTGCAGTAGCCAAAAAATTGGATATTTAAAGAAATTCGTAGCGACGGCAGGGAACAATAGTGATGGTTTTAAATTTTTACCCATGCCTGCTCGTCCCTCTATGAAGTTATCTACATATGATGGGAAGACCTCTTGGCAAGTGTATAGAACACAGTTTTCTACAGTGGCGGATGCGAATGGATGGGATTCTCAAGCTAAGGCCTGTCATCTCGCCGCTTCCCTGAGAGCAGACGCAGCGGATATTCTGCAGACTCTTCCCGAAAACCAGAGATTAGACTTTGAAGCTCTATCTGGCGCATTGGAGCTGCGCTTCGAAGAAAAGTGTTTAAAAGACTACAGCAGGCTTCAACTAAATTCCCGTCAGCAGAAGCCCACCGAAACACTTCAGGAGCTCGCCACGGATGTTGAAAGGCTATCACATCACGCCTTTTTGTAGTGCCCGACAGAAACAAGAGAAATCCTGTCCCTGCAATATTTCATCGATGGCATCCGGGACAGTGAAATACAGAAACCACTGCGAATGGAGGATGTTAAAGATTTGAAAAGCGCTCTGTTGTACGCCATGAAGTTCGTGGCAGCCCAGAAAGCAATTCGTAGAGATCGCTACCCAGTCAGAGCTGTGCGAGTCCACAAGCCAGTGGATCAACTGGTGGCTCGTTTAGATGATTTAGCCAGAGAAGTCAATGTTTTGATACAGAGTACGACTGAAAACAAAGTGGCTCTAAGGTGTTGGAAATGTGGCATTGAAGGGCATATACGATGGCATTGCGGAACACCCTAGGGCACGGATATTAAAACGGATGATTTGACAAGACCACTGAATGCTTTGACATGGGATATTGGTGAGAAGAAACAACCCTGAAGTGCTGGAAATGCGGTGTTGAAGGCCACATACGAAGAAACTGCAGAATACCCCAGAGCACGGGAAATAAAACAGATGAGTTGAACAGGCAATTAAATACCAGGAGATGGAAAAGGAATGACAAGAAACCAAAGTGCTGGAATTGTGGAGCTGAAGGCCACGAACGAAGGAATTGCAGAACACCCCAGGGTACGGAAAATAAGAGGATTTCCCAGCAACGACGCAGGAAACATATCGAGGAACGAACGAATGACCCTGTCGAGGAACGGAGGTTGCCAGATAATGAAAAAACAAAAAACCCGTTTTAAAGCGCTTAAGATTTCTACAGTCAGTGGCAACAGTAACGGACTGTCCATAAATGGAAATATCGATGGAGTTCCTTGCAATATGATCATTGACACAGGAGCTAATGTTACCATCATTATCAAAGATGTAGCTGAAGAGTTTAAATATAAACTTATTTGGACGACATCCTGTGTTACCCTTCAGACTGCGTTTGCTGACAAGATCGAGATAGCTGGGAAGTTAAACGTGAACATCACGTTTGGAAGTGCCGCCTACCATAACACGGTATATGTGGCGGATATTACAGATCCATGCATACTCGGACTGGACTTTTTAACGAAATACAATTTTTCCTTAGATTTGAAAAACAACAAACTGATTTCAGCATCTGATGACATGACTATCCATCCTCAACAGGGATCCTCGCCTAAAAATTTCGACGCCTTGTCCGAAAGACCCAGTTCGGGAAGCTGCCGAAATCATACTACGATCGAAAAGAAACGCAAGACTACCAGCTATTCTCCATTCCAGATGCTCTTCGGTCTGCCTTGTGACCGCCTGTTTGATCGCCATACGGATGCGCCTTCATCGCCTGAGGAACACATCCAAGATATCCAGGCCCGTTTTGAAGTTATGCACCGTTCCGCACGAAAGCGAGTGAATGTGGCGACCAACACGAGAGCTACTGGACATAGATTCAACAAAGGAGACATAGTGTGGTTGTGGAACCCGATTCGACGAAAAGGAGTCACGCCTGAATTACTGTCACATTGGGATGGTCCGCACACAGTCCTAAACAGGCTGAATGACGTCGTGGTTCGGATACGTGAGTCTTCGAACTCTAAACCTAAAGTCGTTCATTACGACAGGTTAACTCATTACTATGGTCGTAGATCGTAATGTAAATAATTGTAAATAGTGTAAGACCATGGTCCTTTTTGTTTCTAAATGTGTTTGTATTTAGTATTTGATTGCATTTATTGTTCATATTTTTTTTTTGTTATTGTAATGTAATGCTTATTATTGCATTTATGCCACAGTTGTAAATTTGGCTTCCTGTACAAGGATTGTACTGCTCGGGACGATCAGTCCTTGGGAAAGGGGCAGTGTTACGGATTTGGTATTTAAATAACTAATGTTCGTTGAATTGTAAATTAAATGGTTTTATTTGCCGCGCAGTGCAGCGCGTGACGAATATTGAAAGAAAGCTAAGCCGGAAAATTGAAAATACAAGAGTGCGTGCGTGTAACATTTAAGAAGTATCTCTTTTTGATTTCGAGAAAGTACTAGAAAATTCTCGCGCGCGATTTTAAAATCTTATAAAAGGAGGAAAACTCTCAGTTCGTTGTAGTTACTTAGTTTGCTGTTGTTTTAAGAGTTTGTTTAGAGAATTCGCGGACTAGATTTCTTTAGCTGTTTTGAATTAAGTTCTCGAACGTTTGAGTAGTCAAAAGATAACTACTGTGAGATTTTATAATACTGCACGAATATCTGAGGAGATTTAAGCATTTTTGGTGTAATAATAATAAATTTTGTTGATTTTTCATCGGTCTTGTGCATTCATTTCGTAAATATCCGGTACGCACGCAACAATAGAATTATAATAATGGACCTCGACACGTTTCATTACATACATTAATTTCAATTATAGAATTATAATGATGGACATCTAAACGTTTAAACATTACATTAATTTTAAATTCTGATTTTGTTTACATTTCAATGGTATACATTTCAATATCATATACATTTCAATGAAGTTCACAGTCACTAGAAGGGGACGAACTGTGAAATTTGTTCATAGACTGCAATTGTGACATACGCGACAGTAGGTTGAGTTCCTCCAGAACTCAAGGTGGGAGGATGTCGCTGCTGAGCCAGCCTCTCGCAGTTTTAATCCCTTATAAACTGAAGTGAACTCAGATATAGAATAAACCAGAGAGACAGTATTGTCAGACACGAACGTAAGCAGAAATTAACGCCCCTTAGCGTACTTGTAATTAAACTCCTTCTATCGATTAAATTCTTCCTATATCTTTGTAAATACTAATAAAGTAAGTTTGTGGTGTGAAATTCTTCCATTTTTGGACTGGATTGTCATTTTAACTTAAATTACATCCAATTTTTAGTTTTATGACTTCACAGAAAACCCTGTCAGCTGTCAATGAAGAAGAAGAACAAAAGGTAAGTTTACCTTTTTCACATATTTTTATTGATCTTCTAAAACTCATTACGTATTTTATAATCATTGAACAGAAATGAAAAAATTGACATACCTTTGCATTTAGTCGTAGAATACTGTCCATATTCTGGGAAACATTTGCACACAGTTTTGCCACTTTCCTTAACGCAGTCACCATTTTCACATTCACAAGCTGGAAGAAATGAAAGTATAAATTGTTGCAGTATATTCGATATAAAATATTTTATAACTGTAAAAACCTTGTTCTATGATTTGTGTTTATGGAAAGAAATCTAAAGTAAAAATCGCGGATATAAGATCACTAACATCACGTTTCACGTATTTTGTTTTCATAAACAGGTTCGCAGATTTATGGCAGCATGTCATAATTGACTATCATACTAATGAGTTCTTCACAGGCCGAACATTGAACCTTGAAATATGATTTTTAAATCGATATTTTGTCGCTGAACTATGTTTTCTAAAGTTAATGCAGTAAATCCAGCGTAATGATCTTATCCAGGTTGAAATAATGATTAAAAATAGAGTTAGACCAAAACCAGTCATCACCACCTTCTTAAGTCATTTTTAGTCAGCTCGGAGATAAGTGAATTTCAAAAAGGGGCAGTAACTCCCGCCCCCCGTGATGATTTAAGGCGGCGACTGAAAATTCAAGTGATATTGGAGGATGGGCACCATATAAACACTGTTTGCTAATGTTTGAAGAACACTGAGCGCCGAGATTTAATTCGAAAAGTACTTGTTTAAATCAGTAATGTGCATTTGCCCAGAAGTAGACAGATAGTACCTTTAACTATTGCATTCTCATATGTTGTCACCAATGGTATACATACCTTTAAAACTAGAAGTCTTTACAACGATTATTTAGATTTGGAGTCATGAAAACTAATACAATATGCACACTGCTGGCCATTCAAATATCCTTACCAGGAAGGAATGATCAGATGAAAGTCAAAATCACATAAAAGGAAGAAGACGTTGGAACATGCTTCAGCGCATTTAGACGAATCGGGAGGGGGAGGAACGACACCTGAAGCATTGCATAAAAGAAAAGTTGTGTAGTGGACTTCTCATTGGAAAAGTGCTTTGTAAGGTTGGAGTTTGCTCCGAATATCGTGTTATGACTCGAATAAGCAAAAAGCTTACCAGCAAGCTTCGAAATTCGATAGAGGCAGGATCGTTGCCTATCGAAAGTTGTAGATTATCGTTCCGTGATATCGCCGGTCGCAGTAGTTGACATGCGAATATAGAATCAATGGATTGCCGAGGGTCCTACTAAACGGCATGCAGGATCTCAACGTCCTGCCATGACTAACGCCCGAGAGGACAGACACATTGTGCGTCAGGCCTGCAAAACAGTACCACTGCATCACGGACCGTTAGTCTGGAGATAGCTACATTTGCAGCACGCCCAGTATCAGCTTGTAAGACGCTTCGACGTTTGGACTGTCAGCAGGATGACCATTATTTAGGCTTCCCTGGACAATGTAGCATAGAGATAGACGGCGACTCTGGTGTGCCAGACGACGAAGCTGGATATAGGAGTGGCACAGTCTCGCCTTTTCAAATGAATCCCGGTTCTACGTGAAGTATTTTCATGGTCGTATACGTGCCTGCAGTGTCCTAGAAGACGGCACGTCGCCTGCTTGCATTTGATTTCTGCATAGTAACCCCGCATCTGGTGTAATGGTTTGGGCAGCCATTGGGTACACGGCACACACATCTCTAACTCGGATCGACGGTAATTTGAACGCAGATGGATGCATTTCTGACATCTTACGTCCAATGGTTGGACCCTATCTTCGAGGCCTCCAAACGACATGATCCAACACGATAATGAAAGACCATATGCTGCACGTCGTATTCTGACTTTACTCGATGCACAGGGTATTCGCTTGCTCGCCTGACATGCACGGTCTCCAGATCTATCACCCATTGAAAACATCTGGTCATGAGCTGCTGAGAGACTGGCCTGCTACTAATATCCAGCTAATACGGTTGATAAGTGTAGCATAGACTTGAAGCGTCATGGAATGAGTTGCCGATTTCTGTCACCCAAGCCCGGTTTGCCTCCACGCATAATGGGTAAAGGCTATTTTACCTGCCAGGGGTGGCAGCTGTTTCTATTAATTTCGCACCCCTGTAAACGCCCGAAATGTTTACAGATTTAATCATTTTGTCTTTATGTAATACTGTTTACGTGCAATAAATATCCTTTTTTGTATTTGCTTTCCCTCATGTTGTTACAATTTTAATGGCCACCAGTGTAATTATAAAAAACACACTTTTCAAATTACATATGCAGTGTGAATCGTTCAGATCTTCAAAATCATTACCCTTACGAAAAGCCGACTTTTTAAAATCGCCGAAGACGTCAAGTAGGAAAAAGAAAAAGATGTCAGAATCTGAATCTGAGGAAACAACCCCGAAATATTCCAGTGAGGAGTGTGCTATCTCTGAATTTATTAAAAGCATGGGAGGACCCGACAAAGCAGCAAGAACAGTAATGGGTATTATGAAAAATACAAAAATTACCGACGAAGAAATAGAGGCAAAGAAAAAAGAAATAGAAAGTAGAAGAGCCCAGAAAGAAGAGCCGGAAAAAGAAAAATGGATATCACCACGAAAAGTAGCAAAAATACCTCTGAACAGCGAACCGATGGAAATTGCTCAGACAAACAGATACGAACAATTAGAAGTCGATCAGACGAAAGACGATGCAGTACCTAATACTGACGAAAAACCACCACCCATAGTTTTCCAACAAGAAAAGATAGAATGGATGAGTATTGAAGAAGATTTAAGAAAAATATGCGAGGAAGAATTCGATGCGCAAATGAAATCAAAAGCGATCTTCGTTTACGTAAAGACATCCAACGATTTCAGAAAAACTACAGAATTATTAAAGAAAAGAGGAATTCCTTTTCACACATATCTGATGCAACACGAAAAACCTCTAAAGGTAATATTAAAAGATTTACCATGTAAAATAACAGAAGAAGCGATTCTTAAGGATCTAGAGAGACGAAAATATCCGATTCTGAAAGTTAAACAATTCCGCAAAAGTTCAAAGAACAATTTTGAAAAACTGCCCATTTGGCTTCTGGAACTTAAATGCAAGCGGCTACGCAATTTATGCTCTGAACAATATGTTCAGCTTTAACATAAAAATTGAAAAATATAACCCGAAAAAGAGACCCACACAGTGCTTTAGATGCCAGGAGTGGGGACACTCGCAACATCTATGCACTAATAAAGAACGATGCTGCAAATGTGGAGAAGAACACCGGAGCAATTTATGCACATTAAAAAGAGAAGAAAATCCAACCTGTCTGTTTTGTAAAGAGAAATAGGTGAGTAGTTACCGTGGATGTATAGAATATGAAAAGAAATTTGAGAAGATAGAACGGAAAAATATTCACTCTAAACCTAAAGACTATAAAGAACGCGCTGAAGACTTTCCATCGCTAACGACAGAAAATAAAAAAGAAAATAGAAGGAAAGAAACACCACTTTATAGCGAAAAAGTTAAAGGAAAAATCAAGAAATACCGAAAGAAATAAACGAAGCAATGCAATGGTTACAAAATGGAAATATCCAAGACTTTATCAGTAACATCATAAAACATATGGAAAATATAAAGAAAGCAAAAAACACAAGCGAAAAACTTGCCGCCGGTTTCCGTGCTGCAATGTATATTATGAAGATTGCCGAAGAGGAAAATTAGCTGAAAACATTTTCTAGAAAAAAGAAGGAAAAATGGACTTTAATCTCAATTTGCTTAACTAGGCAAATTTTCTCTTTTCAAGCAGCAATCGTGTGGTCAGCACTTGGGAGGGTGACCCCCCACCTGACGGGCCTCGACGATTCACGTTTTAGACTTCTAGAGGGGAGGAGCCTAATTGCTGAAGAAAATACAGTTTGACTGAGGCTTTCGCCACCCGACCCCTCTTCGTCTTCGGACGCGGTGCATTAAGATGCACCTTTGAACTTTAAAAACCCGTGAAAGGCCTAATGGCAACCTGATCTATTGGTAAAAACTCGTAGTAGTTGAGACCATAAGTGAAATTCAAGATTTCCGTTCTACCAAAAAAAGTTGTACTTCATCTTTTACCATGAATAAATTGCGCAAGCATGACACGCAAAATCGTGAAGCGTTCTACATTTTTGCTTCGGCAGTACACATATACCATGAATGAATTGTTCGCAACATTGATATGAAGATGACACGACAGTCGCAAAAGTAATGTATGTACGACTGAGATAAGATTACATTCCCTTGCGATCTGTGTGAAATTTGGAGAGCGGTGCAAGAGTAGTTGTCAGAATCAAAATTTCATTAGCGTATGCTGTTTTTTCTTACCATTTTCCTCGAAAAATCGCATTGTTTATTTTTATTTTGCTCTATCTATTTTCTTTGGTAAACATGATTGTCGTTCCTCCCTTTTTTACTTAAAAAGTTCTTAAAATGTTTTTTGCTAAAATATTTTTTTCTTACTTTAAGAAGAGGAACCAAGTTTTGAAAATCTTTAAAATTTTCCAATATCAGATCCAAACTAAGTTAGCTTTTTAGCGTAAATTTAAATGAGGGAGAATTCTTTGAACAAAGAGGTGTTACGACAAATTTGTAATGGAACTGATGAAGATTTACGTTGTTTGCTTTTTTATAAAGAATTCAATATAAAAAGATATATTCCATAAAAAATTCTGCTTCAGAAGTTTTCCTAAATTTTCCAACATAGTTCTACCGTGTTTGGAAACAAAAAAAGCTGCTTTAATAGCAGACATGATAAAAAATTAGGTGCCAGTGTAGTAGTTAGTATTGATATAGTAACAGTTAATAATTTAATAACTTTATTACAGTATCAATTTATGCGATAGTTGCCTTTCGATTCTTCAATCCCTCACATCTTTTGATAGTAATAATTCGTTAATTGCAAACATTAAATTTTTATATGAAGTCATTACTTGGTGTCACAAAATGTTCTTCAGTTGAGTAAAGTCTCATGTTGGGATCTTAGAAAACGAGAGGACTGACGGGCTGGTCAAAGAGGCTACTTTGGGTGAGGCTGAGAGGACTCTGAATGTCCAGGCTTCCAGAAAAATTATGATTTCTTAAATGAAAAAAAAAGTCTCTCCACTATGTTGAGAACTGTCATTTAAATTACACATAAGGGAAAAATACAATTATATCAAAAGTTTTACAGTAATAATAATGAAATTAATTTTGCTAGAGAACTAATGCATTTTGCTAACGATTTGTGGCTAACAATTTGATTACTAATAATTTGTTGGTGTGGAGATTTTAATTCAACGCCCATGTTTTAATTACACTTTAAAGCTTTACTTGTGCCGCCTAGACGGTACAGTGGTTAGGGGAACCGACAGCGATATCCAAGGACCCGGGCTCGAATCCCGGAAAAGCATGGTTGTAACTGCCCATCACTTCAAAATGTGGCCCATCTCTTACCTGCCTCCATAATAAAGTGACCACCACCTATGGTGTTTAGCAGCAGCCAAGCCGAAGTCGGCTGAGGGCCCGCCATTGGGGGAAAAAGAAGTTCCACTGATATATATGTTTACAATTTTGTTTTACTCCTTCAAAATATACTTTATTTGTACGTGATTTTGTGTTAAAATTACATATGTTAGTGTTTATTGTTTAACTAGCATATGATCTTTCTTATTTAGATTTTTTTTAATGTTTTTTTCTCTCTCTTTTTCTGCCGTCGAGATCCAGTGGATTTAACCCCGCTGATCGTATTTAGTTTATTTTTACTTATTTTTTGATTTCTCGAGCTCCCTATTGCTTACTTGCTTTCCAAGTCTGTTTGCTTTCCTTCTTTCTTTCTTTCTTTTTCTCTTTCTCTCTCTCTCCTTTTTTAAGGACATAGTGTGTTATGGAGTAGAAAATGGCTTCCCCGCTTTATGTCCTTGTTTGTGGTTTGAAGTGGATCTCCCTCTTATAACCATATGGGCAATTTATTCTTCTAGGTGAATTGAGCTCGCACCTTACGTCGATCGATTAATATAGCTTTATCTGATAGAAATTTTAATAAATCGCCCAAATTGAGCCAGCACCTCCAAGGTAATGATGTGAATATACAAGAACTAAAATACCATTTCAATGTTTTTAAATCTCATTCCGAAATATTGCATAAATGCATAAAAAAAGGAAACGGAGAAATTAGACATTCACTAAGTTGTCTACTCTTCAAAAAATGACAAGATGAACTTTGTGGACTTTTGGAATCTTTTTACTGCCTAAAGAAACAATTTCAATGCATTTTGAAGATGAATACATAACCGAGACTTTTGGCCTATTTCCTATGCAATTTCAAAACCCGTCTCCGAACTTAGAAGAATGTATTGAGCTACAAGCAAACAAGCTGCTGAAATTTAAATACAAACACGTGGCCCAGCATCTTTAGCAGGAGAATCAGATATTCTGGTAAAATGAGTATCATGCAGAAAATTTTTATAGTTTCGTTGTTTTATTTAGTGGAAAGCAGACTTAGCAGAATATTTAAATCCAATAACCGGAAACTGAAATCCGCTGCACATAACTAATCGCGACGATTTTAGTATGTTGATTGTAGAGTCATTGTTTGTACTTCCTTGTATGAAGTAAAAAGGAAGTATTGTAATCACGAAAAGATTCAGGCATGATAGTTGAACGAAAATATCCATTTTGACCGCTATCGAATGCAATTTAACTCTGTTTTTCTGTGACATTTGTATGTAAGGACAGAGTAAAGGACTCTTTTCCCACCAAAAAATTATCAAACTGATTTAAAAGGAGCTCTGAAGATAACTTTTTATGGCATCTGTGCGCATGTACGTATCTCGCCTAATTCAAAAACGAGTAGCCTCAGAACGTTGAAATTTTGTATATAGGTTAAAAATTTGTATGTAGGTTGAACGTTGAAAACTGGAAATTCCCTATAACATATAGATGTGCACCTCGTATTTTGGTTACAATCGGCCGCACCAAAACTATATAAATATACGTATATACATATTCACTCTGTTCCTCGGCTCAGTGATGTCAGTTTTTTATTCTTATATGTTTGTAAATTGGGCATTGTTTGCTTTAAAAGTGATTGAATTATGTTGTTCGTATCTTCCGGTTCAGGTTTTTATGCCTTTAGTAAATCTGTATGCAATATTTTTAGAATTATGAACAATTTAAAAGTTGTTTAAGTGCCGCTAAGCCTAATAATTTTTGCCATGTCAGCCATTGCTTGTTTATATTTGAAACAGCAGAATAGTGGATTTGTTGCCAATCTAGAGAAAGTAAGCTTCTCAATAACAAAGATAACGTCTTCTTTTATTATTGCAAATTAAATCACGATCCATTCTGGAATTTATTCGAGGAACTAAGTGTTTAAGACTTACTTCGTAATTTTTAATATAGTATTTTGACTTTTTATGTATTTTTGCCTTATTGCTAAGTCAGAACTGAATTAATTGAATGAGAAGTACTCAACCGTCTGTGAAAAACTGTTTCGTTTTTTTGTTTGCCTTGTTTAATTTCTTTTATACATCGTTTTAGATTTGATACAGTATTTGAATAGAACATGTGGCAACGATTAGATAATTCTTTAAATGATATAAATTTATATGCATTCTGAGTTAAAATATGGACGAAATATAACGCTGTTAAGTGAACCTAGCGCCAGAGTGTCACTGTGGTAAACAAATAGAGTGAACTTTAAAGAGTGCATTTATTCTATTTTGTTTTTTGCGCTTTCGACGAAGTAGATTTGATTCAATAAGTTAAAAAGAAATGCAAGAAAAAATGCGTATAATTTAATATTGCGTACAAGGAAATCATGTAGTGTACACATGAGATTTTATTTAACCAGGAGACATGAAAAATGAGAAATGCTCTGACAAGGACTCGAACCTAGATAAAGCCTTCGTTATTTTTAATGCATTTGTGCAATTCCAGACTGAGATTTAAAAGTGTTGAAATGGACCTCTCGAATACGCACGAAGTGTGCTTCCATTGCATCAGTCGCATGTTTGAAGGAGGGGCTCCTTTTATTCTGCTCCTTGTAAAGAACGCCTGGGGATTAGGGGACACAATCGCTGAATCCTACTAGTGACGAATTATTGTCCACCACCTTTTAGTTCAGGCTCCACTGTAAAAACATTAGGCTGCTTTCTTTCTTTCTCTTTTTTTAAGCAGGAGACAGAAAAAATGAGCAATGCACCTGCCGGGACTCGAACTTACACTTCTCGAATACGCGCCGAGTGGGTTTCTGTTACATCACGAAAGCATGTGGAAAGAAAATATATATATGTTAGAGAAGAAAATATATATAAAAGAAAATATATATATGTTAACCAGTAAGGTGCCGAATTTTAACAAATTGGCAGAAACTAATCACTGCCTTTTTTTACTTATTCAATTTGTACTGTTCTTTTTGTGATTATATATAGCTGGGTTTTTTTTCTTAATTTTATTAATACACAAATGTCACAGTTACTTTGTTAAATCTTGCACTTTTTCATAATAGAAGATGTGCATCAAAAGGGGGTTACTGAGGATTCAGGTTTTTTTTTAATCGGGAATAAATAAAAACATTTTTGAGAAATAGTTCCTTACGTTGCTGCAATTCAATGAGGATAATAATTTTAATTTATTTGATTTAATCAATTAGATAGTGAATAATAAACAAATTAATTTTAATAGCTTACTTTTAAACGCATGTTTCTTAATAATTTTTATCTTTACTTTTTAATAATACGTATATCTTACCTGATATAATTTCAAATACGTTCAATATATAACATATGCAACTTGTGATAGCTTTTATTAATATTTGTAATATTGTTTTACTTAACCAGAAATCAAAGATATTTGTTGATTCCAGAAGTTTTGCCGTTGGGTGTTGTTTGACTTACTGGTATCTTTAATAGCCTGTTTCGCTTCATGCCGTACGAAGACACCAGCATTAGAATCAGCTCAGGCCAGTTACAAGTATGTGGGGCACTAAAACAACATCAGAGAAAAAATTCGTAGTGTTTGTTATACTTACCAGTTTTTGTTAATTATAATTGTTGTAATTGTTATTATGCTAATCACCAATTTTTGGTAACTGTAATTATCCAAATCAGTATGTTACAATTACTCGCTATAATAATCATCTGAAAACCTGTCCTCATCAGGGGCCCTTAGCCGGCAGTTTATTCATAATTTAAAAAAAGGTTACAATAACTTTATTGAGTTACATATGACTTACAAATATACATATATAGAAATATATTTGTACACAATATTACATAACTTAAAATTTAAAATTTTTAAATTATGTAATATTGTGCTTAAGATGGCTAATAATTTTCAAAGGAATAGTAGAGAATGTTTCCCTGATGGCTCAATAAAAGCAGCAAAACACGCCAGCCGTGAACGTATACCCCGCAGACAACCATCTGTAATATTATGAGATGGCGACTGCAACTAAAACAGCACTATTTATAAATATTGCATTATTTAGAATCAGATAATTCTATCAAGAGACACGAGTATTATATTTGCATGCAAATAGCAATGCTAGACATGATTTTGCCGCTCATCTAACATTCAGTGATAAAGCAAAGTTTCATTTTTGTGGAATAGTGAACTGTCATAATGCCTGTATATATGGCATAGAAAATTATTATGCTGTACTTATTTTGTTGTGCATAATTATTACGTATTATTTGGAATTCTTAGTGATTATATTATTTTACTGTGGATAATGAATTTACAATATTTGTATTTCAGAATTAATGTTTAATATTTAGTTTTGTTTAAACTTTTCGTTCGTTTACAGCAAAGCTCTTTTACGTTTAGCTGAATATGTGATACAGATAAAAGGGCGCGCTTGTATTTCCGTTTCTCACGAGGCAGCTTCTTTAGGGGGTTAGGGGTTGGATTGCCCATCTGCATTTTTCTCTTTTCTTGCGGGGTTGAACACGCGTGTTTTGCTCGTTCGGAGGCGAATAGTTCTAAAGGGCGGCGTTATTTGACAGAGTTATAAGTTTGAAACATTCTTTCTGGTTTGCGTGGAAAAGGATTTGTCATTTTGTTAGAGAGTCTGAAATGTTTTCGAATTTTCGTCGTTGTTTATCACCTCCGTCCCGCGTTTTCTCCTCCAGCTGTTCCGGCCACGCATGAATGATCAGCCATGCTTAAGTCAAGAGTATCAGAGAGAACTGATAGGATCTGTTGGTGAGAATCGTTGTTCTACTCTTGAAAAAGATGAACTCTTTTTCACTTCTTCGAAAAAGTGATAGCCTGCAGTTGAAATAGTTGAATAAACTTTCTTCTAAGTTTCTAGCGTTGAAATAGCCAACCATGAGTCTCTCGAACGTTGTCAGACGGTGGTTTTGTCAACTATTACGCATCGATTGAACGGTGTTTTCGACTTCAGAGACTTCATTTTTTTTTTTTTTTTTTTTTTTTTGACATCGATGAAATAGCTATACGTAACAATGTTTTCCTTCGAGAACTATGTGACGGGTAACTTCACTGGTATAATGAACTATGCAGTGTGAATGGTGAAACTGAATGCTGTTGAATTCATCAACGTTTGAAAGATAACATTTCATTTTCTACTAAGTTTCTTGGCTTTGCCACTACTGATGTTTTTCTTCGGAGATATATTAATGTTTTTGAGCTTCTATTGTCAGAAACGTTTTGAAACCTAATTAGTAATTTGCATTTGTGTTACGGAATTTGGGTGAACGTGAAATATTTGTCTTTTAACTTCTATCTTACTGCTTTATTCTGAAATAGAAACTCGTAGGAGAAGTAACCATAGTTTATACATTCATACATTAGATTGATTTTATTTGATTCCCATTGAATATTTTTTGTCAAGAGCTAAATAGAGGTTTTGTCAAGTACTGAGTATTGTAATCAATCTGATAATCGCTTTTTGTCTAAGAAAAAAACATACAAGTTCAGCACATTAAAGTATTACTTTTATTTGGCACTTTTTTTTAATAAGTTCTAGAAATTAAGACTCTTACTTATTTCTTTAACGTTTTTTTTCTGCATTAAATTATCAAATTTTTACAACTCATGTGTAAATGAACTTTAGTATTTTAACTTAAGTAAACTGGATTTCAGTAATTCATACCTATTTCACATTTCTTTCCTGTAAATGGATGTTTACAGTCGCAAGCAAAATCAAGTTCTTTCACTGTGCACGTACCTTCATTCTGACATGGATTTGAGCTGCAGGGATCTAGAAAAAATAAAAGGAATATAAATTACTATCACTTATACTTTTCCACATTCAGATTTCTGATGCTCACATAACAAATGTGCATTCAGACTCGGAATGTGAAGTGTATTCATATTTAAGTATTTGAGTATGATTATTTTACACCGTTCATCGAAAGTATGTTAAATGAAGTAATTGCAATGAATGTTTTTCAAATTTTAATACAATGCACATTTTATTAGGCGAGAAATATTATTTTATAATTAGTACGGGAATTTTAGACATCTTTCTTTATACTGGAATGTTGTTAGCTATTGGTAATTGGATTTTTTATTATTTATGAATAACTTCGAACACATAAAATGTTTCTTATTTATTTCACGCTTACACAACTTTGTATTTCTCTCTTTGAACAGAAGATTGCTCAACCAAACAGAAAAATCGAAATAATTTAATTTAGAATTATTACATACCTTATAAAAAAATATTCGTATTTGCTGATCAGCCAAAGCTTCCGAAATTGATTTAGATTCTTTATACTACTATAAAACATCGATGAGCTATCTGCCCACGCAGAAGAATAATTTCTCGGAGAACATTGTAAAGAAAATTAGTGAAAATTAGTTCACATATACATTACACTTGCGGAAAATCATGAAATTCCTATGCAGCCTGTCCATTCTCAATTTGAATCCGGATCGAACTATCAGTGTTACGTGGCACTAGTGCTCAACCTTTGGCGTTTCTTAAGCCCTCTAAATGATCAAGTGTGTTAGAGCAGAGGATTGTAAAATGCGTTTATATTTATAAAGTCTGAATGTTTTATGCATCCACTAAAATGTTCACGTTTTTCTTCTGCAAATTCTTTTATAAAAGAGTATTTCAGTGTTTGATCTTAACATATATAGTGGTATCTAACGTAGCGAACACCCTGCGCAACGAAAGCGTGTAATAGTCTAGAAGTGTACCGTATAACGAATCACACATGAAAAGTTTCGCTTCTTATCACTTCAAACGTAAAACAAAATACATTTTAACTTCTGATTATGAAACTAAATAATAAAATAAAATTACAAAAGGTGAAAGAAGTAATAAAATAAATAATAATAAATGCAAAAAACCAGTCAGTGAAAAATTGCAAAAATTAACACACAAAACAGCAAATAATCACATCTCTTAATATTGCTTTACCAGTAAAGAACTGTAAGTTAACTTTTAGCAGCAGCATAAGGAAGCCCACAAGTAATGTGTTTTCAACAAGAAAAAAAGAACAGGAATGGTTCATTCCTACTGCAATTATCATGGTCCATCTTAAGAAATTAACAGTTATCCAGACCATAGTCAAGCAAGGTAATCTTAACCAAACCGAAGTAGTAGCAAAGTGTGACAAAATAGCAGACGTATTCAGTAATAATGCTTGCCATACCTTCGTTCAGGGGGCCCACCAGCGTCCGGGCGGTAAAATCGCTGAATACTGGTAGTTCGGTCCGAGGTTCGAATCCTGAGAACGGGCTGGCAGCATGGGCGTTTTCGTGGTTTTCCCCATGTGTAACATGTATACGAGCCAGTTTCCCTTAAAACGTTCTCCACAAAGGCATCCTTCCCCTTAGGCAGATAGCCCTATTGTGCTTTACCATAATCACACACGTACATATTATTATATTTATTAAGGACTGTCCTTGATTCATTGTTTACAGCTATATTTCATCTCTTCATTCAAGTAATTAAAGCAGTAAAAGTGAATATTTGAAAGGTAATATGTGGATGAAAGCAAATGGAGAAGATACACGATCAATGACAAATTTTACAAAATCATCTCGATAGATTACGGTGAAATTAAGGTACATGTCTACATACTCTCACTATTTGCATACCAACAAAACTTCTCAAGCTATTCTTTCACTAAAGCTGCTTTTTGAGGATGAACATTATTATTCATCACATGAAAGAGAGGATTCATTACCGTAGCACAGAATTTCACGAAGGGTTCAAGGAGTTTTAATCTCAACTGCTTTCAGTCTTGACAGTACTTTTCTGAATACGAGTAGACAGATGCACTAAATCTGAACCCATATGATCATACTTTCAAGAAAAAGGAGTGCTGTTGAAAGATTTTTTCATGCTTATTGCACGTTTCTGATTATCGCCGTATAATTACTCTTTCATTATCGGATTCTGAAGCAAATCATGGTTCATCTGTAATGACAATTTAAAATTTGTAAAATCGCTTTCTATTCACTTTTGCTCAGTCAATCTATCGAGTGGTCAAGATGGATAAATACTGGCAACTCGATATGGAATAGAATCCAGGTGAATAAGCTGGCTGCATGCGCAGTTTTGTCCAATTGAAATTTGAACAATAACGAGTTTTGCTTAGAATGTCATCCACGAAACATCTCTCGCCTTCGGCAGGTAACTTTCGTATGTCTTTCGACATAACCTAACCTAGCGTAATCTTAATCGTGCTATTTTAGCTTTAATATTTAAAGGAGCAAATTCCCTTTATGAAGGAAGATATAATTCTTTGGTATTTAGTCTTTTCCTCATGCTAACGGCAGGTACAAATGTTCCTACTGCTGTAGTATGTACTTCATAGAGTTATTCGTTGACTGCTTTTAATAAGTGACGGTCAAAGTCTGGAAAAAGACTAAAGATGATCAGTAATGAGTCTCAGGTAATTAAACTCCTTGTCTGGAAATATTTCCATAAACGAGGGATGAGCTGCAGAAAAATTAGGCATTTCCTTAGTAAACTGTTTTTCTTCAAATACTTCCCTCTTATTTGGAAAAGAGTCTGCCAACATCAACCAGAAAATGTTTTCGTGCTTTAAAACTTTCAACTCCATATTCTATCCGTAAAAACTAAGAGCAAAGCACAAAATTTATTAAAATCTCATTTGCAGAAAGCCTCATTGGAGTACATATTTCTTTGCTCAAAGAACGTTGTTTTGAATCTCCCTCTGGGCGTATTTCATTCAATCAGAAATATCGTAAGCAATTTCGAGAAGTAATACGAGCAAGTTCTCGATGATTCCATTTGAACAACAACGCAGAAGTAAAACAGAAAGCATTAGAATTATAATTTTAATTAGGTTATACAGGTTACCAGTAGAAAATGAATATGGAATAATGTACAGGGAGTTGCAAATTTTATAATTCATTACAAAAGTAACGCATGGAAAAATATTATAAATACTAATTCCCCACCTTCTGAACACACAAAAAAGTCAATACTGTAAAACTTTAAGCTATGCTATGCAAAAAACGTAAAAGTTATAATTTTAATTTGTTTTTTTATTATTTTTTAAAAGAAGAAACCTCTCTACCCATTATTTCCTTAGCTGGGGCTTTTATAGGTGCATCTCAATCTATGCTGACAATATTATACCATGAATTTAATTTCTGGATTTTATAATGCAAATAAAGTTCGGATTTTAGAAAGATGTACTAAATCTTTAAAGAATTTAATAAAGTTTATCGTAGTCAAGAAATAACTTTTTATACACTTACTTTTATTTACACTTGCAAACGCAATTTCTAGTTTTTAAATAATTTACTACTAAATAGATACCTCTTTCACAAAACTCTCCTGAATATGGTTTCCTGCATTTGCATTTAAGGATTCCATTAACTGTTTCGCATTTTCCACCCTTCTGGCAGGGATTTGGTTCACAGAGATCTGAGATGAAAACCAAAATACATAAAAAAGTCTGTATAAAAACGTGTTTTCTAATGAGAAACAAAAAAGAAGTTTCATTTGAAATAATTACTCTTTTCGCAGCTTTCTCCGGAATATGGAGATTTACAGGAACAGTTATAGCCGGTGGTGGTTAAGTTACATTTCCCATCATTTTTACATGGATTCGGTACACAGGGATCTGGAAAAGAGGAAAATGGGAATAAATAATTTATTCATACTCCTCCTCTCAAAACGATCTTTATAGTTTAATTTTAGAAAAGTTTCAATATGTGCATGTCTAAAATAATTTCTTGTGAAAATTTAGCTTTAAAGACCCAGTTATCCATTTTTCAATGGAAGTATTTACACATTGTGAAATTTGCAGATTTCTCATCTTTTAAATTTAATCTGTGATTTTATTTCAGCTGCTTATAATACAAGCTGAGGGAAGAACTAATTACTAACATTATAAATCACCACTTCGCTATGGCTAATCTGCTGTTTCCTGGCAGCTAGTTCTGGCTCATACTTCATTTTTCTGAATCGAATGAGGCTCTGACTTCATTTTTCTTTATTTGAAATTGTGATTTATTAATAAATATTCTTTTTTTATTCTATTATGATCCTTGCATTTATTGTAGGTCTGTAAGATAACTAAGTTTCCAAGTCACATGTGTTCTTGAAAATTACTAAGATTTTATGTTTCTATACTTTTGACTTTTACATTTAGAACTACATAGCTGACGTAACAATTTGAAAACTTATTGGCCGCTATAAAGGGTTATTAAGCAAAATATTTAGTGCATATGAAGGAGATTTGTCAGAAAAATAGTTAGTATTTCATGAACTGGTAATTCTCCGATAGAGTATTAAAAGTAAAAATTTATTATATATTCAGTAAATATAACAGGTGACAGGTGAGAGCGGATTCGGACACCCGGGGCGGCTTACTAGGACTATTCGGGTATCGTCCGGAATCCGCAACTGTTCGTACAAGGCGATAATTCTTTGGCGTCCTAGAAGCCCGGCGTCAGGAGCTTAATAGAAACTAAGTATAACACAGAATCAGAATAATTAGTTGAAAATTGTATTGATATTAAAACATTCCACATAGCTGCATTCGATAAATTTATTGAAAGTGCTGTGCGCTGATCAAAATATTAATGTGAATCTTCGAGGATTAAGTATTAATCCATTCTCTCGTGTTTTTGTAATTTTGAGGGTTAATATACTGTTCTGGATTATTCTAGGCATGTTTAATTTTGGATCTTTCTGGAATAGAGTTTTCCATCTAAAAATACTCTATAAATTGCGGCAAAGTTCCAAAACATATTCTAGTATACTTAAGAAATGAAAATCTGCGAATTAGCGAAACTCAAGCATTCATATTTCCAAGATCTGCTGCAGTATGGTAATAATTTACTCACTGAAATAGTTTATGTATATTACATAACGCTTTAAGTTAAAAAAGTAAAATTTCTGAATCAAAAACACATGGGAAGTATTAATATTATAACAAAAACCTGTGTTCTTGAAATAATAATTAACTTTTAAAGTGATTGATTACGAAGAAACGTGTGTCGTGTCATATAATACATTGCGATCCTACTAAATCGAACTTTCTCGTAACTTAATACAACTCACTTACGCTCATAGGTGCATGGAATTAATTTACGAGAATATTTAGTCTTCCATATTCGCTTTCATCGAAATTTGCTTAGTGCTGAACTGAAAGTATTGCTACGAAATGCCCAGCTGTGTACCGAAGTGAATGATGTTGCTGGCCTTGTTATGTTGCAATATTGTTACATTGCTAATTTGTGTAGTTTATTTTTGATTTGAATGAATACATTTGAATGAATACATATATGTACAATTTAAATTTTTATTTATAGTTATATTTTATGTTGTTTATTTTTATGCTATTAAATATCTTTAAATGATGCATTATTAATATATAATAAAATTATAAATTTTTATTCTTAATCTCTACTCCTTAACTCTGCAATGCATTGCCTGGGAAATCGAATTGTTAATAAGGAGTATGAAGATTCCGCAGACTTTATACTCCGTGGTTTCAATTATTTCCTACGGTGCCGCATCCTGTTTAGTATAGTTTAGTTTAGTTTACTTTACGAGTATGCGGCAACCCTCCTGGCCGACAGTAATCGGCCTCATGGTTAACGCAGCACACCCGACGCAGAAAAACAACAACAAAATAATAATAATAAAATAAATAAATAAATAAATAAAAGATTAAAATATTTAAAGTCCTATTCCTATGATAGTCTTATTTTCATTCACAATCCTCATAATTTCTGTTGCATAGCTATTTAAGAATTTTCATTTTTCAATTACATTTTGTTCATTTATTTTTCCAAATCTCGTCCTCACACTCTCGGTCAGTTTACATTCTTCCATAAAATGAGCTGCATTTCCGTACTTCCCTCAAGCCAAGCATTGATCATTGCCCTGGAGATTAAATCGTTTTAAATAGGCCGGGAATCTACCATGATCCGTGATAACTTGAATAGTATCTATATTATTAAATAGATCCACTTTTCATCCTGTATCATATTAGTAGATTGGTTTGGCACATCTCAGCTACATATTTGCTGATCCCTGTGTTATACCATCTGCACGTAACTGTGACTGACGGTATGGTATTGTTTATAAAATTTAATATATTTTAAACGAATGCTTAATCCTGGAGAATTCGGGGTTCTGATGAACACTCATTAAACTAAAATTATTTTAAGCATTTGAAGTTATTTAAACTACACTTGAAAAATTTAAAAGCTGTCACTATGTCAATTTTCATAGCGGTCGGCTATAGGATAAAAACTAATTTCTTCGAAATTATCTTATAAAATTTCTAATTACGGTTTCTTATAAGAAAATATTTATAAATATAAAACAGTTTTGGGAATGAAAGGTTTAGTACTTTTTTGTCTGCAATATTAATTTAGTTGACACTGATTAACTATGATTTTTTTAATATAGAGTCAGTTATAATTAAATACGCAAGTTAAATGCATATACAGAGCTCTCTCTATACCTATTTTATTTTGATATTAAAAAATATAATTTTCTGTTTATTATCTAAAGCAGTTTCTAAAGCAACCTTTAAAACTATCGCATTAAATAATCAGAAAAGTATTTTTTAAAATTTTGTGTTACATTCCCAAATATTTTGTTTCTGAAATTCTTTTGTGTAAGTCTTATTACATTTTAATCTGCTGTTTTTCTCTTCTAATACATTGGAAAAATTAACATAGCAATGTCATGTATAAAATAACGATGAATAGGTAGCAAACTATAAGCTCAGAAATAGCTTCATATCATCAAGAGAGCCTGTAGTTCTTCTCTCAGTGCTACCTTAGTAACCTTCATTTGAAAAGAATGATTTCTCCTCCACTAGGATTTCAAAGCCTATAAATTATTGAAATTCAATTGCATAGAGAGTTATTTAAAATGACTGACCGCATTTCAAGCGATTTAAATCTGTATCCTTTTAAGAGTATTTTAATCTAATACACATCAAAGGAAAATAAAAGTTCGGAAATTTAGAATAACATCAAATAACTGATAACCTAATGCTAGTTGTTCCTTAATGAACTATTTCTTTAAGCATTTGTTCAACTTTGAGCTTGTGAAATTTACAAATAATAGGTGGACCTTTGGTTACTGTACCTGTGGAAACTGTATCTATTATCAAAACTCGAAGTTTTTAGACATGAAAACTGTGATTAAAGGCATACATAGTTATGTCTTGAAGTTTTTGCTCAAGTACAGGAAATCGCATAGAAAGATCACAATTAGAATTTGGATGTTTTCCTTTTTATATTATTTATTATTTGAACCTCAGTATTAAAAAAAATATGGTCTGTTTAAAATCGATATAGTTGCCAGGAATTTATGTTAATTTACTAATTAAGGCCAGGTTTTATAGATATGAAAGCAGTGATTAAAGATATGCATAATTATGTCTTGAAGTTTCAATATAAGTACGGCAAATCACATAGAGAGATCGTAAGTATTTAATAAAACAAAGTAAGTTTTGGTTTATTTAATTACGGCAAAGCACACTACTGCTATCTGCCTAAGGGGAGGGATGCCTTCGTGGAGGACTTTCTAAGGGAAACTGGCTCGTATACACGTTACACATGGGGAAAACCACAAAAACGCCCATGCAGCCAAACCGTTCGCGGGATTCGAACCTCGGACATAACTACCAGTGTTCAGCGACTTTACCGCTCGGCCGCTGGAGGGCCCTAAAACAAAGTAATAGTAGATCAAGAAAGTAAACAAAGTAATACTATCTGTGCATGCTGATTTCAGCAAGCATAGGTAAAATGTTTCAATACAATGTTAAGCAGATTCTCTTTTTTAGTCAGATAAACTTATCATTTAGTAATGCATTTAATGTGGTAACTAGCACACTATATTACATAGTTACCACTATTTAATGGGGTAACTATGTAATATAGTATTTAGTTAAGCTTTTGTTCTTAATGTAAGTTTCAGCCTTTATTTGTGAGTGTTTTTCAATGAAGTAACTTATAATGCGTTTCGAGAAACGATACACATAAACCTGTGTCAGGCCAAAACATTCTCAGTTGCATGACGAATAATAACTTTTATACTGGAAAAAAAAAAAAAAAAAAGAGAGAGAACGTATATCTTTGCTTTTAATGCCTAACTTTAATTCAATTTATATTGAGAAAATGAGAGCTTCATACACATGGCTTGGATTAGTTAACATTATTCTAATTATTAATACCACTAACAAACCCTTAATGGAAATTTAATTTCGATATTTTTTCTATATTTAAAGCTTTTGGCATCAGGAAAAAACAACCGAAAATTAGAATAATAAGGAAGGCAAAATTGAATATTTTACTTGTTGTGATTTTCTTATCACATATTTCCCCGGTGTATCCAGTTAAACATGAACATTTGAAAGAATTTGGAATATCCAAACAGGTACCTCCATTAATGCATGGATTAGGTGAGCAAGGCCCTGTAAACATAGAATAATAATATATTTAGGAAAAATAAGTTACATAATTATCAGGAGATTTTTCTCATGCAAAATATTAGTTTTTAGTTATCATGCTGATGTCCTAATAAAATATAATTAAAAATGTTTATATACGATCAGCTTTTATTTAAAATGGGTATAATAATTAATGCACTAAAAACAGAAAAATAATTTATTATATAGTTTAATGGGAATAATAGTTAAAATTTTTAGTTACGTAATTCATCTGCTATTTTATACTGCGAAAACTGAAAGCGTGGGAGCCCATGATAAATTTAAAAATCTAATGTCCACATCACGTGACTTCCTTGTACGGAAAGGCAATTTTTCCTGCATTTAATTTAAACTTATTGAGTTCTACTTCTTCGATAGCGCATAAACCACAATAGAATAAATGCGCTCTTTAAAATTCACTATATTTATTTACCATAGCGACAAGGTTCACTTAACAGCCTTACATTTCATACATTTTATAATTCAAAATACACACAAATTATATCATCTGAAAAATTACCTAATCTTTGCCACACGTTCTCTTCGAATACTATAATAAATCTAAAACGATGTATAAAAGAAATTAAACAAATGAAAAATAAACAGTTTTTCACAGACGATTCAGCACCGCTTTCCTAATGCGCAAGCGCTACCCGTAAACATTCTTCTCTGTCCGAAACAGACTGGCGACAGTAGTTTTTGTTAATATGAAACACTTATATCCGCTAATTTCATTAGAAATATATTTCTCATTCAATTAATTCAGTTCTCAATTTGCGGCAAGGCTAAAATAATAAAAATTGAAAGTATCTTCATTAAAAATTGAAAGATATAGAAAAAGCATAAAAGACTGAATAGAGTTAAAAAAATTATAATTAAGCTTGCACGCAAAAACAATTGTCTACGCAAAAACAAGCAATTCGGCCAGGGGACAAGAGGACAGATTCTTCAGTGCACAAAACTGAAAGTTTACTTTTGGTCTCACACAGCAAAAATAATAGAATAATAACTTAAATAACTTCTAAATTGCTGATAAATCTACAACTATAGCATGCAGGTTAAATAAAGCATAAAAATCTTAACCGGAAGATAAGAACAGAATATTTCATTCATTTTTAAATAAAAAAATGCACAATTTACAAACATATAAGGATCATCATCAGCGAACATCAGAAACGTAATTTTCGAAAGAACTTTATACACCGAAATAAAAATAATATATTGTAACAGCAGAGCGGCACACTATGAGTCTGGTTTCATATTCATTTAATGTATAATATAAACCTTAAACCATTGTAATTATGAATAAATATTTTTATATACAAGTACTTTGTAAAGCAATGAATAAAGATAAAATAAAACTCTTTACCCTTGCAAATGCCTTCTACGTCTTTGTACCCTTTCTTGCAAATGCAGGTTTTGGTATCTTTTAACCACCCACGTTCAAAAGTGCAGTTTGAATTTTTGCCACATTCGCATGCTGCGGAAAAGCCAATATTGATAATTAATACCTTACGCATAAGATTATTAAATGAAAGACACATTTATTACTTTGAAATGCATTATTATTTATAACGTTAAGTATTGTAGATCAGAGTTCCCGTTCCATTATCGTTTTATCCTTTTGCAGTTTTGTAATTAGACTTAACATTTTAAATTAAATCACGTGTTTGACGCTAAATAAGAAAGTCTAATGCTCAGGTTCCTAATCAATGAAAATATATTTAAAAATAATCAGTTTTCTCTTTTTAATTCTTAAAATCTTTCTAAGTGAATTCTAATTATTTCAGATAATAAGTGAAGTGAACTTCTATACGAAGAAATATTTTGTCGTCTCTCTCCCAGCATTAAGCGCGGGGCTACCAGTCAGATGTGAGGTATCCATCTCCTCATGAAGGTTGCACAATCGGTTCATTTGGTGCAGATGTTTTGAAAGGCAATCATGACCAGTAACAAGACCAAAGGAAGCAACAGATTGCTTTCTGGGCAATAAAGGCATGTCAAAAATTAAATAAAGGTAAATATTGGATCATTAAAAATAACAAAATGATCAATGAAATAATTAATAAACGAAAAATAAATCGAAATTGCTACGACTTCGAAAAACTTTTCATAGATCTTCCTTTTAATGAAATAATACAAATCTCATTCACCATTAAAATTATTTTCTGAAACTACAAAAATTATAGAATTCTAATAATGGACCTACACACGTTTAAACATTACATACATTAATTTTAATAAAGAATTACAATGATGGACATCTACACGTTTAAACATTACATACATTAATTTAAATTATAGAAATATAATAATGGACCTCTACACGTTTCATTACATAAATTAATTTTAGTTATAGAATTATAGTAATGGACACGTTTAAACATTACATATATTAATTTTAATTATAGTGTTACGGATTTGGTATTTAAACAGCTTATGTTAGCTTATGTTAGTTGAATTGTAAATTAAATGGTTTTATTTCCCCCGCAGGGCAGCGCGTGACGAATATTAAAAGAAAGTTAAGCCGAAAATTGAAAATACAAGAGCGCGTGCATGTAACATTTAATAAATATCTCTTTTTGGTTTCGAGAAAGTACTAGAAAATTCTCGCGCGCGATTTTAAAATCTTATAAAAGGAGGAAAACTCTCGGTTCGTTGCAGTTACTTAGTTTGATGTGGTTTTAAGAGTTTGTTTAGAAAACTGCTCTTGTTGACTGAAGCGAATTCGCGGATTAGCTTTCTTTAGCTGCTTTGAATTAAGTTCTCGAACGTTTGAGTAGTCAAAAGATAATTACTGTGAGATATTATAATACTGCACGACTATCTGAGGAGATTTAAGCATTTTTGTTGTGATAATAATAAATTTTGTTGATTTTTCATCTGTCTTGTGCATTCATTTCGTAACGAACCCGTACGCACGCAACAATTTTTGGTGTGAGGATTGGGGTTTGAATGCCAATAAAAAGAGCGATGGAAGAGCAATTAAGGCAGTTGATATCAGCCTTTGCCTCGTTTAAAGAGAAATGAAAGAAGAGAGGAAACTAATCAGGAAAAGATTGAAGCGGGACAGGAAGAAATGAAAGCGGGACAGGAATTCGTTAAAGAGGAGATGAAAATCTTAAAGACGAGATGAAAGCAGGTCAAGGGGAAATGAAAAGAGAAATTACCTACGTAATAGAAAACAAATTCGAGGCTATAGAAGGTAGAAGAGACTCGGTCGAAAGTAAGGTTGGAGAAATTGAAGAAACAGTCTCCTCCGTCGAAGAACAAATAGAAGGGAGAGTTTCTGCTGTGGAGGAACGACTTGAAGGAAGAGTTTGTGCCGTCCAACACCAAATCGAACAACAACTTGATGATAGGGTTTCTGCAGTAGCCAAAAAATTGGATATTTAAAGAAATTCGTAGCGACGGCAGGGAACAATAGTGATGGTTTTAAATTTTTACCCATGCCTGCTCGTCCCTCTATGAAGTTATCTACATATGATGGGAAGACCTCTTGGCAAGTGTATAGAACACAGTTTTCTACAGTGGCGAATGCGAATGGATGGGATTCTCAAGCTAAGGCCTGTCATCTCGCCGCTTCCCTGAGAGCAGACGCAGCGGATATTCTGCAGACTCTTCCCGAAAACCAGAGATTAGACTTTGAAGCTCTATCTGGCGCATTGGAGCTGCGCTTCGGAGAAAAGTGTTTAAAAGACTACAGCAGGCTTCAACTAAATTCTCGTCAGCAGAAGCCCACCGAAACACTTCAGGAGCTCGCCACGGATGTTGAAAGGCTATCACATCACGCCTTTTTGTAGTGCCCGACAGAAACAAGAGAAATCCTGTCCCTGCAATATTTCATCGATGGCATCCGGGACTGTGAAATACAGAAAGCACTGCGAAAGGAGGATGTTAAAGATTTGAAAAGCGCTCTGTTGTACGCTATGAAGTTCGAGGCAGTCCAGAAAGCAACTCGTAGAGATCGCTACCCGGTCAGAGCTGTGCGAGTTCACGAGCCAGTGGATCAACTGATGGCTCGTTTAGATGATTTAGCCAGAGAAGTCAATGTTTTGATACAGAGTACGAGTGAAAACAAAGTGGCTCTAAGGTGTTGGAAATGTGGCATTGAAGGGCACATACGACGGCATTGCGGAACACCCCAGGGCACGGATATTAAAACGGATGATTTGACAAGACCACTGAATGCTTTGACATGGGATATTGGTGAGAAGAAACAACCCTGAAGTGCTGGAAATGCGGTGTTGAAGGCCACATACGAAGAAACTGCAGAATACCCCAGAGCACGGGAAATAAAACAGATGAGTTGAACAGGCAATTAAATACCAGGAGATGGAAAAGGAATGACATGAAACCAAAGTGCTGGAATTGTGGAGCTGAAGGCCACGAACGAAGGAATTGCAGAACACCCCAGGGTACGGAAAATAAGAGGATTTCCCAGCAACGACGCAGGAAACATATCGAGGAACGAACGAATGACCCTGTCGAGGAACGGAGGTTGCCAGATAATGAAAAAACCCGTTTTAAAGCGCTTAAGATTTCTACAGTCAGTGGCAACAGTAACGGACTGTCCATAAATGGAAATATCGATGGAGTTCCTTGCAATATGATCATTGACACAGGAGCTAATGTTACCATCATTATCAAAGATGTAGCTGAAGAGTTTAAATATAAACTTATTTGGACGACATCCTGTGTTACCCTTCAGACTGCGTCTGCTGACAAGATCGAGATAGCTGGGAAGTTAAACGTGAACATCACGTTTGGAAGTGCCGCCTACCATAACACGGTATATGTGGCGGATATTACAGATCCATGCATACTCGGACTGGACTTTTTAACGAAATACAATTTTTCCTTAGACTTGAAAAACAACAAACTGATTTCAGCATCTGATGACATGACTATCCATCCTCAACAGGGATCCTCGCCTAAAAATTTCGACGCCTTGTCCGAAAGACCCAGTTCGGGAAGCTGCCGAAATTATACTAGGATCGAAAAGAAACGCAAGACTACCAGCTATTCTCCATTCCAGATGCTCTTCGGTCGAGACCTTCGTCTGCCTTGTGACCGCCTGTTTGATCGCCATACGGATGCGCCTTCATCGCCTGAGGAACACATCCAAGATATCCAGGCCCGTTTTGAAGTTATGCACCGTTCCGCACGAAAGCGAGTGAATGTGGCGACCAACACGAGAGCTACTGGACATAGATTCAACAAAGGAGACATAGTGTGGTTGTGGAACCCGATTCGACGAAAAGGAGTCACGCCTGAATTACTGTCACATTGGGATGGTCCGCACACAGTCCTAAACAGGCTGAATGACGTCGTGGTTCGGATACGTGAGTCTTCGAACTCTAAACCTAAAGTCGTTCATTACGACAGGTTAACTCATTACTATGGTCGTAGATCGTAATGTAAATAATTGTAAATAGTGTAAGACCATGGTCCTTTTTGTTTCTATATGTGTTTGTATTTAGTATTTGATTGCATTTATTGTTCATATTTTTTTTTGTTATTGTAATGTAATGCTTATTATTGCATTTATGCCACAGTTGTAAATTTGGCTTCCTGTACAAGGATTGTACTGCTCGGGACGATCAGTCCTTGGGAAGGGGGCAGTGTTACGGATTTGGTATTTAAATAACTAATGTTCGTTGAATTGTAAATTAAATGGTTTTATTTGCCGCGCAGTGCAGCGCGTGACGAATATTGAAAGAAAGCTAAGCCGGAAAATTGAAAATACAAGAGTGCGTGCGTGTAACATTTAAGAAGTATCTCTTTTTGATTTCGAGAAAGTACTAGAAAATTCTCGCGCGCGATTTTAAAATCTTATAAAAGGAGGAAAACTCTCAGTTCGTTGTAGTTACTTAGTTTGCTGTTGTTTTAAGAGTTTGTTTAGAGAATTCGCGGACTAGATTTCTTTAGCTGTTTTGAATTAAGTTCTCGAACGTTTGAGTAGTCAAAAGATAACTACTGTGAGATTTTATAATACTGCACGAATATCTGAGGAGAGTTAAGCATTTTTGGTGTAATAATAATAAATTTTGTTGATTTTTCATCGGTCTTGTGCATTCATTTCGTAAATATCCGGTACGCACGCAACAATAGAATTATAATAATGGACCTCGACACGTTTCATTACATACATTAATTTCAATTATAGAATTATAATGATGGACATCTAAACGTTTAAACATTACATTAATTTTAAATTCTGATTTTGTTTACATTTCAATGGTATACATTTCAATATCATATACATTTCAATGAAGTTCACAGTCACTAGAAGGGGACGAACTGTGAAATCTGTTCATAGACTGCAATTGTGACATACGCGACAGTAGGTTGAGTTCCTCCAGAACTCAAGGTGGGAGGATGTCGCTGCTGAGCCAGCCTCTCGCAGTTTTAATCCCTTATAAACTGAAGTGAACTCAGATCTAGAATAAACTAGAGAGACAGTATTGTCAGACACGAACGTAAGCAGAAATTAACGCCCCTTAGCGTACTTGTAATTAAACTCCTTCTATCGATTAAATTCTTCCTATATCTTTGTAAATACTAATAAAGTAAGTTTGTGGTGTGAAATTCTTCCATTTTTGGACTGGATTGTCATTTTAACTTAGATTACATCCAATTTTTAGTTTTATGACTTCACAGAAAACCCTGTCAGCTGTCAATGAAGAAGAAGAACAAAAGGTAAGTTTACCTTTTTCACATATTTTTATTGATCTTCTAAAACTCATTACGTATTTTATAATCATTGAACAGAAATGAAAAAAATTGACATACCTTTGCATTTAGTCGTAGAATACTGTCCATATTCTGGGAAACATTTGCACACAGTTTTGCCACTTTCCTTAACGCAGTCACCATTTTCACATTCACAAGCTGGAAGAAATGAAAGTATAAATTGTTGCAGTATATTCGACATAAAATATTTTATAACTGTAAAAACCTTGTTCTATGATTTGTGTTTATGGAAAGAAATCTAAAGTAAAAATCGCGGATATAGGATCACTAACATCACGTTTCACGTATTTTGTTTTCATAAACAGGTTCGCAGATTTATGGCAGCATGTCATAATTGACTATCATACTAATGAGTTCTTCACAGGCCGAACATTGAACCTTGAAATATGATTTTTAAATCGATATTTTGTCGCTGAACTATGTTTTCTAAAGTTAATGCAGTAAATCCAGCGTAATGATCTTATCCAGGTTGAAATAATGATTAAAAATAGAGTTAGACCAAAACCAGTCATCACCACCTTCTTAAGTCATTTTTAGTCAGCTCGGAGATAAGTGAATTTCAAAAAGGGGCAGTAACTCCCGCCCCCCGTGATGATTTAAGGCGGCGACTGAAAATTCAAGTGATATTGGAGGATGGGCACCATATAAACACTGTTTGCTAATGTTTGAAGAACACTGAGCGCCGAGATTTAATTCGAAAAGTACTTGTTTAAATCAGTAATGTGCATTTGCCCAGAAGTAGACAGATAGTACCTTTAACTATTGCATTCTCATATGTTGTCACCAATGGTATACATACCTTTAAAACTAGAAGTCTTTACAACGATTATTTAGATTTGGAGTCATGAAAACTAATACAATATGCACACTGCTGGCCATTCAAATATCCTTACCAGGAAGGAATGATCAGATGAAAGTCAAAATCACATAAAAGGAAGAAGACGTTGGAACATGCTTCAGCGCATTTAGACGAATCGGGAGGGGGAGGAACGACACCTGAAGCATTGCATAAAAGAAAAGTTGTGTAGTGGACTTCTCATTGGAAAAGTGCTTTGTAAGGTTGGAGTTTGCTCCGAATATCGTGTTATGACTCGAATAAGCAAAAAGCTTACCAGCAAGCTTCGAAATTCGATAGAGGCAGGATCGTTGCCTATCGAAAGTTGTAGATTATCGTTCCGTGATATCGCCGGTCGCAGTAGTTGACATGCGAATATAGAATCAATGGATTGCCGAGGGTCCTACTAAACGGCATGCAGGATCTCAACGTCCTGCCATGACTAACGCCCGAGAGGACAGACACATTGTGCGTCAGGCCTGCAAAACAGTACCACTGCATCACGGACCGTTAGTCTGGAGATAGCTACATTTGCAGCACGCCCAGTATCAGCTTGTAAGACGCTTCGACGTTTGGACTGTCAGCAGGATGACCATTATTTAGGCTTCCCTGGACAATGTAGCATAGAGATAGACGGCGACTCTGGTGTGCCAGACGACGAAGCTGGATATAGGAGTGGCACAGTCTCGCCTTTTCAAATGAATCCCGGTTCTACGTGAAGTATTTTCATGGTCGTATACGTGCCTGCAGTGTCCTAGAAGACGGCACGTCGCCTGCTTGCATTTGATTTCTGCATAGTAACCCCGCATCTGGTGTAATGGTTTGGGCAGCCATTGGGTACACGGCACACACATCTCTAACTCGGATCGACGGTAATTTGAACGCAGATGGATGCATTTCTGACATCTTACGTCCAATGGTTGGACCCTATCTTCGAGGCCTCCAAACGACATGATCCAACACGATAATGAAAGACCATATGCTGCACGTCGTATTCTGACTTTACTCGATGCACAGGGTATTCGCTTGCTCGCCTGACATGCACGGTCTCCAGATCTATCACCCATTGAAAACATCTGGTCATGAGCTGCTGAGAGACTGGCCTGCTACTAATATCCAGCTAATACGGTTGATAAGTGTAGCATAGACTTGAAGCGTCATGGAATGAGTTGCCGATTTCTGTCACCCAAGCCCGGTTTGCCTCCACGCATAATGGGTAAAGGCTATTTTACCTGCCAGGGGTGGCAGCTGTTTCTATTAATTTCGCACCCCTGTAATCGCCCGAAATGTTTACAGATTTAATCATTTTGTCTTTATGTAATACTGTTTACGTGCAATAAATATCCTTTTTTGTATTTGCTTTCCCTCATGTTGTTACAATTTTAATGGCCACCAGTGTAATTATAAAAAACACACTTTTCAATTTACATATGCAGTGTGAATCGTTCAGATCTTTAAAATCATTACCCTTACGAAAAGCCGACGTTTTAAAATCGCCGAAGACGTCAAGTAGGAAAAAGAAAAAGATGTCAGAATCTGAATCTGAGGAAACAACCCCGAAATATTCCAGTGAGGAGTGTGCTATCTCTGAATTTATTAAAAGCATGGGAGGACCCGACAAAGCAGCAAAAACAGTAATGGATATTATGAAAAATACAAAAATTACCGACGAAGAAATAGAGGCAAAGAAAAAAGAAATAGAAAGTAGAAGAGCCCAGAAAGAAGAGCCGGAAAAAGAAAAATGGATATCACCACGAAAAGTAGCAAAAATACCTCTGAACAGCGAACCGATGGAAATTGCTCAGACAAACAGATACGAACAATTAGAAGTCGATCAGACGAAAGACGATGCAGTACCTAATACTGACGAAAAACCACCACCCATAGTTTTCCAACAAGAAAAGATAGAATGGATGAGTATTGAAGAAGATTTAAGAAAAATATGCGAGGAAGAATTCGATGCGCAAATGAAATCAAAAGCGATCTTCGTTTACGTAAAGACATCCAACGATTTCAGAAAAACTACAGAATTATTAAAGAAAAGAGGAATTCCTTTTCACACATATCTGATGCAACACGAAAAACCTCTAAAGGTAATATTAAAAGATTTACCATGTAAAATAACAGAAGAAGCGATTCTTACGGATCTAGAGAGACGAAAATATCCGATTCTGAAAGTTAAACAATTCCGCAAAAGTTCAAAGAACAATTTTGAAAAACTGCCCATTTGGCTTCTGGAACTTAAATGCAAACGGCTACGCAATTTATGCTCTGAACAATATGTTCAGCTTTAACATAAAAATTGAAAAATATAACCCGAAAAAGAGACCCACACAGTGCTTTAGATGCCAGGAGTGGGGACACTCGCAACATCTATGCACTAATAAAGAACGATGCTGCAAATGTGGAGAAGAACACCGGAGCAATTTATGCACATTAAAAAGAGAAGAAAATCCAACCTGTCTGTTTTGTAAAGAGAAACAGGTGAGTAGTTACCGTGGATGTATAGAATATGAAAAGAAATTTGAGAAGATAGAACGGAAAAATATTCACTCTAAACCTAAAGACTATAAAGAACGCGCTGAAGACTTTCCATCGCTAACGACAGAAAATAAAAAAGAAAATAGAAGGAAAGAAACACCACTTTATAGCGAAAAAGTTAAAGGAAAAATCAAGAAATACCGAAAGAAATAAACGAAGCAATGCAATGGTTACAAAATGGAAATATCCAAGACTTTATCAGTAACATCATAAAACATATGGAAAATATAAAGAAAGCAAAAAACACAAGCGAAAAACTTGCCGCCGGTTTCCGTGCTGCAATGTATATTATGAAGATTGCCGAAGAGGAAAATTAGCTGAAAACATTTTTTAGAAAAAAGAAGGAAAAAATGGACTTTAATCTCAATTTGCTTAACTAGGCAAATTTTCTCTTTTCAAGCAGCAATGGTGTGGTCAGCACTTGGGAGGGTGACCCCCCACCTGACGGGCCTCGACGATTCACGTTTTAGACTTCTAGAGGGGAGGAGCCTAATTGCTGAAGAAAATACAGTTTGACTGAGGCTTTCGCCACCCGACCACTCTTCGTCTTCGGACGCGGTGTATTAAGATGCACCTTTGAACTTTAAAAACCCGTGAAAGGCCTAATGGCAACCTGATCTATTGGTAAAAACTCGTAGTAGTTGAGACCATAAGTGAAATTCAAGATTTCCGTTCTACCAAAAGAAGTTGTACTTCATCTTTTACCATGAATAAATTGCGCAAGCATGACACGCAAAATCGTGAAGCGTTCTACATTTTTGCTTCGGCAGTACACATATACCATGAATGAATTGTTCGCAACATTGATATGAAGATGACACGACAGTCGCAAAAGTAATGTATGTACGACTGAGATAAGATTACATTCCCTTGCGATCTGTGTGAAATTTGGAGAGCGGTGCAAGAGTAGTTGTCAGAATCAAAATTTCATTAGCGTATGCTGTTTTTTCTTACCATTTTCCTCGAAAAATCGCATTGTTTATTTTTATTTTGCTCTATCTATTTTCTTTGGTAAACATGATTGTCGTTCCTCCCTTTTTTACTTAAAAAGTTCTTAAAATGTTTTTTGCTAAAATATTTTTTTCTTACTTTAAGAAGAGGAACCAAGTTTTGAAAATCTTTAAAATTTTCCAATATCAGATCCAAACTAAGTTAGCTTTTTAGCGTAAATTTAAATGAGGGAGAATTCTTTGAACAAAGAGGTGTTACGAAAAATTTGTAATGGAACTGATGAAGATTTACGTTGTTTGCTTTTTTATAAAGAATTCAATATAAAAAGATATATTCCATAAAGAATTTTGCTTCAGAAGTTTTCCTAAATTTTCCAACATAGTTCTACCGTGTTTGGAAACAAAAAAAGCTGCTTTAATAGCAGACATGATAAAAAATTAGGTGCCAGTGTAGTAGTTAGTATTGATATAGTAACAGTTAATAATTTAATAACTTTATTACAGTATCAATTTATGCGATACTTGCCTTTCGATTCTTCAATCCCTCACATCTTTTGATAGTAATAATTCGTTAATTGCAAACATTAAATTTTTATATGAAGTCATTACTTGGTGTCACAAAATATTCTTCAGTTGAATAAAGTCTCATGTTGGGATCTTAGAAAACGAGAGGACTGACGGGCTGGTCAAAGAGGCTACTTTGGGTGAGGCTGAGAGGACTCTGAATGTCCAGGCTTCCAGAAAAATTATGATTTCTTAAATGAAAAAAAAAGTCTCTCCACTATGTTGAGAACTGTCATTTAAATTACACATAAGGGAAAAATACAATTATATCAAAAGTTTTACAGTAATAATAATGAAATTAATTTTGCTAGAGAACTAATGCATTTTGCTAACGATTTGTGGCTAACAATTTGATTACTAATAATTTGTTGGTGTGGAGATTTTAATTCAACGCCCATGTTTTAATTACACTTTAAAGCTTTACTTGTGCCGCCTAGACGGTACAGTGGTTAGGGGAACCGACAGCGATATCCAAGGACCCGGGCTCGAATCCCGGAAAAGCATGGTTGTAACTGCCCATCACTTCAAAATGTGGCCCATCTCTTACCTGCCTCCATAATAAAGTGATCACCACCTATGGTGTTTAGCAGCAGCCAAGCCGAAGTCGGCTGAGGGCCCGCCATTGGGGGAAAAAGAAGTTCCACTGATATATATGTTTAAAATTTTGTTTTACTCCTTCAAAATATACTTTATTTGTACGTGATTTTGTGTTAAAATTACATATGTTAGTGTTTATTGTTTAACTAGCATATGATCTTTCTTATTTAGATTTTTTTTAATGTTTTTTTCTCTCTCTTTTTCTGCCGTCGAGATCCAGTGGATTTAACCCCGCTGATCGTATTTAGTTTATTTTTACTTATTTTTTGATTTCTCGAGCTCCCTATTGCTCACTTGCTTTCCAAGTCTGTTTGCTTTCCTTCTTTCTTTCTTTCTTTTTCTCTTTCTCTCTCTCTCCTTTTTTAAGGACATAGTGTGTTATGGAGTAGAAAATGGCTTCCCCGCTTTATGTCCTTGTTTGTGGTTTGAAGTGGATCTCCCTCTTATAACCATATGGGCAATTTATTCTTCTAGGTGAATTGAGCTCGCACCTTACGTCGATCGATTAATATAGCTTTATCTGATAGAAATTTTAATAAATCGCCCAAATTGAGCCAGCACCTCCAAGGTAATGATGTGAATATACAAGAACTAAAATACCATTTCAATGTTTTTAAATCTCATTCCGAAATATTGCATAAATGCATAAAAAAAGGAAACGGAGAAATTAGACATTCACTAAGTTGTCTACTCTTCAAAAAATGACAAGATGAACTTTGTGGACTTTTGGAATCTTTTTACTGCCTAAAGAAACAATTTCAATGCATTTTGAAGATGAATACATAACCGAGACTTTTGGCCTATTTCCTATGCAATTTCAAAACACGTCTCCGAACTTAGAAGAATGTATTGAGCTACAAGCAAACAAGCTGCTGAAATTTAAATATAAACACGTGGCCCAGCATCTTTAGCAGGAGAATCAGATATTCTGGTAAAATGAGTATCATGCAGAAAATTTTTATAGTTTCGTTGTTTTATTTAGTGGAAAGCAGACTTAGCAGAATATTTAAATCCAATAACCGGAAACTGAAATCCGCTGCACATAACTAATCGCGACGATTTTAGTATGTTGATTGTAGAGTCATTGTTTGTACTTCCTTGTATGAAGTAAAAAGGAAGTATTGTAATCACGAAAAGATTCAGGCATGATAGTTGAACGAAAATATCCATTTTGACCGCTATCGAATGCAATTTAACTCTGTTTTTCTGTGACATTTGTATGTAAGGACAGAGTAAAGGACTCTTTTCCCACCAAAAAATTATCAAACTGATTTAAAAGGAGCTCTGAAGATAACTTTTTATGGCATCTGTGCGCATGTACGTATCTCGCCTAATTCAAAAACGAGTAGCCTCAGAACGTTGAAATTTTGTATATAGGTTAAAAATTTGTATGTAGGTTGAACGTTGAAAACTGGAAATTCCCTATAACATATAGATGTGCACCTCGTATTTTGGTTACAATCGGCCGCACCAAAACTATATAAATATACGTATATACATATTCACTCTGTTCCTCGGCTCAGTGATGTCAGTTTTTTATTCTTATATGTTTGTAAATTGGGCATTGTTTGCTTTAAAAGTGATTGAATTATGTTGTTCGTATCTTCCGGTTCAGGTTTTTATGCCTTTAGTAAATCTGTATGCAATATTTTTAGAATTATGAACAATTTAAAAGTTGTTTAAGTGCCGCTAAGCCTAATAATTTTTGCCATGTCAGCCATTGCTTGTTTATATTTGAAACAGCAGAATAGTGGATTTGTTGCCAATCTAGAGAAAGTAAGCTTCTCAATAACAAAGATAACGTCTTCTTTTATTATTGCAAATTAAATCACGATCCATTCTGGAATTTATTCGAGGAACTAAGTGTTTAAGACTTACTTCGTAATTTTTAATATAGTATTTTGACTTTTTATGTATTTTTGCCTTATTGCTAAGTCAGAACTGAATTAATTGAATGAGAAGTACTCAACCGTCTGTGAAAAACTGTTTCGTTTTTTTGTTTGCCTTGTTTAATTTCTTTTATACATCGTTTTAGATTTGATACAGTATTTGAATAGAACATGTGGCAACGATTAGATAATTCTTTAAATGATATAAATTTATATGCATTCTGAGTTAAAATATGGACGAAATATAACGCTGTTAAGTGAACCTAGCGCCAGAGTGTCACTGTGGTAAACAAATAGAGTGAACTTTAAAGAGTGCATTTATTCTATTTTGTTTTTTGCGCTTTCGACGAAGTAGATTTGATTCAATAAGTTAAAAAGAAATGCAAGAAAAAATGCGTATAATTTAATATTGCGTACAAGGAAATCATGTAGTGTACACATGAGATTTTATTTAACCAGGAGACATGAAAAATGAGAAATGCTCTGACAAGGACTCGAACCTAGATAAAGCCTTCGTTATTTTTAATGCATTTGTGCAATTCCAGACTGAGATTTAAAAGTGTTGAAATGGACCTCTCGAATACGCACGAAGTGTGCTTCCATTGCATCAGTCGCATGTTTGAAGGAGGGGCTCCTTTTATTCTGCTCCTTGTAAAGAACGCCTGGGGATTAGGGGACACAATCGCTGAATCCTACTAGTGACGAATTATTGTCCACCACCTTTTAGTTCAGGCTCCACTGTAAAAACATTAGGCTGCTTTCTTTCTTTCTCTTTTTTTAAGCAGGAGACAGAAAAAATGAGCAATGCACCTGCCGGGACTCGAACTTACACTTCTCGAATACGCGCCGAGTGGGTTTCTGTTACATCACGAAAGCATGTGGAAAGAAAATATATATATGTTAGAGAAGAAAATATATATAAAAGAAAATATATATATGTTAACCAGTAAGGTGCCGAATTTTAACAAATTGGCAGAAACTAATCACTGCCTTTTTTTACTTATTCAATTTGTACTGTTCTTTTTGTGATTATATATAGCTGGGTTTTTTTTCTTAATTTTATTAATACACAAATGTCACAGTTACTTTGTTAAATCTTGCACTTTTTCATAATAGAAGATGTGCATCAAAAGGGGGTTACTGAGGATTCAGGTTTTTTTTTAATCGGGAATAAATAAAAACATTTTTGAGAAATAGTTCCTTACGTTGCTGCAATTCAATGAGGATAATAATTTTAATTTATTTGATTTAATCAATTAGATAGTGAATAATAAACAAATTAATTTTAATAGCTTACTTTTAAACGCATGTTTCTTAATAATTTTTATCTTTACTTTTTAATAATACGTATATCTTACCTGATATAATTTCAAATACGTTCAATATATAACATATGCAACTTGTGATAGCTTTTATTAATATTTGTAATATTGTTTTACTTAACCAGAAATCAAAGATATTTGTTGATTCCAGAAGTTTTGCCGTTGGGTGTTGTTTGACTTACTGGTATCTTTAATAGCCTGTTTCGCTTCATGCCGTACGAAGACACCAGCATTAGAATCAGCTCAGGCCAGTTACAAGTATGTGGGGCACTAAAACAACATCAGAAAAAATTCGTAGTGTTTGTTATACTTACCAGTTTTTGTTAATTATAATTGTTGTAATTGTTATTATGCTAATCACCAATTTTTGGTAACTGTAATTATCCAAATCAGTATGTTACAATTACTCGCTATAATAATCATCTGAAAACCTGTCCTCATCAGGGGCCCTTAGCCGGCAGTTTATTCATAATTTAAAAAAAGGTTACAATAACTTTATTGAGTTACATATGACTTACAAATATACATATATAGAAATATATTTGTACACAATATTACATAACTTAAAATTTAAAATTTTTAAATTATGTAATATTGTGCTTAAGATGGCTAATAATTTTCAAAGGAATAGTAGAGAATGTTTCCCTGATGGCTCAATAAAAGCAGCAAAACACGCCAGCCGTGAACGTATACCCCGCAGACAACCATCTGTAATATTATGAGATGGCGACTGCAACTAAAACAGCACTATTTATAAATATTGCATTATTTAGAATCAGATAATTCTATCAAGAGACACGAGTATTATATTTGCATGCAAATAGCAATGCTAGACATGATTTTGCCGCTCATCTAACATTCAGTGATAAAGCAAAGTTTCATTTTTGTGGAATAGTGAACTGTCATAATGCCTGTATATATGGCATAGAAAATTATTATGCTGTACTTATTTTGTTGTGCATAATTATTACGTATTATTTGGAATTCTTAGTGATTATATTATTTTACTGTGGATAATGAATTTACAATATTTGTATTTCAGAATTAATGTTTAATATTTAGTTTTGTTTAAACTTTTCGTTCGTTTACAGCAAAGCTCTTTTACGTTTAGCTGAATATGTGATACAGATAAAAGGGCGCGCTTGTATTTCCGTTTCTCACGAGGCGGCTTCTTTAGGGGGTTAGGGGTTGGATTGCCCATCTGCATTTTTCTCTTTTCTTGCGGGGTTGAACACGCGTGTTTTGCTCGTTCGGAGGCGAATAGTTCTAAAGGGCGGCGTTATTTGACAGAGTTATAAGTTTGAAACATTCTTTCTGGTTTGCGTGGAAAAGGATTTGTCATTTTGTTAGAGAGTCTGAAATATTTTCGAATTTTCGTCGTTGTTTATCACCTCCGTCCCGCGTTTTCTCCTCCAGCTGTTCCGGCCACGCATGAATGATCAGCCATGCTTAAGTCAAGAGTATCAGAGAGAACTGATAGGATCTGTTGGTGAGAATCGTTGTTCTACTCTTGAAAAAGATGAACTCTTTTTCACTTCTTCGAAAAAGTGATAGCCTGCAGTTGAAATAGTTGAATAAACTTTCTTCTAAGTTTCTAGCGTTGAAATAGCCAACCATGAGTCTCTCGAACGTTGTCAGACGGTGGTTTTGTCAACTATTACGCATCGATTGAACGGTGTTTTCGACTTCAGAGACTTCATTTTTTTTTTTTTTTTTTTTTTTTTTTTTTTTTTGACATCGATGAAATAGCTATATGTAACAATGTTTTCCTTCGAGAACTATGTGACGGGTAACTTCACTGGTATAATGAACTATGCAGTGTGAATGGTGAAACTGAATGCTGTTGAATTCATCAACGTTTGAAAGATAACATTTCATTTTCTACTAAGTTTCTTGGCTTTGCCACTACTGATGTTTTTCTTCGGAGATATATTAATGTTTTTGAGCTTCTATTGTCAGAAACGTTTTGAAACCTAATTAGTAGTTTGCATTTGTGTTACGGAATTTGGGTGAACGCGAAATATTTGTCTTTTAACTTCTATCTTACTGCTTTATTCTGAAATAGAAACTCGTAGGAGAAGTAACCATAGTTTATACATTCATACATTAGATTGATTTTATTTGATTCCCATTGAATATTTTTTGTCAAGAGCTAAATAGAGGTTTTGTCAAGTACTGAGTATTGTAATCAATCTGATAATCGCTTTTTGTCTAAGAAAAAAACATACAATTTCAGCACATTAAAGTATTACTTTTATTTGGCCCTTTTTTTTTTAATAAGTTCTAGAAATTAAGACTCTTACTTATTTCTTTAACGTTTCTTTTCTGCATTAAATTATCAAATTTTTACAACTCATGTGTAAATGAACTTTAGTATTTTAACTTAAGTAAACTGGATTTCAGTAATTCATACCTATTTCACATTTCTTTCCTGTAAATGTATGTTTGCAGTCGCAAGCAAAATCAAGTTCTTTCACTGTGCACTTGCCTTCATTCTGACATGGATTTGAACTGCAGGGATCTAGAAAAAATAAAAGGAATATAAATTACTATCACTTATACTTTTCCACATTCAGATTTTTGATGCTCACATCACAAATATGCATTCAGACTCGGAATGTGAAGTGTATTCATATTTAAGTATTTGAGTATGATTATTTTAGACCGTTCATCGAAAGTATGTTAAATGAAGTAATTGCAATGAATGTTTTTCAAATTTTAATACAATGCACATTTTATTAGGCGAGAAATATTATTTTATAATTAGTACGGGAATTTTAGACATCTTTCTTTATAGTGGAATGCTGTTAGCTATTGGTAATTGGATTTTTTATTATTTATGAATAATTTCGAACACATAAAATGTTTCTTATTTATTTCACTCTTACACAAATTTGTATTTCTCTCTTTGAACAGAAGATTGCTCAACCAAACAGAAAAATCGAAATAATTTAATTTAGAATTATTACATATCTTATAAACAAATATTCGTATTTGCTGATCAGCCAAAGCTTCCGAAATTGATTTAGATTATTTATACTACTATAAAGCATTGATGAGCTATCTGCCCACGCAGAAGAATAATTTCTCGGAGAACATTGTAAAGAAAATTAGTTCACATATACATTACACTTGCGAAAAATCATGAAAACTCCTATGCAGCCTGTCCATTCTCAATTTGAATTTGGGTCGAACTATCAGTGTTACGTGGCACTAGTGCTCAACCTTTGGCGTTTCTTAAGCCCGCTAAATGATCAAGTGTGTTAGAGCAGAAGATTGTAAACCGCGTTTATATCTTTTTGGTAAATTCTATATAAGATGCGTTTATATTTATAAAATCTGAATGTTTTATGCATCCACTAAAATATTCACGTGTTTCGTGTTTCATCTGCAAATTCCTTTATAAAAGATTATTTCAGTGTTTGATCTTAACATATATAGTGGTATCAAGCGTAGGGAACACCCCGCGCAACGAAAGCGTGTAATAGTCTAAAAGTGTACCGTGTAACGAATCACACACGAAACGTTACGCTTATTATCACTTCGAACGTAAAACTAAATGCTTTTTAACTTCTGATTATGAAAATAAATAATAAAATAAAATTAAAAATGGTGAAAGAAGTAATAAAATAAATAATAATAAATGCAAATACCAGTCAGTGAAAAATTGCAAAATTTAACATAAAAAAACAGCAAATAATCTCATCTCTTAATATTGCTTTACCAGTAAAGAACTGTACACTGGTGTGCAAAAATTAAGGACGAGACGGTTTTTTCAATATAACTTTGTACAAAAGTTTTCCAAATCAACACATTTAATACCGTAAGATCCCCAATACGTAAGGACATGAGTAATGTAAGCAAAACTTACTAAAAGAGAAATCAGAGGGATAAAAAGAAGCTTTATTGAAAAAGTAGCATGGAGCACAATGCGACTGAAGGCCGAAACATCCCTGTGATGGGTGTCCAGCAAGAAACATCCGGTCTTAAATAGGGGATATGTTCTCCCCTAACTGGCTAGGCAGGTTTCACAGCGTCTGCCCATGCTTAGAATGAGGGTGTCAATGAGTTGTTGAGGCATTGCTGCCCATTCGTCTTGCAGCGCCAATCGAAGCTCCGGAATCGTTACTGGTGGTAAGGTACGAGCTGCCAAGCGTCTGCCTAGAAAATCCCATACATGCTCGATGGGATTGAGATCCGGAGATCGTGCCGGCCAATCCATACGTTCAATATCCTCACTCTCTAAGAGCTGTTCGGCAGCTACTATGCGATGACATGGTGCATTGTCGTCCATGAAAAGGAACTGCGGACCCATAGCGCCTCTATAAAGACGCACATACGGAAGAAGAATCTCGTTACAATAACGGGTCCCGTTGACTGAACCTGCGTCGAAGATGTGAAGGTCTGTACGACTACCAAGCATGATGCCTCCCCAAACGAGAACACCGCCACCTCCATACCTGTCCCTTTCAATGATGTTCGAGGGATGATTGCGGCTTCTCCGCTCTCTCCAGATGAGTATGCGATGCGAATCGCTACTCAGACTGAATCTGCTCTCATCTGTAAAGAGTACTCATTCATTGTCTCTCCAATTCCGGTGTTCCCGGCACCACAGACAACGCCTTCTCTGATGGGCAGGCGTTAGAGGTACACACCGTACAGGGCGTCGTGCAAACAGACCACCACCGTGCAGTCTTCTGGCCACGTTAAAACGCGATATCGGTCGTCCAGTCGGTTGTGTCGTGTGTCTAGCGATTTCTCCCGCTGTCTGCCGCCTGTTTCTTCTGGCCTGTAAGGCAATATACCGGTCATCTGCGGGTGTGGTTCCTCGTGAACGAACACTACTAAACCCCCGGATAGCTGTTCCTGTAGTTTGAAATTGTCTCCAAAGTCGTGAAACGATGCTGTGAGCAATTCGAACTCTGCAGAACACTGCGGCCTTCCTCCAACTTCCCAATGATTCGACCTCGGGTAAAAGCATCCAGATGTCGTCTAACAGATTGATTATTCGTCATTTCTCGCTGAGGCAGCAACTCGGTGTGATTTTAACTGATATACGGCGTGCAATCTCTTTACCAGAAATACTGATCTTACACCGACAACATGCTTTATACTACTCAGACACTCACCCATTACGTCTACCTGCATATCTGCGCATGTGCTACCGTACATCACCTTACTTAATCTCCTGATTGGTCTTTCTGTCCGCTCTGCCTCTTCGTTCAGCTGATATGCTAATTTTTCGACTTCGTCCTTAATTTGTGCACACCAGTGTAAGTTTACGTTTAGCAGCAGCATAAGGAAGCCCACAGGTAATGTGTTTTCAACAAGAAAAAGAGAACAGGAATTGTTCATTCCGACTGCAACTATCAAGGTCCTTCTTAAGCAATTGACAGTTATACAGACCATAGTCAAGCAAGGTAATCTTAACCAAACCGAAGTAGTAGCAAAGTGCTATAAAATAGCAGACGTATTCAGTAATAATGCTTGCCATACCTTAATTCTGGGGCCCATCAGCGGCCGAGCGGTAAAATCACTGAATACTGGTAGTTCGGTCCGAGGTTCGAATCCTGAGAACGGGCTGGCAGCATGGGCGTTTTTGTGGTTTTCCCCATGTGTAACGTGTATACGAGCCAGTTTCCCTTAAAAAGTTCTCCACAAAGGCATCCTTCCCCTTAGGCAGATAGCCCTATTGTGCTTTACCATAATCACACACGTACACATTATTATATTTATTAAGGTCTGTCCTTGATTCATTCTTTACAGCTATATTTCATCTCTTCATTCAAGTAACCAAAGCAGTAAAAGTGAATACTTGAAAGGTAATATGTGGATGAAAGCAAATGGAGAAGATACACGATCAATGACAGATTTTACAAAATTATCTCGATAGATTTCGGTGAAATTAAGGTACATGTCTACATACTCTCACTATTTGCATACCAACAAAACTTCTCAAGCTATTCTTTCACTAAAGCTGCTTTTTGAGGATGAACATTATTATTCATCACATGAAAGAGAGGATTCATTACCGTAGCACAGAATTTCATGAAGGGTTCAAGGAGTTTTAATCTCATCTGCTTTCAGTCTTGACAGTACTTTTCTGAATACGAGTAGATAGATGCACTAAATCTGAACCCATATCATCATACTTTCAAGAAAAAGGAGTGCTGTTCAAAGATTTTGTCCTGCTTATTGCACGTTTCTGATTATCGCCGTATAATTACTCTTTCATTATCGGATTCTGAAGCAAATCTTGGTTCATTTGTAATAACTATTTAAACTTTGTAAAATCACTTTCTATTCACTCCTGCTCAGTCAATCTATCGAGTGGTCAAGATGGATGAATACTGGCAACTCGATATGGAATAGAACCCAGGTGAATAAGCTGGCTGCATGCGCGGTTTTCTCCAATTCAAATTTGAACAATAACGAGTTTTGCTTAGAATGTCATCCGCGAAACATCTCTCGCGTTCGGCAGATAACTTTCGTATGCCTTCCAACATTCAAAGAACCTAACCTAGAGTAATCTTAATCGTACTATTCTAGTTTTAATATTTGAAGGAGCAAATTCTCTTGATGACCGGAGATATAATCCTTTGGTATTTAGTTTTTTCTCACGCTTACAGCAGGTATCGACGTTCCTACTGCTGTAGTGTACTTCATAGAGTTATTCGTTGACTGCTTTTAATAAGTGACGGTCAAAGTCTGGAAAAGAATAAAGATGATCAGTAATGAGTCTCAGGTAATTAAACTCCTTGTCTGGAAATATTTCCATAAACGAGGAATGAGCTGCAGAAAAATTAGGCATTTCCTTAGTAAACTATTTTTCTTCAAGTACTTCACTTTTATTTGGTAAAGTGTCTGCCAACATCAACCAGAAAATGTTTTCGTGCTTTGAAACTTTCAATTCCATATTCTATCCGTGAAAACTAAGAGCAAAGCACAAAATTTATTAGAAACACATTTGCAGAAAGCCTCATTGGAGTACATATTTCTTTGCTCAAAGAACGTTGTTTTGAATTTCCCTCTGGGCGTATTTCTTAAATCAGAAATATGGTAAGCAATTTCGAGAAGTAATACGAGCAAGTTCTCGATGATCCCATTTGAACAACAACGCAGAAGTAAAACAGAAAGCATTAGAATTATAATTTTAATTAGGTTATACAGGTTACCAGTAGAAAATGAATATGGAATAATGTACAGGGAGTTGCAAACTTTATAATTCATTACAAAAGTAACGCATGGAAAAAATATTATAAATACTAATTCCCTACCTTCTGAACACACAAAAAAGTCAATACTGTGAAACTTTAAGCTATGCTATGCAAAAAACATAAAAGTTATAATTTTAATTTGTTTTTTTATTATTTTTTTTTAAAAGAAGAAACCTCTCTACCCATTATTTCCTTAGCTGGGGCTTTTGCAGGTGCATCTCAATCTGTGCTGACAATATTATACGATGAATTTAATTTCTGAATTTTATAATGCAAAGAAAGTTCGGATTTTAGAAAGATACTAAATCTTTAAAGGATTTAATGAAGTTTATCGTAGTCAAAAAATAACTTTTTATACACTTTAGTTTTATTTACACATGCAAACACAATTTCTAGTTTCTAAATAATTTACTACTAAATAGATACCTCTCTCACAAAAGTCTCCTGAATATGGTTTCCTGCATTTGCATTTAAGGATTCCATTAACTGTTTCGCATTTTCCACCCTTCTGGCACGGATTTGGTTCGCAGAGATCTAAGATGAAAACCAAAATACATAAAGAAGTCTGTATAAAAAGTATTTTCTAATGAGAAACAAAAAAAAAATTCATTTGAAATAATTACTCTTTTCGCAGCTTTCTCCGGAATATGGAGATTTACAGGAACAGTAATGTCCGGTGGTGGTTAAGTTACATTTACCGTCATTTTTACATGGATTCGGTACACAGGGATCTGGAAAAGAGGAAAATGGGAATAAGTAATTTATTCATACTCCTCCTCTCAAAACGATCTTTATAGTTTAATTTTAGAAAAGTTTCAATATGTGCAGTTCTAAAATAATTTATTGTGAAATTTTAGCTTTAAAGACCCAGTTATCTATTTTTCAATGGAAGTATTTACACATTGTGGAATTTGTAGATATTATACGAAATTTGCAGATTTCTCATCTTTTAAATTTAATCTGTGCTTTTATTTCAGCTGCTTTTAATACAAACTGAGAGAAGAACTAATTACTACCATTATAAATAACCACTTCGCTATGGCTAATCTGCTGTTTCCTGGCAGCTAGTTCTGGCTCAGACTTCATTTTTCTGAATCGAATGAGGCTCTGACTTCATTTTTCTTTATTTGAAATTGTGATTTATTAATAAATATTCTTTTTTTATTCTATTATGGTCCTTGCATTTATTGTAGGTCTGTAAGATAACTAAGTTTCCAAGTCACATGTGTTCTTGAAAATTACTAAGATTTTTTGTTTCTATACTTTTGACTTTTACATTTAGAACTACATAGCTGACGTAACAATTTGAAAACTTATTGGCCGCTATAAAGGGTTATTAAACAAAATATTTAGTGCATATGAAGGAGATTTGTCAGAAAAATAGTTAGTATTTATGATCTGGTAATTCTCCGATAGAGTATTAAAAGTAAAATTCTATTATATATTCAGTAAGTATAACAGGTGGCAGGTGAGAGCGGATTCGGACACCCGGGGCGGCTTACTAGGACTAGTCCCGTATCGTCCGGAATCCGCAACTGTAGGTACAAGGCGATAATTCTTTGGCGTCCTAGAAGCCCGGCGTCAGGAGCTTAATAAAAACTAAGTATAAAACAGAATCAGAATAATTTGTTGAAAATTGTATTGATATTAAAACATTCCACAAAGCTGCATTCGATAAATTTATTGAAAGTGCTGTGCGCTGATCAAAATATTAATGTGAATCTTCGAGGATTAAGTATTAATCCATTCTCTCGCGTTCTTTTCATTTTGGTGGTTAATATACTGTTCTGGATTATTCTAGGCATGTTTAATTTTGGATCTTTCTGGAATAGAGTTTTCCATCTAAAAATACTCTATAAATTGCGGCAAAGTTCCAAAACATATTCTAGTATACTTACGAAATGAAAATCTGCGAATTAACGAAACTCAAGCATTTATATTTCTAAGATCTGCTGCACTATGGTAATAATTTACTCACTGAAATAGTTTATGTATATTACATAACGCTTTAAGTTAAAAAAGTAAAATTTCTGAATCAAAAACACATGGGAAGTATTAATATTATAACAAAAACCTGTGTTCTTGAAATAATAATTAACTTTTAAAATGCTTGATTACGAAAAAACGTGTGTCGTGTCATATAATACATTGCGAACCTACTAAATCCAACGTTCTAGTAAATTGATACAACTCACTTACGCTCATAGGTGCATGCAATTAATTTACGAGAATAGTTAGCCTTTAATATTCGCTTTTATCGGAATTTGCTTAGCGCGGAACTCAAAAGTTTTGCTACGAAAAGCCCAGCTGTGGTAAGATACTTCCCTGCAAAGCCGGTTTAGGATTGCAAGAAATTGGCAAGGATAGACAGGGTTGCCAAATTTGGTACGAAATCGCCCATTTTGTGACAAAATTAGCGATGTGCTTAGCGAGAACGCAATTTCCGTTCCAATGTAGACCACAAAGGTTCGATAATATTCAGGTCTGGTGACTGTGGTGGCCAGGGAAGATGGGACAACTCATCCTCGTGCTCAGAAAACCAGTCCTGGACAATGTGAGCTGTGTGAACAGGGGCTTTGTCGTCTTGGAAGACATCATCACCATCGGGGAACAAAGTTTGTACCATGGGATGAACTTGATCGGCCAAAATGTTCACATAAGTCTTGGCAGTCATGTGCCCTGACACAGTTATCATGGGGCTAGCAGAGAACCACGATATGGCTGCCCAAACCATAACAGAACCCCCGCCATGTTTCACTCTTGGCAACAAGCAGTTTGTATTATAGGCTTGAGATGGCGTTCTCCAGCCGTAAACTCGGCCAGAAGTGGGAAACAATGTGAAAGAAGACTCGTCAGACCATATTACTCGCTTCCACTGCTCTATAGTCCAGGCTTTATGACTTAAACACCACCTTTTCCTGTTACGGGCATTAGCATCACTGATGAGTGGCTTCTCAATTGCAGCACGGCCAGCAATTCCCTGTTTATGAAGCTCCCTTCTAATTGTTTTGGTACTCACAGGGTTCGGTAACACAACATTCATTTCAGCAGTAACTTTTGCAGCTGTGGTCTTCTTATTTTTCGTCACAATTGCCCTTAATGATCGTCTGTCACGATCACTCAGGACACACTTTCGTCCGCGTTGTGATTTAGCAGATGATGTTTTTCCGCTTTTCAAATATGCGGAATAAATCTTGGATATAGTACCTCTTGAAACACTAAACACCTCGGATACCTTGCTTACGGAAGCACCTACCATACGTGCTCCAACAATTTGCCCACGTTCGAAGTCTGTTAACTCTGACATAATGCAATGACAACCTCAAATAACAGTACTCCGACAACAACTGAACTGTTTAGCACATTTACGAAGTTGTATAGGTGGCGTCAGTAGTCAAAATTGCCAGCGCCACCTATATATTTCATTAAAATCAATCTTTCTTTTCAAACATGCATTTCACAAGGTGTTTCCATATTTTTGTTCATCCACTGTATATCTCTAATGAAATTCGAGGATATATATATATAAAGATTAAATGAAGTACAGCGAAAATGCATATATTTTAATAGGCCGTTCAAGAAAGTCATATTGTGTTCACATCATTTATTTTACATTCCACATGCTATATTTAAAGTTCATGTCTATTATTAAATAATGAAGAATCTGTTTGCATGTATGTTTCTACATTCCTCGCATTGCGGCAACACCTAAAGCCATCAGATCTTTAATATACGCAGTCCCTCATCCGAAAATAAGATTTCTTTTTAATTGATTTAATTATTCATACCAATTTAATGAATTTTTGGTTAACAAATAAAACAATTTGGAATCCAGCATTTTCAAAACTGTTCGACATAAAACACTTTTATATTCAGCTCATCAGACTTTTTTCATTTGACAAAACGTAAAATATGTATTTCCAAGTTTAATTATTAAGCTCACTTGTTTAAATGACGTGCTATTTAAATGCCCCTGCCTGAAATGGAATAAAGTAGTGTAAACGCAACTTATTAATTGTATTTAAAATGTATTTTCCCGATTGGCAACAACAGTTTTTTTTCAGAACGATAATAATTTTAACTGTAATGTTTTTGAGCAGTAATGTTGACGGTAATGTTTCTGAATAAAGCAAGTATCTAACAATTAATGTTTGAACGGTAATGTTTGACGGAATGTGTTTTTAATAAATGAACTAATTAATTGCTAACATTTCAGAAGTGGGATAAACTAGAATTATTATCTAGATTTAACAACGTATTGCCTTAACGTACGCTAAGCCTAAGCTGAATGCGGAAGCTCGCCTAAACTAAAGTAGAAAGGTACGTAAATTTATAAACTGTTCATGTTATGTCTAAATACTAAACGGAAAGAACTTAAGTACAATTATTGTATTATTATTTGAAAATTGAAGTCTAAGATGGCCTATTTGGTGCTACTTTGGTAGACGGTTGCACGGATTTTAGCGATTTTTTGGCGATTTTTCTTTTGGCGAGTAATGCAACTTATGGTAAACCCATTGCTGGATAAGTTATTTATGGTAACCGATACTTTGTTGTCATTTATTAAAAAAAATAATGCATTTTATCATGCATAAATTCCGTGTTTTAATTATTTATGGCTTCTAAATATTAAAAATCAATTTAATTTTGCATTTTTATTTGAAATAAAAATTTTGTTGTTTATAATATTTTATATAACTTTATGTTGTGGATGATGTAATCAATGACGTCACCTTACTTAAAAAGTAATTGGTTTTATAAATATCTATAAATTTAATCTAATGTTTTAAACATTATTTATGACTTTTAAATATTAAAATAAAACTTAATTTTACATTTGTTTTAAAAATGATTTTATTATGAATGATTATTTAAATAATTTTAATTCTATGCGTGATGTAATCAGCTCCTTGATTGGTTACTGAATATTTGTGCATTACTGCGCCATTTTAAATTTTTATTATTCATCTCTTCGAATTCCTCAGATTTCAAATGGAACGGATATCCTTGTTTCGAAGATGAATGTTGTTATTGGTAATTACCAAGAATTATTGGTATTGGAGTAAAACAATTGCCCTTTGAGACCTTATTTTGGCCAACCTGTCTTTTCTAATCTAAGATTCCTAATCTAAGATTTATTTATAAATTGGCTACTTTTCCGTTTGGCCGGCGCAATTTCCCATTCCGCCGGCGCAAGCGATAAAGTCGCCGAAAATGGTAGAACTGATGCCAAAGGGAATATCTTCGCTGATAACCTTTCACGGCACTTTTTCAAAACAAGTCGCTGAGATTTATTATCAGATTTACTTTTTTTTTTTTTTTTTTTTTCAATATTGGCATACATTTACATAGAATTTTTTTAATTATAATATTGAAATAATTCTTGCATTTAAACTCGTGTTCCATACTGAGATTTAACTTGAAATTAATGTAGATAATTCCTGAGAGAATCAGATTTTGGTAGCGTACTTTACGTGAGATGAGATCGTTTGGGATCACGTGATATTATCCTGCGAATCAAGAGGTTATACCATGAAAGCATAGTACATCTTTAATTTAACGTCTTTAAATTCTTAAATTAACGTCTTTTACAAATATGTCAAAAATGGATGAAAAACCAATGAAAATTTGGGATTTGCCCAGGACAGAGGAAGAATCCGTCAGATTCTTTCAAGCGAAAGGCGTTTTGCCTAACATTGCTATTTGTGAAAATAATCATGAAATGAAATTATATTTCGGAGACGAAATTCAATGGCGTTGCAACCTTTCAACTTGCCGCAGTAAAAGAAGTATACGGAAAGGCACATGGTTTGAATCATCGAGATTGAGTTTCTTGAAGTGTTTAAGATGCATTTATGGTTGGAGTGAAGAATTAACCTCAGTTAAATGGTGTGAAAAGCAGTTGGAAATCAGTCACGGAACAGTTTTGGATTGGAATAACTACATGCGAGAGGTTTGTGTTTGTAGGAGGCCCTGGTATCATCGTTGAAGTGGATGAAAGTATGTTTACGAAACGCAAAAACAACGCGGGACGGATTTTACCACAACAGTGGATCTTTGGTGGAGTTTGTCGTGAAACAAACGAATGTTTCTTTGTGATGGTGCCAAACCGATCCATGAGTATTATATTAGAGGCAATAAATGAAAACATCGAAAAAGGAACTACAATATATTCCGATTCATGGAAATCATATTGCACTGAAAAACTGGAAGAGGAAAGTTTCGAACATTTCAAAGTGAACCATAAATACAATTTTGTAGATCCGGAAACTGGAACGCACACGCAAAAAATTGAAAGACTATGGGGAAGCACAAAATAGCGGAATAAGAAACACAGAGGAGCTGCTCGGCATCATCTGGGAAGTTACCTCGCCAAATTTATGTGGCGAAAGGACACAAAAGACCCATTTGAAAAAATCCTAAACGATATTAAAATATTTATGCCTCCAAAATAAAAAAAAATGTTTAAAATTCTTAGAATTAACATTTCTTAACATTTTTTTTTATGTGTATACTGTGTGTTGTCGCCAATAAAGTCTGCTTGGTGAGATTTGCGCCTGAGAAAGGGAAATGGCGAGGTTTGCGCCGGCGAAACGGAAAAGTACCATAAATTGTTAATAGCGTCAGAGGAAATTTATTTTAAATTTTTGGAGGAAACCTCGCTAATTGCTTCTTCAATGAAGTGCGAGAAATGTGGATAACAGATGAATATGGTTAAAAGAGCCGATTTAATTATGATTCCGATTTTTTTATGTGATACTTATCAATAAACAACAGGTGGTACAATTCGGTTTCGGGGACCGTAAAAAATTGCAGCGAAAATGCATGCGCAAAAGCGCCAAATCTAGCAAACTCGCTCATTAAACAGCACTCCACGCCAAATCTCGCGAACGCGCTGATTTCAAATTGCGTAAGTTTTAGATAGTTCTATATTTGCAAGTCGCCATTGAAATACTAGTTTAATTTTTTAATTCTCTTTATGATAAAGCTATGGATTTTACAATTTGGGAATTGCCGAGTGAAGAAAAGTCTACAATAGAATTTTTTCAAAAAGAAAAAAAAATGGCATCATTCATGATAGAAAATTATGCTTGAACAATTATGAGATGAAATTATGCTTTATCGATAACACGGTAGCAAAATGGCGGTGCAGGAAAGAAACCTGTAATGAGTATGTTTCCATTCAGTTATTTTGGCCTTTTTTATATAAATAATAATAATAATAAATTGTATGATGTGAAATTAACCTTTTTATCTAAATTAAAATAATAATCTGAAACAGTTATTTACTCTTATGCTTCCATTCAGTCATGTTTAGCCTTTTTTATATAAATTATAATAATAAAAAAGTACTATATGAAAGTAACTTTTCATCTAAATTAAAACATCAATCTTAAATAGTTATTCGCTATTACACTTCCTTTCTTGCGTTAGGGTTGCCGCAATTATTTTTGGCAGCATTGGCATCAACAATAGTTTGGCGATTTTTTACGGCCCTCGAAACCGAATAGTACCCAACAGGTTAAATGACTCAAAAAAATGTAAGTACATATTTTTCTTTTATTTTATAATTGCATACTTTAATTTTTGTTAAAAAATTAATACACTATTTTCAAAAATTGCTGAGATAATTATTGTCACATAGTGACTTAAAAGAACTTGCTTTGGAACTTGATGTAGGTGTCTCTTCTGCTATTAAAATTGTAGGCTTAAGAGATATGATTTTGAATAGTAAGAATTATAATGAAGACTTTACTAAACAAATGCTAGATAGAATTATAAATGATCGTTTAGACAGGGATCGTTTAGATAGACTTTAAAGTTAGAAATTTTAGAAAAAGATAAGCAAAGAGCATTTGAAATGGAAATTATAGAAAGAGATAAGCAAAGACCATTTGAACTTAAAAAATTGAAAAGAGAAGCTGAAATCAGAAGTAGCAATGTAAATGATTCTGTTCCTTCTAATGTTAGTTGAAGTAATATTTGTGATATGAGTAAATTAATGCATAAGTATGATTTGAATAAAGGTGATATAAGTTTTTATTTAGTTTTATTTGAGAGACAGGCACAACGTATTGGGTTAGAAGAACAAAACTGATTTTGTCAGCTGTTGGATCTGTTGCCTTATGGAATAACTCAATTAATTGCCCGTGAATCAGAAGAAAAAGCTAACGACTATAAGCACGTTATCTAACTGCTACTGAGAAAATTTAAGTTAAGCCCTGAACAGTTTGGGCAAAAGTTCGTTGATCATATTAAAACGTTGCGTAATACGTGGAAGAACTTCACGTTTGAATTAAAAAATGATTTTCAAGAGTGGCTTGCTGGATTAAATGTAACAGATTTTGACTCTTTAAAACAACTTATTATTACGGATCAACTAAAGAAAAGGGTCCCCGCTGCTATCCGAGACCATTTCATTGATGATTGGTCTAAATTCATTAATTCTGAAGAGTTGGCTGAAAAACTAGATGAATATGAAAATATTTGGGCAGGGATAAAAGTACTTCAAGTAGAAAATAAAACTTTTAGGCATAATTCAAAGCCCAAATCTGGTTCTAAATTTTATGAAGGATCCTATAATCAGTATTCAAGACAAAGAAATGTTAACGATTCCATGCAGACAGATGGTAATTTCAAAGTGAGTTTTAAAAAAAGTTTTGATAATAAATACAATCTGAGAGATAAATTTTATAAAACAGACGAAAGGAAAAGGGGATATAATTCTGGCATCCGCAATGAAAAGGGTGAGCCGAAATGCTTCAATTCTAATGATTATGGACATATAGCGACTAATTGTCCTCAACCTAAAAACGAAATTATTTGCAGGAAATGTAATGAAAAGGGTCCTACTTTTAAAAAGTGTAGTCTAAGAATCCAGACTTGACAAATGTTAAAAATAATTTATCCGTGGACCAGAATTCATGTGTTTCACCAGCTGTATATTTGAAGCATGCTTCCATCAATAATGGAGAAGAAATTACTGCAGTCATAGATACGGGTTCTAGTTCGTGTTTATTGAAACTGTCTGCGGCTAAGAAACTGAATCTTATTATAAAACCCGATGTGGAGGAATTGTTTGGCTTTGGGAACCAGAGTAAACCAGCCGCTAGAACATTGGGAAAAGTAACTGTTAACTTAGAGATTGATAATGTGGAAGGAAAGGACATTACAGTTCGCATTGTAGGAGATGAAACTCAACCATGCGACTTATTAATTGGTCGAACATGGACTGATTTACCACATATTGCATACGCCAAGATAGGTAATACCTTGCACATACGTTATGCTAATGACTGCCCATTTTCACAGTTGCAAAATGATAGCAACACTCCGCGAATTAAACTGAAGGCTTCCCAAGAAACTTGAATCGAAAGTAATACGGTTAATTTCGTGAAAGTTAAAACTGATGAAATAAATAACGGTTATGTTTTAATAAGTGGATCGGAAGATGAGTTGGGCTCATTATTGGAAGTAATACAGGGAGAAACAGTGATACCAGTCCCTAACTACAGCGATCGAAAACTAATTTTGAAAGAGAATCAATGTATCGGTACAGCGGAAGTAGCAGAATTAGTTGAACCAAGTTCAGATCAGAAAACTGAAAATTCAAGTCAAATAGAAATAATGATAATAAATGAAATTAAGAAGTTTAAGAGAGGGATTACTTTAGAAGAAATTAAAGTTAATAACAATATTACGCGAGAGAGAAAACAGGAAGTTTTACATTTGATAAATGAGTATCGAGATTGTTTTGCATTAAATATGAAGGAATTTCGAGAGTACTGTCAAAATAATGGAATCAGTCATGCACTCAATTCAACTCAACATCCAAGTGGTAATGGAATGGTGGAAAGAGCAAATCGAACAATTTTGGCTACGATTAAAACGAGTATGGAAAATCCGAATCAGAGAATCACCAAAATTTAACGACGGATTGATGAGGATGCTTACAGATGAAGACGCAAATGAATGGGAGAATTCAGTAATCTTACAGAATGAAGCTAGAAAGAGAACTGAAGATATGCAGATGAAAATGAAAGCAAATTATGACAAGAAGAAAAGTAATTCTTTAACATTCGAACGAGGAGAAATAGTAGTTATGAGAAGAGTACCGAAATCAACTGGAGAATCAACAAAAACACAACAAAAGTATCGAGGAGACCTTTGGTAGTTACAGAAGTTTTACCAAGTGATACCTATAGAGTGACTCAATTAGAAGAGAAGGTGAAAGGACATTTCTTTAGTATGGCAGCTCATGTGAGCCAATTAAAGTCATAGCAGTGTCAAGCTGAATCAGAAAAAGACGATGATGATGGTAATGACATTAGAGTTACTGGAGATAACGATAACAACACGCCGCATATTACTAAACTAGGACACGGAAAAAGAATAGAAAACGACGGTGAATCTATAATTACAGCTAAAGACTTTCGAACTATAAACATTAATATTACAGATTTAATTTTTTTAAATATAAGTTCTTAATGTTCCGAGGTCGTAACTAAGTCAGGATGACCGAAGTAAACGCAACGTATTAATTTTATTTAAAATGTATTTTCCTGATTGGCAACAATAGTTTTTTTAGAACGGTAATAATTTGAACTGTAATGTTTTTGAGCAGTAATGTTGACAGTAATGTTTCTGAATAAAGCAAGTATCTAACAATTAATGTTTCACAGAATGTGTTTTTAATAAAGGAACTAATTAATTGCTAACAGAAGTATTTGCAAATAACAAGAATACACCTTTAATCTTAATCCTAATCCCTAGGAAATTATTGTGGCGGTTACCATATCAAGAATTAAGTTAGATAAGAGTTAAAAGAATTAAGATTTGCAAGAAACGATTTTGCACTCGCTGGAAACAGGAGGAGCAGATTTGAAGGCCAACGCATAGCTCAAAAACATTTAAAGATATTTAAAGGATCTTATTAATCTTGAACATCGTGGTATCACTAACATTCGGAACAAGGTCGTGAAAGATGAAGTCATAGATAACATTCTGCGTTATTTAAAGTGTACAAATAAATGCATAGAACCACCAAAAACTTGCATGGTTTAATATTAAACAAGGTGTAGAACTTTAGGAGGAGATGTTGAAATAGGGTGTCTTTGAGATCTTGTGTGTCCACGAAATTAATAATGTAGGAGTTGAGTTATCAGTAGAAGTTGGTTTGATGCAGTATAAAACACAATGTCCATATATGAATTTATAGACAGGGGATTGTATTACGGGGTACTGAAGTTCACTGCTCAAAACAATTAGGATATATTGTAAGTTCGATATGATATAACCATATAATCGACAGCGTTTTTGACAAAAATGAAATAGAAGAGGTTCAGAAAGGAAATTATAACGTTCAAAAAGTTGGGAATATGCAAATTTTGTCTGTAACGTCAAAAATTAAGCGTATTAGATAAGAAGTGAAAAGTTAACTGCAGTATTCCTTCTGTAGGAGCAGATTAAACAAGTGCTGAATTTTATAACAATGCATACGATGTCTCAACAAAATGAGTTAGCGGAATCGATACACGGACGGTGGACAGCCGTCTATCGTTTACAGACGGGTAAAATATAATTCGTTGTAACGAAAGTGTTAGAAATTCCTCACTGTCATTTCCAGACTATGGAATTGATTTTTTTGCTGTGGGCTACATCTCTCTAAGCTGCTGCTATGCTAAGATGGAAATGTTTGAGTCGATGTACTTTGTTGCTCATTGTTGTGCCAAAGTTTCACTTATATTGTAAATAATATAACAAGATAATGATCACCTTCATTGGATCCAGAGGTTCTCAACCAGGAAAGAATTCCTCCTGGAGGGGCAGGATGTTATCAACATTTTATTTACCTGTCAAGTATTTAGTTTTATTTCATGAACATAAAAATTGTATTTATTCAAGTTTTGGTATTTATCAATATATTTTATGATTAGTTTGATTTATATTATTTTATTAGTATAATTTATAAAATACATTGAAAATGACTTACATTTAAATAAATGTGTAGGTATTTTTCGAGTTTGGAAATACGGGGATGATCGTCAAGAAAAGCAATAAGGAATGCAAGGAGGAAAAACGTTTGAGAACCACAGATTTAATCTTTATTTAATATTATTTATATATTGTCTAATTTCGTTTAATCTATATTTAGACTTCATCCCAAGTCTCAAAATGTCTACACCAACTTTAAATTTGAATTTATTATATGCATTTTCTACATCCTCCCATTCTCATTCCTATGCAATTCATACCGTAATGAATCTCACGTATTCGTTTATTTTATTTGTTAAAGAATCTGGACTTACTAGTAGTTACTTAATCTGATAAACTAAAGTATTTAATTTGGTACTTCAATTTGTCCTTAGTTGTTACTTAAATTGACAAACTCAAGCTGCAAGATTAATTTCCTCGTTGAACAAATTTTGGGCAAAAATAAAATGAGACAAATTGTTTTTTATGTTTCCTATAAAATCATTTCTAAACAAAAACAAAAATCATAATTTTGCTGAATGTTGCTACATTCACGTAAATTTAGAAGAATAATAAGATATAGCATTACAAATTTAAAATATATTGTGTATAGCTAGAGTCTACCATCTATAGGATAATCTCTACCGATTTCTTTTTATAATGATTTTTCCTCTTACACTAAATTAATTATTTGAAAATTGAATATATTTATATTCATAGGGATATAACCTCGTCTGATGTAATATTATGACAATTCTTGATACTTGATTTTGATGTTAAATGAATGCTGTAGTAAAAAACTGCAAAATTTGAATTGTATTTTCTCTTATTATAAAAAATTATGGTCATCGTGCATAATTTAGTAAAGATTCTAAGAAACGGGTGTAAAATTTGTCATGTTTGATTTCTTACATCCTTATACATCCCAAAGAAAATGTAAAAGCTCAAATTGTTTGACTGAAATTTGTGCTGAATCCGAATTATAGGAACAATTGAAATGTATACATGCAAAAAACATAGAAAGGTTTTACATTAATTTAGAAATAATACCTCTTTCGCAAAACGTTCCTTCATATGGTTTCACACAGTTACATTTAAGGACTCCATTAACAGTTTCACATGTACCACCATTTTGGCACGGATTCGTCTTGCAAAGATCTAAAAGAAATCAGGAAGCTACATATATAAGATTAAAGGTTTTCAACGCATGTCCTAATTACCAATTGAAATACTGTTATTGGAAATCGTTACCATTTTCGCAGTTTTTCCCTGAATATGGAGATTTACAGGAGCAGTTATATCCGGTGCTTATCATGTTACATTTCCCATAATTCTTACAAGGATTTGGATTGCATGGGTCTGCAAAAAAGGAAAGTAAGAAAACTAACAGCATAATCAAGAAGAAAAAACGATTTAGGTATTTATCTGCCGTGAGAAAACTTAACTACATCATGAAGTGATTTTATTAAACTGGTACCTTTTTCACAAAAGTTTCCTGAATATGGCTTCACACATTTACAGTTAAGAACTCCATTAATAGTCTCACATGTCCCACCATTTTGGCATGGCTTCTCCTTGCAAAGATCTATTATTAAAAAAGAGACAGAAAGTTTCAAATATGAATTTCCCGTCTTTCTTTTAAAGGTGTCTCCTATTTAGAAGTTTCACTACTCTTATTCGAAAGAGTTACCTTTTTCGCATTTGCTTCCTGAGTATGGGGATTTACAGGAGCATTTATATCCGGTGTTGGTCACATTACATTTCCCATCGTTCATGCAAGGATTTGGATTGCATGGATCTGGGAAAAATTAAAGAAAGAAGATTAAATGCATTATCGAGAGAGAAAAAACATAAGTATTTACATGCTGTGCATAAATTTCAATGAAGACAATCTTGAAGTAATTTTGATAAACTGATACCTTTTTCACAAAATTTTCCTGAATATGACTTCACACATTTACAGTTAAGAACTCCATTAATAGTCTCACATGTCCCACCGTTTTGGCATGGCTTATCCTTGCAAAAATCTATTATTAAAATGAGACAGAAAGTTTCAAATATGAATTTCCCCTCTTTCTTTTAAAGGTGTCTCCTATTTAGAAGTTTAAATACTCTTATTCGAAAGAGTTACCTTTTTCGCATTTGCTTCCTGAGTATGGAGATTTACAGAAGCATTTATATTCTGTGTAGGTCACATTACATTTTCCATCGTTCATGCAAGGATTTGGATTGCATGGATCTTGAAAAATGAAAGAAAGAAGATTAAATGCATTATCGAGAGAGATAAAACAAAAGTATTTACATGCTGTGCATAAATTTCAATGAATACAATCTTGAAGTGAATTTGATAAACTGATACGTTTTTCACAAAATTTTCCTTAATATGGCTTCACACATTTACAGTTAAGAACTCCATTAATAGTCTCACATGTCCCACCATTTTGGTATGACTTATCCTTGCAAAGATCTATTATTAAATAAAAGATAGAAAGTTTCAAATATGAATTTCCCCTCTTTCTTTTAAAGGAGTCTCCTATTTAGAAGTTTAAATACTCTTATTCGAAAGAGTTACCTTTTTCGCATTTGCTTCCTGAGTATGGGGATTTACAGGAGCATTTATATCCGGTGTTGATCACACTACATTTTCCATCGTTCATGCAAGGATTTGGATTGCATGGATCTGGAAAAATGAAAGAAAGAAGATTAAATGCATTATCGAGAGAGATAAAACATAAGTATTTACATGCTGTGCATAAATTATAATGAAGGCAATCTTGAAGTGATTTTGATAAACTGATACCTTTTTCACAAAATTTTCCTGAATATGACTTCACACATTTACAGTTAAGAACTCCATTAATAGTCTCACATATCCCACCATTTTGGCATGGCTTATCCTTGCAAAGATCTATTATTAAAAAAAAAGACAGAAAGTTTCAAATATGAATTTCCCCTCTTTCTTTTAAAGGTGTCTCCTATTTAGAAGTTTAAATACTCTTATTCGAAAGAGTTACCTTTTTCGCATTTGCTTCCTGAGTATGGGGATTTACAGGAGCATTTATATCCGGTGTTGGTCACATTACATTTCCCATCGTTCATGCAAGGATTTGGATTGCATGGATCTGGGAAAAATGAAAGAAAGAAGATTAAATGCATTATCGAGAGAGAAAAAACATAAGTATTTACATGCTGTGTATAAATTTCAATGAATAGAATCTTGAAGTGATTTTGATGAACTAATACCTTTTTCACAAACCTTTCCTGAATATGGCTTCACACATTTACAGTTAAGAACCCCATTAACACTTTGACTGCCATGGCTATCATATGTGATATCCAGTGATATTTCCGTTGAGACACTGGCTATCCGATATGATAGCCATGGTGTTTCAACACTTCAGGCCATGGCTATCAAATATGTTATCAGTTACATGAAAATCGTATTGGAGCTATTGTTGGGCGCCCTACGATGTGTTAGGTATACGTGGTTTGCGCAAATTGGTATATGTGACGATTTTATGAGCTAAGTTTTATGAAAAATTAAATATTTGGAACATGCAACAAAAAAGGGAATATATATAAATAGAGAGAGAGTATGTGATAAATATATATAAAATATATGATAAATACATATATTTGCAATTTGTGAAAGTAAAAAGAATATAAATACATCATGTTATTGCCTTTATTTCAGGATAAAGTTACATTCAGTGTTTAGCATTGAAGCAATTACGACACATTTGAGGCTGGTCAGGACAATTGTCACAGTATGTGGAAGTTAGTTTTGCTTTTTTTCTGGCTTGTTCACGACCCTCTGTCTTAGAAATATTGATATAGCATATATGGCATTTACGTCGTACCTTTTTACCATTTTCATGGATCCTATCAATCAGGTGGTGCGTTTTTTTACTTGTTTGCTCATTACGATCAGGATCTATAGCCATACCAAGCAACTGGAAAACTAATCTCTCTCTAAATTTACGAATTTTCATTTTGGATTTTGTTACATGTCGATATACAACCCATGCGTTAACTACTGCAACGCCTAACAACAATTCTAATCCTAGTTTTCTGTACCACTTAACACCTTTTCTTAGTGTTGTGGCATAAGCCCCCATCTGATCTGACAAATCTATGCCAGCTTTGCCTTTATTGTATGCCAATATGGCTTCAGGTTTTTCTAAAGCCCTTCGATATTGTCTATTTGTTTTTGTGCTGGTAGATGGTTGTTCAGATAATAAGTTGGTTGAGGGTATGACTGCAAATTGATTTGCGCTGGTTGATGGCATGCTTTGTAGAAGGCTTTGGCTTGTTGAAGTAGTTGCAGCATGTTGATTTGTATTTTTCCCTTGCTCCATTTGCAATGCTCGTTTTTTCCTAGGTGCAACTGGAACAAATATAGGTGCATGTTTTGTGCTCAATATCCGAACATCACGGGTGTCCTTCCATTTTAACACAACAATGCCATTCTCGTCTTCTCTGGAAATCATTTCTCCTTTCTTTAAGTTTGCTTGGAGGACTTCCTTTGGGATATCTCTTTTATTTGCTCTTAGTGTTCCAACAACATGCGTTTTTTTATCTAGCAAACACTTTGCCAAATCATAACTAGTATAAAAATTGTCTATATAGAGAGTTCTGCCTTGATTGAGAAGTAATTCCGCTAGTTCCAAACACACACTTTTTACTAATCCGGTTTCACGCTCTCCAGATGCAGACTTTCCAGTATAGACTTTAAGACCCCATGTATATCCATCAACTGAACACAGCTTGAACAGTTTGACTCCATAACGATGGGATTTATTTGGAATATATTGCCTGAAAATTAGGCGCCCTCTCCATGGAACAAGAGTTTCATCTATAACGAAATCTTCTCCCGGGTAAAATAGGGCTTTGAACTTTTGTTGTAGCATGTCAACTAGGTGCTGTATTTTTCGCAGCCTGTTACTGGTATCGCTCGTTTCATTTTTATCAAAATGAAGCATAGTTAGTAATATCTGAAAACGATTTCGTGGAATTGTCATGTTGTAGACTCCATTTTGTGACCAATAGTCTTCCAAACGACCTAGTGGTACCAAACCCATCCACATCATCTATCCTAAGAATTTTTTCATTTCTTCATGATTTGTTTCATTCCACCGATTTATCCTGGAATGCTTCAATTTTGGTTGTGATGAAATAATTTGCCCTGCATATCTGTTTGTTTCAACAACAATGTGGTTAATGATCTCTTCATCAACAAGTAGTAAAAATATATCCAATGGTGTGCTTTGTTGTGAAATGTCTGATTGCAAACCATGCTTTCCGATAAACTCAAACACTTTTTGTCTGCCCACATATTCTGTCCATCCATCGGTGGTCATTATATTATTCTCCTGGTCATAACTGTCGGGTAGGTCTGTCAAATCCTCAAATTCTTCATCAGATACCACAGCTTGAATAACGTCTTCAATAACATTATCAATATCATCGTCCATATCAGTTTCGTCAGATGAGCTTTCAGGGGAATACGCAGGATCCGCGTCAGAATCAAATAAATCAAAGTCTTCATCATCCCATGAATCATAGCATCTCATAGCCGCAGCTTCAATTTCTTCCAAAGTTAACTTTTTCTTGCTCATTGTAATAAAAATTCAAATAATTCTAACCTAAACAAAATAATAGAAATAAAATCATATAAATAAAATAAGAAAAAAAACCTGAAACTATAATCTTTTAAGCTCATTCTTTCATATATTTGAATTTAAGATATTCTACTACAGAACATAAATCTAAATAAAAAAGTTTATTGATAAATGACGAATTTAGCTGGCTATCAAATAAGATAGCCATGGCCACGCATGGAAGAATTTACACTAACTTTCGTGGTGTGCTTTGGCTATCATTTTTGGTAGCCAGGATGAAAATCTCCCCATGTGTTACAAAATGAGTCAGATTGAAAAATATTGTTTTTATATATAGTTTTATGTTGAAAAAAATACAAATTACACAAAAAAAATGTTTGGCCCCGTGCTGAACATTTGCAATTTTGGCTTGGCAGTCAAAGTGCACATGTCCCACCATTCTGGCATGGCTTGTTCTTGCAAAGATTTGTTATTAAAAATAAATAAATCGAAATATCATCTGCCCCTTTTTTATTCAGAAGTATCTCCTGATTAGAAATGTAAATACGTATATTCAAAATACCTATTTCGCATTGGTTTCCTGTGTATGGGGATTTACAGGAGCAGTTATATCCGGTACTCGTCTCGCTGCATTTTCCATCGTTCTTGCAAGGATTTGGATTGCATGGATCTGGGAAAACTGAAAGTAAGAAGGCTAGATGTATAATCGAGCGTGAAAAAGAAGAAAGTATTTATATGCTCTGTGGAAATCTTGAAAAAAAAAAGTCTTAAAGTGATTTTTGTTAAACTGATAAATTTTTCACAAAACGTTTCTGAGTATGGTTTCCCATCATTACTGTTAATGACTCAGAGAGTTAAGAGTTTAATTTTTAAGAGTTTCACATGTGTCTGCATTTTGGCATTTCTTCTTCTCGCAAACATCTAAGGATACAATAACTGGAAGGAGAAAGCGAGATAATGCAACTATTTGTAGTGCTGCGTGTTAGTTTGAGCTCCCAAAGTGTGTAACTTTAACTGCGTAAAACGTATGATCGTATGAATAAGTTTTATATCATTAGAGAGCCTAAAATGAGAGAAATTGATTGGTACAAGTGCCGATACAGTTGGACTAATCATCTGTAAGTCATTAGCGTTTCAATTATACATCTTGAATGCTTGAAGTTTCAACAGTGTTCTGCATTTGAAAGCCTGACTAACGCTTAGGTATGTGCTTCTAAACTGAAATTGATTGGACCCCATTGATGATATTATGTATAATTAATTTATATTAGATTTGTAGTACAAAAACAATACCTTTCATCTGATATAAGGTTTCTTTTTTACAAAATATCTAAAAATATTGAATTTATGGTCAATTTAAAAACATTTTGTTAAATTTTTGTTTCATATTTGAATTTGTAGAAACCATTGTTACAAAATTCATGCAGAAGCTCAAAAATAGCACGTGCAAAATATTTTCATATGTCACCAATAAATAAATACAGCTATTTAACGTTATTAAAACTAATAATTCAATTAAAAAAATAAATAAATAAAATCTTACATAAGTAGTCATAAACAACTAAATCTTAAATTGAAATTGAAATTGAGTGGAAAAATAAAATTTGGATTTTATTTTAAGACTTGTTTTCAACTCTTATGTGTTTTTAACTAATTTCAATGGCTTCCACTACTCTATCAGTATCGGCCTCTGCACCCTCTTCAATTGCTTCTGAGAGAATTATTCCAGCTTTTATCTTTGATCCAACAGTTTCTAGAGCCAATAATTTAGGAAGAAGCTCTTTTATCTTAAAATATATAGGTGCAGAAAACGCTCATCATAGATTAAACAAGGCTGATCAAAAATTAATCATAGACGTCATTGAACTGGCACACAAGCTACTTGTCGAACAAGAACTTATTATTGCGAATCTACAAGGACAAATTGAAACATTACGAGAACACAACGACTCTCTCCAAAAAGTTATTTCAATCATAGAACTTCCCAATTCTAATCCCACAACTATTACCCCAGCTCCATATTGATCATACATCAGAAAAGCCAGAACCTCCCTTTACACTGGTGCAAAGAAAGAAAAGGAAACCCCGTCAGCATTTAACCTCAACAGAAAACGTCCTTATAATAGTTTCAAAAGATCCAAATAGTACACCTAAAAATATACAACAACAATTGGCAACTCAGTTGAACCCGAAGAAGTTGAGGATTTCTATCAAGCAAATTCGGCCTACAAGATCAAAAGAATTATTAATCCGTTGTACTTCTAAAGAGTACGTCACAAAACTAAAAGAACCCATTTGATCGGATAAAACCATCTGTGATACGTTACATTTAAGAGCACCAAAACCGTTGAAAGATTCCATAATTGTGTTTGGTGTATCATCTGAATTTACAGCGGACGACCTTATTTCAGCTTTTGAGACTCATTTACCTTCTGAAAAAGGAGGAGCAATTCACCCTAAAACTCAGATTCATCGTACGAATTCTAAGACCAATTGGATAATTAACTTGAATAGAAGCTATTTTATTAATTTAGGACAACAAGGACGAATTTACTTGGGATTTAATTCCTGCCCGTTTAGACGCTACGTTTGCTTGCTTCGCTGTTTCAACTGTCAAGGCCTAGGCCATCAGAGCCGCACCTGCGCAGAATCTCCTTCCTGTGTCCAGCGTGCTAAAGCACACGAAGTACCAATTTCTCATTGCCAGGAAATTCCGACGTGCATTAACTGTACGAACTCTAACCTAAATAAAGGTACCCATTTTGATTGCAATCACTCGGCTAATTCCAAGTTATGCCCGACTTACAAAAGGGAACTGTAGCAACTATTGAGGAACCTCAATCAGAATTAAGTTCCACTTCTCTTCATAGTTTCAAAAGCCTAAAGTTTCTACAGTGTAATTTACAAAGATCCATAGTTGCAACAAAACAGGCCTGTTTAAGAACCATATACTACTAAAGATAACACACTAATTGGTTCTACTTTCTAGTAACAGGATCTTTCTCTCTCATAATAAATTGGCTGCTATAGTCTACAATGGCTCCTTGTCTCCCATGATATGGAGGACAACTGAACATACCATCTCTATAGCCTTGGATACAGCAGAAGGTTGCTTTCTGATCGCTTCTACTTATTTTCCATCCAGTGAAAATATAGATTCCTTACTATTTTATTTGAACTAAATTACCTTAAACTGTGTTCATTCAAAAATTACATCTTAGGAGGAAACTTCAATGCATCAAGCTCGCTATGGGGTGCAACATCAGAAAACTCAAGATCAGCTCCACTCATAGATTTCACTGGAGCTAATCACTTGGTGATTCTAAATTCTACTGATTCTCTACCGACTTTTGATACTCTTCGTGCAAAAGGCTGGCCGGACCTGACACTTTCAACTATTAACCTAGCACCGCTAATACAAGATTGGACAGTCCATGACTTTATCACTTTAAGTGATCATAATGCTATTACTTTTAGTTTCCATGCCACCCTCACTGCAAATTTCAAAACACGCTTCAAAACTTTCTATGGTGGAAGTACAAAACTAAAGAGGCACATTTTTCCTTCTATAGACACACTCACCAAGAATCTCAGAGTATGCAATATAACTACAGATTTCGACAACGTCTACAACCAACTGATAACATGCTGTAAGATAGCACATCGACAAACATTTCGAATAAAAGACTCACACACGTACTGATATTTCTTGGTGGTCTGTTACCTTATCTACGGATCGCAGAAATTTACGAAAACTCAGAAGAGAAGCACAAGCAACAACTGACCCTGCTATTCGTCATGACCTATTTGTTAACTATAAAAAATCACAAGCCGCTTTTTAACGAAAAATTGCATCTGCCAAGCAAGATTCCTGGCTGCAATTTTGCACAAAAACAGTGGGCACCTACGAGACAGCTTTCCAATTGCCACAGATAAGATCTTCAGGCCCACAGTTCTACCAGCAGAAATACTCCCAATGGCTGAGTCACCAATAGATACAATAAAATTCGTTCTTTCTTCCCTTTTCAAGAATGATCCACCAGCTGATGACACAGCACAGCAATCAAAATTGAGAGCCAAATTTAATAAATATGATTCATATAGGCAGTCTACTGAACCTCCTCTAAATAAATATGAATTGGCAAAGATATTAAAATGCCTTAAACCGAAAAAGCCCCAGGGCCCGATAGCATAGACAATGCTATCATTCAAATGCTTTTTAAATTTGTTCCTGACCTTATTATATTATTTATATATACTTGTTGGAGACTCCGACACTTCCCTTTACATACAAAAAGAGCAGAAGTGGTACTGTTTCATAAGAAAGGCAAGGCTCCTGTTCAACCATCTTCTTACCGTCCTATATGTCTTCTCCCAGCTTTTGGAAATCTCCTGGAACGTGTTATCCTGGGTAGATTACTGTGGGTCCTTGACACTTAGCCAACAACCACTTAGCCGACGGGAAACTTAACCGACTTCAGTTAGCCGACACAGACATTTAGTCGACACGGACACATAGCCGACAGGACATTTAGCCGACACGGACAGTTAGCCGACAAGACACTTAGCCCGCACGGACACTTAGCCGACAGGACATTTAGCCGGCACACAGAATTCGCCGTCAGGGCATTTAGCTACGGGACAGTTAGTCAAGACATTTAGTCAACAGGACATTAAGCCGACAATGACGTTTTAGCTGACTCGTACCCAATAATTATTTAAAGTTAACAATCAATTACAAAATTTCTCCACTTCTCCATAAGTTCAATATTTAAGTTATTTTTTTCATCTATCAGTAAAATTCATTTTTCGATTGTTGAAGATCTCATACGTGCTTTTCATTTATTGTGTTAATTTAGCATTGTTTGATATATATCGTGCTGTTTGGTGTACGAGGGTAAGTTGAAAAATAAGTTTCCCCTGTCGACTGCGGTCAAAGTTGTATATGAAAGTCAAAAAATAGAATGAGACATTAAATATATGACATACCTTTATTTTTCCACATAGGTACCAAGTACATTGAGACATTTGTCATATCGCTTGATAAGCTTCAAAAAGCCCTCCAGGAAGAAATCAGGGCTTTGCATATGGAAGAAGCGTTGAACGGCTTGTTTCACTTCAGTATTGCTTCCAAAGCACCTTCCCCCGAGATTTTTCTTCAAAGCCGGAAACAGATGGAAGTCGCTTGGTGCGAGATCAGGACTGTATGGCGGATGGTGTAGGCGCTCCCAACCAAGAGTTGCAATATGGTTTTGCTTTGCCGTCGCCGAATGTGGTCTGGCATTGTCATCCAACAGCAGAACGCCAGATGTGAGAAGGCCAGGCCGCTTTTTCCGAATCGCCTCTTTCAATTTCGACAGGGTGTCACAGTAGCGCATAGCATTGATGGTTCCAACCTCCAAAAAGTCCAGCAACAAGACTCCTTGGGCGTCCCAGAAAACTGTGAGGAGCACTTTACCTGCAGAGGGAGTTGTTTTGAAATTCTTTCGGACAGGTGATGACGGATGTTTCCACTCCATAGATGCGGCCTTCGATTCTGGCGTGAAATGGTGGACACACATTTCACCCCCTGTCACAATCCATAACAGAAAGTCATTGCCATCTTCATGGTAACGCACGAGATGTTCCAGGCTGACTCCCATGCGTTGTTCCTTGTGTGTCAAGGTCAATTGTCGGGGCAACCATCGTGCTGACACTTTTCTGTATCGAAGAATGTCGTGGATGATTTTCGAGCTCGCTTATGTGAGATTCCAAGTTCTTCCGCTACTTCATCGATGGTGATACGCCGGTTCGCTCTAAATTATGTCATCCACCTTCCTGACATTTGCATCTGTAGTGGCCGTGCGCGTCCGTCCAACTCTCGGTATGCCCTCCACTTGCTGACGTCCATCACTGAATATGCGACACCATCTCCGCATCCATTTGCTTCGACATCACACCTGGCCCATAGACTTCCACGAGGCGGTTATGAATTTCTGTTCCTGATACTCCACGTGCCCATTCATAGCGGATAACCGCTCTCACTTCCTCCTTTGACCACGAATTCAAAACTCACCTTCTCTCCATACCTACCGAGGCTCAAATGAAAGGCTGGTCTCCGCTTTGTGCAGGCACTGCAACAGCGCCAACTGCTTGATTTGCAGTGACCTCTACCCAATGGTGTATCAATGACTTGCGCGTTTTCCTGCTGTGTCGCCTTTCGCTCATAGCCGTTCAACGCTTCTTCCATATGCAAATCCCTGATTTTTTCCTGGAGGGGTTTTTGAAGCTTATCAAGCGATATAACAAATGTCTCAATGTACTTGGTACCTATGTGGAAAAATAAAGGTATGTCATACCTTTAATGTCTCATTCTGTTTTTTTACTTTCATACACAACTCTGACCACAGTCGACAGGGGAAACTTATTTTTCAACTTACCTACGTATATTGGCTAAATTGAAAAAGCGCTGAAATTTCTCGTCAAGGAATATGAATTAAATTTCGAAAGGAAAAAGAATTTTTTTAGCTAAGTAGGGCGGTCACTTAATTGCATTTTAATATGGGATCTTCAAAAATTATCCGTAAAGCTTCTTCATTTAAACAACTTTCACATCATTAATAATTTTTCTTGTTTACTTAATGATATTAATTTTCCAATCTCGCTCTTCCAAATGCTTTCAAATTTCTAATATCTTTACGTTTCATTACTATTTTGCTCATCATATCGTGTTGCATTCCTTCGAATAAAAATTGTCTGGCTCATCCCACTAATGAAATTTCATTCCCTGTCATGAAAAATCTGAAAAATGCAAGAAAATTATTGTTATTCTTGAATTAATCTTTTTTATAGAAACATATCGCGGTGAGGGTTAGTTTAGCAAATATATTTTATTTTGTTAGTAAAATCAATTTAGAAAAGTGAATTTTTAAGACCAGGAAAGGTATGAATTATTTGTGACCTCTATAATTTGCAGTTCATGCCACCATACTTGAGATAAAAATTCTGTAACATTTTATTGACCACGCTTCTCGCTTAAAATACTTACTTAGGTTAATGTTTATAGCCCTAAACTAGTGCTTAATGTTGAATTTAGAAGTAAAATATTCTTTAAGGTATTGTTTTATTCATAACTAGAGCTGCAGAAGGAGGCGGACACAATCCAAGTAGGACGGAAGAAAGCGTGTCAGATCGTGAAAAGTTACCGTTATGTAGTGCCATCTATCGATGCTAGATTTAAATAGATCACTCATGTCAGTAGATAATATTATGTACTATGTTTTGAAAGTCACGATGTGTAATTTTCGGCGCAAATCTCGCCAAGCAGACTTTATTGGCGACAACATACACATAAAAAGTTTTAGCAAATGTTAGTTCTAAGAATTTTTTTATTTTGAAGGTATAAAATCTCAAGCAAACTACGCTACAAAAATATAATTATCTCTAATTATCTACATTAATTTCAAGTTAACTCTTAATTTGAAATAAAAGTTTAAATGGAAGAATTACTTCAATTAGTACGAACGGCTTATTCAGAAATTATGTAAAACCGCAGCGCTTTACTTCGCTAGTGCATTCTCAATTAGAATTGATGAATTTAACCCTTGACTTTGCGTTTTCTATATTTTCGCCTTCGGGTGAGCGGTCTGATTGCATTTTAATTGACTTAATTACCACAAATGGCCTTAGGGCATAATACTATCTGATAAAAATTATATGTAATCGTATGCCAATATTTAAAGAAACAATCAATCTGATAATAAATGGCTGAGACTTGTTTGAAAAATGAGGCGTAAAAGGTTACCAGCGAGGATATTCCGTTTGGCATCGGTCGTACCATTATTGGCGACTTTACCTTCTGTGCCGGCAAAACGGAAAAGTACCATAATATGTTATATTAATGTTTTTCTTATAAAATATACCTTTTCTCAATATCTCTTAAAAATGAATAAATATTCATTTAATTTTTCCTTCATTTAATTTTTTTTAATCTCTCATTCCTTCTCTTTCTCGTTTTCCGTTTAGCTACAGGGTAATCGGAAAATTTTTCGTGCCCATTTTCCTGAATGTATTAATAAAGTTCTAGCCTAAAAAGGCAATTTTCATTGGAAGAGACTGGTTATGCATTAAGTAAAACGGTCACTCTATTTCTGTTAAACTCAGCAGCTGCCGAGCGGTAAAGTTACTGAACACTGACAGTTCAGTCCAAATTTGAATACCGCGAACAGACAGGCTGTTTTCGTGGTTTTTCCCATGTGTAACATGTATACGAGGCAGTTTTCCTTAGAAAGTTCTCCACGAAGGCATCCCTCCTCTTAGCCAAATATCCCTTTGGCTTTGCCGTAATTACATAAACCAAACTTACTTTTGTTAGGTGGCCGCTAAACAAAAAACGAGAAAGAGAAGGAATGGAAGATGAAAAAAAATTAAATAATGAGATATGAAATGAAAATTTATACATTTTACCCAGATATTGAGAAAAGTTATATTTTATCAGAAAAACATTAATATAACATATTAATTGCAAATTACACATCGCTACTTTCAAAACATAGTAAATAATATTATCTATTTACATGACAGATATAGTTAAATCTAGCATAGTTAGATGGTACTACATTACGGTGACTTTTCACGATTTGTCACTTTGCTCCGCCTTACTTTGTGGCCCCCCTTCTGCAGCTTCAGTTTTGAAGAAAACAAAACCTTAAAGAATATTTTACTTCTAAATTAAACATTATGAACTAGTTTAGGGCAATAAACATTAACCTAAGTAAGTATTTTAAGCGAGAGGCGTGGTCAATAAAATGTCACAATATTTTTATCTCAAGAATGGGGACATGAACTGCAAATTATAGAGGTCACAAATAATTTATACTTTTTGCTGGTCTTAAAAATTCACTTTTCTAAATTGTTTTTACTAACAAAATAAAATATATTTGCTAAACTAACCTTCACCGCGATATGTTTCTATAAAAGAGTATAATTCAAGAATAACAATAATTTTATTGCATTTTTCAGATTTTTCATGACAGGGAAAGGAAATTTCATTAGTTGGAGGAGCCAAGCGATTTTTTAAGGGAAGGAATGCAAAACAATGTGATGAGCAAAATAGTAATGAAACGTAAAGATATTAGAAATTTGAAAGCATTTGGAAGAGCGAGATTGGAAAATTAATATCATTAAGTAAACAAGAAAAATTATTAAATGATGTGAAAGCTGATTAAATGAAGAAGCTTTACGGATAACTTTTGAAGATCCAGTATTAAAATGCAATTAAGTGACCGCCCTACTTAGCTAAAAAAATTCTTTTTCCTTTCGAAATTTAATTCATATTCCTTGAGGAGAAATTTCAGCGCTTTTTCAATTTAGCCAATATACACCAAACAGCATGATACATATCAAACAATGCTAAATTAACACAATAATTAAAAGCACGTATGAGATCTTCAAGAATCGAAAACTGAATTTTACTGATAAGTGAAAAAAATAATTTAAATATTGAACTTATGGAAAAGTCGAGAACTTTTGTAATTGATTGCAAATTTAAATAATTATTGGGTACGTGTCAGCTAAAACGTCACTGTCGGCTTAGTGTCCTGTTGAATAAATGTCTTGACAGTTAACTGTCCCTTAGCTAAGTGCCCTGACGGCGAATTCTGTGTGTCGGCTAAATGTCCTGTCGGCTAACTGTCCGTGTCAGCTAAATGTCCTGTCGGCTAAGTGTCCGTGTCGACTAAATGTCTATGTCGGCTAAATGTCCTGTCGGCTAACTGGTGTCGGCTAAGTGTCCGCGACCGGATTACAATACATCTTATTTCGTAATAATGTTCAGGACCCCTCACAATTTAGTGTTCTTATAGACAAATCAACAGAATAGGCAATTTCGAGTCTTCTTTCAGTTATTCGAGCCAACATAGAAAAGAAGCTTCACTCTCTCATTATTATCTTAAATATTCAAGGAGCCTTTTACTCTCTTAGGGGGCCAGACATCCTTGATGCCTTGGTCACTATGGAGTGTCCAGGCGATCTCGTAGACCTCATAAGAAGCTATCTCCAAGACCGCTCCATTCAAGTTACTCTAGACTCTGGAATTGTTGCACAAAAATTACATCGAGGATGCCCTCAGGGCTCATGTTTAGGTCTTACGGATTCGCAAATTCATCACTCCAAGAGTTTAAAAATACACCCAATTGTTCTATCATAGCATATGCAGATGACTTTATTCTTATTGTAAACGGGAAATCAAAATTACAATCAGCAGTACAATATTACCTTGATAAGTTCACCAAATGAGCTAGAGATCACAAAATTACTATTCCAATCTGTAAAACTCAAGCTATGACAATAGGAGCTGTAGCCCTTCCTAAACGAAAGCCCACAATTAAATTGTATAGAACCTCTATTAAGGTAGTTCAACAAGTCAAGTCTCACAATTGACTCCGGACATTTTTGGCTGCCGCACCTGAAAAATATTAAGAATCTAATTGAAATTTTGAATAATAACATGATGACTAAAAACTGGCTAAAACCTGGGCCACGGCTAAAATCACGGATAAAACTTGGGGTGTCTCTTCTTCCTTACTAAACATTTGGTATCAGACAGTCACAGAAAGCATCATTTTGCACTGTGCTGGTGTCTGGGCAACTTCTCTAACTAAACATGAACGCCGTCATCTTCTCTCCATACAAAGAATGCTCCTTCTACAAATCAGTAGGGGTTACCGCACAAGTTCGACAGAAGCCCTACAAGTACTAACTGGTATTCCTTCTCTCAACCTAACTGCGGAGCGAGAAGCAATACATTCCTGCATATTAAGATTGAAAAAACACATCACTGTACGGAATATTCGCTTTTTAGCTTCAGACTACGAGACGAAAAATTCAGATTATATTTGCCACCCTTCTCATTCGCGTACTGAAGTAGGCACAGACTGTGGTCTGTGTGTCATGCTAAATGATACTGTGAAACACACTTGGAAAAGAAGTTGAAGTAATCATAACTCAATATTCCAAGCTAAATTGACAGCAATAAAGAAAGCTATCCAACACTCCTATAGATTCGATACACAAGCCCATATTTGCAGTGACTCTTTATCTAGTTTGGAGGCAATTGGTGGTATAAATTCCAGAAATCCGCTAGTCACAGAAATACAAAAATTACTTCTCAACATAATAGCAGAATTTCGTCCCCTGTTATACTGGGTTCCAGCACATACGGGCATTGTTGGCAATGAGCTTACGGACAAACTGGCCAAGCAAGCAGCAACTGGCATGAACTTGGCGGAACATCCCTTGCCCTTGCCAAGTTCTTATCTCAAAAGGATTACTTATAAGCACTTAATGAATCACTGGCAATCCAGATGGAATATTGCACCAACAGGAAGACGAACTTTTCGTTTTTGTCCCCATGTCTCGACTAAGATGCTTACATATTCTTCTGCATTGACAACCTTTCTTTCAGGCCATGGACCTTTCATAACGTATCTTCATCGATTTGGTGTTACAGAACTAGACACTTGTGAATGTGGCCAGTAAGGAACTCCGGATCATTATGCCTTTTCCTGTTGTCTTACGAAACCTTATCACTTGACCAAGCCATCTAATCAATACTGGAAAAAATGGATTTTACACCTATTAAAAACTAAGAGAGCTCTTAACTAAACTGACTAAAATATTACAATTCTGTAAAGAAAGATATTCATAATCATCAACATAAGATAGCGACATTCGTACTCATCAAATAGCTAAGTAATCGTTGTATAATCTTTGTATAAATATTTTTTTAAAATTTTTATACATTCATTTATTTATTTTTTATTTATATTTACGTTTATTTATTTGCATATATTTATGCATTTTATTTATATTACTTTTTCTATATTTATTTTTGTTTTTATTTTTATTTTTCCTTTAATTTATTTTATTTTATTTTTTTACTATATTAAGTATTTGTAAAATTTAATCTGCAATTTTGTTTTTAAGGTATTAAGTACCAATTTATAACTCTGAATTACATGTAGCATATGAATGCAAGTTGTCTTTGTTTTTGAAATACTGCTACTGTAAGTACTGCCTGATTTTGTGAAAAAATATGTAAAGCCCTATCCTGGTAGTGGCGACTGCTAGATTTTACTTGATTTCCTGCTGAGCAGGCACTATTCTGTTTGGCATACACCTTAGGTCAGAAGCGATCTCAGTGGCGATAAATAAATAAATAAAATAACTGGAAGCTCCAGAATATTCATTTTCAATCAATATATCTTTTTTATAACTGCCTTCTACTAAATCATTTTTATAACTGTCTCCTATTTTTTCTAACTGCCTCCTAATTAGTACAGTTTGTACCGGGTAATAAGTTTTTGTGTAGGCCTTCATAAAAATCGGGAATTGAGCGGAGGAGTTTATATTGATAAGTGCAGTTTAAATACCTGTATTTTAGTACAATTATGTGAAGTTTTATTATATTGAATTAATTTAGATATAATGAGTTTTTAAAAATTTATTCATTGTCACTAAAATTTAATTTTTATATAAATTGTAGCATATGATTTAATATTTCTTTCTATTTAAATTATTAAAGTTTATCATATAAATATAATATACAGTGGTGGCCAAAATTGTGGACACTTTTGGAAATTTTTATACTTTTGAACTTTGTAAGCTTATAGAAAATGTTACGTTTCGCAAAATGCAAACTTTTATATATCATTTTAAAGAGAATTTATTACTGAATTCAATACAAAACACAAAATTCAATTATTTGCAATACAAAAACAGTTATATGTACTTTAATATAAATAAAAAAACACAGTTATGAAGTTGTTTGTAATGTCTAGCTTTCCTGGCCAATCACTGTTCGTATTCTGAGAACCAATCAAATGTTAATAACTGCCAGTAGAAGCTGACATCATGTTTACACTTGAAACAATTCATTATTTTGCTTTGTTCTGTAGAAGGAGGACGTCACGAAAAAGAGTAGATTGGACACCTAGAAAGATATGTAATATTATTGTGTTACGAGAAAGTGGTCTTTCCTATGTTGAAATTGCAAGACAGGTGGGTGGTTCAGTGACTACATCTGGAGTCTGAAAGTTTTGTTTACGATATCAGGAGACAAATTCAATAAAAAACAAAGAATTAAAAGGCCAAAAATGGTGGACCACATCTATTGATGACAGAAGAATAAAAAGACTATGTCTCCAAGATAGAAAAATGTCATCAGCGGCCATCAGAAGTGATCTGAATGATGCTGGTGTTTCTGTCAGTTCAAGAACAATCAGGAGAAGATTAACAGATGTTGGACTGTAAGGTAGAATTCCACGAAAAAAGTCTTATCTTAATTTTCAGCGACAAAAAAAGACTACAGTGTGCAAAGGAAAACATTAATTGGACAGATGATCAGTGGTCACAAGTTATATGGAGTGATGAAACTAAGATATCGTTATTCGGTAGGGATGGGAGAAAATATGTAAGACGTAGAATAGGAGAAGAGCTACATCCTGACCGCATTCAAGCAACTGTGAAGAACCCAGTTAGTGTTATGATTTGGTCATGCATGTCAGCAGATGGTATTGGTCGCCTTCATGTCATCTATGGGACACTGAATACCTGAAAATACATTGACACTACTCTAGAACCAAAACTTCTACCTTCCATCAGAGATCTCTTTCCCAACAATGCATCGTTTATTTTTTTAGCAGGATTCTGCTCCTTGCCACACGGCCAAAATATCGAAAGAGTGGTTTCGTACAAAGAGGATTAAATTGTTGTCATGGCCAGGAAACAGTCCTGACCTCAATCCTATCGAAAATTTGTGGCACCGTTTGAAAACTCTTGTCCGAATGAGGCGACCATCAAATAAAAGGGAACTAATTGAGGCTATAATTGTTTCCTGGCATCATGTAATAACGAAAGAAGAGCTTAAAACTCTTGACAGCTCAATTAAACGTCGATGTGAGGCCGTAATCAAAAATAAAGGGTACCCTACTAAGTACTGATAACTCACTGCAATCATCACTATCTAATGCATATCGATAACTATTATCGTTTAACATATTTTGTATTGCAAATAATTGAATTTAGTGTTTTGTACTGAATTCAGTAATAAATTCTCTTTAAAATGATATATACAAGTTTGCATTTTGTGAAACGTAACGTTTTCTATAAGCATACAAAGGTCAAAAACATAAAAATTGCCAAAAGTGTCCACAATTTTGGCCACCACTGTATATATATATACACACATCATAGAGTGGGCTAAAAACACATTTTTTTTAAAAAAAAACTTTCCTATCGCCATATCCCAGAAAAGTTGCTACCGCCTAGCTATGCAAAATGAAGAAAGAAAAGATTTTGATATTAAAAGTATAATTTTCGCTCGCGCTTCGTACTCAGAGTTTTGAAAAGTAGTGAAAGTTTGCTGCTTTTTGTCAATAACAACTTATTACATACTTTTATATTATTTCGAGATAACATCTGAAAATATTTGGGAACTAAGTGTCTTTCAAATTGGATTCTAAGCATAATTTATAGATTACATAATATTTTGTTCTCAATTTCTAAATTATACTTTTATGTGGTTTTATATGTTCAGATATGAGAAAGACTATGAAATAAGACAGGACACGGTGGCTATGTCTCTGAAGCAACTCGTTTGTTTCCTCACTGATATTGTAAATATTGCACACAATTTCTTTTCCTTTGCTCATGCTCTAATGCTTTTTCTCAAAATTTTACTAAAAGGCTTTTCTATCGACAAGCCTTTTTCTCTTTGAAGGTGGGAAAGTATGTAAGATATAAAAATGTGAGTGAAATTTATTAACAAAATACTAACTTAATTGGAACGAATTACAAACTTTATTGGCAATAGCCTTTTAAATTCCTAATTTTTATTTAAATAACCTTCTTCAAAGATTCTCTACTGCGTCACTGACGTCGTTCTTTCCCTGCAGTAAATCGCATCGCTGGAAACTCTTGTCCAATCTCTGTTCAGGGTTTAAACAAAGCATTCCGAGCTTATATATAGGCTGTGCTATTTAATATGAATCACTCACTGTCTTATGCATTAGAATGCCTGTATAAAACACGTACGTATCCTGAATCACTCTCTCGCCTGATGTCTCCTAATTCTTCCCCCTGCAGCATGTTCTATTCTCAAAATAAGATATGCTTATTTGGAATTGTCGGGTGCATATTGCACCCATAGTGCTGAGTGATTCCTATCGAATCTGCTTGTAAAGAATTGCTTATGATCAGAAATAAAATGCGTTCATTCACGAAGTTAATTATGCTTGTTTAAAAATTCCAATATATTACGCAATCAGTATTTGTGTGGGGCTACATCTCTCTAAAACTGCTCGGCCATGATTTAAAAGTGAATTGGCGCTTTTCCTAGTAAAGCTCTCTTCTGACATCAAGTTATCTAGAACTAAATAAATCATCATTACCATATATATATATTAAAATTAGGAGATAATATAATCAATATTTCTTTAGTAAATAAATTATATATATATATATATATGTCATAATAAAAGCAAAGGAAAAGACGGAATACTGTAGATGCGTGATTAGATCCATATTGAAGAAGAATTTTGATTGCGTCGTATTTAAAGAACTTGGCAGTCGAGGCAGTTTTAATTCCATTTTTATTTCCAATTGATATTTGTGGCCACAATTACTTGGCACTCTAGTCGTGCCTTTCCACAGAAGATTTACATTTTTGATATTGTTGGGATAGAAAGCAAGCCAGCGAAATTACATTTTAGCACGGTAGAGAGCAAAAGCTGAAGTGCGTAGTTATGCAAGATGGAGGCACGCGAAAAGAAAAGTTTTGGTTTACAAGGACAGTTTCAGTTCCAATGATTACGTCATCAGAGCTGCGCCGATCATAGAGTGATCTAGAAATGACGCAATGCAAAGAAGTTATTACGATTTTAGAATAGAGAGGAAGAATTAATGTTTATAGTTTAATCTATAATTTTGATTCATATATTTTTATCTTACATATATAGCACTTTTTCATCAAGAATAAATCTTTGGACTCTGTTGTTGATGATCTAGACGGAGCGATATGTCGTCTGGCAGTCTTAAAAAGCTGCATGTAGAGTTAATTAAAGAGTGATACCCTACAACCTATCCATCGTATTTTGTGAACAAACTGATATATCATCAGAAATGGGTCAACCAACAGCCGAGCGGCAAATCATTGAACGCGGGACACGAACAATATAATTCGTGTTGAAATCCCAGCGAACGGGATGGCTGCATGGGCGTTTACGTGATCCCTGTATATTGTGGATATGAGCCAGTTTCCCTACAATATGCTCCAGAGAGGCATCTCTCCTCCTGAGAAGATGGCCTTCTAATGCTTTGCCGCCATCTAATAAACCAGACCAATTCATGATGCATGAAATTTTTACTTATCGTAGCAATGTGCATGATAAGACAATTATCGAGTAGGAGTTGATTTCCTGAACTTTAGTATAAAACTAATATACCGTCTTCCATCAAGTGAAAACTAATACAAAGACATATAAAATACTAATACAATGAAAATTTCATTACAAGAGTAATTTTCGCCTTTTTAATTTACTTTGGGATATTATAAAGTTTTTTGTTTGAAACGTTGCCAGATTTCAGGAGTGATATTTCCTAAGCTACAAGGGTTAAAAACAAAATGAAATAAAAAGAGTTATAATAAAAGCAGCAAATATTGCTTGATAGAAGTACTGAGACCTGGATTTAATTTGTTTTTATCTTTTAAAAATTTGTCCATATTTAAAAGAACCAAGCTTTAGTACTCGTACATATTTACTAAATATTTACTAAATCTTTTTACAAATAATATTTTTGAAATAAATATGATTTTCTTTAATTTTTAATTTGAGAAAATGTTATGAAATTTTTAAAGCAATATGCATTTTGTGAATGAATATTCTATACATAATAAACCAGAATATCTATTTTGATCATTCAGAATTTAAATTATTAAATACTATAGCATTTTGCTTAAAACTGCTCAGTGAAAGAATAATAACAGTTCCAGGTCATGTCCCATATATTACATTAGAAAAGGTGAAGAACTATAGACCTGGTGCGGACATACTCACATGATCAAAATTTATTAATGTTTAAAAATGCTTATCAAATTTATTGTCCGAAACATTGGTTGCAGTGAAATTTTTAAGTTAGTGTACTTTCTTGTGCCAAAGTTTCACTTATATTGTAAATAATATTACGTTATAACGATCACCTTTATTTGATGCAGAGGTTCTCAATCAGAAAGGAATTCCTCCTGGAGGGGAAAAATTCATATTTTCAGGGGCAGGAATGTTATCAACATTTTATTTACCTGTCAAGTTGTAAGGATCTCAAGTTTTACTAACGTTTATTTTTATTTTAAATCTTTACTATCACTTCTTATTTTCTACTTCCGGCCAGAATTAAAAGCTTTGACTTATTTATGCAAATTTGTCTGGCGAACGCCAAGTACTTAAGTTGTGGCTTTTTGCCAAGCAAGAGAGAGGAAGGAGTTAGTCGAAGCAGGCCGCTTGCCTTAGCAGTTTTACTCGGTTGCTGACTGCCTTCCAGGCCAGAGGTTTAATCCTCTTGATAATTTTAAACGTATTGTAGTGTTAACAGTTCTCTGTACTACATACGGCTTCCTGTTAATATACGGCCAATCTTCCACGTAGGCCCTTGTTTATTATTCCAAAGTTAAGTTAGAGTTTAGTTAATATTTTTATATTCTTACGTTCAGACCACAAGTGGTTGGTCTCTGTATTCCGAAGTTCGGAAATTATTGTAAAGAGTGAAAAGTAAAAGGTTTCGTATACCCTTCCTGTGTATCTTGTCTACTTCCCACATTTATTGAACATAGCTTTAGTAAGCTCCCTGTTCCGAGTCAGGTCTTTGCATGTTCCCAAAGCAAGTAAGGCGGAACACTGAACCTACTAGTGGCGCCCGACGAAAAAGAATAACCATGGCCGAGTTTCAAGAAGAACCTGTGCTGCCTGCAGAAGCGGCTCAGAATCCAGAAATGCCAGCTGCCGCCCTGGAAGGATTTGGTTACATCGTCCAGACCATGCGCGCTTCGATGAAACCAGAAGCGACATTTAATGGAAACTCACCGGTAACCAGTTTTTTGGAAAAATTGGAGGACCACTTCATGATGTATCCCGTGCACGAGTTCCAGAAAGTCATCTTAGCTACTAGCGCTTTGAGGGGCCAAGCGCTGAATTGGTTCAAATGTATAGGCAGAAGTCTCTTGGGTCAAGCAGAAAGTCCCACCTATACTTACGAAAATTTCAAGACTGCCTTAGTAAAAGCCTTCCCTGTCGTAAGGGATCGTGCGAAATTAGAAGCGGAACTTTTCAGCATATACCAGAAACCAATTGAAAATCTCTCAAGCTTTATTTTAAGAAAAATTCACGTCTTAAAACTCTTGTATGGAAACCGTCCGGATCCTGAGATAATTCAAGTGATTTTGCCGAGGTTACTTCCCCAAGTACAAGACTTTATTGAATTAAAGAATCCGACTACACTGGAAAAGTTATTTGAGCTAGCAATCCAGTTTGAAATTGAACTTTGCGGACATTGAAAGAAGACGCCAATATGAGCAACGAAACCAATTTGGTGCGCCAAGACCACAGCAAAGTCGAGCACACGGCTACGGAAGCAAAGCGAATCAGTGGGCAAGGAAACCCGAGTATCCAAGAAGAGCCGGCGAACGTCGACAGTTCAATAGCAATCCAGGAAAAAAGTCTGAAGGACAGTGGAAAAAGAAGGAAAGCATGGAAAGGAAAAAACAAGATTTAAACTAAAACGGATTTCTGCTGACGGGAGGGTGCGGAAATCCGAAGGCCAAGAAAACCCCTCTTCCTTCAATTTAAATACAGTGATGGTGAAAAATTTGACTCTTCCAAAGATTGAACTGTTGGTGAATAACATCCCAGCCACAGCACTCCTGGATACAGGCGCGCAGTGTTCCTTTGTGGCAGAAGAATTTTTTAGGAAGTATTTTCGGAAATACCGCATATATAATTCGGAAAATACGACAGTGTTAGTTGCGCAAGGAGAAAGATGTAAGTGCATAGGTAAATTACCGCTATACATTCGTATCAAGGACGAACAAGTAAAGGTTATGTTTTTTATAGTAAAGAATCTGCAAGCACATATCATCTTAGGAATAGATTTTCTTTCAGAGGCAGAAGCAACGCTGGATTTTAATGAAGCGACCCTTAAGCTGACGATGAAACCAGTTCGAGAAGAAAAATCGGAACCGCCAATGTTAAACCTTGATCACCTGCCTAAGGAAGAGCAACAAAGAATCCGACAAGTGGTAAGTGAATTTGCTTCGTTATTTAGTGATATTCCAGGATTTACTCAAGTTACTAACCATAGTATCGACACCGGAGATTCAATGCCAGTTCGCCACAAAGCATACCGGTATGATAAGAATAAAGAAAAAATTATAGAATGGCACATTAGCGATATGCTACGTAAAAAGATCATAACGCCCATCTCAAGTAGTTATGCTAGCCCGGTGGTTTTATGTAAGAAAAACAATGACTATCCATTAACACATCCAAAAAGGTGGCGTTTCGCGATTGACTATCGTAAATTAAACTCCATAACTAAATATCCGGTATATCCGTTACCTATTATTGAAGAAATTCTAAGGAACATAACGTCGACCAAATACATGACGACTCTAGACTTAACGACTGGTTATTTTCAAATAGGAGTTAGACCGGAAGATGTGCCTAAGACTGCTTTTATAAACAAGTCTGGCACTTATGCATTCCTGCGTCTGCCGTTTGGCCTTTCAGGGGCACCGGCAACATTTGAGCGATGTATGGACATTGTGTTAAGGCCTGTTCTTGGAAAGTCCACATTTATCTATTTAGACGATATCATTATTACTAGTGATAATCTGGACCAAAATGTACAGGATTTAAGACAGGTGTTTTCTTTATTAAATGAGGCCGGTCTAAAAGTTAATGTCGAAAAGTGCAAATTTGCAGCCCCTGAATTAAAATATTTAGGTTACAAAATATCTCAGAAAGGAATCGAGACAGACGAATCAAAAATAATCGCTGTGTAAAAGTATCCGCCGCCAAATACGGCGAAGAAGCTCTCTTCTTTTCTAGGACTTTGTTCATATTATAGGTCCTTTATAAAAGATTTTGCGGCTATCGCTGAGCCATTGTTAAAATTAAAAAGGAAAAAGGCAAGATTCTCGTGGACTGCCGAAGCCAATAGTGCTTTCAAAAAATTAAAACAAGCATTAACGCAAGCCCCTGTGCTGAAATTTCCTGAAAAGGATGAAAATATAGAAATTTCAGCGGGTGCTTCGGATTATGCGGTAGGAGCGGTACTTTCGCAAAATCAGCAGCCCGTGGCATTTTATAGTCGAACTTTAAATCAAACACAAAGAAATTATTCCGCGACTGAGAGAGAGGCACTTGCATTCTGTTAGCAGTGCAAAAGTTCCGAGTCTATTTTGGAAGAGCGCCAATAAGTGTATTCTGATCATGCGGCGGTAACTAGATTGTACTCAGGGAAAAACTTATCCCCAAGGTTAATAAGATGGACACTCAAGCTACAAGAATATAATCTGGTAATCAAGCATACCCCCGGAAAGGAAAATATCGTAGCAGATGCCCTATCCAGAAGAAAAATAGATGAAGAAGGTAATACTGTAAAGGTGGCAATGCTCACAGCATGTACAATAAATTTCCGAGAAACTGTAATAACCGAACTGGGTAAGGATCCTGAGTTTGGAAACATTTATGAGTATTTAAAGGATCCTGAAAATTTTAGCCACCAAGATATTGTGGCGATAAGAAATAGGGCGGCCCATTACGAACTAATAGATGATCTATTATTTTATACAAAAACTACTAATTCCAACAACGAATTTCGACCTGTTATCCCAGCTAGTCTTAGATTAAATATCCTGCAGGAGTTACACGACAGCCCATTAGCTTCTCATGCTGGTATTCGAAAAACTATCCAACGCGTAAGCGAGGCAGTCTATTTTCCTGAACTGCAAAAATTAACAAGGGCGTATGTCCAGTCCTGTCCAACATGTCAAGCAGTTAATTATATTAATTTCCGCCCGGCCGGGTTTCTAAATAGTATTAAATCCGATTTTCCAAAACGAGCCTCCGCGAAATTAGTTACTGATTCTATTTTAAATAAATATATTTTAAAATACGGGGCGCCCCTAAAAGTTATATCGGATAATGGTCCTCAATTTGTAAGTAATGTATTTGAAGACATGTGTCAAAAACTGGGCATACGTCATTTAAAAATGGTCCCGTATCGGCCGCAATCAAATATAGCGGAACGGGTCAACAGAAATATAGTGAAAATTATCCGTAGTTATGTTAAAAAGTTTCATAAAAGGTGGGATAACTATGTCAATGAATTTGCTTTCGCCCTTAGGACCGCAAAACATGATACAACGGGCAAAACTCCTGCTGAGTTATTTTTAGGCAGAAAGATTATAACGCCGTTAGATAAATTATTTTATTTGCAACAAGGAGCCCCAGAATTTAAAATGGGTGATATAGAAAAATTAATTAAGGAAGCAAAGAAGAATACTGAAGTTGCACAAAGAAAACAGAAGCTTTACTATGATATGAAACGACGGGGAGTAACTTATAAAGTAGGGGATGAAGTGTTAAAAATTAAGCATTCACTTTCTTCAGCACCAGAAGATAAAACTGCCAAATTTTTTCCACGATTTGAAGGACCATATGTCATAGAAAAAATAACTCACGCTGTAGTGGTGTTAAAAGCCAGGAATGGCGAAATATGCTCCGCAAACATTGATCAAATAAAACCCTACTATGATCGTAATAAAATGCAAATTTTCAAAGATCTTTTGCAGGATCCGGCACGGCAGGCACAAGCTCCAGAGGTGGAACAACGTCAAGCACAAGAACAAGCCATTAGGAGGTAGGAGCAATTGAAAAGAAAGTTTCCCCGTTGGAAAATTGAAGGTAACAAGAAAAAGAAGCCGTTCCACCGTCCAGAAAAGAGAGCTCACGACCACCCCCAGAATGAAGAAGGGAGAAGTACGACGAATGCAAAGAGAGCCAGGAGAAATAACGGCAACTATAACCCGGCTCCCAAACGGAAGATCTACTCATCGGACAGGACTCTACGCAGCAAATGTCGCCGAATTGCGGAAGGACCACCACCGGCGGAGGAAAAGATACAAGGAAAATTTGAACGGCCAGCAACGAGGTCCAAGCAGGAACGCGAAAGAAGTTTCCCGGTTCCGCCAAGACCAGCTGCCATCAAACGGCCAAGACCACAGGCAGAGGCAAAAAAGAAGGTATTCAAGGGTGACCTTACTGGAGGAAAAAGAAAGCTGCTACAGGAAGGAACTGAAGGGCGAGCCCGCACAAGAAGGAGGATAAATCAAACACGAATCGTTGCTACCTTCCAGGACTGGGCAGAGAAAAGAATGTCCGAATATCACAAAGATAAGTAAAATTTTATGTTACTTTGCAAACTTAAGTTAATCTTTCATTCTTACTGCAAGTGGCAGATTTCAAGAAGTTTTACCTCATGTGAGGTCTACCTTTATCGCCAAAAAGGCGAGAAATGAGTTGTTACCGATTTTGGTATTATGTTTTTCAATTACTCGCGAGTAAAACTAAAGTTGATGTATAATAGGAATGTGTAAATATTTGAATATTGTAAAAGTTATTGTATAAATTTTATTTAAAACATTCTAGCAAGAAAGAAGTTTTAGTCTGAAAGACTTTTGAAATGTAGTATTTCAATGTAGAAGAATTGGCACTTGCTTGGAAAAGAATAGAAGTTAACAATGTACTACTAATGTATGTTTTAAAATGCGTAAAATTAACGGCATGTTAATATGTTCTTATATACAATGTGAACTGTTTGTTATTTTAAATGTTAAGAAATACTGTGATATGGTAAAAGTGAAAGTAATGCCAAAAATTTTAAATTATTCGTGTGACTGAAAAAAAAAAAAAAAAAAAAAAAAAAGAGAAAAGTGTTGTGAATATGTGTTAAAGGTTGAATGAATGTAGTTAGGCTCTCTGACGCTACACTTCAGAGTTAGCCACTTTCAGAATAGTACCTCAGGGTTTAGAGTTGAAGATAGGGTGTGTTACGAGGTCTTGTTATGTTGAATTTTAACACGTTAGTGTTTTGATTGTAGGCGGCAGTGTTGAACACGTATACATAAACACATTCGTGTTTGGTGTTTTCTTTTACAACACATGTCAGAGAGCACGGGGGGGAATTAAAAAAAGTCATAAATGAAATAAGAATGTTAGGAGAAATATAAATAATTATGTGACTTGCCATTTAATTGTGTAACATTTCATTAAACTAGTTTTCCTTCCAGATCTCTGGAAGGAACCAGATTTCAACTAAAAGCTCCTGTTTAGATGCAGTACAGATGAAAAGTAATTGTCCATGGAGCTGATAATGTAAAAACAAATTTTTTTTTAAATTTCTAGTTTCTAGTGAGAAATGTTTGTAAAAGATTGGCCTCGCGTTAGATTCTAGAGCTAAAAGTTTTCAACAAGGTCGTTTTAGACCTCAGTTACAAACTAGTTAACTCTGGCGGGAAGTATGTAAGGATCTTAAGTTTTACTAACGTTTATTTTTATTTTAAATCTTTACTATCACTTCTTATTTTCTACTTCCGGCCAGAATCAAAAGCTTTAACTTATTTATGCAAATTTGTCTGGCGAACGCCAAGTACTTAAGTTGTGGCTTTTTGCCAAATAAGAGAGAGGAAGGAGTTGGTCGAAGCAGGCCGCTTGCCTTAGCAGTTTTACTCGGTTGCTGGTTGCCTTCCAGGCCAGAGGTTTAATCCTCTTGATAATTTTAAACGTATTGTAGTGTTAACAGTTCTCTGTACTACATACGGCTTCCTGTTAATATACGGCCAATCTTCCACGTAGGCCCTTGTTTATTATTCCAAAGTTAAGTTAGAGTTTAGTTAATATTTTTATATTCTTACGTTCAGACCACAAGTGGTTGGTCTCTGTATTCCGAAGTTCGGATATTATTGTAAAGAGTGAAAAATAAAAGGTTTCGTATACCCTTCCTGTGTATCTTGTCTACTTCCCACATTTATTGAACATAGCTTTAGTAAGCTCCCTGTTCCGAGTCAGGTCTTTGCATGTTCCCAAAGCAAGTAAGGCGGAACACTGAACCTGATATAAAGTATTTAGTTTTATTTCATTAACATAAAAATTGTATTTATTCAAGTTTTGGTATTTATCAATATATTTTATGATTAGTTTGATTTATATTATCTTATTATTATAATTTATAAAATACATTGAAAATGACGTACTTTTAAATAAATGTGTAGGTATTTTTCGAGTTTGGAAATACGGGGATGATCGTCAAGAAAAGCAATAAGGAATGCAAGGAGGCAAAACGTTTGAGAACCACAGATTTAATCTTTATTTAATATTATTTATATATTGTTTAATTTCGTTTAATCTATATTTAGACTTCATCCCAAGTCTCAAAATGTCTGCACCAACTTTAAACTTGAATTTATTATATACATTTTCTACATCCTCCCATTCTCATTCCTATGCAATTCATACCGTAATGAATCTCACATATTCGTTTATTTTATTTGTTAAAGAATCTGGGCTTACTAGTAGTTACTTAATCTGATACACTAAAGTATTTAATTTGGCACTTCAATCTGTTCTTAGCTGTTACTTAATTTGATAAACTCAAGTTGCAAGATTAATTTTCTCATTGAATAAATTTTTGGCTAAAGCAAAATGAGACAAATTGTTTTTTAAGTTTTTTATAGAATCTTTTCTAAACAAAAACAAAAATAGCTTCATAATTGTGCTGAATGTTGGTACATTCACGTACATTTAGACGAGTAGTAAGTTATAGAGTAGTAGTTAACAAATTGAAAATATTTTGTGTATAGCTAGAGATTACCATCTAGAGAATAATTTATATTGATTTCTTTTTACAATAATTTTTCCTCTTGCACTAAATTACTTATTTGAATATTGAATATATTTACATTCATAGGGGCATAACCTCGTCTGATGTAACAGTATGACAATTCTGGATACTCAATTTTCATGTTAAATAAATGTTGTAGTTAAAAAAACTGCAAAATGTGAATGGTATTTTCTCTTGTTATAAAAAATTATGGTCATCGTGCTACTATAATAAAGATTCTAAGAAACGGGTGTAAAATTTGTGATGTTTGATTTCTTATATCCTTAGACATCCCAAAGAAAATGTAAAAGCTCAAATTGTTTGACTGAATTTTGTGCTGAATCCGAATTATAAGCGCAATTGAAATGTATACATGCAAAAAGCATTGAAAGGGTTTACATTAATTTAGAAATAATACCTCTTTCGCAAAACGTTCCTTCATATGGTTTCACACAGTTACATTTAAGGACTCCATTAACAGTTTCACATGTACCACCATTTTGGCACGGATTCGTCTTGCAAAGATCTAAAAGAAATCAGGAAGCTACATATATAAAATTAAAGGTTTTAAACGCATGTCCTAATTACCAATTGAAATACTGTTTTAGGAAATCGTTACCATTTTCGCAGTTTTTCCCTGAATATGGAGATTTACAGGAGCAGTTATATCCGGTGCTTATAATGTTACATTTCCCAAAATTCTTACAAGGATTTGGATTGCATGGGTCTGCAAAAAAGGAAAGTAAGAAAAATAACAGCATAATCAAGAAGAATAAAACGATTTAGGTATTTAATCTGCCGTGCGAAAACTTAACTACATCATGAAGTGATTTTATTAAACTGGTACTTTTTTCACAAAAGTTTCCTGAATATGGCTTCACACATTTACAGTTAAGAACTCCATTAATAGTCTCACATGTCCCACCATTCTGGCATGGCTTGTTCTTGCAAAGATCTGTTATTAAAAATAAATCAATCCAAATATCAGTTCCCCCCCTTTCATTCAGAAGTATCTCCCGATTAGAAATGTAGATACGTATATTCAAAGTACCTGTTTCGCATTGTTTTCCTGAGTATGGGGATTTACAGGAGCAGTTATATCCGGTACTAGTCACTTTGCATTTTCCATCGTTCTTGCAAGGATTTGGATTACATGGACCTGGGAAAAATGAAAGAAAGAAGATTAAATGAATTATCGAGAGAGAAAAAACAGAAGTATTTACATGCTGTGCATAAATTTCAATGAATACAATCTTGAAGTGAATTTCCTAAACTGATACCTTTTTCACAAACCTTTCCTGAATATGGCTTCACACATTTACAGTTAAGAACTCCATTAATAGTCTCACATGTCCCACCATTCTGGCATGGCTTGTTCTTGCAAAGATCTGTTATTAAAAATAAATCAATCCAAATATCAGTTCCCCCCTTTCATTCAGAAGTATCTCCCGATTAGAAATGTAGATACGTATATTCAAAATACCTGTTTCGCATTGTTTTCCTGAGTATGGGGATTTACAGGAGCAGTTATATCCGGTACTAGTCACTTTGCATTTTCCATCGTTCTTGCAAGGATTTGGATTGCATGGACCTGGGAAAAATGAAAGAAAGAAGATTAAATGAATTATCGAGAGAGAAAAAACAGAAGTATTTACATGCTGTGCATAAATTTCAATGAATACAATCTTGAAGTGAATTTCCTAAACTGATACCTTTTTCACAAACCTTTCCTGAATATGGCTTCACACATTTACAGTTAAGAACTCCATTAATAGTCTCACATGTCCCACAATTCTGGCATGGCTTGTTCTTGCAAAGATCGTTTATTAAAACTAAATAAATCCAAATATCATTTCCCCCTTTCATTCAGAAGTATCTCCCCATTAGAAATGCAAATACGTATATTCAAAATACCTGTTTCGCATTGGTTTCCTGTGTATGGGGATTTACAGGAGCAGTTATATCCGGTACTTGTCACTTTGCATTTTCCATCGTTCTTGCAAGGATTTGGATTGCATGGACCTGGGAAAAATGAAAGAAAGAAGATTAAATGAATTATCGAGAGAGAAAAAACAGAAGTATTTACATGCTGTGCATAAATTTCAATGAATACAATCTTGAAGTGAATTTCCTAAACTGATACCTTTTTCACAAACCTTTCCTGAATATGGCTTCACACATTTACAGTTAAGAACTCCATTAATAGTCTCACATGTCCCACCATTCTGGCATGGCTTGTTCTTGCAAAGATCTGTTATTAAAAATAAATCAATCCAAATATCAGTTCCCCCCTTTCATTCAGAAGTATTTCCCGATTAGAAATGTAGATACGTATATTCAAAATACCTGTTTCGCATTGTTTTCCTGAGTATGGGGATTTACAGGAGCAGTTATATCCGGTACTAGTCACTTTGCATTTTCCATCGTTCTTGCAAGGATTTGGATTGCATGGACCTGGGAAAAATGAAAGAAAGAAGATTAAATGAATTATCGAGAGAGAAAAAACAGAAGTATTTACATGCTGTGCATAAATTTCAATGAATACAATCTTGAAGTGAATTTCCTAAACTGATACCTTTTTGACAAACCTTTCCTGAATATGGCTTCACACATTTACAGTTAAGAACTCCATTAATAGTCTCACATGTCCCACCATTCTGGCATGGCTTGTTCTTGCAAAGATCGTTTATTAAAACTAAATAAATCCAAATATCATTTCCCCCCTTTCATTCAGAAGTATCTCCCCATTAGAAATGCAAATACGTATATTCAAAATACCTGTTTCGCATTGGTTTCCTGTGTATGGGGATTTACAGGAGCAGTTATATCCGGTACTTGTCACTTTGCATTTTCCATCGTTCTTGCAAGGATTTGGATTGCATGGACCTGGGAAAAATGAAAGAAAGAAGATTAAATGAATTATCGAGAGAGAAAAAACAGAAATATTTATATGCTGTGCATAAATTTCAATGAATACAATCTTGAAGTGAATTTCCTAAACTGATACCTTTTTCACAAACCTTTCCTGAATATGGCTTCACACATTTACAGTTAAGAACTCCATTAATAGTCTCACATGTCCCACCATTCTGGCATGGCTTGTTCTTGCAAAGATCTGTTATTAAAAATAAATCAATCCAAATATCAGTTCCCCCCTTTCATTCAGAAGTATCTCCCGATTAGAAATGTAGATACGTATATTCAAAATACCTGTTTCGCATTGTTTTCCTGAGTATGGAGATTTACAGGAGCAGTTATATCCGGTACTAGTCACTTTGCATTTTCCATCGTTGTTGCAAGGATTTGGATTGCATGGACCTGGGAAAAATGAAAGAAAGAAGATTAAATGAATTATCGAGAGAGAAAAAACAGAAGTATTTACATGCTGTGGATAAATTTCAATGAATACAATCTTGAAGTGAATTTCCTAAACTGATACCTTTTTCACAAACCTTTCCTGAGTATGGCTTCACACATTTACAGTTAAGAACCCCATTAATAGTCCCACATGTCCCACCATTCTGGCATGGCTTGTTCTTGCAAAGATCGTTTATTAAAACTAAATAAATCCAAATATCATTTCCCCCCTTTCATTCAGAAGTATCTCCCCATTAGAAATGCAAATACGTATATTCAAAATACCTGTTTCGCATTGGTTTCCTGTGTATGTGGAATTACAGGAGCAGTTATATCCGGTACTTGTCACTTTGCATTTTCCATCGTTCTTGCAAGGATTTGGATTGCATGGACCTGGGAAAAATGAAAGAAAGAAGATTAAATGAATTATCGAGAGAGAAAAAACAGAAGTATTTACATGCTGTGCATAAATTTCAATGAATACAATCTTGAAGTGAATTTCCTAAACTGATACCTTTTTCACAAACCTTTCCTGAATATGGCTTCACACATTTACAGTTAAGAACCCCATTAATAGTCCCACATGTCCCATCATTCTGGCATGGCTTGTTCTTGCAAAGATCTGTTATTAGAACTAAATAAATCCAAATATCATTTCCCCCCTTTCATTCAGAAGTATCTCCCCATTAGAAATGCAAATACGTATATTCAAAATACCTGTTTCGCATTGGTTTCCTGAGTATGGGGATTTACAGGAGCAGTTATATCCGGTACTCGTCACGTTGCATTTTCCATCGTTCTTGCAAGGATTTGGATTGCATGGGTCTAGGAGAAATGAAAGTAAGAAGGCTAGATGTATAATCAAGCGCAAAAAGAAGAAAGTATTTATATGCTCTGCGGAAGTCATAAAAAAACACAGTCTTGAAGTGATTTTTGTTAAACTGATAACTTTTTCTCAAAACGTTTCTGAGTATGGTTTCTCATCTTTTCTGTTAATGACTCCCTTAACAATTTCATATGTGTCTGCATTTTGGCGTGGCTTCATTTCGCAAAGTTCTAAAGATATAATAACTGGAAGCTCCAGAATATTCATTTTCAATCAATATTTATTTTTTAACTGCCTTCTAATTAGTACAGTTTGTACCGGTTAATAGGTTTTGGTGTATACCTTAATAAAAATGTTGAATTTAACACAATAATTTATATTGATAAAAGCAGTTGAACTACCTGCATTTTCGTATAATTATGTGAAGTTTTATTAAATTTACTAAATTTAGATGAGTTTTTAAATATTTATTCAATGTCGCTAAAATTTTATTTTTATATAAATTGTAGCATATGATTTAATATTTCCTTCCATTAAAATTATTAAAATTTATCATATAAATATAATATATATACACACATATTAGAGTGGGATAAAAAAGACATTTTTCAAAAAATTTTCCTTCCGCAATATTCCGGAAAAGTTGTAACGCCTAGCTATGCAAAATGAAAAAAGAAAAGATTTTCCTATGGTTTTATATACTCAAATATGAGAAAGACCATGAACTAAGACAGGAGTCAGTGGCTATGTCTCTGAAGCAACTCGTTTGATTCTTCACTGGAATTTTAAATATTGCACACAATTTCTTTTCCTTTGCTCATGCTTTAATGCTTTTTCTGAAAAGTTTACTAAAAGGCTTTTCTATCGACAAGCCTTTTACTCCTCTAAGGTGGGAGAGTATGTAAGATATAAAATATGAGTAAAATGTATTAACAAAATACTAACTTAATTGGAACACAGACATTTATCCTATGAACAGATGGGCATGATGTACATCCATGCCTTATCTGGCGTTCGAACTTGAGCCCTTCTGTACGGCAATGAGTCACTAATCACTTACCCGTGTCTGAGGCACTAATCAGAAATATCAGATTATAAAAGTATTCTATTAAATTCATCGATAGTTCTTAGCATAGAAATAACTATATTTTGAAATTGCAAAAGAAAAAAATACTTTTTGATCTGTTACACTATTATATTAGTAATGAATGATGTTTAGTGCTGTGCAGTAATAAGTAACAATAATTTTTTTTTTAAACAAACGAAATTTTAGTTTACAGACGCATATTAGTAATGAATGATGTTTAGTGCTGTGCAGTAATAAGTAACAATAATTTTTTTTTTAAACAAACGAAATTTTAGTTTACAGACGCAGTTAAAAACTAGACTGTACGAGGTTTAACTTGCTTTAATTTGAATTTATAAACAGAAGAATGATTTGAGCTAAAAATTTCATTGCAGTATCTTCGTTCATTTTCTAGTAAGTTCTTTAATAATGAGAATTAGTCTTTCAAAGCGACTGAGGTAAGAAGTAACTTATTTTTTACCTCTCTGAAATAGGAAAATGAGGTTTAAGAATGGGAAGAACTAACATTAAGTTCTTACTCTCCTCAAACCTCACTTTAACCATACAAATATTCGGTCTTTGCTAAATAAAGCGCGAAAAAATTATATCCAGCGCTCTGCAATTTTATACGTTAGGCAATGATACATGACTCCTCATAATTTAACAACAATTACTGCTTTATTAATTTATTTGTAACATCCAGAAAATGTAGTAAACACGTTCCTTCAAGGTATATAACACAAAGTTAAATGTTGTTATGAAAACTCAAAATTAGGTAACGGATTAAATAGATGTTCAAACTTTAAATTAAAATGATTTAACTTTTAAATTAAACGCGTTCTTTAAACTCAGCAGTTTTATTACTTTCTTTTATACTATAATTAACAATTGAAGTTGAAAATCTTAAATGTTTGTTTCCATCACTATCATTGTTCGTAAAACTGCTTCTCAAATTTTCTTTGCTTTTGAGAAGCCGAGCTCCGCTCAGAATGTAACACCTCTGAGCACTTTTTCTGTAGCCGATGCACCGAGAAGATTTCTCTTTTGTTAACGTGGCAGATTTATGTGTCAGACCTTCCCTTCTTTGTATCCCCTACAAGGGAAACATCCCTTCACAACAAAGGACGCAGAATGCCCCCAACGGTTTTAATTGCTCCGTAATAGTGATATCCTTGAAGAATCCCACAAAGTGGAAAGTACACGTACTTACTTTCTGATTTCCAGAATTCAGCTATTCTGCTAAACGTTAATAGCCGTCGTTCCAAATTCTCTTTCAGTTACGAACTGACTTGCTGACGCTTGCAAGCGTTACATTGAGAGAGTGTGAAAAGTAAGTTTCAAAATTTTTCCTTTATTCTACAAAAATGATCAGAACTAAAAAAACATTATCTCAGATATCTAAAAGACGGATTTACAGCAGAATAAATCAACGTATATTATGGGATTCGTCAGAAGATGAAGTAGTATTTAATTATGAAAAATGCCTGTGCCGAATTTTCGCTCTAGCAAATATTCTTTAAGTTCCATTTCAAACTGTGATTCGGAATATGAACTTTTATGTCTCAAGAAGAACTGACTGATGACGATTACTAAAACGATTATCCCATTTAAAGGAATATTCCAAATATAGGACTAATAAATATTCTGTTAGACTTTATGTCCCTTGTGTGCTTAGGAGTACTACAAAAAATGATTACTATTAGGATAGGCGGAGGCACCTTATAAGCACGATTACCACATAAAAATGTTGAGCTAATTTTTTTTAAATGACCAGTTTTTAATGCCTTATGTATCAATTGAATTTGCAAGAAAACCAAGGAACCAACTCTAAAAGAATTGAAACACTGGAAAGCTACAGAACACCGTCAAATTTTACTGTACACTAGCCCACTTATTTTTTTTTTTTTTTTAATTTAACAAAAAGCTATATGATCATTTTTTACTACTTCATGTTTCGATTAGACTCTTATGCAAAATACAGAATCAGACGGCAATTGATGAATACGCACAGTCTCTATTAAAATTCTTCGTAGTAAATTTTGGGCTTTATTATGAAAAACAGTACATTTCTCATAATGTTCACGGCCTACTGTATATTTGCGAAGATGTAAAAATGTTTAGGCCGTTAGATAATTACAGTGCATTTAAATTTGAAAGCTATGTATCTTCTATAAAAAAATTGATTAGAAAATCCTCCGCTCCATTACAGCAAATAGCAAGATGAACTCATTAACTGTTTAATCATATTGTAGCCATGAATAATGATTCAATCAACGTAACCGACTTGAGTTCAGAATTTCAAAATTTACACACATGTGGTCCACTACTTAAAAGTTATTAGATGCTTAATTTTATTATTGAATTTTAAATACAAATTAACAGAAGTCAGAACTGAATTTGCAGAATAATTTAATTATGAATATATCGAAGAATTCAGTTTTCGGCTATTGAATGGTTAAAAATGATCGAAAGATTTTTAATATTTTAAAGCAAAATTTTCTCTTATAATATTCTTTAATTCATTTCAAGTCTTTTGCTCAGTTTTAGATATATTTACAAATTATTAAATAAATTGAAATTCAAATTAGAAAAATAAATTGACTGATAATTCTTAACATTTCTTATTTTTCCATAGTAACCACAGATGGAGAACCTGAGACTGTCTGTGGAAAATAAGCAAGTTTCAGGTTATCACAACACCTTCACACACTTTCACTGGAATATAAAGAAGATTTCTGGGGATATATTGAGATGTAACATTAAGCAGTTGAGAGTATGTATTTAAGAGGTTAAAGGGATATTGTAACTAGTATAAATCCTGATAACATCCCATACGCTGTCGGTGGGACCTAGATAGGATGTCCTAAGAATATACTGGGATGTGACATTAAGCACTCGGGAGGATGAGTTTAGGAGGAAACTGGGATATTACGGGATGTCCTGAGGATGCAGTAAGTAGGACTTTAAATCCTAATAACATCCCATGCGCTGTCAATGGGACATAGATAGGATGTTTTTAGGATATAATGGGATGTGTTTAGGAGGTTAGTGGGATATCTCGGGATGTCCTGAGGATGTAGTAAGTAGGAGTTCATATCCTAATAACATCCCGCACGCTGTCGATGGGACTTAAATAGGATGTCCTGAGGATATCCCGGGATGTGACATTAAGCACTCAGGAGGAGGTTTTAGGAGGTTCGCTGGATATTCCGGGATGTCCTGTGGATGTGCGCATATCCCGCGAGCAACATCCTCGGGATATCCCAAGGATGTTTTTGTGATATGTCGGTATGATAAAATTCTGGGATTTTTAAAAACCACAAGAGGAATTTTGAAGAAATTATACCTTTTTCGCAAAGATTTCCTGTATAAGGTTTAATACATTTGAATCTAAGGGCTCCATTAACTGTTTCACATGTCCCGCCATTCTTGCATGGATTCGATTTGCAAGGATTTGAAATGTAAACAAGAAAGTACAAAAAACTCATATATATATATATATATATATATATATGTAAGATAAAAATATATGAATCAAAATTATAGATTAAACTATAAAACATTAATTCTTCCTCTCTATTCTAAAATCGTAATAACTTCTTTGCATTGCGTCATTTCTAGATCACTCTATGATCGGCGCAGCTCTGATGACGTAATCATTGGGAATTGAAACTGTCCTTGTAAACCAAAACTTTTCTCCTCGCGTGCCTCCATGTTGCATAACCACGCACTTCAGCTTTTGCTCTGTGCTGTGCTAAGATGTGATTTCGCTGGCTTGCTTTCTATCCCAACAATATCAAAAATGTAAATCTTCTGTGGAAAGGCACGACTAGAGTGCCAAGTGATTGTGGCCACAAATATCAATTGGAAATAAAAATGGAAGTAAAACTGCCTCGACTGCCAAGTTCTTTAAATACTACGCAATCAAAATGCTTCTTCAATATGGATTTAAGCAAGCATCTACAGTGTTCTGTCTTTTCCTTTTCCTGTGCTTTTAGTATTACAGTCGCTACGCCTTTTTCCTTTTTGAAGGGGGGAATATGTAAGATAAAAAATATGAAAGCAAACTTCTAAACTTAATTCACTATAACTTCCTCTATCTGCCCTAAAAATAGCGCTTAAGTCTAAACTGCGTCATTCAAATTAATCATGCGATCTTACTTAACCCATAATGCAGATCCCTCTCGACCAATCACCAAATTGCAAAATGAAACTTTTCTCTTCGCGTTCTACCATCTTTCATAACTACGCACTTCAGCGTTTGCCCTCTACTCTGCTAAGATGTAATTTCGCTGGCTTGCTTTCTATCTCAACAATATCAAAAATGTAAATCTTCTGTGGAAAGGCACGACTAGAGTGCCAAGTGATTGTGGCCACAAATATCAATTGGAAATAAAAATGGAATTAAAATCGCTTCTACTGCCAAGTTTTATTTACGAAGTCAACACATTAGCTTACGACGCAATCAGATTACTTCCTCTTCAATATAGGATAACTACGCATCGACACTGCTCCGTCTTTTTTCTTTGTGCTCTTATTATGACAATTAAGCCGGTAAGGATAGTTTCCTGCAACCTGAAACCTCAATGGAAAATTTAATTCAGCTCTTCAAATCATCGTTTTGTGATAAATCCAAGATAATGTGAAAGAAGTGAATCATCAAATTTGTTTTTTCAGTGTTTAAAAAATAACAGATCATTCTTCTGCTGTGGTGTTTTGCAAGTGCTTCAAAAAAATAATCACGCGTAGTGTTTACAGATTGAAAGTGATCTCTCGATAAATTGAGAAGTTCGAATGCCTAGTGAAAAGTTAAATCATCAGTGAATAACCGTTTATGAATTTAAGCATTACAGCAAGTTCAAGGTCGATCTGAGTTAGTGTTTGCAAGTATGTGCGACAGAAAATTATTTGCACTTCCGCTTTTTCAACAGCTCAAAAATTGTTACATTCGTGTGACTCTAACTCAGGAACTAAATCATTTAATATGTTGCGAATTCTATAGTTTTGATTTCAACTTTGGTTAAAATTCCTGTAATTTGTTTTGAGAAAATCTGAAATTCTTGTTCATTAATTTTTCGAATTTTTCATAATTATGTGTGAGCAAATTAAGTAACGAATTTTAAGCTATTTAAATTATTCATAGGGAAGGATATTAAGATAAGTTTTTGTTTTTGAACTTTTGTTGAGAATTTTGAATACGAATTTTATAATTATTCTAAAAATAAAGATGTTAAAAATAAGTGAAATTAGTACAGATAAGTAATATGAAATTATGGTAAATGCATGTTAAAATTTATGGGTTATTGTGTATTGAGTATAGTATGATGAGGGTGTACTGGTTCCTTCAACAGAGGCCTGTAATTACCTCTGTACCAGTTGTTCCTTTTACCCTCTTCATGCAAGATAATGTTGGAGGCTCTCATTTTATGAATGCATGTAAATTTTTTATATTATTATTATTATTATTATTATTATATTTTTTTTATTATGGAATGTATTAGTGCAGTTCTTAAAGGCCAGTTACCTTAATGCAAGGAACGGAGGCCTTTTCAAGTAACTGCCTAGGCACCCTGGGCGACTAGTGCAGAGAACACACTGGTTAGCTCAAGAGGACAGCCTTATTGATGGATATGTTTGTTTAGAAGTATTGCGAGGCTTCCAGTTTGGTAAAATCAGGAATTGTAAATGGAAAGATGATAACGGTGAAACCATAAATTCTGAAAATCTTAATCCTATTATTTATGATGTTAAAATATAATTTATCAATATGAAAATTAATATCATAAATATTTTTGTGAATTACATTTAATTATAAGTAATGATTATGTAAAAGTTTTTGTGATATTCTGTAATAACAAGAACCTTCCCTGATGAATTATGATTATGTGAACTCTCAAACAAAAAGACTGTTGGACTGAAATGCTGAAAAAGTCAATAGGACTCTAAAAATTAAAAATTTATTTAAAAAAATTGATATTTATAAATTATACTTTTATAGAATCAAAATTTTATGATTTATGGTTTTTTTTTTTTTTTTTTTTTTTTTTTTTTAAACATTTGCTGGTGCTTTAACTCTTTCTCTTTAAAAAGGCTTCTCTGTCGCTACGCCTTTTTCTTTTTGAAGGGGGGAATATGTAAGATAAAAATATATGAATCAAAATTATAGATTAAACTATAAAACATTAATTCTTCCTCTCCATTCTAAAATCGTAATAACTTCTTTGCATTGCATCATTTCTAGATCACTTTATGATCGGCGCAGCTCTGATGACGTAATCATTGGGAATTGAAACTGTCCTTGTAAACCAAAACTTTTCTCCTCGCGTGCCTCCATGTTGCATAACTACGCACTTCAGCTTTTGCTCTGTGCTGTGCTAAGATGTGATTTCGCTGGCTTGCTTTCTATCCCAACAATATCAAAAATGTAAATCTTCTGTGGAAAGGCACGACTAGAGTGCCAAGTGATTGTGGCCACAAATATCAATTGGAAATAAAAATGGAAGTAAAACTGCCTCGACTGCCAAGTTCTTTAAATACTACGCAATCAAAATGCTTCTTCAATATGGATTTAAGCACGCATCTACAGTGTTCTGTCTTTTCCTTTTCCTTTGCTCTTATTATGACATATATATTGAAATTGAAGAGGCTAATAAGTATTGTGGTGTAAGACCTATTTGATCTTAAAAATTTTTTGCGCAATATGCTGCAAAAATTATGAAATAATAGGAAGATAAATTGTAGTTAGCTCGCCAAAAAGTTACCAGGAGCTGTGGCTCCAAGAAATAGTTCAACGCAGTATTTTTTAAAATAATAACATTGAAAGGGTGAAAAATTAGCCTACACGCGAAATAAAATGCAGAATATAAAAAACTGTGAAAATCAATCGTTGGAAACATGTGAATGGCAAAAAATACAGAAAAACTATCAATGTGATAAGTGAAAAGTTAACACATATAAAAAACTGATCGACGGAAGAAGTTAAAACAAAATTAAAACATATGAAAAACATAAAATTATAAAAATTACAAAGCGGAAAATGGTAAATTAGCCTAATTAGACTTCCAACCTGGCTTTTCAAGGGAAATTTAATTGGACGTCGAACCAAGGCAACACCATTACGCGTTTCGCCGAAACAGACAATTGAAGCTCTAGTGTGACGAAAAAGTTTTTAAATAATATGAATTGTCTCAAAAAATCTTTTGGAGCTTCAATTCTCTGTTCCAATTTCCCGACGAGTCGGCAAAAAATAACACATTAAGGTGTAAAAAATGTAAAGGCAACTCCGAGTAAAGCTAAAATAAAAATAAAAATAAAATAAATAGCGGTCTGCTATTAGTCAAATATACAATAATGTACGGGCTGGACCTGCTTACTAACTTAAAGAATAAAACCTTTATGAATATTATATTTCTGAAATTAAATTCTAATGAAAATAAACGCCGTGGGTCTTGCTAAAACCAAGAAAAAATATTTTAAAAAACATAAAAAACAGACCTGTGGCTAAGCTGTCCTCTTGATCGCCAAGCAAATTTGAAAAGGTGTTGTAATCCCCTCCGTGTCTTTCAAAGCCATCCCTCTCGTCGTGTGACGTAGGCGGGTGAAACAATGTCACTGCGTATCAGCCAATGCGATTAGATTGTCTTTTGGCGGGAACTCGTATCCCCCCGAGTTAAAGAGGGGTTGAAAGACTCGAAAAGACATGGAAAGAATTCAAAATGGCGTCAGTCAAGTTGTTAGAAGAATAAAACTGTTTCAAAAATGTGAAAATGGCTAATTTAGCAAAGATTACTCAACATGGTCACAAAAGTAAGAGTAAAATGGAAAAAAGTCATTTGTTAATAAAAGTCGTAATTCTTCAAGCTAGAGAGCGATCAAGCTACAATGAAAAACGAAAAGGCCCGATTTGTTAATAAAAGTAGAATTGGCCATCAAAGTAATTTAAAACTTTTAAAAACAATAGTACTAAAGTATTGTGCCAAAATCTTTTGGAGGAACGAAAATGTAGTGACTAGAATTATCTGTACATTTGAGTTAGATAATGAAATTTTATACTTAAAGCCCAATGGGACGGTATAAAGTAGATGGCTGATTCAGAGAATCTAATGTAAAAATGTGTTTTTTATGTTTTTTGTGTTTTTTAAAATATTTTTCTTGGTCTTAGCAAGATCCACGGCGTTTATTTTCATTAGAATTTAATTTCAGAAATATAATATTCATAAAGGTTTTATTCTTTAAGTTAGCAAGCAGGTCCAGCCCGTACATTATTGTATATTTGACTAATAGCAGACCCCTATTTATTTTATTTTTATTTTAATTTTAGCTTTACTCGGAGTTGCGTTTACATTTTTTTACACCTTAATGTGTTATTTTTTGCCGACTCGTCGGGAAATTGGAACAGAGAATTGAAGCTCCAAAAAGATTTTTTGGGACAATTCATATTATTTAAAAACTTTTTCGTCACACTAGAGCTTCAGTGGTCTGTTTCGGCGAAACGCGTAATGGTGTTGGCTTGGTTCGACGTCCAATTAAATTTCCCTTGAAAAGCCAGGTCTAATTAGGCTAATTTACCATTTTCCGCTTTGTAATTTTTATAATTTTATGTTTTTCATATGTTTTAATTTTGTTTTAACTTATTCCGTCGATCAGTTTTTTATATGTGTTAACTTTTCACTTATCACATCGATAGTTTTTACTGTATTTTTTGCCATTCACATGTTTCCAACGATTGATTTTCGCAGTTTTTTATATTCTACATTTTATTTCGCGTGTAGGCTAATTTTTCACCCTTTCAATGTTATTATTTTAAAAAATACTGCGTTGAACTATTTCTTGGAGCCACAGCTCCTAATAACTTTTTGGCGAGCTCAGTACAATATTTCTTCCTATTATATATATATATGTGTGTGTGTGTGTGTGTGATATTTTACAGCTGTCGTGATGAAGCTTGGCATTGCTTTTGCAGAGTGGTAATTAGGAATCCAACTGACGAGGCCAGATGATTTAGCTTTTAATTGCACATCTTTATTCCACAGCTTTAATTCAATTTTCACCGTAGATCATGATTTACTTCATATGAAATTCTCCAAATTAAATATTCAATAGTGGTTTAAACTATGTACCATTGAATTTAAACTTTCAGCATCATCACTATTTCTAACAAAAGAAAGATAGGTTAAGCAGCTGTGTGATGTATAGCACAGGAGGAGAGGCGAACTTCTGTCCGCAAAATGACGCGCATTTCGTATTTATAGTAGCTGTTACGTAATAGGCTAGAATGTTCTCGAAGTTACTGGTCTAGGGGGAGATCCTAAATTGCTGAAAGTTAATTAAATATCATCTCCAAGGAAAAGAAATTTGATTAAAGAGATGAATTATTGGAAACAGTTTTAGTCAGCATTTTAAGTATAAGTTATTTACATTTCTACTGTAGCAAAATTTTTAAAAATTGTAAAGAAATAATATTTTAAACCGTTAAAATTCTAAAAAGTCAAATTAAACATTAAAATTAAAAAGTAAAATTTATAGTACTGAAAAGGTGACTGTAGTTGTCATTGACCGTAGTTAAATTTACTTCTCAAGGGAACAAACCAATCTACTATCAATTAAAAATAACCAAATTAAGTGAGATTGTTTCGTATATTTTACAAGAAAGGATCAAATTAGCAATTTTGCTAAATCACAAGCTACGAACAAAAAGTAAAAATTAGAAATTAAAATATAAACTAGTAAGAAATTCCTGATTTAACTTTCTCGTTAAGAACAGAATTTAACTAGTCAAACGAGATCCTCAATTCAGAAAAAAAATTCCCCGACACTCTCACAATATTGTAAGAACAATAAAACCTGTTACAAGCTGCACAAATTAATATATACGAAAGAAGATATTATAAATGAATAGAAAAATGTTCAAATCAATACATTATTTTAAAATTAAAATGTAGTTATTTAATACCAGTTAATACATTATCTTTTGTATATATTGTAGACACATTAGGTATTTTCTTGTTTGGAAGCACACAGGATGAAAAATATGCAACGCCTTCGACGGGAATCGAACCACGGACCTCTCAATTACGCGCTGATCGTGCAGACCACCACACCACGAAGGCATGCCAAGAGGGCGGGAGAAATACCTCATATACTTCCCCTTTTAAATGGCGACTGGGGTTTTTAGGGGGCCAAATCGCCAAATCCTGGGTGAGGAGAATCATCATCCAACACTCTTTTAGTTCGGGCGCTAATGTAGAGTCATTAGGAATTTTTGAATCAGGAATGATAAAAAATTAGCAGACGTCTTCGCCGGGAATCGAGCCACAGACCTCTGGAATACGCGCCCAGCTTGCAGACCACCACACCACGAAGGCATGCCAAGAAGGCGGGAAAATACCTTATAATATTAGTTTGTACACGTTTTTAACAGTTTTATAAGATTAAATAATAAATATCAAAGAATGCTTTTTCAAAAGTGAGGTACACACATATATACATATCAGAAACTAGAGAAAAATTTAAAAATGCTATAAATGTTTCGAAAAATGCAACGAATTATTTCAACTGCTTTGATTTGTTTCTTCTAGCTTGAGAGTTTACAATTTTATGCCAAAAGTTTTTGAGTTTTTTCGAGTGGCTAAGTTTTATAGACTGCGATTTGTATATTGCAAACTGTAATATGAGTTTTAGATATCTCGAGTGAAATAACGAAAAATGATTAATTCATTAATTAATCTTAAAGTAATAATTAAAATTGATATTAAATATATATTAATATATATCATAAATAATAATTAAAAGCTGGCATTAAATATAATAATAATTAAATTATCATAATTAATAACATAAAATAATAATTAAAAGTTAACATTAAGTAGTATATATTAAAATGAAACTATTTATGCAATTTTGAAAAGGATATTTTAATTTTTTATAAAAATACTTTTATAATAATTTTATGGAGGAATTTTTATCTCTTACAAACAGCTATTCTATCTGTGTTTGATTCTACATTGTGAAACGACAGATTTACATTTGCATTCTCAATTTCATGAAACTGCTGACAGTATTTTGATCAGCACTTTTCAGTTCAAGTACTTTTCGTAAAATTTCTAAATTATGGCATATAATCACTTTTTCCCCTATCTCTTTCTCTGACACGTTTTATAGCATTTACTATTTAATTCACTACATATTCTATTCATAAAGAGACACTGGACCCTTTTTTTTCATCCTTTCTGTTCTTTCTGTTTGAACCAAGAACCTAAACGTGCTTTCTTGCGCAGAAAAATCTTTTTTTTTCTTACACGGTTTTGGGTTATGGAATTAATTATACCATCGTAATAATTAACGTCCATTTCAAATTTTTCTGATTCAAATTCAAAATTTTTCTGAACGTCAGACTAATTCCAGTAGTCTTCACTTCCGGTCGGGTTGGGATACTATGTTTCCAGACTGTCTTCGTAGGGGTTTCATCACTAGAAGCGATCCGCGTTCCAGACTCAGAATGTGAATCATATAATTCTCCCTCATGAAATGCATCTCTCGTGTCGAACCGTAACTCTGTGTGGGAACGCTGCACGAAGAGTCTAGCGCGCTTTCAGCGTCTCTGTGCGCGGAGATCTTGGCTTCTTCGTGAGGGTATTTGTTGAGCAGAACGTAATTATATTTTTCGTGGGTTAGTGCTTCAACTTCATTTTTAATTTGCTGCAGCGTAGGAGTCCAGGGATGGGCGGCGACCGACGTTCCCGAAAAACTGTAGGTGAGTCCATCATCATCCCCGAAGGCCTATCAAAGTCGAGTTGGAACGTATTACCGTCCATTTATATTCAGGTTTAAAGGCTGGAATGGATAAGCGCACAATTCTGTAAATGTGGAATCTGCTTTTTCTTTGTCGTGAAAATCATTAATATAGTACATTATTAACTGATCGTCAAAATTTTCAATGATAGTGAGTATGGTAAGAGTGACTGCCTCGAAGTACAATCGTCTTGGTTCAAACAGAAAGAACAGAAATGATGAAAAAAATGGTCCAGTGTCTCTTTATATAGGTATTAGTCAGGATCCAGGAAAACCAGTCAGAATGTACTATGAGTAAGACTACTGATCTCTGACGGCTATTGCCTGAACTAAATAGAATGTTCTAGAAATACTAATATGTTGCAATCACGTTGTGGATTTGCATTAATAGATAAGCGCGGACATGAAACTGGATTACAACAGAAAACAGGATGAAACATGCGGCTGATGTAGCAATAGCAAGGTAATCCGAGGTGGTAATGCGTGATGACGTGACGAACAGGATGCTACGCGTCCTTTGTTGGTGACGTATCAACCCGCACGTACTCCTTTGTAAATTCCATTCCCCTCTGTGCGCCACGCAGTCCCGTCGTCTGTGAGCGCCTCATGGCCCCAAACCAACGTATTATACCTACTAACACCATTTTCTCAATATTAGTGAAAGAATTAACGTGGCGGTATTAGAACTTGGCAATAATATATTGTGTCAAGTATACTCACCTGAAACAAAAGAGTTGCCAACAGGAGCTATTTATTAATGCTGACATTAACGAACCATTTTCGACATACAGTGATGTCAGATGCAATCGCGTGCTTTCTTCAACGTCAGAGTTTAAAGTTTGGAAATGTTATTTATGTTTCATATTTTTCAAAACTTATAAATTTTTGATTAAAAAACTCTACGATTTGATTATATTTCATTCTTGACAATGCTATTTTGATTTCATATTTTGTAAAACGTAGAAATTTTTATTAACAAACTCTACGATTTGAAAGAGAGCAATGGCAACAGTTCTCGAAATAAAGTAGATTTTTATCTACAGCGTGCGAGACTGTTGCCACTCGGAAAAATAAAGGCGGAAATTAGCATTTTCGGAGTTTTTAATTAATGTCTCGGCTAATTAAAATCGTACGAAGATGAAAATGGTCGCTGGCTTTTCACGAATTTTGAGAATTCAGGGGATAACTCTCTCAAAACTCAAGTTCTCGCCGTTTCGAAGGATATAATGCCACAAACCTACCAACCAACATTTTTATTCAACAGACGCTCACAGATTTTCATAGTATGGATAACACATTCTTAGTCATTGTCTCTACACAAAATCTCAATGTTTGTGTGAATTGACACATGTTCTAAAAATGAATCCTCATACTTTCCATCGCTGATAACGTATAATATGCATGACCTCTAGCAGAGATATTGATTTACTTATTTCTTTCGAAGTGCTTGCATTTTACAAAATTCCATTCTCTTCATTATTTTCTGAACATATTTTCTGCAATGACATTTGAAAGTTTCCCAAAGGTTGAATGTTAGAAGTTGTGGCTCAAGTCTTTTCACTTGGAATTACGATTCATTAAAAGTTAAGCGCACAAAAAAATTTTAAAATGCTTCCTCCATTGATTTATTCAAATTTCAAAATTTATATTCCTAGCAAGAAAAACGTTTTAGTCGATCTGTCAGTTCTTCATTGAATTATATGCATGGCCAAATGTTTTCCTTACATTTTCTTCAGTCTACAGTTACCATTTCCTTTCTATTCAAAGATTTTAATGTACGGTAATTTTTCAAATCATTTCATGAACTTTTCTAATAACTCTCTGTGAACGTATTATGTCTATCGTAAATTGATGTTATGAATGTCAAAACCTTAAAAGATGAGATAGGGAAATTGCACTTTCATCTTCTATCAGTCGGCATTCGAGAAGAAACCCTTCCTCTCTCGCAATGTCTCTTAAATGATTGTTTTTGTTAACCTTAAGAGATTTAAATTTTGCAATTCTGTAGTCCAGTGCGAATAAAGAAATCTGAAATCAGTGTCTTCTAGGATCAGAGACCGGGCAGGCGCAGAAAGTTTCCGTGAAACACTTGTTATTGAAGCATTGTATGTCTGAAAGATAAAGCCAAGGCCCGAAATACGTTAAACAGAGAGAATATAGTATTTCTCCCACTTTCCTAGCGTGCCTTCGTGGTGTAACGGTAGCACGCTGGGCCGGTATTCCAGAGGTCCGTGGTTCAATTCCCGGCGAAGGCTATTGTTAATTTTTCATCTCTCCGGCTTCCAAAAAATGCCTAATGTCTCTACAGTGGCGCCCGAACTAAAAGGGTTGTGGATGATGATTCTCCGCATCCAGGATTTGGCGACTAGGTCCCCTGAAACCCTAGTCGCCCTTTAAAAAGGGAAGTATATAAGGTATTTCTCCCACTTCCCTAGCGTGCCTTCGTGGTGTAGTGGTTCTGCACACTGAGTCGGTATTTCAGAGGTCCGTGGTTCGATTCCCGGTGAAGGCGGTTGCATATTTTTCATCTTTTCTGCTTTCAATTAACCTAATGACTCTACAAGACTATTATAAATTTTGGTAGGTACAATTAGAATAATATGATACTGAAGAATCAATCTTTTGGCAAATTCAATTTAATAAGTTGGTAAACGGCAGCTTTTCCATTGATTAATATGTATTTGTTTTCGTTCTAGGAAACCTGAACTCATAAGCGGCTGAGTTTATTATCCAAGGAGTTTAACTCCTTCTGACTTTTGCCCCCACGGCGTATGGGCACTGTGTTCGGGCCGCTACTGATTTGCCCGTAGTCCGTACAGGCAATCTTGTTTCCCTATCGCTTGTACTATTTTTGTCCGTATCTTTTCTATTCTCCGTCTTCTATTTTTTATTTTTAATATGAAATTAGTCATATAGATGACGATAGTTATCCACTAAATGATAGTTCGTTTTCTATTGTGTTTTCTCTTCTGATTGGTTCTGATTCGCGCGCTTTTTTTTTTTCGCCTGTTTTGCATCCTCAGACGAATTTTTACCTTTCAGCACTTAACGTTTTGATTGTATTTCACTATTATTCACCTAATAATTATATTAAAGCAATCTATTTTAAATTTTTAAATAGTGGCTGATTTAGAGTGCATGCAGCTAATTTCTTGCGATTCGGAATCAGAATCTGAAATATCTGTAAACGAGTCTGTGCATTTCTTCTCGCTTTAATATTTATCACACTAAACCAGGTCTTTAAAACCATCTCAATGCGTACTATTTTTATCAAAACAGGTTCGAAAATTTCCTATTTTATTACATATTTCAAATCTACAGATATTTTAGAGCTAAAATATACAAAAATGTTTTGTAAAAGAGTTTTTCAATATAGAATTAGATCATAGAAAAAGGTTGTCAGAATACTGAAATTGAAGAATAACGATATAAAAGGAAAATTTTGAAAATTAATATTAGTTAAATTGTGATTTATTTTATAAAATATAAAGGTAAAACATATATACTAATGAAAATATTTGCATAATATAATATTTTGCATATCAATTTTGCACCACTGTCGAACGTTTTCAATAGAAGCTGAATTTTCAGACCCATCACTATTTGCAGAGGAATACGAGAAATTTTCATCAGTTTCGCTATAACTATCATCAATATACCTGACTCATATCAGTGTCCGAAATATTGTCAGGAATATAGGTTATATCACTCGCGAAACGCTTCCTGCCAGACATCTTTGAGCTCTGAAAAACGCGAGCAAAATGCTTCATTTACGTATTCCTGTACATTTGGCACAAATGGGGACAACTAACGCCATCTCTTAGCCCATATCTAAATAAACAATTAAACAGAAAAGCCGGAAGGAAAACCTTGAACGGGGAAAGAGCGGGTTGAACAGTTAAATGGCAAAAATTCATTCCCTCGGGAAATCGTGGGTTGCGCAAATTTTGCTACTTTTACGTTGCCCGAGGAAATCGAGGGATGCGCAGCGAGAGGGTTAAAAAAGAGAGTAAGTAAATGTAATAGTAATCGGAAAAATAATCTAAAGTAATTGTACTTTTCTTTAGATTTACAACAGTAAATGTAACTGTTAAGCAGTGATGTAATTAAAAGAGATAATTTACAGCGAAATTATTACTTTTATTAAAGGAAAAAAGCTATCCTACATGTTTAAAAGTATTATAAATCTTAATTTTAATAACATTACCATGTTTAAAACTATAAAATTAATAAAAAAGGGCAATCAGAAATTTGAACTGTTAAGTGGTTAATAAGCAGCGGGAACAGTGTAGTATGCTTTGTGCCGCCTAGAGGGTATAGTGGTTAAAATTTATTTTGTTTTTCATGTATTACGTAATGTGAGTAACTTCAACCACATATAGTTTTGAGTATTTGTTTTTATTATTTATAGTTACCGTTTTAACAAACTCGCAAAGTTTGTTAAAACTTTAAACAATGCAAACAATGCAAAGTTACATGCTTTAGCGCATCTGAAGATGAGTTCTCCTTTAATTACAAAGCTGAACTGATTTGCTCTTCGGATTTTAAGTTAAACTTAGAAACATATAAAATAATTTAACTTTTTTTAGAAATTACGCATTTATGCTTAATAAATTTATTCGCTGTGATTATCTCTAAAGTATTTAAATTTTCTGTTGTTGCAACGTTACATGCTTATCATATTATACTTTTACTATATTTGGGGCGAAGAAATATAAAAAAATTTGGAAAACAAAAAACAATGTAAAAAATATTTTATAAATGTGAAGGATAATCGAAATACAATTTGAGCTTCATAATGTTACGTGTTTTGTTTTAAACTGTACTCTGCATTTTGACAGTACAGGTCAATTTTTGCAGAAAACAAGAAAAGGATATTGTCTAACTGCATGTTAATGCAGAGTTTAAAATGACTAACATTTGTAGATTATGTTTAATTTTAGTTGCACATTTAGTATTTAGAAAATAAGATATAATTCATAAATAAGTTATGTCTTCTTCAATTATGTCAGAGTATTATAAAATGCCTTAAATTTACACAAGGAAAAAAAAACAAAAAAACAAAAAAAAAAAAAAAAAAAAACATTAAGGTTAAAGAAAATTCCTAATTTTACTCTCAGTAGTATTTGTGTAAGAGAAACTGAGTAAAATTACCGTTCTAGAAGACAAAATAAATTGTTTAAGCTTAGCATTAAACACGTTCAGTTTAAAGTTAATGTTAAGGTAATATTGACTGCTCAATGAAAGATAGATTAATAGTTTTAATCGTCCTATTTAAGAGAAGTAATGTGATCTGAAAATTTCTAACGCTGTATGTGAATGAAGTTTGAAACTGGGGTAATTTAGGCAAGAACTGGTGTCTTAAAAGTCCGTATTCCCAAACCGGTAGACTAGGAAAATGTAAGAGAAGAGAAATTATTAAAGAAATTTAGAAACTTAAGAGTTCAAATAAATGGCCATGAGTATATTGAGCTCTGATTAGAAAATCTGCATGAAAATATAATGTTACTAATATACGGTTAATCTGTCTGAATAAAATAACACGCAACCATGTAAGGACAGAATCGTTTCATGAAAAATGCGCAAATAGTAAGATGACAAAAATTTCGAAAACTAGGTGTTAAACGGAGGATAATAAAATCTGTTTAAAATAGGAATGAAACAATGATAGAAAATTTACTGCTTTTCATTCCGATGCTTGCGATATTAAATAATTAAAAATATTAACGTAATCAAAAGAATTATTAAAAAAATGACAATAATCAAAGGAATAACTTGATAGAATTTCATCCAAATCATTAAAGGTCAAATCTAACAGGCACTGAAGGAAAATTTGCAGCATGAGTTCCTCAAAAAAAGAAAGGAGAAATAATTTTCGATCGAATGGATTCTTGATAAATGAATTGAACAAAATAAAGAGATATTTAATGGACAAGACAAAGGTATCGCATGTCTACCAAAACTTGATTGCAAAGGAAATTGAAACAAAGTGGAAATGTCTTCAACAGTTACATCAGATTGTTATGAGATCTGTTGGAATTGTTGAAGGAATAGATATTTTATACGCCACAGAATTATCTGATGACTGTTAGAAAATCGGTTTGAGATATATAGTTAAAAGATTACCTTTGTGATATAAATACCCATTTGACGATGAAGTGATGATGAGGAATACGTAGTTGTTAAATATATAAATTAATTTTATATTTTAATTATTACATTAAAAATATGGTGAAAGAACTCTAAATTTACAGAAAAAACATTGCCTTTAAATGAACAGAATACAACAGCAACGTGTTTAAGCGAAGGGTGTACGATATTTATAAAAAAAAATAAGGTAACACTGAAATGTAACAAGGGCACATCTGAACTTGATCAAACTGAAATCTTTTATAAGCTAGTAGTTCTAAAAATATATATAAAGAAATTAATCTTTGATCAACACATAATGAAACAGTGCAGAATAATTTAACTTCTCTCTTCAAAAGTGTAGATAGACTTGCAGAAAATAGAGCTAATATTCCCGAGGAATTCCTAACTATTTTGGTAGTATGTACACAGCGAAAAAAAAAGGCTGAACAGTTCCTGTATCTCGCATTCTACTGGGCCGATTGACGAAATTCAAAGTGTGTTCTTCCATGTTTCGAAAGCGCAACTTAAGATATATATATATTAGATTCATATATAGCACTATTCTAACATAGGCATTTTGACACAAAATCTGACATTTTCTGAAAACATACCAATTGTTTTTACATCTTCTAAGACTCAAATTATGCTAGAATGCCAAGTTTAGTAAAAATCGCATGAGTAGATTTTAAAACATTAGCTCTCAAAATTTTAGCTCCTCAGTGTTAATTGAATTTGGTATATATTTATTAATATGTCAGTTTTATGAAACGTTTTTGATTCTTCCTTTCGCATTTCGAAATTTATGTTCATTCCAAGTAAAATTCACCCATTTTTTATGATTTATTTTTAAAATTTGAATTTTTTAAATAATTTTCATAGATTTTTCGAAGAAAATTTTGAATTATAGCCTATAAAATTTTTACCATCATCTTAAAGTAGAGGTGTAGTTCTAAACATACCTGCAAAAAATTAGAGTTTTTTGTTCAAAATTTTTCTAAGATATATACTAATTTACATATTTTCGCGTTTTGAAATTTGGCATCTTTTAACTTCATTGTACGAAGTAAAAAGGAAGTATTTTATTGTAATCGATAAAAGTTTCAGGAAGCATATTTCAATGAAAATATCCATTTTGACCGCTTCCGAATGCAATTTAACGATGTTTTTGCGTAATATCTGAACGTAAGCACAGAATAAAAGACTCTTTTCTTTCAAAAAATTATAAAACTGCTTTAAAATGAATTCTGAAGAGAATTTTTTGTGGCGTCTGTACGAACGTGTGTACGTACGTACGTATCTCGCATAGGTCAAAAGCGAGTAGCCTCAGAACGTTGAAATTTTGTGTATAGAACTACTATAACATGTAGATGTGCACCTCGTACTTTGATTGCAATCGGCCGCACCAAACATTTATAAATATATTTATATATATATTCACTCTGTTACCCGGCTCAGTGATCTCAGTTTTTTTACTCTTATATATTTGTAAATTGTACATTTTTTGCTTTAAGAATGATTGAATTATGTTGCTCTTATCTTCCGGTTAAAGGTTTTATGCCTTTAGTAAATCTGTATGCAATATTTTTAGAATTATAAAGTTGTTTAAGTGCCGCTAAGCCTAATAATTTTTTTGATTGGGGCCATTGCTTGTTTACATTTGAAACAGCAGAGTAGTGGATTTTTTGCCAATCTAGAGAAACGTAGCTTCGCAACAACAAAGATAACGCCTTCATTTATTATTGCGAATCAAATCTTGCTTAATCCTTTCTGGAATTTTTTCGAGGAAAGTGTTAGGATTTACTTCGTAATTTTTGATACAGATATTTCGAGTTTTTATGTATTTTTGCCTTGTCGCGAAGTGAAAACTGAATTAATTGAATGAGAAATACTCAATCGTCTGTGAAAAACTGTTTCTTGTTGTTGAAATTTTGTATATAGGGCTGCTAGAACATGCAGATGTGCACCTCCTATTTTGGTTGCAATCGGCCGCACCAAAAGTATATAAATATATGAATATATATATACACTCTATTACTCGGCTCAGTGATCTCACTTTCCTTATTCTTATATGTTTGTAAATTGTGCATTGTTTGCTTTAAAAATGATAGAATTATGTTGTTCTTACGTTCCGGTTAAGGTTTTTATGCCTTTAGTGAATCGATATGCAATAATTTTAGAATTATCAACAATTTAAAAGTTGATTAAGTCCCGATAAGCCTAATAATTTTTTCCATGGCGGCCATTGTTTGTTTACATTTGAAACAGAAGAATAGTAGATTTGTTGCCAATCTAGAGAAAGTAAACTTCTCACTATCAAAGATAACGCCTTCTTTTATGATTGCAAATTAAATCATGCTTAATCCATTCTGGAATTTATTTGAGGAAATAAGTGTTTAAGATTTTCTTCATAATTTTCAATACTGACATCTTGGATTTTAATGTATTTTTACCTTGTCGCGAAGTGAGAACTGAATTAATTGAATGAGAAATATTGAATCGTCTGTGAAAAACTGTTTCTTTTTGTTGTTGTTCTTTGCTTAATTTCTCTTGTACATCGTTTTAGATTTATTAAAGTATTTGAATAAAACATGATAAATTATTCTTAAGATGATGTAAAATTTGTGTATTCTGAGTTAAAAAATGAATGAAATGTATCGCTGTTAAGTGAACCTAGGGCTAGAGTGTCGCTATGATAAAGAAATATAGTGAATTTTAAAGAGTGCATTTATTCTATTGTGGTTTATGCGCTATCGACGAAGTAGATTTGATTAAATCCAATAAGTTTAAATGAAATGCAAGAAAAAATGTATATAATTTAATATTTCATACAAGAAAGTCATGTGATGCACACATCAGATTTTTTTTAAATATTCCGTAAGAGTAAATTTTTATCTTCGCCGTGTTATCGTCTGCTACTTTACTTTAACTTCATTTAAATTGAATTGTCTAAAATTGAGAAAGTTAATTTGATGTTTATTTTCACAATGTTTTTATGCAAACAGAGCGTTGACAGTTTGGGTGATGTCCCAGCTTAAAAAACATATATATAAATATAAATTTTTACATTAATGCTCTTAGAAAGAATGTTTTAAGTAGTAATTTTCTCTCGTGTTGTAGATTATATAAAAAAACATGCTCTTTCATATAGAAATTATTAGGCTTAAAAACTCTAAATAATGTGATTTAGATTGTTTGCAGCCGATATAAAATCGGGAAACTCAGTGGTACAGGATAAGCGCTGCTAGAATAATTTATTTCTTTTTCATTTAACAAAAATCTTTTAATTCAAATATTTATCCTTTGGCTTTGCTTTAAACTTTATTTATAGTTAAAATATCTAGAAAATGAAAATCTATCTTCAGTTGAAACGCATTTGATGTAAGGGATAATTTAAAAAAAATTGACAAGAATGCAAAATTTATGGAAGTGTAACTATCGAAAAATCTTAATTTTGTGCCAGCACTGAAAACAAATGTAGAAGTAAAGAAGGAAATTGGGGCGGAAGGAAAAATTTAAAGGGGAATCTACTTCAAGGAATTTGGGTGTTCCAATAGAAAACACTTGGACGTGCACACCAGCAAATAGTAGTAATTGAGTTAGTACAGGAACCATACCCCGTTAAGCTTGTAGCCCAGAAACATTCTTTATTGAAATTTCAGAAAGTAAGAATTTCAGAAATTCGTAAAACAACTGAAGATGTTTTGGTGCTTTTTACGAGATGATCAATATTGATTAAGGTCTTCATAGATTCGTTGTTCTTGGATATATGAAACACTGTTTTTACCAAATCTATTTAGACGTAAAATAAGTGCGATGTCCTGTTGATGGTTTTATTCTTCGATAATCAAGTTGAATTTATTAATATTTCACTTCTTTTACACAAAATATTTGTTGTCCTTTTTAATGGACAAATAAGATCAAAGAGTAAACCTGAGATGTAATATTATTTTCATTTACTTAACAATACTCAATATCAACAAAATGAGGAAGTAGAATACAAGATTAATAATAGAAAATTATGCCTCTTTCTAAACATATTGCCTTAAATTAAATAATTTCAACCTTCAACATCAATCTTTTTTCATCTGTTTATTACTATAAAGCAAATAATGCAAGAAAAAGTGTAGAATGTCATGAATATATAAAGATTTAATTAAGAAAAATATATGATTGTGAAGGAAGCAGTACATGGAATTCAGAAGAATAAGAAAAATTAGATAACTTACAGATTAATATTTAATTTTACCTGTATTAATTTTTTCGCAGTTCTTGCCCATGTATTTCGGTGGACATACGCATTTGTAAGAATTTGGAATGTCCGTGCAATTGCCTCCATTTTTGCATGGATCCGGAGTACAAGGACCTGAAGAATTAGCGTACTCAAATCAATATTAATAAAACATTAGCCATAGTAATAAACGTAAGATATATTGGCTATGATTATTCCTATCATTTTTTAATTAATTAGTGGATTATTAAAATAATATATGATATAGGTATGCGCAACCACCCACAATATATGGTATATATATACATAAGAAAATAAAGAAAACTATGTACAAGATTAAATTAGCAACATAAATTAATTTCTCCTCTGTATTCTAAAAAATATGTAAAAAAAAATAAAGATTATGCAAAAGATTAAATTAGCAGGGTAAATTAATTTTCCTTCTCTATTCTAAAAGTAGTAATCTCTCTATACTGCGTCACTTCGAGATTAATCCCTGTCATATGACTCTTACATAATTCTGATGATGTAAATGGAACTAAAACTCAAACAGCCAATAGTAATTTTACAGCAGTATTAATTATCCAATCAAAGAGCATCGAGAACCAAAGCTCACTCAGTCTGAATTAAGAATTCAGCCTGAACAAAACGCACTTGCTTTCTAAGCTTTAGCCTAGCTGGACTGCAGTCTGTCTGCTCTTTCTATCCCTACTGTAAATTTACCTAGGATGTAAACTTTTTGGAATAGGCACAATTATTTTGCCAAGTTGTTTGTGGCCGCAATATGTTTACTGAAAATAAAATAAAGGTTTAATGTGTCTCGGCTGTCAGTCTCTTATTCATTATGGATCAACATTTCTGCGCCATATAAAAGATCTGCTGTTTGTTACTTCTAAGCTTATTAGTTTTTTTATTACATGTCTGTCTTCGAGTGTCATCTTTCTAACTGAGCAGTAAAGCCTCTTCAAGCTATAATGCAGAGAACCATCGTCAATCCGTTGCAACTTTCTTTCACAAAGACAGTATTATTACAAATATACATACATATATATATATGTGTGTGTAATAATACTGTCCCTTGGACTCCTTTGCTCTCTCTCTCTCTCTATATATATATATGGTACATATATGGTACATATATATATGATACATATATATATAAAGAGGATAAAAATTCGAATAAAACGTTTTTTAAAACCCATCCTGAGCTATAACTGCAGGATTAAAGTATAATAAACTTAAAGCATCTAAACTATTTAGTAAATTGGAATATAAAAGTAAAGCCATTCCTCTATAATATTGTTGCGTTTTTCTCTTTTCTTCTGACACCAGTTGTTACGTTATTTTCTTCTTCACCTTCGTACGGAGTTCGTAGATTTGTAGTGAATAACGACGACACTTGATGAAGTATCGAAACACACTTTATTTAGGCAATATTCATCAGGACAGCTCCAATAACACTTTTTACAGTCGTCGAAAATCTACTATAAACACGCTGGAACAATCAGCGACACAGCCTTCACATTGTCAGGCAATAACTGTGGGGATAGCTTCACTGTAAAGCACCCGACTCTGCTTTCCGGAGTACAGCTCCCTACTCTGTTTGGTCGTTCTCGGAACTCCACGTACTCTCGAGACTCTCCACGCTACAACTCGCGATGCACTCGACGACACACGAGCACAGCTCCCGACTCCTTGGTTCAGCCGTTCCCGGAGCTCAACATGCTCTCTCGACGATGCACTAACCGACACTAAGAGACTCCTTCGGTGAACTCGACGACCCATTCCGCACTCGTTGCCCGGCTGTCAACTCGATCGACTCTGCAGGGATTGACTCACTAGGCGAGACACACTCTCAATACTAACTGCACTCTATGCGAGGCACACACACACTAACTGACTGCGGACCAGCATGGTTTATATAGCTTTCGGCTTGTGTTTGGGAACATTCTGGGCTAAACCGGTAAGAATTCGTTCCACAAGGTTCTCCAACCGTCCATGGTATATCGCCAATTTTGTCGCCAAATGGGGGATTTCTCGCCAAATGTGGCAACCCTGCCTTCCTTTGCCATTTTATGGCAATCCTAAAACTGCTTTGCGGGAAAGCTATCGTACCGCGTTTGTACATTTCGTAACAATATTATATTCCTGTAAAATAGTGCGGCCAATTTTAATTGGCACGTGGGCTGCCGACGGTCTAAGATCGACACTGGAATCAGAAGTGTTAAAAGTTCTGCTATATAGTTCCTTTCGATTTCATGGATTGTGTTTAATATGGCTTTTTTATTATCAACGGATCTGGATGGGATTCTTTGCCATTTTATGGCAACCCTAAAACTGCTTTGCGGGAAAGCCATCTCACCACGCCTTGACATTTCGTAACAATATGATAATTGCAACTATGTATAAGAGTTATAACAAAATATCAAAACTAATAGAATTAAAGAGGGAATTCATAGTAGAGCAATCTCGACAAATAAAACTACTATAGAGAAAATATACAAAATTATACAAATAAAATTTAATCTCCTTTTATTGAAACTCCAATTCAGAACTCATCAGGAGAAAATGAATTAAAGCTTCATAAAAAGTCAATTAATATGTTTCATTCTCCTGGTCCATTTGAGATCAGAAACCGTAACTCGTTTTCATCAAATTTTTATTAAAAACTTTAAAATTAATATAAATAATACAAACCTGGAATCTCAAATGTACCAGAATTTTCCCTACATATTTTCGAAACACTTGAAATATTTTTTCATAATTAGAAATGGCAGAAGAATGTAATGACAAAACAATTTTGGAGGCACTAAAATAAGAACACTGAAGCGTAGATGCGTAGAAAACCTGATGGCGTAGATACTTGATGCTTAGAGCGTCCACCCATTTTAAAGAATAAGCAGTCGAGCTGGATTAAATTCCTATTTATTTAAATTAACATTTTGTGGCCACAATCACTTGGCAGTCTACTGGTGCCTATTAAATAGCATTTACAGTTTTGATATTATTGCAATAGAAGCAAATATTTCAGCACATACATGATTGCAGAAAAAGGTCCGGCCAAGCGCAAAGCACAAGCAAAAGTAACGCATCAGTTCATAGAAAGAAGGGTGAGACTCGAAAGTTTCAGTTTTTAGTTTTGGTTTACAATTTGGTGATTGGTCAAGAGGCATCTGCATTCAGGGTTATGTAAGATCGCATGATTAACTTGAATGACGCAGTTTAGACTTATCGCGCTATTTCTAAGACAGAAAGAGGAAATCCCCAAATTAAATGTAACTAAAACAGGTTATAGACAATTACATTTAGGAGTTTGCTTTTTATATTTTTTATCTCATACATTGCTCTCCCGGCCTCTCGTTTTGAGGGGGGGGAAGATATAAAATATAAAAAATACTTTGCTCTACGCGATCAGGCAACCTTTAATTAACTTTCCGCAATTTCAGGATCTTCCCCCCTAGACCAGTACTTTACGTAACCGCTGCTATAAATGAAGATTTCGCCCCTATTGGATATTAGGTTTTGGATAATCTGAAAGAACAATGATCTGCCATTTTAAGTGAATAATGCTATGGAGTTTTAAAATTTCAAATTTTCTGTGTCTTAGTTCGAATATTTTTTTTTTTTGCGTAGTCGGAGTTGGCAGAGTGGCGAGACGAGACGAAGATGACGAAACTAGACTTCCATAAATCACCAATCTTTATTTTCGAGCATAAGCAAATCGTTTCTTAGTAGATGAGATATTTCTAGATAATAAGCAATTGCAATGTTTTTATATGTACGTTATATAATCTTGGAATACGAACAAAGGTGGACATGGCAGCATAGAGATGTTTGCAAGCTAGAGAAAGGAATGGAATGACGTAATTAATTTACAAGCGGTATGTATACCGACATATGAGCGCACGAGAGATATAGGGTCTTCGAAGTAGCGCAAAATTCGAACTTTCGCGGAGGAACATTTCTCGAGTGTACAGTGAATATCGGGAATCCAGTAAAACATCAAATATCCTGCAAAGCTGCGGTCGGAAAAAGGAAGGACGGGACCAACGATGATTAATTAAAAATGACAAACTTGAAATCCTTCCTCAAATTGCTGCATATTTCAATGTGAGGTATCAACAAGTAGCAGCGTGAGAACTATTCAAAGGACCATCATTGATACAGGAAACCACAGAATAAGCAGTTGTTCCGTCTGAAAGATTTTCAGCTTTTTCTGCTCATTTAGCTGCTTTTATTATAAAAAATTCTTTCGAAAGCCCACTCCTGTTCCGTTATTGACTGGACGACACAAAGCTTTACTCCTCGCCTGGATCCGAAAAAACCGTCATTATACTGTTGATGACTGAGAACAAGGTTGTCTAGCCTGACGAGTCTCATTTCGAATTGTATCAGGTGGATGGAGGTGTACGGGTATGGAAACAATCTCATGACTACATGGACTCTATATGTCAACGGGAAGTATTACAGCTGACGGAGGCACTGTCATGATATATGCCGTGTGCGGTTGGCGTAATGTAGGATCTCTGATATGTATAGATAAGACACTCTCAGCTTATAGATACGTAAGCATCCTGTCCGATCACCTGCAGCCATTCATGGCCATCGTGCATTCCGACGGATTTGGACATTTCTAACAGGACAATGCGACATCCCACACGTCGACAGTTTCTACTGAGTGGTTTCTACCAGGTGACTACCGATCTGACTTTAAGCACGTTCATTGGTCACCTAGATTTCCAGAAATAAATAGTATTAAGCATATCTCGTATACCTATCTTGGAATAAAACAAAAGGTTTAAAATTTAAATTGACTTACGGAAACGTAATTTTTTATCTAAAAAATTTTTAAAATATGCCAGTTATCACTGAGCTCCTCACGTACTTGATACTTAAACACAAATTTTATTATCGAATTTGTAGTGTTAAATTTGATATCTAAAGGAAAAACAGTTTCTACTTATTTCCAATTTTCCTCTCGAGAAATCTTCATCCACACGCCTCACCTTTTTTCTGCACAATTTGCTAGTTAGCTTATTATGATACGCAGGGGTAAATAAACAGATACTTTAAGTATCGGCATTTCTAAATAAAGGCTGTATATGGAATTTGACACCAAGCTTTAAATAAAAAAAATTGTTTAAAATCCTTTTGATTTAAAATATTTGATCCTTTTTGCCGTAAACTTCATTTATATCCTCTTATTCTAAATTTCAAAGCATTTTAATGTAAATTTTTAAAATACCAGTTTTAGTTTCAATCGCCCGCATTGACTGCTTGACTACTCACTGAGGAGCACAAGGGCGATACCACCGAATTTGAGAAACACTGTTCTACATATTCGTACAAAAGTTGATCAAATTAGATCATTTTGGTAAAACTCTAAAAATAAAAATTAAAATGTTATCCAGTCAAAATTGATTTTCCCTTTTGCTCGTCTAAAATGTTTCGCCACTTAAGCGATCCACTAGGCAACGTACAGCCAGAATGCTGTTGGAAAGAGGAGAAAAAGGTAACAATGGTTCGCGATTCATACTGTTCTTAATTTTTTTTTACTCTAAAAACGATGATTCAATGCATTGCTATATTTTCAGGAAATTAGAAAGTATAAGGAAATAAGAAAACAAAGAAATTCCCAAAACTAATTGTCTTACTGAAATGAAAGAAATCTTTCACTGATTACATTCTGGATGATATATTTTTGTTAAATTAATTTAATGGTTCATCATAAAGAGCAGATATATCATTCAGTGACTTGACATATATTAAATATCATGCAGTAATTTAGTGAAAAAAATAAAACTTATCATACCCTTGCAAATATCATTCTCGGCTTTATATCCTTTTTTACAAATGCAGGTTTTTGTAGTTGTCCAGAATCCGGAAAATGTGCAGTTTGAGCCTTTCCCGCATTCACATGCTGTGAATTAATGAAACGGATTATATGCATTTTAAAATTTATGAATGTATCATAATACTTTATAATATTAAGCATAACACTCGTATAATGCAAATTATTAACTTGATATAGTTTTAATAACGAGAATGTTTATCATATAAGTAATTTAAAACGCTATTTGTATATAAAAGTTTTATAATATGCTTAGTTTGTGATTCTTTAATATATGGTATTTCGCACAGTTAAAAATAATATATATAGAAATAATTTAAAAAGATGTCATTTAATAACATGCATATATATCATTTTAAAATTAAAATTAAAAACATTTTAATACATTTAAAGAAAAAGCAATTAGACTCTGAAATATTTCCTTTCACTATTGGGAAAATATAATTGGCGTTATATGTGTGCAGTGTGTTCCGCTGCGTTGAATTATATTCGCGATCCGCTGCATATAATTCAACTCAAATAATCATACTTTATATTTTGCGACTTGTTGTGAAATTTTTCATTAACTTAATTTCATTTTAAATATTTCACACTTGAACAATATTGTTACTATTCTAACAATGGATCTTTTCTTATTTATCAAGTTTTCTTTCTAAAATGTTGTGCAATTTTTCATGTTTCACAAGTACCACAAAAGTGCGATCTCTTTATATGCGGAATTCCCTAAATATGTATGTATTAAAAATTGTTAAAGAAATTACGTCCTAAAGAATTAAATTATATATTTTTTCACTTTTTAAAATACAGAAGATGTATAGCGTTTCTGTGTTTATAATAGTATCCTGTAAAATGTTTCGCTGTTCCACCTGTCCCTCTCTGTTGATAATCTCTGCTGATAAACCTGACTTAACTCTAAAATAACTCTTTTGGGCGAATGTTAATGTCTGAAACGTTTTCAAATTTTAACTTTTATCTATTTTAATATTATTTAAATATTAATTTATTCTAGCATAAATATGTTTTACTAAGTTCATTTTAGAAAATAATGCTTAATTATTTTAAGCACAATGTATTGGCCATTGTTGAAACAGAAACAATGACCATTTCAAAATTCAGAACATTATCTAATAACAAATAATATTTTATATAAATTTATAGCTTAACCAATATGAATATTTTATGTACATTAGCATTGTAATAACGAATGTTAATTTATATAAATTTAAAAATATACAAATGTCAATCCAAAATTAGTGGCTACACTACTTCACAAACTGTTTGCAATTTATGCTACTTTGGCTGGCCGAAACAAAATAGATCTTTGTTCTGGGTGAATAATAATTTCACTGGCTTTAAGGATTCTTCATTTTTACCTTTTCTCATGAAAGTTAAATATTATATCTTTACTTTCCTTTTATAATTTGATTTTTACCTACTTTTTTAAACTAGATAACATGTAGAATAACAATGAGTGATGATAAACTATCCTTCAGATTTCTAATAGCAAAATATATTGCAAAAGGTAATAATATTATACACATACCTTTGCAAATGGTAGATGTATAGTATCCAAATTCTGGTAGGCATTCACAGACTTGTTTTCCTTTCTCATTTACAACGCATTTTCCATTGTTACAGGAACAATCTGTGGAAAAAAAAATGTTGAGTATGAAACAGATAATGCTTATGCTATTTTATTGTATCAATATGTCACACATTTCAAGCAGTGTATACTAAGGAGAAGTTTGTTTTCATAAAGAATTCAATTTTCATTTATCAGCATTTTTTGCTACTTACGGGTTCAGTTTCAATTTAGATTGAAAGCTTCATTTTGTGAACTAAAAATTTATAGAAAAAATGCCTATGCTCTCTGTTGCCCCATAATTAAAAGTTCATCTCCCCAAAAATTACGGAAAAACTCTAAACAGATTGACTCCGTAATAGCAGTCCATTCAGGTTTTAGAAAAATCTCCATAATTAGACTGACTTTTTTCTTTCTGATCGTAGTGTATTTATTTGTTTACTTATGTAGACAAAGCAAAAATTTTAGTTTTCGTTATTTCAATAACGATTATGCACTAAAAATTTTGAACGATTAAAGAAATATTCTCATTCTCTGTAATATAAATAAAATAATCTTATTAGAATTTTATAACAGAGATGTTTTCCTAAATTGTATTTGATAAATTTATCAATTAGTAATTAAATAGGTACCTAATTCCCACTCTTTCTTTCAATGAGATAAATTTCATCGTCTGAAGCACAAGTGAAGAGAAAAAAAACTGTCACATATGTGTTACACATAGCAGTGATTGTCTAGTTTAAGAATTACCCTTTTAAAATAATGGTTTTCTTCAACGACTCCCTTAAATTTTTCTCTTTACCTTTTCCTCTCCATTCCCATTACATTTTCTCCCTTTCTCAGCAAGCAGCAAAATCACAACACAAATAGTTTAAAGATAACAATTAAGACTAAGAATATTAACAGAGATTGTTGAAAAATGGTTTATTTGATTTTTACTTCATGATATTTGTATTATTATAGTTTTTAACTTTGCAAATATAGACTATAGACTATTCGGAAACAAAATTGCTGGTTCTTGTTGCACAAAACTTCGAATTTTATTAATGGGATAGCTTAATTTGATATACTGATGAACTGATATAAATGTTTGAAATAAAAACGTATAATTCTTAAATTGGCTATTTCAAAATATTCAGTCTATTTCTTGTTTTCCGTAGTAAATTCTTGACTTCACTAAAGCCGGCTTTCATTAGGTAAGATGAGATAACAGTGAATAATGTTGGTTCAGTAAAGACTTATGTTTTGTAATATATCTCTCGCATAAATTATAAATCCCAAAACTTAGCTTGCTTCACGATATCAGTTTCAGGTATATCGCATTTCAGCTTTTTCACGAGCCAAGGTAGCATACTAGCATACATAAATTTTAAAATCTTTGAAAGCGAACATTAATATTTTTTAAAAAATTTTGTTTGTGTATCAGTACAAAAATATTGTATCAGTCTATCTTCTGAGGAAACGCAGTCCTTTCCCAATAACGTACAACTGCAGTAAGTAATCAAAGTAATGAAATTCTTTTCGATTTAGAATCCAAATAAAGAAGTCAGTTTCAGAATAAGAACCGAAGATAATCGATCCATTTCCAATAATATTGATATCACATCCTTGCAGATTGTTTCCTGAGGCATTGAAGAATGAATATGTTTCAGTCAAGTATAAGTCATTAGGATTTTATTAGTTGTGTCGACATGGGGTTGTGAACTACAAGCAAAAATTTCTTTACAGTATTAAGAATGTCAGTGTTACAAAATGTGTTCCCACGTTTTGCGATTTTGCACTTATTTCTTAAAAAAAATTGTATATTAAAAATGCTATTGATATTTAAAATATATTAAATAATTTTTTTGTACTTTTTATATTATTTTACATGTTTTCTTTCTTACCACGTGATGTAGGTTTATGTGAATCAATCATTTTATGTGAGAAAATCATTAACCAAACCCAGATAATGCGCGTAAATTTTGATGTCTGCAGAATTAGATGTCTGGAATAATGAAATCGATTTTCTGAAATCCATAAAAGTATTTAAAGGGATTATTTTCGTTATTTTCACTTATATAGTAGAAGGAAGATAGAAAATCCCTTGAGACATAAAGAAACATAGAGAAACCTTTTAAATTTAAGCGGATGAGCAAATTCAACTGCGAATGCTTCATTTATATAGAAGAAATATTTAACTCTAATCACTTGGGGGTTTAGTAAAAGAATTTGAATATTCTCTAGGAGATTGGTTTTTATTTCTTTCGGTTAGGTACTTCATGCTCAAAAATCGCAGTTAAGAGATGAAGGATTTTGCAAAGAACTATCGTTATGTATTTCCCCCTCCCCGGAGTATATTGCTATACTTTTATAAATATTTCTCCCGCCTTCATAGCATGCCTTTGGTGTAATGGTCAGCAAACTTGGCGCATAATCCAGAGGTCCTTCGTTCGAGTCCCGGCAATGAAATTCATTATTTCTCATCTCCACTGTTTTGAAATAACTTAATGCCTCTACAGTGGCGTACGAACTGATAAGGGTGGTAGATGATGATTCTCCACCACCAGGATTTGGGCTGTTGGGTCCTCTAATCCCGGGTCATCCTTTAAAAGGGGAGCATATAAGGTATTTCTCCCGCCTTCCTAGCATGCCTTTGTGGTGTAATGGTCAACACTCTCGCTGAGTATTGAGAGGTTCCATGATGGACTCCCGGTGAGAACAATGCACATTTTTTATGTCTCCTGCTTCGAAATAACCTAATGTGTCAACACTTTCAGCAATTTTTCTAATTTCTTGTAGTCACCAAGAGCAAACATATTCAACACAAATATAATTCGGAGTAGCTAAGGTAATCCTATCAGTCCTGTACTTGATGACATTATCTGTTAAGTGCTATTAACAAATAAAGGATTTTTCAAAAAACTCTCATTGTACACTATCCGACATTACAACACTACGAAAGAAACAATTAATGCAAAATGCAAATTATGAAAAAAAAAAATATTTATGCACCTCGACAATTGCACCTCGGGGTGTTTACGCACCCCGAAAATTAGGCAAATTTCAGGGTAGTTGCCTTGTTATGCAACATCACGAGTTATGCGAATGATGTGAAATGCGCAGCTCTAAAGCGCACGTTGAAGAAGGAACCTGCAAAATGTTCGATTTTCGTGCCGTTATTTCTGCTAGAGAAATCATCATAGAAAATTTTTTCTTGTCTCAGAAGACGCGTGTAATAGCAGAGAATGCTAGGCCGTCATCAACGGAGGCAGTTTTAGCAGGCAGACGATTTTACGAGGGGCATGGTGATCGGACTGAGAAAGGCAAGTTGCTTCATACTAATAATCATAGCTGACAAACACCTAGACGCGTCCATAGTGCACCAGCTTTAGCGACAATGTTTAGGAAACGGAAATGTGGCAAGTTCGAGGGCTACCGGTGCAGCGAGAATGACGTCACCACGCGTTGACCACCGACAAGCGGGAGCGCACTCGGAAGCCACTTCTACCTCCATTCTGCAGCATGTTCAAGACATCATAGATATTCCCATATCGAACCAACCATTTGCTGTTGATTGGTGGCTAATGGTCTGCACTCGTGGCGTCCGTTAAGAAGACTGCCACTGACCCCACAGCATAGGCGCCAACGTCGACAATGGTGCCAGGCTCGATGACGGACGTCGTAATGGTGATGTGGACGTCGGAATGGCACAAGGTTACAATTAGAATGACAAAATTAATAACGGTTATTCAGAAAATAAAATTGAGAAAAATGGTTCGCTAATTAAAAATATAGAAACATTAATAAGGAGAATTTCGTGTCGGCCAGAACGGTGGTTTTATTTATTTATTTATTTATTTATTTATTTATTTTTGAAAAAGATCCTTTATAACAAAAAAACGAACCCTATAAATTAATTTTTTTTCTCGAAAAGATGGTTGGCAGTTATATTAACCATCTACAACAAAGGGCTAAATGGCAGTTTTCTTGGTGCTCTTACATTGTTTGAGGAAGATAATTTACCTCCCTGCAAACGGCCTCTCTTGTCGAATAGAAGAAATAATAACTGGTTCTGATACGAAATTTTGTGTGATAGTCATAAGAATGCCAGCTGTTGCTTTAAAACAAAGTTTCTTCAACTGTGGGTCGCGACCCCCAGGGGGTCACGGGAGCTGCAGCAGAGTGTCGCCAAAATTTTATCAGTTTTGATATTTCTTATTATAATAATTTTACAATTACCAAATATTTTTACTTAATGTATCTGGGAATATATAAAGATAAGGCAATACAGACAAAGAAAAAGGGAAAACGTTTCGACGCGTTCTTTTTATAACAGAAATGTTCATTTTGCTTGTTTTATACGTGACGCTGTCATTTCGTCAAAAGCCTTGTGTATTCAAGATCGAGAGTTTTGGTAACGCATGCGCGCTTTTCCATCACTGAATTCAACCGTCGCCTTCAGCCGTTTCGCCATTATGTCTGCTATGCGGATCGTTTTCATATGTTTGAGCATCCCTTCACTCAGAATATATATATATACGGTGATATTTTCCTGATAAAACAAGCGTTCTGTCGCTTTGCCATCGTTGTTTCGTTCGTTTTAAGTAGTATCAGCAAGTAAGTTACAGTTATTCTGTTAACAAACCCCCTTGTTTTCTCAACAATAATTATTTTAAAGTATTTTTTACGAATCATGGATAAGTGGTTGAGTTTAGAGGTAAGAAAACTGAAAACAATATGAGAAGTCATCTCCGGTACCTAGCTCGAGCGCAGTTAAAATATCGAAAAATAGAAAAAAATGACACATCATATTTGGAATTTGGGTTTACTTCTTATAACTATGATGGAACTGAAAAGCCATTATGCTTAATTTGTAACGAAGTTTTGACTACAGAAAGCATGAGACCCGCCAAATTAAGGCGACATTTTAATACAAAGTATACTGCGCACTGCAAGAAACACAAAGAATACTTTGAAAGACTTTTGAAATCATCAAATCAGCAAAAATTTGGCAAAATCCTATTTAATTGAAAAAAAAAAAAAAAAAAAAAAAAAAAAAAAAAAGGCCTATTCATTTGGAGAAAAATTACCGAGTGCTATTAAGATGCCCAAAATAATTCATGGCAAAATCTGCATGAATGAAATCCGTAAAATTCCATTATCCAGCGATACTGTTTCAAAGCGAATTTAGGAAACTAATAAAGATCAACATTAGTATCTAATAACTAGGCGCAAAATGAGTCCTAAGTTTGCAATCCAGATGGATAAATCTACTGATATTGCCAAGTTGTTTCAATTGTTAGAGTATGTTAGATATATTTTTGAAGGATGTATTCATGAGGAATTTTTATTTTGTCACTCTCTGGATGGACACACAAGAGGAGAGGACATTTTTGTAAAAATGTTAATGGATTTTTCATTGAAGAAAATTTGCAGTGGAAAAATTGTGTTGGCATTTGCACAGACGGTGCTGAAGCGATGGTCGGTGAAAAAATTGGATTTCTAGCCAAAGTTAAGGAAAGTGGCAACGAACATATAACATTTACTCATTGCATGCTACATCAAGAGGCCCTGATGGCCAAAAATCTATCAGCGGAGTTAGATGTTGAGCTTCAAGATAGTGTTAAAGTGGTCAACTTTATTAACAGTCGTGCTCCTGAACAATCGTGTTCTCTTTCTAACCGAACAAAAATCTGATTATGAGAATTTATTCCATAGTATAATAAGTTAGAGTTACAAAAACTATGTCTCACTCAAATATCTCACTCAAATAAGTGAGATATTTGAAACACTAAATGAACTAAATTTGTCGCTTCAAGAAAAAGTTTGCACCAGCATATTCAAATCAAAAATTGATACTTTTATTAAGAAAATTACCATATGGAGAAGCATGGGGGAAAAGGGTTCGTTAGAAATGTTTATCGCAACAAGTGAATTTTTAAATGAAAATTGTGAAACAGATAATCAAAAAGATGAGTTATTAAAAGTGATAAATGAACATCTTCGGTGTCTTGAGAAAAACTTTGAGAAATATTTCCCTTCAAATTTTAGTTCCGAAGAACTAATATGGATTGTGAAACCATTTAGAATTAATGTGAAAAATATTACTCATTTGCCATTAAAATCACAAGACCTTGCCGATTTATTAAATAATGCGGGGTTGAAATTTGATTTTAATATGAAGTCCTTAGAAGACTTCTGGCTAGGAGTCGCAAAAGAATTTCCAACGATATCTGAAACTGCCATAAACTTTCTTTTACCTTATGGAGATTAAGGTATGGAGATTAATGGTCGTAGATTATGTTTACGACATCTTTGTGTGAGATAACACTTTCGTCTCTAACCACCATACAATCAAAGTGTTAATAAAATGTACAGAATATTGAAGAAGTGCTTCGTCCTGCGGTGTCGACTATTTTGCCAAGATCTGCTAATTTAATTAAAAATAAACAGGCACACCCTTCACATTGATACTTAATACTTAATTGATACTTAATTGATACTTAATCCTCGCATATGCGCTGTTAGAAGTAGTGGGTTTTCTCAGTAATCACCTTTCAGTGGCTACACTTAATAGACAGACTATAGTTAACGTTTGAATTTATATTAAGCAACTGAATTTATTTTTATTATTGTATTATATTTTTAAGTTTGTTGTTTATTTAAAATTTCTACATTGTTCTATGTCTTAAAATTAGAAGTTAATGACCTAAAACTGCAATAGTATATTACAGTACAAGTGAAAAAATTGATAGTTTCACACACGCATGTGTCGGATTTGGGCAATGCTTATGGGGGTCCCAAAAATAATCATAACCGCCTTGTCCAGCATATTCCCTTCTTAATTATTTATGGATGATTTGAGGTCTAAAGAGTAGTAGAGAAAACAATAAGAACGGGTGGGATTCATGTTACAGGAAAGCGGGAATGACGATATATTTTTAGATACTGGTAATTTTGTTTTCATATTTAAAGGTAATATTTAAAGAAATAATATTGTAAAAATTGCGTGAACTTTATCCATGCCTACTTCTCATTTTTTATCTTCTTACTATAACTGCATCCCGTGGAAGTCAAATTATTCGCATAGTTTTTCCCTGACGATTTTTATACCAGAAAGATGAGTAAACAAAGGGGGAAAATGCATTCCAACTTCTACCGCGTACGATTGCTACCAATAGTTAAAACATTCATTGAAAGATAATTTTATTTTTGAAAATTATAGTTGCTGCGTTAAAAGAAACAGCACTTTTTTATGTAAATTTTAAAGTCAATTAATTCTCTTTATGCAAAATAATGTACGTCATAGATTGTTTTGCCATTAACGCTCACGAATATAAGTGAACATTTAACAACATTTAAGCAATTGTTAAGAACATTAATGCTCGGTTAAGTAATTGTTATGTGAAACATTTAAGTAATTGTTATGAAATTATTGAAAGATATATAGTAAGTAATTTATTGCTAAACTTTTAGAAGTTCGTCAGGTGAGCTAAGGAAACATGTTACTTTAAAAATTTAATCTAACATCAGTCTATAAGGTTATCGATAAAATTATATATTTTATTGCAGAAAACGACTACCAGCTGTTATTTGTAGTATCGGAAAAATAAATAAAAACTATGCCCATCTGTGGTTTATGTAAACAACGCTTCTTTATGTTTACTTACTTACCCATAATAATCGTAGTAATTGATAAAATATTGCAATGTGAAAACTTCAAATTGCGAACGATAATTTCGCAAGATTTACCATAAAACTTCAAACAGTTGATGTATATTTAATAAAAAAATATTTTACGTATAAAAATCATAAGCTTTAAAAATGAAAATGCAGTCTCATCTTAGTATAAAGATTACTGTTTAACACTTGAAATTAATTTAAACTAAGCACTAATTGACGGGCGTATTATTTTAAATCCTAAGAAATTAGGAATTAAACGTAGAGAGCATCAAATCTCATATTTAAAACGCATTGCTAAAACAGTTAACTTTAAACATAAGATTGTTAAGAACAGGCAATTACAATGTGCTGAGAATGCTGAAGACAAATTACAGGAAATAGAATATTTTGCTATGATAATATTTCGTCGTAAATTAATATAAACTGAAACTTGCACGTATATTTTACAGCTGTTATGTATTAATCGTTTATTTTCAAGCTTAAGTTGTTTTGATTATTATTTCAGTTTTGATTTGTAATTGAAGTTCTAACTTTTTTTTTTTTTTGTTGTTGTTGTTGTTTAAAGTTGGTTGTAAGTTTAAATTGTAACTTTTGTAAACTTTAAGTTTTGGTTAGGTTTCTTTAAAAGTTTTCTTGAGTTGAAGTTGTTTAATTTTAATTTGAGTTTAGGGACTTAAGATTTTTGGTTTTTGTATCTTGTTGTTTTGACCTTTAAAATTGTTTAACTTTTAACCTTAATTATTTTTTTAAAGCCTTGTTGCTGCACTTTGGTGTGTTAATTTTTTTGTTAACCTTAAGTAACTTAATTTGTTTCCCTCCTTCTTTTAAAGTTAAACGAATACATATTTTCTCACTGGCGGTAGGATAAATTATTGTATTTGTATTTCAATTTGGATAATATGTGCGTATACTTTAATTGTGGCTGAAGGAACGATTTTTACAGTGCTGACATTTTTATTATGAATTATAATGTTGTGTAATTAGTAGCTTCATTTTTAATTTCCCAAAGTCATTTTTGTATTAACTTGGTTCAGAGATTTTTCACCCCTTGCCCTCGGCTTGGATTTCTTTCTCGGAAACTCTTATCAGCGGTTTTACTGCAACTCAAAATTCCTTTTCCCAAGGGAAACACCATATGTGGGGGCGAAGTGCTGAATGGATATACCATATGGTGTTTCACGAAAAGAGGACCCTGTTTTGCTGGACCAGGCAAGCATGGAGATGTTCTACAGCATACTTATGGTGGAGGAAAATATCCGTTTAGAAGATTTGCATTATCAAAAATATCCGTTGAGTTAGAAGATTTGACCTCGAGCGAGGCTAGTTTCTCCCCCCCCCTTGTTTTTCGTCTGCAGATCTGACGACACATTTGTGTGGCCTTGAAGGAGGAATGGAGATAAATGGCTCTTCTGGTAGTCGGGAAACCCCTTCCCGTGAAGATCGCTTAGTTCAGGTTGCTGGTTTTGGCTTCCTGCTGATCAACATCTACGCCAAGTTTTCAGAAAACGCGCCAACTATTAAAGTGGCTGCGCGGTGTTTTCGAGAGAGGAAGACGAGGAAACCATTTTCGAATAACTAGTTACTTTTGAAGGGAGGGTCCACAAGAATCATTTTTTGCTGTTCTCGATGACATTCAAGATGCAGAGAGGGGACCAGCCGACGGCGTGCCATGGCAGACTAAGAAATTAGACAACCTCCCGACGGACGCAGTGGTAGCACCTGAATCCCAGAATGGCCAACATCTTGGTGTTGACCGGAGTCCTGCCGGATGGAAGCGGCTGTAGGGCGGAGAGCCTGGCCTCCGAAAATATTTTCCATTATTAATTAAGTTTTGTTTTCTTTGCAGAAAGACTCGACCGACGAATTTTGTTATTTCCAGCTCTGTTACCAGAACCCTAAAAAATGTTAGATGCCTCCGCAAGGTGAATTTGTTAAATTTGTTTGCAAGTACGTAAATTTGTTTCTTCAGAGTAAAGGTAACCTGCTGCCACCCATGTTAATAATGTAATTATTCTTTACAAATTGCTTATAAATAAACGTTAGATTGATTTTACCTACTTAGCCTTGTAATTATTGTATTTAATTCCTTACACTGGACCTTAAACGTAGAATGGGTTTTGTTTATACACAACGCATCTTGAAATTTAGAATTGTTTGCATATTTTGTTCTTACGTTACACTCTGATAACTGCTCACATACTTAGTATGTTATTGATACAATATTGGTTGAAATGTTCTGTTATGTTACCTATAACACACAGTTACCTACCTCATAATCTAGTATGAATATCGACATATGTTATTTCACAGAAATGATGTTCAGTAGTAAATATGACGTATGATTTTCTATTATGTTATAATGATATAACACAGCGAAAATCTGTAAATATTTGAGACATAGCTGCATGTTCATTTTACTTGCGGAGATTTGCGACAAATATTTGCTTCAAGAAGCCAATATTTTTTAGCATTTTCTAATAGTACATATTTTAATAATTTTTTAAATATTTCTCATCAGGACAGTACATGCCGAAAAAAATCACTTGAAAGATATATGCCCTGTTTGATATTTCCAGCAAGGAGCATACTTTTCATCAGTTGATTTCGATTGTGATAAAGTTTAAACATAAGAAACACATCTCTAAGGTTAGTTATATACATACTTCTTTGAAATACACGAATACATACTTTGGAAACTTTAAAAGCAAATAAGCTGCTATAAACCATAATAATAACACATGAAATTTAACTGTGGCTATTAGGCTTTTTGGTAAGAATTGTTTGACTAGTGTTTTGGTTTATTGTTTCCCTATAATGAAAAATATCTACTTTGTATTATGTCAAGCCACCGAATACGAGAACACAAGTCTTAGACATTTCGAAGAAGTTTCACTCGAGTTCTTTAAAAGTTTTAATATTTTTACTTATAAATATATAAATTATATCAAATATATTATAAATTATATATATATTATAATTTAGAGGAATAAATTGAGTTTAATTAAAAAATTAAATTTAACTACATGTGTAATTAAATATTCTTTGCGCCATTGCTGCAAGGAATGAAATTTAAATTTAAACAAATTTAAATTCTAAACAAATACGTATAAAATTAAAAAAGTAGAAAAGCAAATTTAAATTCTAATAAAATGGAAAAAGCCAAAATAATTTAAAATAATTTAAAAATATGCAAACATGTAAAAGATTTAATTCTCGAACTAATCTTCAATATCATTTAAATTTAGAAGCATAAGCAAATCAAGTGTAAAATCTATCCATGAAAATAAATCTACTAATTTATTAAATTAAAGTTAAATTAAACAATTTTTTTTAAAAATGCATATGTGAATGTTCGTACAGTAGGCAGGAGACAAACTTATCAAGGGGAAGTTGCCTCCAAACTTAATTAATAATAAACAAACTTCTAATTTCTGTAGACAAGGATTTGTAGACAAGTTTCTGTAGCCAAGGATTTCTAAAATACATTGGTTTCTAGATTTTTTTATTATTTTATAAAAAATTAATTTTTAAAGAATTAAATTTTTTAAGAAAAAGTTTAATTCTTGACTTTACTTGCTTGTTTCTCAAAAGACTTAATTAGTATTTTCCTTTTTGAATTTTAATTCTTAAATGTTAATACTTAAATGTTAATTTCTAAGGGTACCACTTTATTGGAATTACTTTTGGTTTTGACGTTTACCCTTGCCTGCATGAATGACGAAACACGAATTGAATGATTGGAGAGTTAGGTTTGGGGGCAACTTCCCCTTGATAAGTCTGTCTCCTGCCTACTCTACGATCATTCACATATGCATTTTTAAAAAAAAAAATGTTTAATTTAATTTTAATTTATTAAATTAGTAGATTTATTTTCATGGATAGATTTTACACTTTATTTGCTTATGCTTCTGAATTTAAATGATATTGTAGATTAGTTTGAGAATTAAATCTTTTACATGTTTGCATATTTTTAAATTATTTTAAATTATTTTGGCTTTTTTCCTTTTTTAGAATTTAAATTTGCTTTTCTACTTTTTTACTTTTATACGTATTTGTTTAGAATTTAAATTTGTTTAAATTTATAATATAATTTATATATATTATAAATTATATGAAATCAATAGCTGGTAGATTAACTAAAATACAGTAATGAGTATAGTATAATAGCTATAAGCCAGTTATTAACTCAAATAACAATATTTTTGCCATATATTATATTTTTCTCTGTATTGCAAGATAATCTTTAAGGATCATGTTCAGAGCACGTATTTTCAAAAACGCAGTATAAGTACATTATAAACATGTTTTCTCATTTATTGTTTACGAAACTTAATTAGGGAATATGAAGATATAATACGTACTATTATTATTTTACAAAAATATTAAATATATGTTAAATTTTAAGAATTGTTTTTTAATTTGAAACATCCTACTTGGGAAACAATTGCAGTTACATGAAAAAAAGTCACACAATATTAAATAACATGCTTTTATATAGAGAATGACGCATAATTTTAATGTTATGCTAAAAATAAGAATTTTCAGCTTATTTTCAGTAAATTCACGATATCATTATTATAACAACAATACATAGTTTCAAAAATATTTACAATATAAATATTCTGGTTCGTCATTCTCTAGATAAGTGAATGTAGATTAAGAACATGGTGCTTCATAAATATTTTAAAAAATAAAAAAAGATTAAAAAAAAACAATTATTTGATTTATCTTGCATGAAGTAAACAAGTTTTGAGCAAAACAGATTTTGATAAAATGCATTAAAAGTTTAAAAAAGTACATCTCTATTACTAAATCCTCACCCAGATACCTAAAACTCCACAAATGTATAGGTTACACCTTCCTTTCTATCTGTTTTGCTTTTCCTAATCGGCCTATATGCTTGTTTTCTGTCAATTTTTACTCTGGTTAGTGTAATTTATTCGCCTTTCGATTCATTTATTCGCTCCATGTGGACTTAACTAAATCCTTTAATTGCATGTTCCTCATGTTTTACTCTTACACAATTTAAATTGTTAAGCTTCCAAAACCTCTGTTAAATTATATAACATGTGTGCCGCAGTTTAATAGTTCTTAATTCCATAAACACGCCCATCGGTATAAATTTCCACAAAAGGGCATTAAAACTGTAAAGTATCGTTTAATTTTCTAACCCGTTATTTTAAGTACCTTTCCTTTCAAATTTTACTTAATTTCCCTGTAAAAATGCAAATTTTCAGCACGCGCAATATTCAAAATAGTTAGAAGGAAGGTAGTATTAGTATAGTTAGAAGGAAGAGCGTGTTCAGCCTGCATGAAAGTCACTTTGCTAAATTTTTTTCTCTAGCGATTAGAATTCTGCGGCGCTTAGTTATTCTTTACATTAGGATTCTATACGCAGCCTGTTGAGTCGGAGCTAGCTTGCGCGATTGTTATTTTGTGAAGCTTACTTAATTACTATACTTAATTTCATTAATTTTAAAGTTATTTATTACCTTTTGAATTAAGCCAAAAGTATTGGCTTTTGTAAGCATGAGCTGGTGCTGACTAACAAACCTTATTTGAGTTAATAAATGGTACTTTACACCCGTCTCCTGAATTTGTAGTACTTTAAAGGTTTTGGTGATAATTAATCAAACAGTCTTCAACATCTAGTACACTTTACGATAGCAAAGAGAACAATCGTTATAAGACTTCTGTTTGCATTTTGCGCCTTTCCATGTAAGTGCTTACTTTTTATAGGAACTTCTGCTCTCCTAGTTTTATATATACAAGGTTAAGAATTAAGACACAATAACACGCCGAATAAATACTAATTCAGAAGTCAAACAACAAAAATCAGCGTTATACCTACAAAATTTTCACAGGACTAGTTTCGATGGTTTTACCGAACCATCATCTTCAGCTGCAAAACCGCAAATGAACAAGATAGGAAATAATGATTAGATAAGATAAGAAAGCCTGAACAAGAATAAGCAAGTGGCGCCATCTGTTGGCGAAATCAGAACTAAAACATAATTTCTCTAAAAGCCGAAGGCAAATTTGGATTGGAATTAGGATCGTTAACTAGAACAGAAAGATTTTTATGAATGTGAAATGCCTCTAGAAAATCCAGTTCTCCAATGGAAGATGTTTTTTGAATAATTTTGGCAGCAGAAAAATTGAAAGTGTGATTTTCGGACCAGCAATGTTGAGCAACAGAAGACTTCTGTGTTTCCTTTTTTCTAACATATGCCTCATGTTCTTTGACGCGAAATTTTAAGGCTCTCTTAGTTTGGCCAATGTAAATTAAACCACACTGGCAAGGAATCCTATAAATACCCCAGGAATTCATATCCGGAATGGGGTCCTTGAGTATAGAAGTTGGAATTTTATTGATGGGAGAATAAACAACCCGAAAGTTAAATTTCTGCAAAATATGTGCAACTTTATAGCTAATTGATGGAAAGAAGGGAATGACAACAGAATTTTTATAATCTAAAATAAGAGTGTGGCTTTTAGTGTGTTCAGATGAGAATTTTTTAACTGCTTGATTAATAATGTTGGGTGAAAAGCCCCTGTCAATAGCTATTGCTTTTAAATAATTTAGTTCTTCATCAAGGGCTAGTTTGGAGGAGCAAACTTGAAGAGCACGGAAAACATAGGAATAAAATGAAGCTAACTTTTGTTTAGTCGGATGACATGATTTAAAGTGTGGTGGAAGGCAAACCGATGAAGGTTTACGGTAAACTGTAGTACTGAAGTTGGATGTGTTACGTGTGACCAGAATGTCGAGAAACGGAAGAGAATTGCAAGTCTCAAGTTCAAAAGTGAACTGAATAGCAGGATCAATAGAATTCATTGTTGAAAGAACTTTATTTAAATCATCTTTATTACCTTCAAACAGGGTAAAAGTATCGTCTACGTAGCGGAACCATGCCGGGAAGTTTAAAGTTTCAAACAATTTTGATTCATAATAATGCATGTAGATATCAGCCAGGATGAGACTGAGGGGGCTTCCCATGGCTAATCCCTCAGTTTGCTTGTAATATTTATTTTGGAAAACAAAATGTGTTTGTTTCAAACAGAGTTGAGTGAGAGAAATTAGCTCCTCAATTTCGATGCAAGAGAAATGAAATTCGCGAAGTCTGGTTTCTAGACATCTTAATGCACCCTCCACTGGGACATTGGTGAATAATGATTTTACATCAAAAGAAACCATGAGTAAATTACTAGGAGAAATGTTTTTAACCTTTTTTACAAACTCTATTGAATTTTTTATGGTGTAAATGTTATTGTCTAATAGAGTGGAAAATCTAGAAACTAAATATTTAGCTAAAGGATACGAGGAAGTACCTAAATTTGATACAATAGGGCGGAAAGGAATACCACTTTTATGAATTTTGGGAAGAGCATATAATCTGGCACAATTCGCAACAGATGGGATAAGCGAATGTTTTAAGTTGCTTGAAATGATTTGCGAAGATTTGATCGCAGTTTTTATTTTGGATAAGTCCCAAGGTGAAGGATCTTTAGGGATCGGATTATATGGTCCTTCGTTTAAGAGTTTAGTGACACCATCGATGTAAGTGTTCTTATCCATGACGACTATCTTATCCAGACTTCGCGAATTTCATTTCTCTTGCATCGAAATTGAGGAGCTAATTTCTCTCACTCAACTCTGTTTGAAACAAACACATTTTGTTTTCCAAAATAAATATTACAAGCAAACTGAGGGATTAGCCATGGGAAGCCCCCTCAGTCCCAACCTGGCTGATATCTACATGCATTATTATGAATCAAAATTGTTTGAAACTTTAAACTTCCCGGCATGGTTCCGCTACGTAGACGATACTTTTACCCTGTTTGAAGGTAATAAAGATGATTTAAATAAAGTTCTTTCAACAATGAATTCTATTGATCCTGCTATTCAGTTCACTTTTGAACTTGAGACTTGCAATTCTCTTCCGTTTCTCGACATTCTGGTCACACGTAACACATCCAACTTCAATACTACAGTTTACCGTAAACCTTCATCGGTTTGCCTTCCACCACACTTTAAATCATGTCATCCGACTAAACAAAAGTTAGCTTCATTTTATTCCTATGTTTTCCGTGCTCTTCAAGTTTGCTCCTCCAAACTAGCCCTTGATGAAGAACTAAATTATTTAAAAGCAATAGCTATTGACAGGGGCTTTTCACCCAACATTATTAATCAAGCAGTTAAAAAATTCTCATCTGAACACACTAAAAGCCACACTCTTATTTTAGATTATAAAAATTCTGTTGTCATTCCCTTCTTTCCATCAATTAGCTATAAAGTTGCACATATTTTGCAGAAATTTAACTTTCGGGTTGTTTATTCTCCCATCAATAAAATTCCAACTTCTATACTCAAGGACCCCATTCCGGATATGAATTCCTGGGGTATTTATAGGATTCCTTGCCAGTGTGGTTTAATTTACATTGGCCAAAATTAAGAGAGCCCTAAAATTTCGCGTCAAAGAACATGAGGCATATGTTAGAAAAAAGGAAACACAGAAGTCTTCTGTTGCTCAACATTGCTGGTCCGAAAATCACACTTTCAATTTTTCTGCTGCCAAAATTATTCAAAAAACATCTTCCATTGGAGAACTGGATTTTCTAGAGGCATTTCACATTCATAAAAATCTTTCTGTTCTAGTTAACTATCCTAATTCCAATCCAAATTTGCCTTCGGCTTTTAGAGAAATTATGTTTTAGTTCTGGTTTCGCCAACAGATGGCGCCACTTGCTTATTCTTGTTCAGGCTTTCTTATCTTATCTAATCATTATTTCCTATCTTGTTCATTTGCGGTTTTGCAGCTGAAGATGATGGTTCGGTAAAACCATCGAAACTAGTCCTGTGAAAATTTTGTAGGTATAACGCTGATTTTTGTTGTTTGACTTCTGAATTAGTAAGGTTAATAATGTTAATAGTGCATTCTTCTAACTGACGTGTAGCTTGCTGATATTTCATCAGGTGTCTGGTTCCTTGTTTTGCACTGGAGTACTGTAAAAATTTTCTAGTAAAAATTTTCCACAATGTGAAAGAAATTGGAACACTTTCTGCATTTTGTATTCTCTGTGAGATATACTCATTGTTTCTGATTGGAATTACATAGCAATTTGAAATTTTTCAACAAAGACATCCGTTAGTGAGCAACCCCGTTTGCTGCTCTATTAAGAAGTTTTTCTTTTCCCTTCAGGTTTTTAAGCCCGGAATGGTACTTTTGCATATGCTCAACGCTTTCATACTTGGTGAGAGTATTCGCAATATGAATATCGTTCACATTACAAACCACTTTCAGAAACATCTCCAGCTGCTGAGTAATTTTATTTCCTTGTACGAAGTAAAAAAGAAATGTTGTAATCGTGAAACGGTTCAGACAGCATATTTTAACGAAAATATCCATTTTGACCGCTATCGAATACAATTTAAAAATGTTTTTGCGTGATATCTGTACGTAAGGACAGAATAACATACTCCTTTCCTCCAAAAAAAAATTATAAAACTGCTTTAAAATGAATTCTGAAGAGAATTTTTCGTGGCGTCTGTACGAACGTATGTACGTACATACGTATCTCGCATAACTCAAAAACGAGTAGCCTCAGAACATTGAAATTTTGTATATAGGACTGCTATAACATGTACATGTGCACCTCCTATTGTGGTTGCAATTGGCCGCACCAAAAGTATATAAGTATATTTATATATATACCCACTCTATTACCCGGCTCAGTGATCTCAGTTTCTTTACTCTTATATGCTTGTAAAGTGTACATTTTTTGCTTTAAAAATGATTGAATTATGTTGTTCTTATCTTTCGGTTAAGGTTTTTATGCCTTTAGTAAATCTGTATGCAATATTTTTAGAATTATCAACAATTTTAAAGTTGTTTAAGTGCCACTAAGCCTAATAATTTTTTTTTTTTCATGGCGGCCATTGCTTCTTTACATTTGAAACAGCAGGATAGTGGATTTGCTGCCAATCTAGAGAAACTTAGCTTCGCAACAACAAAGATAACGCCTTCATTTATTTTTGCGAATTAAATCATGCTTAATCCTTTCTGGTATTTTTTCAAGGAAATAAGTGTTTAAGATTTACTTCGTAATTTTTAATACACATATTTTAAGTTTTTATGTATTTTTGCCTTGTCGCGAAGTGAGAACTGCATTAATTGAATGAGAAATACTCAATCGTCTGTGAAAAACTGTTTCTTTTTTGTTTCGTTTGCTTAATTTATTTTATACATCGTTCTAGCTTTATTATTATCGTATTAGAGTGAATTTTAAAGAATCCATTTATTCTATTGTGGTTTATGCGGTGTCGCCGAATTAGATTTAAGTCAATCCAATAAGTTTAAATGAAATGAAAGAAAAAATGCGTATAATTTAATATTCCGTACAAGGAAGTCATGTGGTGTACACATCAGACTTTTTTTTTTTTTTGGTTCACTAGATATAGGAACTGATTTATTGCATTCGTTTCGATTTCCTTTATAAGCCATTTCTTAAATTTACGTTTACACGTATGTCTTCAATTTTATTTATCACCCATCACTAGACTTCTAATTTAAGTGTTATTAAAAATAACCAAAGAATAAGATAAATACCAGCTCATACTCTAGCGAAAAAACATACATTATTAACGTATAAAAAATAACAATATTGCATTTTATTTGAAGTAATTTCATGTTGCAACACATACTGTATAAAAGATTTTTCAGTTCCCTCTTTTTAAAAGTGTTTTAAATAATATTTCAAGGAAAAAAAAAACTTTGTTAATTTTTGACACTTTTCTGTTCTTTGAAAGTGGACTTTATGGTGATTTAAATTTCTATTTCCTATTTTCTCGCCTTAAGGGAATGCGCTCATACTATCGTTCTTTTGTTCAAAACTTGGCTAATATTTTTGAACGTTTGCAAGTATTAAAACGAAAGAATTCAAAGTTTGCGTCGACAGCTGAAACAAACACAGCATTTGAACAATTGAAAGCAGCTTTAATTAATGCACCAGTGTTAACGTTTCCAGAGGGAGATGATAACTTGGAGATTACGGATGATGCCTCAGATTATGCCCTGGGCGCGGCATCCCCAGGTAATCGGGTAATACCAGGGGATGCCCCAGGTAAATCGGCATCCCCTGGTATGTTTTAGTAAAACTTCAAACACCACGCAACGTAATTATACTGCGACCGAAAGAGGAACATTAGTCGTGTTAAAGGCAGTTCGGAGTATATTTCGCAAAAGCACCCGTCACTGTATATTCAGACCATGCGGCCGTATGTAGACTATATTCGGGAAAACATTGAACTCCTAGACTAATTAGATGGGTCTCAAAGTTACAAGAGTAAACCTTAATGATTAAGCATACCCCAGGCAAGGAGAATACCGTGGCTGCCGAGCTATCAAGAATAAGGCTAGATGAAAAAGGTGATCTAGCCTTGACGAGAGAATGATCAAGGCTAGATCACCTCCAGCATCCTCCAACATTTAGATGATAAAATGTGTTATTTTGACGTCTAAAGTTTTAGACTCCCGGAAAACTATTATTTCTGAGTTGATAAAGAATCCAGAATTCGGTACTATCTATGATTATTTAAAGAATCTAGATAATTCTGAAAATTCTGAACATGCAGACCTTGCCGAAATTAGAAAGAGAGCCCAAAATTACAAGATTGTAGATAATTTGCTGTTCTATACTAAATCGATGAATGAAAACCTTGAATATAGGCCAGTAATCCCAGCCATACTACGGTTAAGCATTTTGCAGGAACTGTTCTACGCACCGACCGCTGAACACTTAGGGGTAAAGAAGACGGTGCGTAGGGTACGCGAGGAAGTAGTGACAGCGTATGTCAGATCCTGTAAATTATGTCAGTTAATTAACGACGTTACTTATAGCCCGACCGGGTATCTAAATAGAAATTGCGTGACTTTTCCTAATGAAATTATTGGAATAGATCTTCTTAGCCCTTTTCCCCAAAGGGAGTTAAATAAAAATCGATATCTTTTAGTGATTGCTGATCACTTAGAGAAGTGGATAGAAATAATTCCATTAAATCAAGCGTCGGCTAAAATAGTCGCAGATGCGTTTTTAAATAGGTATATTTTAAAATACGTTTCCCCTTTAAAAGTAATTAGTGGTAATGGTATACAGTTTGGAAGTCAAATTTTCGAAAACTTGTGTAAAGGGCTTGACATACGGCTTATGAAAATGGTCTTTTATAAGCCACAAGGAAACATCGCTGCAAGAGTGAACAAGAACATAGTTAAAATAATTAGAAATTATGTTAAATATTATCATAAGTGCCGGAATGGCTGCATCGACGAACTAGCGTATGATTGAAGAACTGCCAAGCATGTGCTGCCGTGAAAACGCTCGCTGAATTATTTCTGAGTAGAAAGATTTTGACACCGCTCGATAAATTCTTTTTCGTCCAAGAAAGGGAGCCTGAATTTAAGCAGTCCAACATTCAAAAATTAATCAACCAAGCATTAAAAAATTCAGATGTAGCAAGAGAGCGGCAGAAAGTGTAGTATGATTGTAAACGCCGCTAAGCAGATTTCAGTGTAGGGGATAAGGTCCTGAAAAGAAAATTCACCCTGTCTAGTGTTCCAGAGAACTTTGTATCAAAGTTTGCACATACGTTTGAAGGTCCTATATTGTTCAACAGATCGTGATGTGGTGAGTCATATTACTTCTGATTTTGGCGAAAGAATAAAAATCAGTTCGTATCAATTAAAGAAATATTATGACCGTAAAGACTTTGAAGTATTAAATAGTTTCTTGGGCTTTCGAAACAGAAGAGTCGGCATCAACAACGGCGGTTTCGGTTCCATCAGCGCTTCTACCAGAGAAGAGGAAAAGAACCGACGAGAGGACAAGACCACAGAAAACTCGAAGAGTTACACAGAAAAGAACTTCCCGACAGATGGACGCTCCAGCGGGAGAAAAAAATTAAGAAGGACGAATCGTCGAAAGAAAGGCTCTAGATAGGACAAGGATGGCTGTGCCCTAAGCGCAGGATTACGTTTTAGCTGTATAACATTTTATAAATCTACAAACCACTTTACCTGTAATTAATTTAATATTAAAATATACATTGTATTTCTTTTACAAATACAGATTATTTCAACTGAAAGATTCAAGTATGAAAAGCTTGATTACAAGCATGATGTAAAGCTACATTACATATTTTGCATCTGTAAACAGTCTGGCTATGATACTCTTTACAACAAAGTCTTTTGTTATCAACGGACTTTACGATAAAATGTCTACCATCTCCATGCAATCGTTTTTAAATGCTGAATTTACTAGGTCTTCCTGTTGCTGATCTATTTCTAGCTAATTCTACACTCTCAATAGAAGTTTGCAAAAGGAATAATGCATTCTCTTGTCTGAAATCTAAAAGAGATTTTATATTTCCAGTAGTAAGAAGTGGTGATATTTAGTAAGTTTAGATACGGTCTCACCTCATATAATTTATCAGTATTGTCAATTTGGCTATTGTCAAATGCAAACTCTGCTTCATATTCCTGTACTGCAAACGTGATATCGATTCTCGTACAACAGGAACAGAAATGTCCTTATCAAAAGACCAATACATTTTTTCTTGAGGTAAAAAAATGATATCCTGTAAGCAATAATATTCCAATAGATCTTCTCATATAAGCTTCAGATGCAATAAATTCTGGGCTTTTTTTTTTTTTTTTTTTTTTTTTTTTTTTTTTTTTTTTGCTGAGCGTATATATTTGTCTGTTCAACGACAAGAGAGAAAATGTCTAAACCAAAAAGAAAATCGAAAATCTGCTCACTAGTTTTACCTTGTATTCTGTCTTTTATAATTTCTCTTCTATCTCTTTCTTCATGTTCTTCCTAAGACATAACTAACAGTTCCTTTTTTATCCACTTCAAGATTTCAGTCTTCTGCTTTTCAAACTTTTTAGTATGTATATAACTGCTTTTAGAAGGCTGAAACTTACTTTTTACGTGAATTTCAAATTCCCCAGCAGTATCATTTGGTAAAATATCATCATTATTTAAAACATTGCCATTCCTTTCTTTTTCGTCACTAGCTTCTGCAATTTCTGGGGGAACAACAACAATATCAGTTTCATTCTACTAATTATTAACATTATTGTTTCTTCATCAAAAAATCTTTGAAGATCTTCTAATGTAAGATACCTCGTTCTAGGCATTTCTAAATAACCAGAACATTAACCAGAACATCGAAAGGAATGAGTGAAAAAGGAGACTGACTACCCGTTTCCTGCTGACGTTGCGTCAGTGCAACACCTGTTTTCCCTTCCTTCTCAGCACAAATATAAACATCTGAATGATGTAATGTTCTGATAAACGGTGACCTTGACTAAAAATAGATCACTCACAAAGACGGCTATTCTTTCGTTAAATATTTTCAGCAAAAATACCCGGTCGAAAATTTTGCTTAAATTTTGTTTAAAGTATGAAATTAATTATTATAAACAAAATGATTGTTGAAGGCAAATATTTTTTTACAGAAATAATCTTCATAATATTCCCTACACAAAACCATCTCCTGGTATAAAATGTCTTAGATAGTTATATTTTTATACCCATTTATTTTGACCGTTGCGTTAACACAAGACCAGCGGCTAATGGGTTAATACTGCATTTCCACTTATAGTGTAACAAGATAAGGTTTCAGAGGCAACAAGAACATTTGATAATCTTTTAACCTTCGCAGTAACTATTTTCCAATAAAAATCATTACCAATTAATACTGATATTTGAGGGTTATGGCAACCTATATTTACAGTATCAGCAAGCCGTATCGAAGTTTCCTTACAATAATTAAATATTTCCTTTTCTGGCATACCAGTAACAGCTTGGTTAATTTCTGGAATTTCAAGAGCTTTTATTATTATTAAGAATAACCTTAACCTTTTTCAGACTTTTAACTATAGGCTCAGTGGAGCCGAAGGTGTAAATCTGAAGTTCCTCTTCTCCCACAACATTTAATTTCAATTGTTTTGATCCTTCTGTCAGTATGAATGATTTATGAGAAGCAGAATCGGAAATGAGTCTTAATTTTTTTCTTCTCTTCTGACCTAAAGCTATTACATTTACAATTTGTAAATAAAACTTATTTTTGTTATCTCTTTCCAAAATCGACGCCAGCCCTCTGTCTGTTTTAACGATTTCCACTATATTATTACTTATTTATTTTTATTCTTGTGCTTTCTGTGTTAATCGGATTCTGTGGATAGTAACCATTCGGACTCTTGGATGTTCGTTAACCACGTGACTCTGGCTGTGAGGACTTTTCTGTTCTGATATGGACTGAATTTTGCTTTTTATTGTACCATTCCTCGTTTTTATTATTACATACCATCTTTCTATGCTGGGAAAAATATGATTACTATGCTTTTTTCACTATTTTATTTTATTTAATGCAATTTCTACGAATGCTTTGAACTGTCAGATATTCGGCGACTGAGGGAAAGAACACATCTTATAAGGACAAAAATCCGTCTGGTCCCTCTGGCATAAATCCCCATTTATGTTGAATTGGACACAAAAACGGCTGAACTGGAACTGGACTGGACTGGCCATCATTCCCTCAAATCTTCTTTGGGCAGGTCTGCTCTGCTTCGGACTGAAAATGAACTGCGCCGCTACCAAGAAAAGCATCACCTTTTATTGACGGCGGTTGCCGTTACTACAGACGATTATGCAAATATTTGACAATACAATCGGCTATTGATGTATTTGTAATCAACGATACAACCGCTGGGACAAAATGTTTATTTTTGAAGGCAGTATGATATTTTTTAACTTTTAATAAGGTCTCGCGATTGATGATTGTGTTATTCGGTTCTGATATTAAACTCAGAATAATTTGGTGATTTTTGGAAAAATGTACTTTCTTTGCTTTCAACTTCTTTCTTCAGAAATTCCAAAATGGTTCTTCCACTATGGTTTCTGTGTCAGGGGTTAACGATTGATTGAACTCTAAAACTAATTCGCTAGGAAGTATTCTTATTAACAGTAGGCTTAACAAATAGCTGTAAGAATTCGAAGTAACGTTAAGGGAATCAAGCCTTCTAATTTTCAATTTCTAACCTATCATATAAGTTACGCAATGTTTTAGTATCATCCATTTCTAACTGGCTTTAAATTCAGCAGAAGATTCATATGTGCGTTTATTAAAATTTCCTTTCTGCCAAAACTTTCTTTCAGAAAATTTATTGCCTTAGCGTAATTTTCGACAACTAATGGTAAGCCCTTTATTAACATTAAACTGTGTGAGTTATAGTAAAGATTTGAGGTAATTAAATTTGTCTACATCCTTTAAAGCAGAGTTATTACGTATAGCAGATTCGCATGGAGCCCCAAAACTTTGAAAGTCATATATATCGCCTTTAAATTTATTTATGCTTAGTTTCGGAAGTTTAGCACCATTTGTATTTGTGTTCTCTACCGTGTCTATAGTTGATGAATTAGATGGAATTTCATTTAATTTAATACATTTTCTATTTCTAAATACTCTATTGATCTTCGATTTGAACAATTTTATTTTTATGTTACAAGCTATCCTGTATTTCAGTTTCATACTTTTTTTCGTCTGTTATGACAGATTCAATTTCAGAGTTCAGTATTAACACATCGTTTTCATTTACATTTAAAATGGATCATCTTCTAATAAGTCATCTTCTAATAAATCAAATTTAATAGCATCCGATTATATTTCCCTTTTCATTTTAGCTATCAGTCTCGTAACTGATTCTCTTAGCATTCCCTCGCTTTTTTTAGTCCTTTTAACTTATCCATTTTAATAATCAGTATTCAATTACTAAACGAACAATAATAAATACTCAAATCATAATACATCTAAACATCACTGTTATCTCGAGACTTCAGCACTATTTAGAAATTATTGCACTTTTTTCTTGTTCTTATTTTTAACATTTAAGATTTGATGAATTATCTGCTTACCTTTCTTGATAATTTTACAAGACGCTTAGAATTCTTTGCCGTTTTGTTTTTTACACAGAACTTTATTTTACACTTATTTACAACAAAAATGTTTACATTAGAATGTTTATCATTTTTCTTTTGTTGGCACTACATTTTTATCAAGATACGCAATGCGGTAAAAAAAGTATAACGAGCATAAAAATAAAAAGGCCACGTCCTCTAGTGGCCAGTAGCATAAACTATAACAGTCCCGAGTTCGAATCCCGAATAAGACATGGAGTTTGTAAATGTATAGTGTCGGTGCTGCATGGCGGCGGTGAGCTGAAAGTCCTCTCGTGGGGATTGGTGTGTGAGGAGAGGGGTGGGAGACTCCCAGTTCCCCTCCTCGGAATATTGTCCCTCAAAACTGGGGGTGGGAAATAAAAGTCTAACCTCTCTTCGGAGTAGGCTCTGGCAACCATTGTTCCATGTAATGTAGACATTACAACAACAGCAAAAACGACGACGACAATTACCTTATTACATTTGTTTTGACAAAGAAGTTTTCCTGAAAATGGATTTGAGAATTTCATCTGTTTGTAATTAATTAAGTACCTATTTCCCTCTCTTTCTTTCAACGAAAATAAATTTAGTCGTCTGAAGCACTTCAAGTAAATGAAAAAGATTGTTATACATAGAACTGATTGCCTAATTCAAGGATTCCTCGTTAAAAGAATGGTTTTTTTCAACGATTCCCTTATAACTTTCTCTTTGATATAATCATCATGTATAATTATAATACAAATAATTGCACATAAATATTTTAAAGATAATAATTACACTAAGAATATGAAAAAAAAAGTGTTGGAGAAATGGTTTAGGTATTTTATATTTTATGATATATATTCTATCATGGTTTCTAGTTTATAAATGTAGACAAAATTTCAGCCACAAAATCACATATTATAGCAACACAAAGTTTGAAATTAATTAATGTAATAGTTGTGCTTGAGACCGATGAATGTTTCATAATATATATTTTTTATATTATATAAATCATTTAATACATTTAACACTTTATGTTGTCTTGTTTGCATTTACAGTCAAAAGTCGTTAATCCGGACTCGTCGGGACTTCGGCGATTCCGGATTATCGCTTTTTCCGGATTATAGATCATCAGTTTAAATCGCGTAAGATGGCATGCAGAAATTCTAAAATTAAAAATATGAAACCGTAATTTATGAAATAAAGAACAATTATGATCTAAAGGGTATCAAAATTTACAAAAAAAAGCTTAATATTTATTTGTTTACTTTATTAAACATTTCTTTCAATGTAAGTTGTTTAAGTTGCTTCGTTTTATGTGATAATACTTTCTCTTTAATTCTATAAACAGACATAATTTTTTGTTCACTTACAAAGTTCCGCTGTTCAAGTCCCGTTAATTGCTGTGCCGAGAATACCGACTAACTTGTCAATCGAAATTTTTTCGTTTTCACTAACCTCTCTGTCACATTCTTCATGTCTTTATCCATTTTTTGCAGCAATTACACTTTTGTTTGATGGCCATCGAAACATACTTTCGTTTTGTACGATCCTTTGGGAGCTCCAGAATCAAAAATTCTATTTGACATAATCGAAAGTTCAAGTTTACTTTTATAGTATTGCTCTTACAGTCTGCAAAAAATAATAAGCCGTATCCAATTCGAAAATTAAGGAACAACGCAATCATCAACATTAACTGAAATAGATAATTAGATAATTTTAGCTCACACCGTCCGTTATACATAAAACGCGCACGCGAAAACGTATTCTGCTCTTGCGCACACGCAAATGCGCAGTCGTAAGAGGTCTTACGCGCACGCCTAAACGTCTATGCGCATGTGTCAACGCGGCGCATGCGCAGAAAGTTTTTAGCTTTGAGGTCCGGATTATAGATCATTCCGGATTATGGGTGTCCGAATTAACGACTTTTGACTGTATTTGTAATTCCTAAATCAGCTAGTTCAGAAATGGTTATTGCAATTCTTGTTTCCTCGCTGTAAATTATTGACTTGATAAAGCTTGCTTCCATTACGTAGAATAAGATAAAAGTGAATAATGTTAGTTCAGAAACAAGTTAAATTTTATAATATTTGTCCAGCATAACTTTTAAATTACAAAACGTAACGTACCGAAACGTTTTGAGTAAGACTTCTTTTACTTGAACACCTTCCTTTAATGCAATCAGCTGTTCGTGTATCATGATATCAAGGTCAAATATATCGCAGTACAATGGTTATATGAACTACGATGGCAGATATATTCAAAGTTTTGGAAGTGAATATTAATATACTATCATCTTTTAAATTTTGCATGAATTTATCTTTTGAAGGAAGTATAATAATTACGCAGTATAACAACGGAGAACTGCAGTAAGTTAACACCTAAGTTAACACCTAAAGTAACAAAACACCTTTCGATTCAGTATCGATATAAAGACGTAAATTTTAGAATAAAAACCAAAGATAATCGATGCAACTTAAATGCTTAAATGATACTAACATCATTTACAGTAAGTTTTCTGAGGGGTTGAAAAATGAATATGCTTCAGTTAGGTGAAATGTATGTCTTTCGATTCTTATTAATAAATGCGTTACCATGGGGTTTTCAACTTCAAGTAAAAATTGCTTCACGGTATTCAAAGTGTCTTTAAAGCACTGCAAATATTTACCTTTAGAGAGTGAGTGTACCCAGGATTACATTCGGAACCTATATAATTCAATGCGATGACGTGTACAACATCCCCTCGCACAGCGTGGCGGACACACAAAGTGCTGATTTTCGACATTCTTTTTGTTTTCTATCTTGTAAATTTGGTTGTTTATTTGTATCACTAATAGTCATATATGGAATAAATTTCATTCATATATATATATATTTGCTTCAAAAGAATAAAGTAAAGTTAAATTTAATTTTAAATAATTCTTTTGCGCTATTGCTGCAGGGAATGAAATTTGAATTCAACAAACATTCTCTATTCGTAAAAAGTAAATTTAAAGTTAATTTAAATAAAATTTCATGCAGGCAAATAAATGATTAATTATTGTTGATTGTAATCTACAATATCATTTAAATTCTGAGAGCATATGCTAATCAAGTGCAAGTATCAAAATCCATTAATAAATATAAAATTCCAAAAATTATTTAATCCTAAAAACATTATTTAGAAAAATTCATAAGTGAATGATTGTTGAGCAGGCAAGAGACAAATTTATCAATGATACATTCAATTCGTCTTTCGTCATCTATGTAGACGAGGGTAAAAGTCAAAACCAAAAGTAATACCAAATGTGGTCAATTACTATAAAGAAGTTTAGACAAGTGGAATTTTGAGAAATTAGCAATTAAAAGACAGGAATTAAAATTTAAAAATTAAAAAAAGTTAAGAAATAAGAGTAAACCAAATTTTTAAAAAACCAAAGAGTAGTTTAGAAACTCTTGCCCACATACGTAAATTATACTTAAATAATACTAAAAAGGCAAGTAAATAGTAAGTTTCAATTTAACTAACCAACCAGTTTGTTTTTGGTGAGTGGAGAAGCATTGCCAAACTAAGTGATGTGAGTAGTGTGTTCTGCAAACTTTAAACAGAGGGCGCTAATGTAAGGTTAACTTGAGTGTAAAGCTGCTATCTGTGATCAATTTAAAAAAAACCTATTATTTGTAAACTTTTAATAATGTAAAATGTGTGTTCTGTTGTAAAAAAAAACTGTAAAATGCAAACTGTACCGTTATGTGAAAAAATGTTGCAAATTATTAAGGAATGTAAAATATTAAGGATGTAAAAATTAAAAAGTTTTTGAAAAAAAGTACGAATAAAGTTATTTTGAAGAAAAAATTAATTTTAATTTAGATTTTGAAATTCTTTTTAAATTAAAGTAAACATTTATTGTAATATTACAAATATATTAAAACTGGATTTCAAGTGGTAAATACTGGCCAAAAGTAAGGAAAATTTTTATCTTAATAATGTTGTTTTTATCGTCTTACAATTATGATATTTCTGTAACTGTTTCGCATTTCTTTTAAATGATTAGATGTGCAAATTAATTATTAAAATATCTTTTTCTAATTCACTTGTTTTTTACAATCATTTATTGTATCTGGAAAGTAGGAAATTATAATGTATTAAAATTAAATAATGTACTTCTAATTATTGCTGCCATTTTGCGTATTGGTTATGTTATTTAAACGACTAAATCGAAAATTTAATTTGGTTTTAAAGATAACTGTTATTTCTTCTTATCTCTCTCTCTCTAAGCAAAATTTAAAAACAAAATTGAAATTAAGATGGTAGATTATCAAAATCACATAGGATGCTATGAAGTTATAAGCAAGTAATCAAGCGATAATAACTCCCTATTCTGAGGTACTTGTGATCTCTTGATTATAAATATATGCACACACATACTATATGTGGGGGGGGCATATATATATGTGTGTGTGTGTGTAATTATATACATTTAATCAGAGTATGTATGTTTGTAATGCTTTGCGAAATTTTATCAAACTACTAGTTTCCAGTTTGTATATAAATCATATATCCCTACCTACATCGCATTCTCTTATAAATAGTTGCATAAATCATAAAACGAAGCAGTAACTTCACTGTTTATTTCTATCCAAAATTTAATTCCTTTAGATTTTATTTGTTAATTTTAACTATTGTTTGGCTAAGTGTAATTTATAAATAATAATTTAACAATCAGTTAAAGAAGAATTGGTAAACGCATATAAATCGTATGTTACCTTGTTTCTTAGAATCTAGGCGGAAAACAAATATGAATTCTGCACCCCGTTCCATTTCTAATATTGAACTGAATTATTATTTTTTTTTGTTACCTCATTCATGCTTAAGTAATAAAATATCTAAAACGTTAGTCTAGTTTAATGCGTTAAACGGTCAAAAACAATTTTCAAGCAATCACAATATTCTTAGTAATATCCTTCAAAAAAGCAGGGGACCGATAATGAATATTTATTTATATTTATTTAATTACAAGAGTTTTGTTTTTGGATTTTGAGTAGAAACGTTCAATATTTTCACTTCTATTTGTCCTTGAAATTCTATGTAAGGGTCTTAGAAGTGGTCTATTTTAAATGATATTTCTAAAAGGAAATTTTATTGAATTGACTATTTAAATTTTTGCATTGTGATGAACATCTGCGTCCCACTTCGTCATTCAGAAATAACTGAGGAAACGGTTTTAATTACTTTATTGGATAAATTAACTCACCTTTATATTCTCGCAGTGTGTACATCAAAATACGTATTTTTAAAGAGTTTGCTTATCACTAATTGATCAATTCTTCTTCAAGTAATTATAGCAAGCTTCCATAAGTATTTACACAAAATTATTAATAATATCTCATCACGTAATTTTTATACCCCATATGATAAAGTTTGAAAATCAGCGAATGAAATATCAAGCAATTATTACAATTTTGAATAGAGTAAATTTTTGTAGAGAAGAATTTTGTATTTGTATATTATACACTACTACATGTATATTACACATTACTACCATATGTAATAATGCAAATAGTAGTATGTTAGTTAGTTAGTAATAGTTAATAATTATGCAACTATTTGTAAATATTTGGTATAAATTTATATATTGGCGTATGTAGGTTAACAGGATAAAAGAATATAAAGCACATATGCCTACCTGCATTTTGTTCCATTTCAGTTGAGTTTATTATTATATGTAACTTTTCTGAAGGATAAGAACGTGGCACATTATTTTCTTCTTTCTTTATTGCAGCCGAAGATTCTGGTATTTGATCAATATGCCGAGCACTGGTCTCAATAAAACAGAAAATGGTGAACAAAAGTAGTTTAATTCTAATTGGTGGCATTGTGAGTATCTTCCAGTTTATCTTGCAAGTGCAAAATGCCGAAAAGGTTTATTGCTTAAATAGCTTCTTCAGATTCTGCTGTACTTCTGCTTTTTACGAAACGTATATCTATATATGTTTAAGATTTCGATAATCTTGAACGCATTGAATTCTTATCAAAAGCTCAACTTTCTTTAAACCTCTTTTCTTTTATCAGTTTCCAGCAGAGATATACACTATACCAATTACATGTCGAAAATCGCTTAAGAGCCGAATATCACTCCTTGTATGATTGTTGTATTTGATTGTATTCTTGTTTTTATTTGGTTTGTTTAGATTACTATGTTAAGTTTCTGAATTTTGTCAATGTTACATTTTTAGTGAGACCCATTTTTATGAAATATCAGAAATGAATACACAAAAAACTGTTTTAAGCATTTTTGGCCTACATCAGCGTTACACATTAAGTTAATATGCACATTACAATATCATTATACATATTAAGCCAACATATACGGTTTGATCATATTTATCAAGTTACATTCCTATAGAAAGGAGGGATGGATCTTTAGGAATTATGATAATCTAAAATGCATTTTGAGATCTCTAGAAAAGATGGATTTCCCAAGTTCTTTGGAAACTAATATGTATGAATTTACTTGGCTGAAATGCAAAATGCAAGTAAACTCGTCTATACTAGCCTATAATGTTGCACTGAAACCCTTTATAAAATTAAGTACGACGAAGCACCTAACACCGATTTATAGAGGAAAACCTTTTGAGCGCTCCCTAGCAATAAATCATGTTAAATTATAAAACAAAATTGCAAAAAACCTAAATTCCGAAAGAGAACGGTAATGCATAACAGAAATAAAGCAAATTACCGGTGTAATGTAGTTTAATTTTTCTGAATAGTCATAACAGAGAATATAGATAAAGACTTAGGCGTCGGGAAGTACTAACGGTCTTTTAAGCTGAATGTTCGGGTATTAAGCAATAGGAGATTGAAAACAGAATGTGATTTTGAGAGAAAGTGTTTGGATTATCAAAGGTAGAAAAACTGTAACTTCTGTGGTAAAAAGGTTGTGTCATATGCCAGAGATATGCTGTTAAGGCCCTAGAAATACCTCTTCTTCCTTTACCTGAAGGCAGGACAAAAATGGTGAAAACTTTTCAAGTGACAGGAATCGATCTCGCCTCCCCAGTTTTCTTGAAAGGGAATTTAAAAGCTTGGATAGTAATTTTCACCTGTGCCGTTTTTAGAGCTGTTCATCTTGAATTAATTACGTCTTTGAGCTCAAACGTCTTTATATATGCATTTACACGTTTTATTTCACGAAGAGGTCGAGTTGCAGTCATATACTCGGACAATGGTTCGAATTTCGTAGGTTTAAATAAAGCTATGAATCAATTGGATTGGGCTGATATCGAAAGGAAGTGTGCATTAATGAAAATAAAATGCAAATTCAATCCTCCCACAGCGTCATGGGGGAGGAGGATTTTGGGAGAGGTTAATAAGAATTTTAAAGGATCTCCTCCGAAAAAATTTGAGACACGCTTGTTTAGGATACGAAGAATTTCTTACCCTCCTGTGCGAATGTGAAAGCCTAATGAGCAACAGACCTTTGACTTACCTGACGGAGGAAGGTGATGATTTGTCATCGTTAAAACCTTCTAAAAATGATTTCTATAGAGTTAGGTTAACTTGGTCTACTACAAAAAAAATTTAATGCTTAACACATCAATTAATTCAATCATTTAACTGGAGAATTCATTTTTCCTTTATCTAAACGGGAAAGAAAACATAAAATAAACATATCTGAGGTAAGCAGTTGCTGAGTAGCAGGCAAAATCTAACCATACGAAACACAATTGTCCCTTGAAGTTCAGGAGTAAAGCCGGCAGCAAGTTGCAGGAAAAAAAAGTTCGTCGATTATATGGAGGTTATCACGGGAGCCGAGGAGGTTTTCTATTTGATACAGGATGATCAATGAAGATCCCATCTTTTAAGGAAGTTGAAATACAGTCCAGGACTTGGAGACGACAGCTGTCAGCAAGGAAAAAATTTCAGCTCAGGAATCGGTGGAAAAGGCGAGTCCGACTTTTAAATTTCATGAGAACTTAAATGTAAACGCATACAACCAAAAAAATGATGAAGCCAAGACGCATTAGGTGGAGACAAAGATACCGTAAACCAGGGCTCGCGCTCAAGGCGCGGAGGCACGAGGCCCGTAACATTATCGGTTAAGAAAATCATTTTCTCGGCAGAATCTGCTGCCGTTGCGCGCAACACAGAAAGGAATTCAAAAGAAAGCAGAAGACGTGTCAAAAAAGTGCTCGTCCCCCAAAACAAACCGTTAAAAGGGAGGACGCCGGACTGCCAAGTTGGCACAACCCACTCTTCGCCAAAAGTTAAAATAGTTGCAACAACAGCATTCCCTCATGTTATCAAACTCGCCAAATCCACTACTTTGAAACCTCAACGGAAATTCTATGTCGCCAAACCCTCGCCAAATACACACCACCTGTGGAAGGGGAAATTAGGAATTTCAACAACCCTGCAAGGAGTCCCAACGAAAGAACGCCGAAACTCGCAAAAAGTGACTTTTCAACCGGAAATAGGGCATTTCATCCCCCTTTAACTAAATCACAAGCAAACGAAGAAAAATCTACTAATTAAAGCTCATAACTGAAATGCAATTAAAGTTAGAAAAACGAAAGTTATGTCAAATTAAAGAGCTAATTTTTCTGCAACTAATGATATTAAATACTAAGAAATGAAATTAATTTTTGACAGGAAAAACTGAGTTTATTACGTGAAAAAAATCACCTATCCATTGTTTGCGTGTACAAGATTGACGACGCAGTTCGCGTAAACTCGGAAAGCCAAAATATATTACACTAGAATTACTGGCATATCATGGCATATTACTTAGGAGAGGAAGGTTCCTCGTGATAAGCAGTCGACGTGATAATCAATGGATGAGCCGTTCGCATAAACAGCATGGAGAGTTAGTCGTGTTCATGGCAGGAGCTGCGAGTAAGACCTAAGTGATGCTACTTCTACGTTGGCCGGCGCTCAAATGAAGATGGAATGGCATAGAGATGGTCGAGGAGGTGTAGGGAGGAGCTACTGGTCACGTGCGCCAATGATTGATCTGTAAAAAAAGTGCACAATCTTGCTTGTCAGGCATTGGATGGGGGGAGGGGCTTAGCTAAAGTTGTAACTTATTGAGGATTTGACTTTAAAGACAGAACTAGGAATAATATACTAGGATAAAATAATAATTAGAGACTAAAATGGGGAGAACGCAATATAGTGAAAGGATCATGTGCTGAGATAATATGTGGCCTAAATAACTATTGTGTATGGTCGTAATAGCGTTGAGGATATGGAGTGGAATAATAAAAATTGAAGTCCGTGTGAGTGCATATAGACTTCAATTTTTATTATTCCACTCCATATCCTCAACGCTATTACGACCATACACAATAGTTATTTAGGCCACATATTATCTCAGCACATGATCCTTTCACTATATTGCGTTCGAGTACTTGAACTGTTCCCACGGAAAGAAAATATCACGCGTCTTGTGAAGCTAAAAACATCCTCTGGGGTTGTACTTAAGCCAGTTAAACGCCTCTACCCTTTCGAACTAAATAATAATTCAGATAAACTCCCTTTCATGGTAAATAATGTAGGAGACAAACAAATTTATAAAATAAAACAAAGCGATCAAAAGGTCCAATATACAACTAAATCAAAGAACAAGAAATAAGTAATCCAAGATGTTTTAGAAAAACTCGTCTTGGTTGAGAAGTATATCCCCCACAAAAACTGGACTTATGAACTTTACTGAGAATCTGGAACTATATGAACTTTATTGATTTTTAAAATCCTTTTAAATTTTAGTTTAGAACTTTAAGTTACTTGTATATTGATGTTGCAAAATCCCCATTTTGCAAGGTGGGGAGAATGTTGGAAATGAATACAGTTATATCGTTTTATATTTACCTTTTCGGAATGGAAATGAAAATGATATTGTTTACTTAGAATATTCTATCTGGCAATATGAGTAATAAAATGGTAATAAAGATGTGTCTGTTCTAACTGCGTTTTTCGTATTCATTGCGTAAAAATAAACACCGTAGAATTTTAAAACCCGGTGAAGTGGATTTTCACAGGGGCATTTCGCCCCAGTTTTCATATATTTCCAAAGTCACATTAAGTGCCTGTCTTTCAAGGAGGGAATATTATCCACCGCACTTGGCTACAGACTCTTGTAGTTCAGTATTTCTAACTGAAACAAAACTCAGTGTATTCTATGTATTTGTTTTAATTTTTTAGAGTTGAGTTTGATAACTGTGTTTCGTTATTGAAGTATCTATAAACATAAACGTTTCTATACTTGCATCCGCGACAATAAAGGTGCATATCTTAAAATGTAATTAATAAAAGATATATATATGAGTAATAGGGCAAAATCATGAATTAGAAATAAAACGAGTTCAAAAGTGTTGAAATTCGGAAAGTTGAATTAAATCTACTACACATTAAATTGCTTATATGTAATCTATTCATTTCAGCAAAGCTTGGAATATCATAAAACAATCTAGAAAAGTATACTTAGAAGAAAGGAAACAAATGATTTAATGCTTTGGCGTACGACTGAAGATTACAACACTCTTCAGTATGCCTCGTGTTAACTACATTACATTACTCTCATGTTAACTACTCTTTCATGTTAACTACAGTAATTTCGCATTTATAACTATTTACAGCAGCCGAGAGACAGGTTTTTCAGAATACGCTTAGCGCACACTTTCTAATAATGTACGTAGAAATAATTTTTATTATAATAAAGTTTTTATTTTCATTAAAATTATTAAGCTCAGTCTCGTATTTTTTTACTTTTTGTAATTAATGATGATATATAAATCATCAAAGTTCAATTTGTAAAATATATATTATATGTGGGTAAGTGTTATGCAAATTAGATTTAACATAAATGTATTTCTCTTTCATAAAGTTAAAAATCTCAGAACTTAACATATGGCATAAAGAGGAAACTTCTGCAAGATACAGAGATATTGGGACTAGAGTTATCAGAAATCAAGAAAACGGTTTCGAATTCCCCAACACATCTGCTCTTTATCTCCTTTTAGTCGAATTTATAGTTGCATGAAATGTAACGATAAGCGGGGAGCAAAATTTATAAACCAGTTTTTGAAAAATTAAGTTTTTCCTACAGCTGTACATTATGTAAACGTTTGCTAATTATGTAAACGTTTGCTTTTAAGCGTAGAATCAAAATAACTTTAGACTTTACAAGTTGGCCTAGCATAATCAATTTAATACCCATTTTGTGATTAAAAAACTATATACTTAAATTTAGAATAAACATATTAGCTTTTTTTTAAGTGGGAAACAAATCATACTAGAAGTTACTTAATTTCCAGTTCTAACGACAAATTCATAGATATACCGAATAACGGTTCTCTTTTTGCAACCTTATAACTCTTAGAATGATTCTTGTTGCATCTTTGGAACTTACCTTACGTGCTCGGTAGAGTTTCGTTTTGGGGACCTAAGTAGAGCCGCAAGTCTTTCACGACAGCTATTGAATCACTATTATTTTTTATCAAAACTATTATTTCAAGACAGCAGACATATCTTTCTTATTTTTCGACAAATTTTAATGAAGCAAATAACATTGAGCAGATCTGGAGAGAGAGCGAATATGTATCTTGCCGTACCTTCTTAATAAAACTTTTCACTTTGATGTTTTTATAGAATCGGTTTATAGTTTAAAGTAGTATACTCAGAAACGATTTCTCCGAGCTGCAGGGCTTTGGTGTAGATTCGATGAAACAGTCACAGGTATATTGACGAAGATTTCGCACGCGATGTTAATGTTCTTTAAAGGCGCAGTTTGCCTATATATTTTGTTAATGGATGCGAATACTCGTTCGCAACGAGTTCTCTGAGAATATAATACATAGAAGCAGAAGGTATCACTCGAATGGATGGGCCAGCTTACTCACCAGACATGAGTTCAATTGAACATGTGTGGAATGCATTATGATCTCGAACTGGAGGATGAAGTGCCTCTTTGAATCCTCCAGGGTATGAAAAGTATACCTTCAGAAGAATGGCGTGCATTTCCATGTGACTTGATTAAAATACGTGTAAACTGCATGATATCATGATGAGAAATTTGCATTACTGTCGGAGTTGCCTATACTCCATAATTATCTAAAACTGGGAAGGTACATTTTTCATTATTAATGATTTCATTATTTATTATTTACTAGCTTTTACCTGTGGCTTCGTTCGCATTGATGTCCTTAAATAAGTTCCAACGTGAATTTTAAAAAGACACTCCGCGTAAAATTTTAGTAAATACGGCCCTTCTTCAATACCTATAGGCCGCGGATATTATGTATTTACGCGGAGTATATCGCAACGAAATCTAGTAAAACTGCTACGTATATTTCCTAGGTTTTTTTTAACTCTGACAGTAAATGCAAAATTAAGATCAGTAAGTAGAGCCCTTTGATCATTTTTCGCTAAGTGGTCAAAAAATCACTTGCTGACAAAGTCTGCCACCAAATCACTGGCGGTAAAATGCGCTCCCTACACTAGCTTGAAAATTTTACAAGATCCCATCATTGACACGTATTTCCGAATAATAATCAATGAATGGTTACTTTGGCTATCAAACTATTGGCAGCTACTTATTTGGAATGTCAATTCCCATGTCCTGTGTAAACTAATTGGCATAAACATTTGCGCTTCAGGAACTAATTGCTAGAATTGAAAGAAATATTTTATGTGTATGTGAGTGCAGCGTTGATATAAATAAATGTCTACATAATCAAAGCATAAATTAAGAAAGGGAAACTACAAATGAACGGAGATTCTAGAACGCAGTTCGGCCAACCCTAGCATTAATACACAATGAGGCACGGGCGGGCACTGAGGAAGTGGGGATGAAAAGAGAGAACAGCTAATTATGATTAAACAGAAAACACTGCCATGCGCTCAAAAAGAAGCCAGCAGCAAGTTTTACAACTTTATAAATCATTCAAGTAGAATATTAAATTCAAGAACTTCTGATCTTAATTTCATATTACAGTTCAGTTCTGCTGCAGTAGTTATACATGATAAAAAGATCTGTAAACTAAATTTATTAATCAGTAAACAAATATTTATTGCAAATTTGTACATTTAGGTGTATTAAAACTTCAGAAATATAATTAGATACTGAAACTGGCTTTAGATTCTTAATGTAACTTTGTTTTGCCAAATACGCTTTTATTTTGATATATGAATTCGACATTTCATAATGTATGAGATTCGACATTCCATATATATATACATTATTTGTGTTGTGCTGCCGGGTCAACAGGAATTAGAAAAATTTTGGAATATAAAGTGATACGTTTATTTCAGCACCCATCTCACAGAGCAGAAGCCCTATAGACATGTGTGCGTCATGCTGCTCATCCAATCAGCGACATTAATTGAAATCACGAGGTGACGCTATTTTCTCATCAGGAGTGTTCTTAAGGACTCTATGTAATATGACAGATTTATGAGTTTATCGATTTGGCGGGCGCCAACAGGTTAATATAATTTATAATAAAGAAAGGATTTCGCTAAATTTAGGAACAGGGATGCAATTTAGGTAGAGAATCGCCAACACATTATTAAGCAATATGATTAGAATTTAATTTAATCAATTGATTTAAAAATATCATTACACATATATATATGTAAATCAGCATTATAATTTAATTTATTGATAACCTTCTAATTCCTGTTTTTTAACTTAATTATTTCCTCTTTATTCTAATTAAAATAATAATAACATTTCTTGACTGCGCCATTTATAGATTAATCTATGCCACAGAGATTGTCATGTCATCACTTTTTTACAATTTATAACTTGATACAATTTCTTACTGGCAACGGAAATTTCAAAAGTTATCTGAGCAGATTTAAGTTGAGCCCAGAAACTGTCTGTGCTTGTAGCTTCGGTGTGAACTTACAAACATTTTGACCTGTATTCAGATCATGATAAAGAAGCTTACTACGTAAAATTTCAAAGATTTTTCCAAGTGTAATGAAAGTGGGAGTCAATTTCCTTGAACAAGTATTCCACGGAACCATCTCTCCTTTTGATATTAAGCCGCAATGGGCTTCACCTCAATCAGTTCGGCAGCCGACCACCCAATTTTACTATTAAGTTGATAAGAAATATAATTTCAGTATAAGTAGCCTTAAAGTTATTCTGTTGCCTTCTTTTAAAATATATACTAAAGATATCTATGCGAATTCCAATTATTTAAATAACAGCAAAAGATCTTGCTCTATCGTAAATTAATTTTCTCATGTGCAACGATTATATGAGCCACTTTGGGAAAATACAAAGTAATCCATTTCAGTTGCGTAAATAATATGGAAATGAAACACGTTAATAATTAAAGGGAATATTTAGATTGACGAAGATTACTGTTGCAAAATGCGGTGAAATAGCTAAACGGCGGGCTTAGGGTTGCCAGATTTTGCTAGAAATTGGCCATTTGGCGATGTTTGACGACAAAATTGATAAATTCTAGATTCAGAAGCGAGAACATTCCAGATTCAGATTCTTAGCGGTTTTCTTGGGAATATTCTCGAAGGCAGATTAAAGTATATATAACATGCCTATGCGGGGAATAGTAGTGTCTTGAGTTTAGAGATTAGCTTATGAGCAATCGTCTGAGTCGGAGCTGTACTTTAGTGCTTTGTCGTTAAGTTGTCTTCACAGTTATAATCTGAAAGCTGTGTTGCTTATTGCTTCAGCGTGTTTGTAGCACTTTTACGACGGGTGTAAACATGGTATTGGAACTGTCCTGTGTAACAACGCTTACTTGTGAATAAATTGCATGTTGATTCTTCCTCAAGTGTTACCATCAATTACTCCAGATCCACAAACCACAAATGTGGTTCTCAAATGAAAAAATTCTGAGAAACTAGAAGGCGCACAAAAAGTTTTTTTTTTCCCTTAAATGGCGTCAAGGACGAAAGAGTTTCGATTAAAGAAAATAAAAATTACAAACTTTTGTGTGATTTTGTTCCTGGCCTGGGTGCCGAAAATTCCAGGCATTATCTGGAATATGGACGCCTTCACTCTTTGAAATGGGTTACATGCTGGTGAGAGCTCAGTTTTTGCCATCTGATTTTACTGCTTTCTTTCTCTCCGCCATCCTCAAAGATCGCTTGCAATAACAGCAAAGGAAAAACAAGAAACTGAACTAAACTAGCTGCGGAGCTTGCGACTAAAGAAGACATTCTTGGCTCGTTTTTAGATTTTCATTGACGGCGGAGAGGAACATATTTTTCAGTTTACCCTCTCTTCTTCAACAGTTTGACCATTTCACCAACTCCCTTGCCTGTTACTCCTTGATGATGTTCTACCTCAAGCCTGCTTTCATTCTTTCCATCACCTGAAAGTTCTTGTTTCTTCATAACGATGTTCTTATTCACAGCTGGTTCTATTTTCATTACTATCACTTAACAGTTCCAGTTTCTTCATAACGATGCTCTTATTTCCTGGCGAGTTCCCTTCGTCCTTTCTGCATCTTGTAAGATGCCATAGAGTCATCAGTGATTAGGATAAGTACCATCGTCTGTTATTTACAGGATACCCCACTTGCAATGAGATACTTTTGTAGTTTTTCCATCACCCAGTATCTTTGATTATTTTTACTTCATGTGATAATGTTATGTAACTTAATTTTAAAGAAATGCTAAATGTTAGTAACCCATAATCACTGAATACTTAAAGAAAATTTAAATGTTTAATAACTAATAATTACTTAATGCTTTACCTCCTGGGTATAAACGTTAGTTCCCATATTTTCTTTTTGTTTAAAAGAGATATAACAAATCAAAAAAAAAAAAAAAAAAAAAAAAAAACTTCCGATAATTAGTTTTTATTATTTGTTTTCCTGTCCGTTTACTCTTGCTAAAAGGGGCTGTTTCCTCATGTGTATTTGTTTGAATTTCTTAAAATACAAAACAGTATTATAAATGGGAGATTTTAGTTTTAGTTAAGAGTTTTGAAGGGTTTGAAGAAACACTACAAAATGAAAGGTTAGATAATCGCAAAATATCCCTCCATACACTCAAAAAAATCAGTTTATTGATTTCAGAAAACTAGATGAGGGTATTTTACTAAGCTCCTTTCGCATTCTGACGACTGGGAGATGAAGCCCAAAATTCGCTTATTTCACTTTACCGTATCATCAATCTCTCAAGAGAAATTGTTGGGTTAACAGATTTCAATGCCCCCATTTTGAACAAATATCATTTGTCCGTCATTCGAATGCGGATCCAAAGGATTTTCTAAGCCATCAGCCTGCATTAATTACCGTAGCATTCGAGGCTTTCATAGTCTCAGTATGGATAAAAATAATGTAACGGTACTTTTGATTTTTACTAAGATACGCTGGTGAGGATGCATGTATGTGGAAATGAATGAAAATATGAAACCATAGCGTGTCTCCAGTTTTTTGCGGGAGAATTTAAAAATAAAATTGAAAACATATTTTACTGTGTCTGTTATTACATTGAATTGGCGGAATATTGAGCAACTAATTTTTATAATAATCAAATGTATGTAGGAATAATTCTATAAATATATCCTTCAATATTTTTATATAATTTAATAGCCACAAGATTTTCAAATTACGTAATGGTACAACTAACGAAATCAGGACATTTTTGCCTAATATTTATGAATCAAGGAACAGCTACTGTATCTCAGACACTTGGATGTTTAAATTATGTGGACTTTCTGAAAACTATATTTTGTTGCTTGATGGCCATATATGAATATATGAATATATGTATATATATATATATATATATATATATAAATTCATCTAAATTATCCCATTCTCCTTTGGCTATTGCAAGTGTATCTATATTTGAATTCTGCATTAGAAATAATAATGGTATAAGGCATTTCTCTCTCACTTTCTTAGTCTGCCTTCATAGTGTAGTGGTCTGCACGCTGGGCGCGTGTCGAGGGGTCCGTGGTTCGATTCCAGACAAAGGTGTTGCTCCTTTTTCATTTTTCCTGCTTCCAAAAAAATACCTAATGACTCTACAGTGGTGCTCGAACTAAAAGGGTGGCGGGTGATGATTCTCTACACCCACGATTTGGCGAATGGGTCCTCTAAAAACCCCAGTCGCTCTTCATATAAGTTATAAGCAGTGGGCGCAGCCCGACCCACCTAACCAAATGAGTTGGTCTCATGGTCATAGCAGGCCACGCCCATTTCAACAAAGGAGTATGTAAACTATTTCTCCCGCCTTCCCAGCATGCCTTCGTAGTGTAGTTGTCTGCACGCTGGACGCATATCCAGAGGTCTGTGGTTCGATTCCCGGCGAAGGTGTTGCTTATTTTTCATCCTTCCTGCTTCGAAAAATACCTAATGACTCTACAATGGTAAAAAGTGTAAGCCCTAAAGGTACATATATAAAATATGACAGGATAGAATGATTTTTAATGCATGGAACATGGCAAAATAGATTAGAGAAATATTAAGATATATATATAGATATTTCATTTTAATTATATAAGGTGGCTGTAAAAAATTCCCCCGTTATATGAAACTCTATTGTCCTATCCGCTTATCCAATGGAAATGAAATTTCAGATATTTTTATTTGAAGGCATGGGCTCAAATTTCGAGGATTTGAACCAATAGAGCTCTCACGGTTATGATTACACTAAACAGATTTCGAAGTTCTCGAATAGCAGCATCAACGTTTTTCCTTAGCAAATTGATCAGTGCATTGAGAAACCATAAACAGCATTGGAATGATACATGTATGATGAAAAATGCCGGAGTAAAACATACGCAAAGAACAGTATTGTAAAGATCGAATGTTATTCAAAAAGATGAGCGGGGAGAAAACTTTGTAATTACAAGCTTTCAACGTGCCTACCTTCGCACACGATAAGACATTGTATGCGGAAGTTAATTGACAAAAATGACGAATGTAATATCATAAGAGGAATCTGTATTAGTTCACATTTTATGTCATTTTTCAGTTCTGATGAATCTCGCAATTTAGTGTTAACAACTTAGATGTCCTATAATCAGAAACCCATCAGAGTGAGGGATCACAGTGGACGCGAAAAGTTTCGGGAATGACTGTATTTCAAAGGTGCCATAGCAGGTCGAACACATTTTGCGAAGCGTGGAGCAGCACCATCTTGCATCCATACAGTTTCATTAACGACATTTCGCAGGTGCAATTCTGGAATGACGTAGTTCTGCAACATTGCTGTCACCAAGCATTTGTGATGGAGCACATTTTCATATCTGTGGAAGAGACCTTTTGAAGAAGCACGGACCGAGAAGGAATGCGCTTGCAATGCCGCCTTGCACAGTTACTTATCCTTTGTAAATAATGAGGATTTTCGTCAGCCCACTGAACGATTCGGCAAACAAGCATCACAATTGTGTGAATGTGGTGCGGTAGGTGATGCAGATCACTACCTCTTCAACAGCCCACAAACCGATAAACTGCATTTAAAAATGCCAAGCAGTAAATACTGGCTACAATGGGCGTAGAATACCTGCGGCAACAAGCAGACGAAAACTAAAATAGATGAGGTGATCAGGCTATGCTCAGCAAGGTACTAAGAAATTCCCCCCTTCCCTTGAGAATTGTATCTTCGCAGCAAAATTTTAATAGCAATTCGAAATACTACAACAACTGAAAATCAACACTAGAAAAATAGCTCACCCCGTAGAATAGTAACAGGACTGTAAGAGCAAAACTATTGTAATGTAAGCATATTACTAACCAGTTTGTATGTACTTGATAAAAATAATATTGTAAAGCAGTTTAAATGATACTGAAAATCAAGTCAATGTGTAAATGAATTACAAGTTTACTTTGATTATCTTCGTAAAAGTATTGTAAATATGAATTCAGATAATGTTTAAATGTACACATAGCTGTCATGATTTTATGTAATTATCATACGTAACTTGTACAAAACAATGTTTGTAATCAACATATCTATGCTTATACACAGGCCTTGTATGCCCATGTAATGTTTATATTTATATTTTTACACGGAGGAAATATTCCCTTCTGCCAGGATGACTATTAACACTGTAAAGACTTACTGTAGACTTACTGTACGACAAAGTCAGGTCAGTGTTTATCTCAGGCGGCGCTCAGCCCACTGAACGCAGTTCTATGAGTTTACGCTCCCGGTTAAGGAGAAATGCTCTGCATCCGTCCTTAATAACCGCAGTGGCCGTCAGCGGCAAATGTTTTACGCTGGTAATTTTCCTGGTACAAGTATTGTTCTAATATCATTTATGGCTCTTTAATGCGCCGATAAATTTAGGCAAAAAAATAGGGCATTGCCATTCGAAAATTTCGAAATATTTTCACTGCAACCGTAAAGGTTCTATTGTTTTAAATCATCACAATCTTGAACCCGTGCCTTCAACTAACAATGTCTGAAATTTCATTTTAATTAGTTGAGTAGATGAGCCGCTAGGCTTATCTAATGGTCAATGGATTATATTATTATTTAGTTTAATTAAAAAATCAAAATATTGTTAGAGAATTAATATGTACGTATTTATGTTTCATTAAAATATAGAATTCCATACTACAAGTAAATGATGTTTTGATTTTCACATAGTTTTGTATGAAGATATAATAAACAAAATTTCGAACAAAACTTGTCAATTCAGAGAAGAAAGTACAAAACTTAGCAATGATTTATAATCTTGCAAAGAAAAGTCTGTGAAATTTATTTAAATTTAGCACACAAAATATAAAAGTTTTTCTCAGTTACAAAATACTTCCAGAAAAAATGCATGTTAGGAGAATGTGATTAGGGTAACTGGATGTAATCATATATTCCAGTACTTTCTAATTGATTTGAGAAGAGTGCTGTTTGCATTTATTTCCTTCTGTAAAAAAGAAATGCATTTAGTATACATTAGAATTTGTATAAGCACAGAATAATTACATACGTTAACAAATGGGTAAAAGTTTAATGCAGGAATGCATTTATTTCCCCATTCCTGTATAATAAATAGCAAATTAATAATTAGTTATAAAAAAGTCCTTTATACAGACGAGAACGTTTAGGCGTGTTACCACTAGTGTGTAAATCCTGTGACCAACACAACGAAAAAATTATCTCACTTTAGAAGCTAAAAATCAAAATCAAGTTTCAAAATACTTTTTGAAGCTGTAATTTATTAGACTGATTACACATGCCCCTTGTTATTTCACGGAGTAAATTTTTAAACAATTCTGTTATTAACATAAAAATATTGGCAAAATTTCTCCAAGTATTAAATCGTATGAATATACTTATTGTGACCGTCTCATATTGCGGTTTTCAATATCCATTTATAAAAATATGTAGAAAGATATTTAACTGCACAATACTAGAACTACATTAAATAATACTAATTTTAATAGCCATAGACGCCATTTATGCAACTTGAGAAAATACGTATAAGTTATATTTTTGCGCAAATTCTACATGTGTTCTTGGTATTTATAAAAAGCACCAGATTTTTTTCCTAATCTTAAAATCATCATTGTAATTAATGTAATGTTATTATATTGTTGTTGTTAGTTCGTTATGCTCACTTTTCTGACAGTAATATCAACCGAAGCCCACGAAAATCCTCGTGGCAAGGAGCGCAAGATACGCCTGTCGTTGGTAACAGCCTTGAACATTTTTTACATGTGGCAGTGCCAGTTAGCTCAGTTCCGCCCCCCCAGTTTTTACATGGAGGTAGGAAAGGTACTTCCATGAGTTTTTATGGAGGGGGGACGGTTCCGAGGGTCTCCTACCAAACCACACTTATTCCTCATAATCGTATAATTAGCCTTATTGCATGTTTTTCCCACAGTACCACGTGATCAATTGCATTGTACGGCTATTGCATTCTGTTACTAAGTTTGGTACGAATCCTGTACCATAATTGCTAGTAACCAATGTATCGACCTTTGTGTACCTTAAACACAGTTGCATGCTAAATATATTTTGTATAACATATTCCTTTTTCCTAACTATTGTTGTACTATAGGGATTGAATGCGTATCGAGATCAAATTATATTGTACGCTACCTACTTCTTCTGTATCACATCACTACCTGCGGTATTGTAACGTGACTTTGTCATAGCGAATATCTAGTTTATTTCACTTACTTTCAACGTGTTGCTTTGTCAAATATATGTACTTGGCTATGCAATGTATCCCCATCCAGTTGTTAGTCTTCTGAATTAAGTCGAATTCTGAATGCTTTACGCATTTCCCATGTATCAGTACTTCCAGTCACACACTGATGGCTATTGTATTCTTTTATTTTTATTTCTTTAGGTATATCCTCTGTGTATTGCTGTAATCATTTACATTCATTATGTCACTATGTTCTCTATTTTTATGTTATATTGTCATTAAGTCTAATTCTACTGTCTATATTTTACTCATTGTATATTATTGGGCTGCCCAACATCAGACTGTACTTTAGCTTATGTATATTCTATATTTGTGTGTATTATACCTTTGTAAAACTTTTGCTTATTGTCAAAACTCGCCCTTTTTGGCCCCGCATGCTTTTGTTATTTTATTTAATAAATGTGGGGCCTGGGCGGTTGGTCTGTTGGACTGCCCCCGGGTTGAATTTGGTTCTGGGTTTGGGCGCCTGATGCGTGGCGTCTTGTCATTCCTCTTTAGGCTCTAGATATAGGTGGACGTGGTGCTAAACCGATTAACCTTTTGGTAAAGGGACAGTGCCCACGTCCTCCGTTGCTTATCGCTTATCGCTTACCAAACCACACTAAAGGACTTTCAGCTCACTGCAAATTTAGAGCGCAGTCATGCCGCACCGACATTAAGCATTTGCAAACATCCATCATTTCTCCGGGATTCGATTCCGGACCATCGGCACGGAAGTTAGCGACGCTAACCACTATAGCGGTTGGATGACATTATCCTGCTAATAACATGAAATTAGAATGAATAACATGCTTAAATTCAAAATATGAAAATAAAAATATGTCAAATTGTTGTATTAATTTAATGCTTCTTGTTTACGTTTGCAACGTTTCCAAAATTTTGAAGCAAGACTTGATTGTAAAAGAAATTCTGTAAGGACTCTTGTATATTTTCTTTCGAATGCATATTTTTTCATTGGGGTAGGTACTTCTGTCAAACGAACTTGAATCTAGGGCTGGATACCTCTGGTTTTTAATTTAAAATTTGAAAATTTCTTTTCAATTTATAGATTAATTTTGCTTAAATTTTACCGTTGAGTAACTGAAACGTTAACATACATATGCGTAATATATAAGGTCCTTGCAAACTGCGGAAAAGTGTACTTACTTCCTCCATAACACACACGCAAAAAGAACGATTCCGATAAAGAGCGTAGCCAGTATAATTCCAAGCAGTATAAGAAGGGCGGTGTTTTGTTTTTTGTCTTCTGCAATGAAAAATATGGCATTGTTACTCCACTACACTTAAAATTAAAGATCTAGAATTAAATTATCTAGATGAAAACTGTTGTGATAGTATGCAGAAATATTTGAAATTCCGAGAAATATTTATATATAACCAATAAGATACACAACCTATACCTAAATTAAAGATTTAGAATTAAATTATTTATATGAAAATTGTTGTGATAGTATGCAGAAATATTTGAAATTCCGAGAAATATTTATTTATAACCGATAAGATACACAACCTATACTCAAATTACAGTTGAAATAGAAAGGTGTAATGACTTAAAAGCATTTTTCACATCTGACCGAGTATCTCCCAAAATGTTGGACAAATTTTAATCAAATGTTTGTTGATACATGTTGATATAATGTAAAACAAGATACCCCAGGGCACAGCCCAATATAGTTCTGCCACAGAATGTCATTTCCATTAAAATATTTATCAGTTATATTCAAAACTCCGCTGTCTGTAGTACTGCAGTCAATAGGTTTATAGAATAACACATCTTCGCTAACATCAGTTTCTACAACATATCTTATATGTAATCAAGTGAGCATCTTTACGTACATGTATTACTACTTTTTCTATTAATTGATTGCAAAGATCTTCAGATACATCGTAAAATTTTCTTCACACTGTATTATCTGCAGACTAAATCATTCTATGTTGTTCAGCGTGCGATTCGCAGAGCATCCTGGCTACCATGTCAGTAACCGCAGATAGCACCGAAGTTTTCCACACTGAATGGTAATTTTTGCATTTTGTTATTCTATAAAAAAACCTTACATGATGCAAGCAATCCTATTGATTGCAAAGATCTTCAGATACATCGTAAAATTTTCTTCACACTGTATTATCTGCAGACTAAATCATTCTATGTTGTTCAGCGTGCGATTCGCAGAGCATCCTGGCTACCATGTCAGTAACCGCAGATAGCACCGAAGTTTTCCACACTGAATGGTAATTTTTGCATTTTGTTATTCTATAAAAAAACCTTACATGATGCAAGCAATCCTATTGATGTTATAGATCATAGTTTTTGAAAACTATTCTTGCTGTTTATTTAAAATGTCTAATTTTCTTTGAAAAATTCTGTAGTTTTGCCAACGTGGTCTGCATATACGTTTTCATTGTTAGTTTTTATGCTATCTACGGCCAAACTCTTCATAGAGAGCAAATGTATTGATCGTTCTGGGTCATTAAGAACCTTATATGTAAACCCCAATGATAAGTACTTTGGATCACTGGTTTGTGCACACGTACACGGGATTTCTACATTTAGGATTACTATTTTGAGTAGCTGTATAACCGCTATTTGCATTTACGTGTACCGACTTTCCTCTGCTTTATTTCTCTTCTCATTTCTTTTTTAATCCAGTTACGTATTTAGGTATATTATTCTAAATAAATTAAAACTACTTTACTCCAGTTTTGAAATTAACCTCAATAATAATTTAGAAGTGTACCAAGAGCCCCCAGTCACGCCGTTTTTCTCATCTCGCCTCACCGGCGCTTGATTCCAATGCGGAAGCAAGACTTGATGTTGAGGTTCTTCTTCCGCCAAGAGTGTGAATTATTTCCAGAATTAGTGCCCCAGATACTTGGACGAAAGTTGTGGATTACGCATAATCGTATAGATGATTAATCTATTACCACGCCTATTGGACTTTTTGTGGCTTGTTTGTACTCGAAAATAATATATTGGTACAGCTGCGTAAGCCCATTGCAATAATCTTGCGCCCCATAGGTTGGAAACCGAAAACCGAAAATGAGATTATATCTAATGCAAAACAAAAGCATATATGTTTCGTCAGAAATGGCTTCGTATGGTATAATGAGAAACAATAAAATAGCAATTTATAAGAAGGTCTTTATTGTTAAACTATTTTTGTTCCTTATGCGAACTTTCTTTGAATAATAATTTAAAAGTTATGCATTTTTTCAGAAATTGAGTATGAAAAGAATAGTATGAATATCAGTTAATAAGAAGAGGATGAAGAAACTGACTCTACCTTTGCATGATCCTTCAAATTCGACAAAACCACGTCGACAGTAGCATTCTTTGTTTCCATGAATGTCCAAAGAGCATTTGCCATTCGGGCCACAGCTGCAGTCTGGAAATGACGAAACAAAATTTATGAAATAAAAGACAATACATGTATCGGCTTTTATCGCAATGTTTGGAGGCAGAAATTTTTTTTATCATTATATTACTACAAAAAAGGTGCAAGAAATATAACAAAATTATTAATTTTTTTATTTTTACAAAATAAATTAGAGAAGAAAGTTTTAAACAAAAAGCGATATAGACTAAATACATTTCCTGTTATCGCTGAAGAATTTGTCCAATTGTAAGGTTGAGAAGAATACCAGATTTTCAAGCAGGAAATGTGAAAAGTGAATTTTGCCATCAATGGAAAACGAACTCTGGATCTTGGAATTATTAGCTGGGATTGCTGATTCCTACTGTAAAAGTGGGAAGATAGGAGAGCCATCATTTTTTAGAAGAACATTACGACGATCTGCCATAACAACGAGTTACTATTTAAATTTTATGCTTTCTCATTACATTCTCCTAAATTTTCAAATGTTCTTATTCAGAGTCATGGAAAATTAACTAACAGTTCATCCACTTTCCCATATGTTGATTATAGTTTGTATACAACTTTTCATTTTCACTCTAATTAATAGAATTGTACACTTAGATGAATTAGGCTTGTTATTATTTACTTAGCTATCTGTTGCGTTTTCAATTTTTTTAATTAGTCATTTTAATTTCTTTTATAATTCAGTATTAATTTCATCCTGGTTATACCCAAAATCACATAAATGATTCAACATTAACATCTATAACCACTAAATCTCTAGAAATTTTTCTCCGAGTCACAAAAGTAATACCGTAATTTTCTCATATTAGGGGAAAGAAATTCTCATAAATTTCCTTTTTTCATCTTTCTGGGAAAGGAATTCGTGATCGAGGTCAGTGACGAGTATCAAAATTAATCAAATGCCACGAAACAGTAAAGTAGCATTTTAAGGCTAAATTACGATTACAATGAAAGCAATAATAACTGTTATACGGACTGCATTTTAGAAACACACATGTTATTAGTTAATTAAAACAATATTTATTTGTTAATGACACATTTTTATTTACATTAGTGCTCATATCATACCATCTAATTATATTATTCTTACTCTTTAAAAAATATTTCGGCCGCTGAGAAAATTCAGCTGTTTGTCTTGTACGAGTAAAATACAAACTGTAATGAAAAATTTAAAAAGTCTCTTGACGACATATGGACTATAGTTTTTTATCAATCACAAGAATTTAGAGAGACAGAACTTTCGCTTTCTCTCTTCTAACAGTTTTAACAACCACAAAAATTTTTCTTTTTATATCGAATTGTTGTTAAACAAATTGTATTTCTTTGTAATGCGATGTCTGACAAAATCTTAAAAGAATGTTTTCAGATACTGATAAAGTTTCAACTCCAGCAACTCGAACTAAGTAATTATTTAAACAAATATGATTAATACTTGCGACACTATTAATAAACTGGGTAACTGAATACCAGCAAAGAGTGCCATTTTGGCCATCATTCATATAGCTCTAGATGACCCAAAGAAGGAAAATAAAGTTTCAAAATTTGTGAATGAATTCTACTTCATAATGGAATAAATTTTTGATCCAGGTTCGACTAAAATTAAATAATTTTATTTACATTTTTCTTATTGCTGCAAGAGCAATTATTGAATACATTTGAGATTAACAGAAACTTGGGATGCTATTTTCTGCTTCTCTTCATGAAGGAAAAAGTAGCATTATATATTCTGCTACTGTTTCAGTAAGAATAAATAGAATATAAGTTAAAAATTGATAAATTCTTATAAATTGGCTGGCATTACGACTCATACAGATTATGAGTGGCGAACTGTAGAATATGCAATCCAGTTGCTCAGCATGTTCGGAGACAGAGCAAGAAAATTGTAACTGTTGCCCTAACAATTCTGTAGAGGTTCGATGGAAGAAATTTGAAGATCTAGAGGGCAAAGGGAAAGTTAATGGCATAATACAGGAACTTTTTTATTACGTTCTCTATACGATCTTAGAGCAACGTTTATCATTACGTTATGTACGTATTTTATTATGTACTTTGAGCAAGCTGATATCTTTCAGGATATCAACTTGCTCAAAGGAAGCCCTCGACAAGTGCGACAACATTGGCAATATAACAGGTGACAGCACTTTGTAGACCTATCGTCGAGTCATTAAAGTTCTGCACACATTCTCGCAAGGTTACTTGGTAGTATGGGCAGCAGAGGAATCGTCTGAGTGCATGCCATTTTGTCCAAAGGAAAGAGAAGTTACAGTTTTTTTACTCATTCATATAGTACTATAATCCTTATTTATTATGTTTAATTTCTAGTTATATTCTCGGTCATGGATTTTAGAGTCAGAGTTAATAATAACAATAATCGTAATAATGAACGAGTTACGACCTGGCACGTCTTTTCTTGTCCATTCTCTACAAAAAAAGCACATTACATAGTTATGAATACAAGTCATTTTGTTCCCTAAACATAAAAACGGGCAAAGTGGGATTTCTTTCTTCCTCTCCTTTCCTCCCACAATGCGAAATAATGAGACAAGTTCATGCTGCCGCATTACAGTTACAAGGAAAGCATTTTCATTCTTTTAAATGAATTTTAGTAAAATTTAATGTTATTTCTTAGTTACGATACAAACAAGTTTTCGACGTAAGATTCCCTAGAGGCTAGATTAGTCAGCTATACCGTGTACAATTACATTACATAAAACTGATAAGTCTAAATACAGAAACAAACATGCAAGGAGGAACAAACATGCCATGCCTGTGAATATTTTCTCTTGTTCCAAATGTTATAAACTGCATTTCAAAAGACTATGAATATCATGAAAATAAAACAGTTGTTTATCAATTTGCAAAATATACTAAAGTTTTATATTGTAAGGTTTTACATAGTAAGGCTTTACACTGTACTATATATTAATGTTGGCTAATCAGTATCTCTGAAAGTCTTTCAAATGTTCATGTCACAGAGTATAATATCTATTAGCTAAGTATCTTTTCTAGACAACTGAAGCGCGTCTGGAAATGAATCTGAGATCGTTTGAAAGAACATAATTCAACAGCTGTTGAAGTGTTTCTAGAAAAACAAATATTGAAAATGATACACGTTGTTCTTTTGTAATGGGCATGATCAGTAAATATAAAAATAGAAGCTGAAGACATTTTTAAATTACAAAAATCGAAAAGGAAAATCCTTAATCATTTAATAATTTATGATATTAAGGAAATTTTTTGGTTTCGGTCTCTTTAATTAATAGTATCAGAATCAGTGCTTAAAATAAGGAGCAATTTAGGATTTTCACTGTACATCTAGCAATTTAGCAACTAGATACTTACACATTTCGTTTTAATAATATCTACTTTTTAACTAAGAAAAATCTCTCTTTTATTTTAGAACAAATTTATAGCTTTTCCCTGAGTGGGGTATCTAGAACAGGTATTCATTTGAATATGCAAATGAAATTACGTTAGGATAATTATTAAAGATTATAAAAAGGTAGTAATAAATGTAATGAAAGTTTAAATCGACTGAAAAATTATAAGATTCCTTCGAAAAGCAATAACTGTGACACAGAGATTTTGATCAGTCTGCTGATGCCACATGCAATAAAATTACATAAAACTGCTAAACCTAAATCAGAAAAACAAACATGCAAGGAAGGTCGTCTTTGGATATTTCCTCTTGCTCAAAATGTTATAAATTGCATTACATTATTATATTTTTTCTTATAGATTTTTTTAATTATAATTTTATTTTTAAAATTTGTATGAATATCAAGAAAGCAAAACAAAAATCTTTCAATTTTAGTTTCTACAGCAAAACATAGTTAGCAGACAATAGTAAAAGGACATCTGTTATAAAAGAATAGAATGTGTGAAATGAGGTACTTGTATAGTAAAATTATTATAGATCCATGCAGAAATGTGAAAAGATAAGTACTTATAAGTTTGAATTCGTTAAAGAAAAAATTTGTAAATTTTTAAAGCATATGAGTCCTCTTTTTCAAAAATATATCTGTATATGATATTGATTGATTTTAATGGAATGTTATTCGAGTAAATAGTTTTGTACCTCGAATGAGAGAGCCTTTAATTAGATTTCTTAGAACACAGAATAGGCAAGGCAACATAAACATAATCGCATAATTTCATACAATAAAAAATTATAAATTGCGTATATTTTAGGATAAGAAACTGAGAGATGAAAATTTAAAACATGTTTTATTAAATTATGTTTTCCATTATAATGTCTTCTAATCCGTAAAAAAATCCAAATTATTTTCTTTTCAGTAGCCATTCATCGCATGCAGATGTAAAAAAATAGGCTTAGTGGACGTGCAATAAATGCTATTTTGCTTTTAATTTACACAGATGCTTAGTCAATATTAAAATATTTTACTCGGAATCTGAAAAGATTTTGACTTCTGATAAAAAATAATAGCTTATTTTTATTGAATATATATGTAGATGTAATGTCATCAACCGCATTTTCTCAGGAGAACTATGAAGAATTTTACATTTCATTTCACATTCTTGAACAAATGTAGCGTCTACAAAATAACTGTAGCATAAAAAATAGTACCTATTTCACATGTCCTTCCTGAGTGCGGAGGCACACAAGCGCAGCTGTAATTTCCATTAGAGAACTTGCATTTCCCTTTGTTTTGGCATGGATTTGGGTTGCAAGGATCTAAAAAGAAGAAAGAAAAATTAAATCTCTGTTTTATTACATTAAAATACTTCATTATCCTAGTTGAGTAAAATTTAATTAACGTTCAAATAAATTTTCAAGGTATTATGACTTTTATTTTCTGACTTTTGCAGTCGCTTCATCATCGAAGAATGCAAAGCCATTTTTTAATTGGAAAAACGAAAAAACGAGCCGCCGCTGTTGAAAAGTCGGACATATAAAGACGGACAAGAATTAAGAGAGCTGAGAGATGTTTATGAATGTGATGCACATTGCAGATATTTTTTGATTAATTCTGGCTGCAGAAAACTGAAAATATGTTTCGTTTGACCAGAACTGTTGGAATATGGAAAATGTAAGATTTTGTTCTTTTAATATATTTCGTGTTTTTAATGTGCTGTTTCGAGATTTTGCTTGAGTAGCCAATGTATATTAAGGTACATTGTCAAAGAATATTGTAGATACCCAATACCCCAGAAGTTCATATAGAAATTTTGTCTTTAAGCATCGATCTTTAGTATTCCCTATCACTACAGCTTAATATATATTGGTCCAGCAAGAAGAGTCTTGAAATTTCGCACCAATAAGCGCGAAACTTGTAATAGGAAAAAGGAAACACATCAATATTGCTGTTCAATATTGCTGTTCAAAGAACCACATTTTCCTTTTTTCTGTAACTGAATTTATTGAAAAATATCTTCCGTCGACTATTTAGTTTTTTAAAAACAGTCCAAAGTCATAAAACTCTTTCAGTCTGGTTGATTATATGACCCATCTTTACTTTTAGTTTTTTTAAAATTTATTTCATAGTTGATTTCGCGCTTTGTCAGTATACGGCCCATTAGTTTCATCTCCCTTAGCTGAAAATTTTCTCGAATTTCCTACATTCCTGGAGGAGTCTGTATTCTGGCAGCTGAAGAAAAAGGTTTTGTTTAAACTTCGAAAGCTTAGTCCTGCAAATTTACACAACATGCGCTTATTCTTGTTGCTAATTGCTAATATCGTCAACACCTAGTCATTTATATAAGCCTAGATCGATCTCTGTTACTTGCTTTTTAATACAAACGAATTATCCATTAAAACACTGCATATTTTTAATTTTACGTGCTTAACTTATTTTAAATTTTTTAATAATATTTCATTATGCTGGTGTGAAAACTTTTTTTATTATTTTTTATTTATGTTTACTTGTGACTTTATTAAACTTTACAATATGTGCTGCATGCGTGTCTTAAAATTTTAAAGTTAAATGCATTATTTTATATGCATTATTTTATATAAAATGCATTTATGTTTAAATGCATTATTTTATATAAAAATTACAGTGTGTTTCAGTAATTGCTAAATTAATTATTGACGTAAAGAATTACGTACCTTTGCATATTCCGTCAATTTCCATAAATCCATCTGAACAAATGCATCGCTTAACATCATAATTTTCGAAGAAGCACGATGAAGCTGAGCCACAGTAACACTCTATATGTACACAAACAAGAAGTGGTTATTAGTGAAAAATATTCAAGTATAATGTCTTTGAATCGCTCTGACATAATATTTAGATATATGACTAAAATGTGTCAGGTATGTGTTATTGAAAATGTACAAGTTCGATTTTTAATTAGGTAAATTTCATTTTGAAATTGTTTTCAACCCAAATAGGCATTAGCCCAGAAGGGATAATAGTCTAGAAATGACATTTTGATTCGAATCACTTTAAATGTGCGAATTAATTTTCAAATCGTTGCCACCAAATATTATTGCCCTGTATTATATTTAAATAATGGAAAAATCTGCATAAATGTGTGTATGTTTCTCTCATTGTGAAAACCCGAAACCGAGAGACATCGAATTTTGAATACTGTAGTCCTCCAACCAAGTATGGCGCATGGAAGCTCGAATCTTGAATTACGAATTTTTTTCATTAACTGTTTCACATTTTTTAAACTTTAATGAATTTTTGATTAAGAAACTCAACGATTTCAAAGCGAGCAATGGCAACACTCTGAATGAAATTAAATATTTTTATCCCAAAGCGCGAAACTATCTATCGGAAATTTTAAATTACGTTGCTTTTAAATATTTTAGCCCAATGTGGCGTTAGCCCAAATACTGTCGAAACGTGTATATGTCTCTAAATGAAAAACACACCTGTTTGGCGTAATATAAAATCTGGAAGCTTGCAGATTTTTTAGTTTATATTTTTGTTATTAGTCACTATCAAAGAACTGACAGGCTTTTGCAAAATGTTCTTGCTTCATTAAGAAGAGAGACTAGGGTTTTACGCACTGAGATACCTTCAGTGTTTGAACACTTATTTTCGCATGCCTGAGAAAAACATTCATTTTCTTCATTTAATTATTTATTTGTGTATGCAGATTTTAAAAACATAAATTTAGTGAGTCACTAATGATGAGATTATATAAGCACTTATTACGAACATCCTTCACCATGGGCTCTACCTTTCGGTATTAACACTTGATTGATTTTCGGTATTAACACTTGATTGCGGTATTAACACTTGATTGCTTGATTTTTTAATACTGGAAATGTCTAAAAATCGAAGTGATTGAACCACAGTAGATTGCCTATTATACTGTAGATTTTGTTTTCTTTTCAGGTTTTTTATTTGCATTTACATAGTTTGTAAAATGGGATTAAACTTATAAATACATAAAATAAATTCTTCTGCGTTAAACCAATTCAAATGTCTTGCATTACAAAAATATTGACTCTAAGAATGGTTAAAATTCAGATAGACAATGTCTGTAGCACTTTTGTAAATTAACATTCTGTATTTTATGCACGTTATCAGTCAGACTTAGAAAAGCTCTCATAGTCACACTAGTGAACAAAATTAGTGCTTATATCATGCGCAATACTTTAAGTTATACAGTTTAACAAGAATATCACATAAATTTCAGAAAGAATTCATTGAAAATAATGAAAGTCAATTCTGTCTAAAAAAACGAATTAAGTACATAGTAAATATGTTTCATTTTACATTCTTTTTTAGTTTTGTTAAGAATGTATATTTCTATTTTAGCCTGAATTAGAAACAGATAATTGATATAATTTGTGAAAACAGATGTAATAAATTACTAAATTAATTTACTTCCAATAATTATGATGTCTCAGCTTTATACATTGTAAAGTATTAAGTAGGTATACCCTTGCATATATTCATAATATTTTGGTATCCTTCTTTACAGAAGCAAGTCTTCACAGTAGCAGCTGCCGATCCATTAAATTCACAGCTTGCTTCTCCGCCACATTCACATGCTGCAAATGAAGACATATACTTTTAAAAAGGGAAATAATTGCATAAGTGTTTGATAGTATTTTCAGAATTTATTAACATGATATTTAGGTAAATATATAAGCCCTAAATGGAAAGCTATATGTAAATTTTGAAATATATTTATTCATGTTTCAGTGTTCAAAAAATATTTTTATTCATAAAAATATTCAAAAAATAAATATCACAGGCATGAAGAGAAATTTTTTGAAAATTTAGCTCTCTTAATTTAAGTTTGCACTAGAAACTAATCATTGTCATGAACTAACTTGTCGTTTAGTTTTACTTAGTAAACTCATATTTTTAATCGCATTCAAAATATGTTATGTTTTGGCTTCTATTACTATGCAAAATTTAAATGAATTACAAAGAAATATGCTTAGCAAAATTGAATGCATAAACAATAAATTAAAAATTTATTACTAACATGATAACAAATTAAGAATTTTTAAATATTTCCTATAACTGCATTTTAATATTTTTTTAAAACGCTTATAAATTTTCTACTAGATAAGGCACTATATGTTGAAATATATACATACAATAAATACATATCTTTTTATTTCGCTGTTCAGAGAAACATGAACAAAGATTTAATACAGATTGCAACAAAACAATGAAATGATGAAAAAATTGAGGTCGTTTCTAAATTCTATACCCAAAAACTTATGAATTCTCCCTACACTTTGGGCAAGGGAAGTTTCGCCGTTATAACTTTCTTAGGCCTGTGTCAATTATGATATAATAGTAAAAAGCTTTTAAATGATATACACTCACTTCCAAAAGTTAAGCACGAAGATGTAAAATGCAAAAAAATCAACAAATACTACTTTGATTGACACAAAATTCGGCAGGAAAGTAGCATATATATTTATGTAAAACAAAATCAATAATTATATACAGAAATGAAAAAAATATTAAATTTTTGTAAGTTATCAGATAATGACACACTGGAGACTTAAACAGAATTATGTATAAAGTGAAAATAAACAGCATAAAATGAAAAAAAGGACATTAATAGGGTATGTGATCCCCCTCCCCTCATCTGTATACAAAGTTTACACCTTGTGACCATGCTTTCAATTAGGTGGTCAACCACCGCAGAATTAAGCAATTGCCATTCTTCTTGTAGAGCAGTTTCCAGCTCAATAAGAGTAGCTGGAGGTGGGAAACAAGAAGATACAGCACGACAGAGAGCATCCCAAAAATTTTCAATGGGATTAAAGTCGGGCGAATATGCTGGCCATGCCATACGCGCAATCGCTTTACGGTACAGGTCAGTTCGACGCCAACGTGTCGACGCCAACGGTTCAACGCCAACTGTTCGACGCCAGCGTTTCGATGCGTGGTCAATTCGACACGAAGTCGTTTCGACGCGGGGTCAGTTCGACACCATACTTTTTTTTGCTTTTGTTTGAGGCCATACTTTTCATATTTTTATTTATTTTTAGAATAAGTTTGCATCATCATTCAAATAAATTTGATGTCATCATCATTTGGTGTTTCACACCCCACATTATGGGAATTCATAGATGGTCTCAGGCGTGTTCAAAAATCAATTGATAAATGTTATGAACAATATGTACGTGGAGATGAACTGGCGCACAAGCGGAATAGGCATCTTCGAGCTGATATGAGAATTAAAGTACTAGCTGAAGATTTTGAAAATCGAGAAATAATGGAATACCTGAAAGGTGGGGTGCATAATTTTGCAATGGATTAGTGTAATAACAGTTCTGTGATGTAATCTTATTTATCTCTAATCTTATTTATGTGTAAGCTTATTTATCTGTAATTATATTTGTCTGCAATATAATATAACTACTTTGTAACCGTATGTTTATTTACCATTTGTGTATTTTGCCTTTTTGATGCTGTTTTGTGAAATAAATAAATAAAACAAAAACCTCCCTCATGTCTCGGAGCCTTGACGTTGGCGAGGGGGCTTCTCACTAATCTGGGACACATACAAAAGTCTAGAACACTTTCACACATATACACAACATATATTTATTTCAAATATGCATACAAACAATCGCTAATTCAATAATTCAGTCATATTACTTATTTATATTAATTCATATTTATTCTAAAAATAAATAAAAATACGATAAAAATATGGCGTCGAACTGCCCCTGCGTCGAAACGTACGGCGTCGAACTGCCCCAGCGTCGAAACGTTGGCGTCAAACCATCGGCGTCGAAACGACTTGCTTCGATCGCTTTACTCTCCAGGTAGTCATCGACGATGTCAGCTCTATGGGGACGTGCGTTATCGTACATTAAAACAAAAGTTGGGCCAACTGCTGCAGCGTACAATCTCACAATGAGCTCTAGGATTTCATCTCGATACTGGACAGCCGTCAAAGAACGCCGTTTAAACATGTGCAGGTCCAGTTCGGTATCCTAATGAAATCCCTGCCCACACCATAATGCTTCCGCCTCGGAATGCGTGATGTTCGGGGATGTTTTGGGACTGATTGCGTGTTCGTTGTTCACACCATATCCTTATACGCTTGTCATCTGGCTCCAGAGCAAATCTTGACTCATCAGTAAACATGACATTGCCCTAGTCAGACACATTCGAATTGACATGTTTCCGGCACCACTGTAATCGTGCCCCTCTTGATTGGACAGATAGAGGAACAGAAACTCGAGGTACCCGGGCGTAGAGTCCACTCATATGTAATCTTCGGCGTACAGTACCTGCAGATATCGCCTTACCAATGGACGCTGTAACCATATATGTCATACGTGTGGAGGTCGCTCTGCTATTCGGATTGGCTACAATAACAATATATCGATCTTCCGTGAGGGTTGTAATCATTGGTCGACCGGCTACGAGTCTTCGGACAACTGTCTGTGGGGTTTGGAATTGTTTCCATAAGTCTAAAATTACAGAATGATGAACGCCGTAGAAAGGAGCAACATCTGTGATCGATTGTCCTGCTTCAATGTGCCCCCAGCACGCCAGAGCTCAGAATCTTCCATTCGCCTTTTGGAAGTCATAGAAACACGTATGTCTTGCAAACAAATTGTGCGGAACTTTTAAACACCTTCTATCAGCACTTAAATCAATTTCTGTAACCCTTCATAAAGCTGGCTTCTTATAAGACTGTTTTCTTGACATGAAAGCGCGATTGGCTGTTATCTAACATATTTGCATACTTCCATCTACCTCTGCAGTGAATTGTATCCTCCTCAGTTTTGATTGGTTTCCGGAGATTAGCATTTTTCTCTCCGTGCTTAACTTTTGGAAGTGAGTGTATAATTCAGAACTATTTGACACCAAATTGCACATATCTCAATGGTAAGTAGCGAAATATTTAATTGCAGATATTTTAATAAAAGTTCTTGAAAGTGAAATATTCATTAATATTTAAATTCTGAATATTATCATACATAAGTTTTTATCGGTCTACGTTTATTTACAAGACAAAGTTCTGACACATTTCGCAAAAATTTATGAATTTTATACGAATTAACATTTTAATTATGAGTCTTATCATTTCTATAAAAAAATTGTGCCATCGGAGAAGTTTCTTCTTTAACGGAAAAAACATTTTTTTTTATTTTTTCGCAAATACAAGTTAAAATTTTATTTGCAAATTGTTTGCCTTAAATCTATGAAAACGGTATATTAATTAAAAAAAGGTATTAAAGTTTTCGATAGTTAATTTATTTAATAAATAATTCACCATTGCACATTTTTAATTATGTATATTAATTGTTTTATACAATACTAGGTATACCTTTCTGTGTTTCGAATATCATACATTCATGTATGATATTCGAAACACAGAAATTCAATAATTAATTAATTAAAAACTATAATACAAAGAACGAAATGGTTTAAAATATTATTAAAATTAAGGAAATTAATATAATGTTATTTATTTATTTTCTTTGTTAAAAAAATCAAGTTAAAACAGTCAAACAGTCAACGAATAAGTTGATAGAATTAATCCTCAATCAATTAAAAACTTTAATACGAGGAATCAAGCAGTTTACGATTAGGAAAGGAATTTGCAAAACATATGATAAAATTGTACTTATTTATTCGTGCAGTCTAAAGATTCGTGACCCTTTGAATTACATAGGAATTGGTTTTTGCGGCCGGCACGCATCTTTTTGTGGTAGTTTAGATTTGCAGTTACATTTTTTTAAACCCTGCTCAATATTAAGGGATTGCTTTAATGCTGTTTGCCATAAAATGATTCTGCAAGAGGGACATGTTCTTTCGTTAAAAGTCTTTCTTTGCAAACAGTGAATTCAGATCTTGCATATAATTGTTTTAAGAAAAAAAAAATGTGAACTTTAACGATACGGAAAACGTTAACGTGCACATTTTCTAGGTGAAATACGGAAAACTCTTGATTCCTCGCTTTAACGAAGCAAATTACCACCAGATTAGTTAGGTAATGTTCACATTTACGACTCTGAAGCTTTAGCAGTAACGTATACAATTACCTTACCTCTGCATATATTATTTAAATAGAGACCAAACCCAGGCGGACACTGACAGATTGCGTTTCCGAATTGGTCCTCAACGCATGTACCATTTTCGCACCCACAATCTAGATCAAACGAAAAAAATATTGTGAATGTCATGAATTTTATATTCATAAGATGTTTTGAAACTGAATGAGAATTTTTACAAAATAAACACATCCTACAGCAACAAGAACCAAAGCTATGGAATATTTTATTTATGAAAGTAGATCAAATGGCTAACAGACGGTTAAATCATCGCTGATTCCACGCAGTATTAATTTACAACATTACCATTTCCATCGTTTGCAAAGAAGAATCTTTTAATTTATACTGGCCTCTAAACCACTCATTCTACGTTAAATTGATGCTCATAAAATTACATTCACTTTGGTGTATAGATACTGCGTTTCGATTAGTAAAAATAACAGGAAACGACCAGGATATGAAATAAAGAAGAAAACGTAAATATGCTTTCCTCTTTTCATTTTATGTTTTGCTTTCTTCCCTGCATTTAAAGACATATGACATAAGCAGTATCTTTCGTCTTACTAGCATAAATTTAATGTATTTCGTTGTTTTTCGCTACTCAGTATATCCTGCGACGCGAAATACTGATGTTTAAATTGGAGACGCTTTCGGTAGAGGTTGTAGCAATTGTAACTACAATATGTGTTCTATACGAACCCCATGAACATATGTGCGTAATGTTCACCACATGACCACATGTCGGCATATCATGAACACATATCGGTATGTATTTATCTCACGAAGATTCTATATATACATTTTTGCTTTTAGCACTTCAAAAGTTACGGCTATTTGCTCTAGATACCAATTTTTACCACCTTATATTTCATTCAGGGACGATATAACCCTGAACGTTCCTCCAAAAGACGGATCTCAATCTTAACACATTCGATATACTCGAATAACATTTAGATAAAATTATTCTTGTTCGGAATTTTATTCAAGTCTACAAAATTTCCCCCTTATATTTTTATTTCTCTCTCACCGCACTGATCCAATTTTCGACAATATTATTCGTGTCTCCCAGGTGTTTTGCATGTCGAATCATATCGCCTAGTTAGTGATACCTAATGTGATTCTTGTTTCCTGATACAGAAGGCAGTTTAAGGGTAAAGATTCTTACCAGATACTCAATTCTTATAGATTTTGATGCACGTAGCCCAATGAATTCGAATAAATTTCAACTTTCTGTTTACACTAATAAAGGAAAATTAGCTGCCACGGCAAAATATACAAGCCAAAGTACACCTAATTTTCTCGTGAAAGATTAATGATTTAAAACGATTGCAGGGAGTTTGAAACGGTTGGAGGAAAACATCTCAGCCACTCCACCAACTTTTACATTTTTCTCACTTCTCTACTGTTGCTTAGCAACTTCATATTAATACGTTTGTAGAAGTATTAGGTGTTTCGAAGCAGGACACATAAAAAATGAGCAATGCTCTCGCCGGAACTCGAACTTGTACCTCTCAAATGCGTTCCGAGTGTGCTACCTTTCTGAGATTCTCAAATGCGTTCCAACTGTGAGAAGATATAGCAGAAGGAGGGTGAAAATATCTTATATACTCCTTCTTTTAAAGAGAGACTGGAAATTAAGAGACCCAAATGCCAAATCTTGGTGGTAACGAATTATTGTCCACCAACTTTTAGTTCGGGCTCCACTGTAGAGTCGTTAGATTATTTTGAAGCTGGAAACGTGTAAAATGAGCAATGCGCTCGCCGGCATTGAAACCTGGACTTCTAGAATATGCGCCGACTGCGCTACCATTTCACCATGGAGGCATGCTGGGAGGAGAGAGAAAATGCTTTGTAAATGTATTAATTGAAATTTAGTTACTACATTTTGAACTTACATTCTACATATCTAAGAAGGAAAGGTAAATTACAATCAAACGTTTTTCAACGTGTCTAATCGGAACTATAATGCGTCCAATTGCAAAGACTCATTCTGTAAATATAAATACCTTTCTCACAGTTCCTTCCCGAATAGGGAAATTTGCATGTGCAGGTATAATCAACGTACTCCACTTTACATTTGCCTTCATTCTGGCATGGATTGGGGATGCACGGATCTAAGTAAAAAAAAGGGAGAAATTCAGTGCAATGTAAATAATACATTCGATATTGTAAAATATTTGTACTTTTATAGAATATTGTAATTTTACCACCACTTCTTCTACATGTATGAATTTTTACTGTTAGTTCAAAATAAAGTATTAAACCAAAGCAGAAACGAATTATTCTGCTGAATGCCAGGAAAAGCACCAAAGTATCAAATATTAAAATGAAACGCAAATTGCAAATTCAGAGGTGTAACTCTTCAAATTATTTACTCATAAAATTAAGAAAATGCTTGAACTTTTTGAAAATAACTAAAAATGTTAGATTTTAAAGAAATGTGTGTTTGCTGGTGTGTAACTTCACGATTATCAGCTGAAACAATTTTTAGCTATGCCCTGACGATAATTTCATTATCTTAAGTGTAATTCTTTCAAAGTTTAAAGATACAGAAATTAAAATCAGTGTTTAAAATAGTCTCTTCAATTTGGCAATGATTTAAGTGGTAGAAAACGCCATAAATAACACCAAGGGAAGATTTCTGTAGTTATTTATTAAATATTCTAAAATTTAAGCCAAGATTTAATTTTCAGAATTTAATTTATAATTGTTTAACTAAATTGCTTGAGCATGAAACATGCAACAGATTCTTTTCTCAAATTGTACAAATTTTTTGCGACAAAATGCAATTTTCCTTTTAGAAATGATACCTAATCGAAGTGTTTTATAAATTATTTCCTTAAAAAGCTTTACTTATACCTAACACTGCGCAGATTGAATTCAAATTTGATGACATTAACAAGTGGTACACAATCTGGTTTATTATATCTTTAATTTTGTTTATAACGTATATTGTTTGATGCAGCTACTAAAAGAAATTTTAAAAGCAGCAATTGTTTTAATTAAATTCGTTACCTTTACATTTCCCATCTATATATCTGTATCCTTCTAGACAAAAACATGTCTTTTTCCCATCATATTTATCGAATCTACAGCCAGCATTTGGTCCACAGTAGCACTCTATGAACAGACAGAAGAACACATAGTAACACTCAGAGCAGAATTAAATAGAAATCATACAATACAATTTTATACAAATTTCGATCATTCAGCAAAAACAAGACAGCTTGGGATTTTAATATATGCTGTTTAACAGACTTAATAATGCTCTAGAAACGTTTTCGCAAATTTTATTTTAGCAAATTAAAAGAATGAAATCTTTTCAATGAATTACAGATGCGTTAATATTACAGACGTGATAGGTAGAAATCATTCTAGAAAAACGATTTGTACATAATTTTACATTCTTCCTCATTTTTATGCTTAATTTATATTATATGTCCAGCATTGCATGGTGACAGTAGGATGATCAGACGGTTATGCCCTTAAACTACCACAGGAGCTCGAATCAGAAGTATTACTGCTGTAAAGCTTTACGAAGTATGACTTTATTATGAGCTCACAGCTCAGGTGATATTTTACAGGAGCTAATAAAAGTCACAGACTACAAGTACGTAATTTGAAGTGTTTTCAATATTTGGCATTGCGGCATTCTATGTGCACTATGTTTATCGTTTATTTGCGCTTATTTTGCAAGATTATGATTGCACTGATATGCTATATAAGTACAGAATACTAACGTCGCGGTGTACTACTTAATATTAAGTGCACTAAGCACACTAATTAGTCCAAAGGGACTTGAGTCCCGAAGGACTATTACTTTCGTTTTGGCATTTTGCGTCGGACGGATAAATGTCGGTTCACTTTTCAAACTGTTGCCATAAAATGTTACAATCCTGCATTATATTTGAAGAAATTAAATAATGAAAATCTGCGTAAATGTATGTATATTTCTCACATTGTCATAAAATAACGGTACATAGAGTCATCGAATTTTGAATAACGTAATCCTCCAACGAATATGAGCATGTGGAAGACCAAATTTGAAATTTGAAATTTGTTTTATGATCGATTTCCTATTTTTTAAAACTTTGACGAATTTTTGATTAACAAACTCAAGGATTCCAAAGCGAGCAATGGCAACGTTGTGCAGAAAAAACATTTTTATCTCCAGCGCGTGAGTCTCTTATCGGAAATTCTAAAGATATGCTCGTTTTAAAACTATTTTGCGATATTGCTGTTGCACTGGATCTCATGGTTTAAGTGCGAGGAACATGATATTTAATAAAGAAAGGTAACACACAAAATGTTAAAAACGCCCCTTTGGACGTAATTTAAAATCTGAAACATTTCAGATTTTTTTTCTTTTATTTACTCTAACGTTTTGGACAACATCGGGTACGCATAGACATCCACAACTAGATGCAATTTCTTCGGTGTATTCAATTAGGTTTAATTGGTCTCTTGAACTTAAAATTCCACTTGAGTCCTGTTAGTTGCCGCTGTTGTTGTGACTTATCTCACTTTTCTGACAGTAACATCAAAATAATCCCGCGAAATTCATCTTGTCAAGGAGTCTATGATTGCCCCTGACGTTGGCAAGAGACTTAAGCACGACACAGGTGACGGTACGACTTTGCTTGATTCCACCCCACCCCCCCCAGGTATGAAGAAGAGCACCCCAGGAAGACAGATCCGTAGGCCTCCAACATCACTTCCCCTACGAACAACCACTCGAAAGGACTTTCGGCTAGCCGAATATCTAGATTGCCGTGTCGCACAGACACAATACATTTACACACATCCATGCCTTCTTCGGGATTCAAACCGAAGTCTTTCGGTACCGCAGTCATCCTCGATAACCACCATCACGGTTGGATGCCAGTCCTGTTAGCAGAGCCGGTTACCCCATTTCATTATTCGTTTCGTGATATTAATCATGCAGACGTTCCAAGAGTAGCACGTAAAGTCACAAAATAATTATTCCTCAAATAATTAATGCAAATTTAATACACTATGTATACAATCGTTGGCACTATGTATACAATCGTTGGCACTATGTATACAATCATTTGCATTATGTATACAATCGTTGGCGATCTATTTACAGCTTCTTTACGCTTTGTGTTTATATAAATCATTGAGAGCATACAAATGTCGCGATTAGTTTGTTATCAAGTCTAGTCTTGATATTAGTCTGTTTCATCTTTATGAAGCTTAAATGTGGATAGTGCTAGCTATCTGAACTGAAATATAGATAGTGCAAGCTAGCTGAAATTCCTAGTGTTCTACAGGTTAATTGATGTTTTACACGATAGCACTATTTGTTGTTAAGAAGTGATCTAGCAGATTTCTCTATTTGGGTGTAATTTCAGATTATTTTAGGAGATTATTTATATAAAGATTTCAGATTATTTATATAACGATTTTATTATTAGGAGTGATATGCTTTCTCTCCTTAAATCAGAATATTTTTCAGTGACCCAATCTTGTCTGAGAAAGGAAGGATATTGTTGTCCCGTTTTTTTCCCTTTAATTTAGTCTTGAGTGCCTACATTATACAAGGGCATAAGTTGTTTTCGGGGAGTTTAATGCGCTATTTGTTTATCAGCTTGCAACTTTTGAGATGATGGGTTGAATCCCCCTGCTCCACATATACAGTCCCCTAAGAGAACAAATGTTGCTCTAAAGGATATGTAGACAAGGGACCATGGACTTTTATAACCCAGTTTATCAAATTATTAATTTTAAAGCAGATCATTTAAATTATGTTTTAGCTTTCTAATCTCGAAAGCAATTAGATCTAATCCATAAAAGCTTCGCGAATTGTGTATTATAATTTTATATTGATGACTAAGTTAGTATTTTATTTTTATTTCATTTGAAGTATTTTTAAACTTGAAACATTAAGTAAAGGTGGCAACATTAAGTATCCAAATTTGTATACGAAATTTCCAAAACCTAATTTAGTTAAAGATGCTAGGCATTAAAATGTGTCAAAAGTTTTGGCATATTTTGACATTTTAAAAGTACCTGAGACCTTGACTGCTGTGGTGTTGTATGTAAATCACTATTTAACTAGATACTTTCAGGTAACAAAATCAATGCAACATGTGCCCAATACTTGCTGGCTTAAAACTATATCTAGTATATTGTGTTTCAACCCTAATATAGGGAAAAATACTTAACTTACCCAAAAATAGCATGAGCCTCTCAGTTTGACAAATTCATTTCTTAATTTCACTTTATTTAATTACTTAAGCATTATCTGAGATAAACACATAATATAAATATCATAGCACACATAAATATAAAAACTGCGCAGTTTTGTGAAAATTGAAAGCAAAGCTAAATCTGATGTCATCGTTCACTTTTCTTGTTTGAAATATCTCAACGTTTGGCACACACATTCTGGATGTTGTTTTACACGGTTACCGCCGAAAACATCGCGGCAAAAACATCGCGGACGAAAACTTCGCGGAGAAAACAACGCAAGACGAAAACGTAGTGCTACAAAACATCGTGGGAGAAAACATCGCAGTTCTAAAACATCGTGGTACAAAATATCGTCGTCGAAAATCATGGTAAAAAATAAAGTACCTAGAAATGCGTTCTTCAGGCATTAAATAAAGGTAACACACAAAACGTTAAAAAAAAACCCATATGGACGTAATTTAAAATTTGAAACTGTTCAGATTTTTTTGAGGGGTGAGGGGTTTGTATTATTTTTATATTTTTTATTAACTAATAAATATCAGTTGAAAATGTAAAATCGAAACTTAAGCAAAGAAAATCAATGCAACTTATAACACTTACTAGAATTTTAAACTGACATAATTTAAACAAAGGTCATTAATAAATTATTTTTTATAAAGTTTTACTTGCAATTCTTCATGAAAAGTATAATCTAAAAAAGAATAGAAAAAGGGAGATAAGTAACTGCATGGCTTTATCTACAAAAAATTGCTAATTATGACATTATTTTTTCCCCTTTGTTAATCTGATACTCTTATATAGAAAATTATTTCTTGTTTTGTTTAAATTTCTTGTTCTGCTTTTTTTTAATATTTATTAGTTAGTAAAAAATATGAAAGTAAAAATTATCCTTCTTTCCATATTGCGCTCACAAATCGTTATGGGAGTATCCATTTACAATTATTAAAGCATGTCTGCGATGTTACTGAAAAAAGCATATATGACCATTACTGAAAAAAGCATGTCTGCGATGTTAGCGTCATGTGATGATTTGTCGATACTTTATCTCTTGCCACGATATTTTCGACGACGATGTTTTTAAACTGCGAAGTTTTTGAACCGCTTTATTTTCTCCGACGATGTTTTGTAGCACAACGTTTTCGCCTTGCTTTGTTTTCTCCGCGACGTTTTCGTCCGCGATGTTTTCGGCTGCAACCTTTTCGGAAGCATTTGAAACATTGCTTACCCACGTTTTCATTCTTTTATTTATTTAGCGCTTAAGCATTTCGTATTAGTGCTTGACAATTACGGTAACCCTAATTATGGATGAACTATGTTAAATATTCTTCAGAGTATACATTATTTTAAGAGTGTCCAGAAATATTTTCTAAGCGAAACATTGTTTAAAGATAATAAGCATATTTTTTAATTTTCCCTAATAAAAATGATATTTCAGGATTCTTGAATTAACAAATATTCATTACATACCAAGCTATCAAATACCTGTAGTTTTTTTTTAATAGTATAAACAGTTTTTTCTAAGTTCTGGAAACCTAGCCAAAAATTTAGTGTTGTCCAGATTCATGACATACTAGCGTAACATCAGAAATCTTTAGAAATTTAGGTATATTTTTTATTTCCCAAATTTTCTTTAATGCAGTCCTTTAGCAAATTTCCCATTTAATTCATCATGCTTATCCCAAAAGACTCAATTTTTAAGCGGTCCTAAGAAATTTTTCTCCTGTGTTTTTATCAAATGTAAAATAAAAGGCTCCTAGAAGACGGTTAGCAGTTTTTAAGGTTTCTTTAATTTCATTCTACAAGAATAAAATGTTTGCTCTGCGCATCTGCCATAGTTGCCAAAACACTGAAACAAAATTTTCCTTTTATCAGTCAGATAACTGAATAGGACTAAACAGTATTGCAGCAGATAGCTTCATAACAATGTGAAGATTTGTCTCTGGCTGATAGTATTGGCTTTAAGTTCTAGAAATTGAAAGCTCAATTCCTAGAACTTTGCTAACATCCCACGCATTCATATACACAAGCTGTATTTTTTTATTACCTGTTGCAATCCTGTACATGTGTTGAAAAACAGCTACCAAGAATGAATTAAAGTTTCCCAAATTTAAATGACATAGTAATCAGTATTAAACTTAAATTAAACATAGTGTAAAACGTAAATGTTGAATACAAAGGAATAATAATCAAATAAGCTTTAGATTTTATCTCTCAAAGAAATATATGATAATTTGAAATGTAAAACTTTAGGCAAAATCATCTTAAAATTGATGTATGTTTCTCTTATATATTTTGTGTGGGACACATCTGAGATTTGTTTGTTAAATAATCCTAACAAGAAGGCAGAAACACTACCTATACCTTTCCTAGATGTTTTTCCTCATCTAGAGATAACAACGTAATTCTAATGAAGAAAGAAATAGAAATTTCTATAACTCTCCAAATAGAGTATTCGAAGACCTGATAAAAACTAAAAAACGGAATTTTTATCAGATTACTTTCCTAAAGACTATTTCATTGAGTAAAACAAGTTTTGAAAAGTTCTAGGATGAAATATGATTTACTTTACTATAATTTTCACAAAGACGTTAATCTGTAATTTTGGCGTTTCATTGCAAATCATGTGTTTTCATCTATTATTTTCAATGTAACTTTTATCACTTTCAATTTACTATCCTACAAAAATCTCCCTCTTATGTTATTTAGTTTTTCTCAGGTCTTTTATCTCAGTTTAATGAAAATATTGTCACTGATTTCAGGTAACTCGTTAAGTGCGGATTCCCATGCATAATCTTGTACACTGACTACCAATAAGTATTTGGAATAAGTATTTGGACACCTGTGATAGAAAAGTAAAACTAACTTTATTCAAAATCAATAGTTGGTAGAGCCTCCACAAGAGGTAATTACAGCGTGGACCCTCCGGGGCATACTTTTCACAAGTCTGTATGACAGCTAGTGGTATTTTTTTCCACTCGGCTTGGAGAAGACATAGAAGTTCCTTCACCGATTTTGCACGGGTTGTGAGTCCCTGAATTCGGCAATGCAACTCGTCCCAGAGGTTCTCAATAGGGTTCAGGTCTGGACTCTGGGCAGGCCAGTCCTTTCGATGAACTCCATTGGCACCATACCAAGCCTTCGTTAACGTCGAAACATGACAACTGGCATGAAAGTAACAGGGGTCCAACCCGTAAACCTGCCACAACGTAGGAAGCACGTTGTCATCCAAAATAGTGCAGTAGGCATCGGAGTTGAGCTTACCATGAATGGGGACCAAGGGTCCCAGCCCATACCAGGAAAAACACCCCCAGACCATAATTTCACCTCCGCCGAAATTGACTGTTGGCACAATGCATGCTGGCAGGAGACGTTCTCCAGGTAGACTCCAGACTCAGACCCTGCCATCCGAACGGTAAAGGGTGAACCTTAATTCGTCACTCCAAAGAACCCGTTTCCACTGATGTACGGTCCAATTTCGATGTGCTTTGCACCACATTAACCGAGCAGCGCGGTTGGACTTTGTGATCAAAGGCTTATGGGCAGCAGCACGACCATGAAAACCAAGCAGATGTGCTTCCTTACAGATGGTATTCATTGAAGCAATACTCCTGGATGCCTGTTGAAACTCCTCGCGAATGAGGGCCATCGGTTGGGTGCGGTTCTTCCGAATTTCTCTGGACAGCACTTGTCGGTCTCTATCTCCCAGTTTCGTTAGTCTGCCGACTCGGGGAACATTCCGACCCTAACCGCTCACCTTCCACTTCTTAATCACATAGGCCACTGTCGATTTTGGGTACTTCAGATCGCTAGATATGCCCCTTAAGGATCGGCCAAATTTGTGATACCCGATAATTATACCTTTCTCGAAATCAGAGAGCTCCGAACTGCGAGGCATCTTGCATGCGACTAAAGCCGATGCTGTTTCCTACACGATATATACCGGCGGAGTCCGTGACGTAACTTAGGACCGCAGATATCGTCATTTGCATAGGTGTCCAAATACTTATTGGTATTCACGTAATATCACATATCATGCATCATTGAATGTCTCATATAATACTATACTGCATATGTATGTCACTTAAAGCACTAATTCTGGCAAAGTACTTATCTGCCATGGCCCTTGTTTGGCATTTTTTTTATTTTAATTTTAATTTTATCTTAATTCATTTTTTTATTTATTTATTTCTATTACATGACATTCAAAATATATGCTGGGTCTCGGCGACTGTTCTGAGGATTTCGTGTGGCCCATTCCCTTCCCCATACCATCTTGGGTTACTTTAGATAAAGGGGGACGCGGTGCTATACCAATTAACCGCTATGGTAGAGAGATGGTGCTCGCGTCCTCCGTCACTAAACTAAACTAATACTTATTGGTAGTCAGTGTAATAGTAAAGGCAAACTACTTCCATTGGGGTAGGTTATTACTCTTCACTTATTATAGGGCACAGGCTAAGATTTTAAGAATGATTAGATTAATATTGCCTTTTAATCCAAAAGAAAATGCTGGATATTCAATGATTGCATACAGTAAAACTTACTTTCACATTTGTCACCTTTTTCTCCATATCCATCTTTACAATTGCAGCTTTTACCGCCGTAATAACCAAACGTACAGTTAAAGCCGCCTTCACCACAGTTGCACTCTATAAATGAAAGCATAAATACAGTCAGCTGCCTATTTGTTTATTGTACAGTTACAATGTAATTTTAACCTATTTATCTGTTATATAGGTGATATATTATTAATTATATAGGTACAATGCATCTATTATTTAGGCCTCAAATTTGTCAATCAGGTAAAGAACTCAAAATCTCAAATTAAATCAAATAAAATCTCAAAATACCTTCATTAAAAATTTTAAAATATAGAAACGCATAAAACGCCAAGCACACTTAAAACAATTAAAAAACAATTTTTTATAATTAAAATTAGAGTTTCTTAGCAAGAACAAGCAATTCTACCAGCAGGCAAGAGGACAGATTTTTGGAGCAAAAAACTGAAAGTTTACTTTTGGTCCCATTCGGCAAAAAAACCAGCTGCAGAAGCTGACTTAATTCACTATTCTGCTAAGTTTCAAGTGTAAACAAAAATGGCTGCTATGGTTAAAAAAGAAATTAGCTGCAATTAGGCGAGTTTTAAACTGTTGATAATTCTATAACTATTGCATGCAGATTAGCTAAAGGTTTTAAAAACCTTATCAACCAACCTTTGGATTCCACTTTCCCATTCTTAGATACATTTGAATGATTGTTTTTGCGGACGTCTGTACTTACTGATAGAATAAAGGACTTTTTCCGAATATGGAAATGTAAAATGGATTCAGAAGAGACGTTCCATGACATCTATACGTACATATATATGTATATATGTATCTGGCTTAACCCCAAAACGAGTAGCCTCAGGACTTTGAAATTTTGTATATGGGACTTCTGTAGTATATAGTTGTGCATTCCCGTTTTGTTTGCAATCGGCCTTACCAAAAGTATGTATACAAAATCCACTCTGGTACTCGGCTTGGTGAGCTCAGTTTTTATCCCTCTTAAACGTTTGCAAATTGCGCATTTTTTGCTTTAAAAATAATTGATTTAGTTGCTCTTATGTTCCGGTTGTTACTGAACCTTATGACGCCGCCATTGGTTCACATTTGAAAATCTTAGTAGAATAGTGAATTAAGCGGTGAGATAAGCATTCATAATGACGCGCCTTACTTCATGGATCTGCCGTTGTTTTCACAAGAGTCCCTTGAATTTCAAGACCATAATCAATGTGCCTCAACCAGTAAGGTCCTCTTTTCGGGAAATATTTCTCACAGCCGATGGCAAAGCCAGGCTTAGGAGGTATTCTTTTACGAGAAAAGATAATGTTGTTAGTGAAAGTGCCTGTGGGGGTGTTGGCCTTCTAACCTCCCATGACTATCCGTCGACTGATTTTACCTCGGACAAAGCAATGATAGAGTTCACAACGCAATGAAGAAAGAAACAGAAAATAGCCTACTCGAGAACCTGAAAACATTTGAAAACGAAATTTTAATCTCATTTACTCGTATATCAAAGCAGAAGAGAAACATCTAAACGTAAAGAAAAAAAATTAGGCAAAGCAACAACTTTGTGTTAGGCCTAAATTTTAGCCAAGACTCTACCGATTCCGAGAGCAACAGGTACAGGCTCCTGCTGATCAGGAGCAAAGAATTCTGTGCAACTGTCTCAACTAAATGAGTTTAGTAGCAAGCAAAGGATTTAGATAAAAAACATTGAGAAAACAAAATACATAATATAAAGAAGAAGCCATTTTTTAATTCGCCAGGTGACATGACTTACCATGTGGAGGGAAACGAGCAGAAAGGAGTAACGACAAACAGAGGTGCTGAAATCCCATTCATTGCGAATTTACATTGCTCGACATTGAAAATGCAACACCAAGAAGGAGTGGTTAGAATTTTTTTCAAATTTTAGAGTAGAAGCACGTCACTGTGTTATGCGAATGACGTGAAATGCGCAGCTCTCCGACGCACGTGAAGTAAGATTTAGGGATGGAACGTGCAGAATGGGCAATATTGGTGTCGTTATTTCTGCCAGACGAATTATCGAAGAAAATTGGTTTTTGTCCCAGAGGATACGTGTAATGGGAGCGAAGGCCAGAGCGCCGTCAACGAAGGCACATCTAGCAGATAGACGGTTTTACAAGGGTATGGCGATCGGACTGATAAGGGAGGGTTGGTTCTTAAGTCAAATCGCAGATGATACCCACATAGATGCTAGCACGGTGCATCGGCTATGGCGAACATGGTTGGAACAAAGAAACGTGGGAAGAAGGAGGGATGCAGGTGCAGCCAGAGTGACGTCAGCACTCGTGGATCGACGCATCCGCCGGACTAGAGTGATGTGGATGACAGAATGGCGAAACGTCGTGTTCTCAGATGAGTCACGCTTCTGTTTATCCAGTGACAATCGCCGCATACGTGTGTGGCGTCCACGTGGAGACAGATCTAATCCGGCACTAACTGTCGAACGCCCCACCGCGCTACAGCGAGGCATAATGGTTTGCGGCGCTATTGCCTACGATTCCAGGTCACCTCTAGTTCGTATTCAGGGCACTATGACAGCCCAACGATACTTGAATAATATACTGCGGCCGGTGGCAATCCCCTACCTTCAGGGACTGCCTAATGCAATTTTTCAGCAGGATAACGCCCGACCACACAGTGCTTGCATCTGCTAACATGCTCTGCAAGGTATACAGATGCTTTCCTGGCCACTGTACTCTCCTGACCTGACACCAATCGAACATGTGTGGGATGTGATTGGACGCTGTTTGCGGACTCTGCCCCTGCCGCGTTCAGAAGACGAACTGTGACAAATGATTGAAAGGGAATGGAGAGCCATCCCTCAGGACACCATTCGCACTCTTGACGCTATGCCTAGACGTGTTTCTTCGTGCATCGCTGACCGCGGTGGTCGTACATCCTACTGAGCCGACGCCGTTCTCGCTCTGTATTCTGACTATCATTTCGAAAAATAGATCACTTATTGCTGCTTGCTTCTCTGTCTTTTTTCCAAATTTCATCACTTTCTGACGCTGGTTGTCCCTGTTTGCCCTCGAAATCTGAAGAGACTTGACTTGATCAACGCAGAGACTTGATCAACGCTAAACAGAATGTTTTTGTTTGCCTGATTTTTATTCCAGTATTGTGTTATCGTTGTAATTATCATAGAGAAATTACAAGTTTCGCGTTTCATTGTATCTTTGTAAGAATATCTTATTATTTCTATTTAACGACGTGGTTTAAGGAAAACATTCTCAGCGGTTTCAGTTAATTCGTTAAATCGGGATTCGAATGTACTACTTTTAATTGTAAGGAAACAATTTGTTCTATTGAAGTAAGTTATTACTATTACCTGATTAATGAGCAAAGCCTAAGATTTTTAATAATGATTAGATTACTAGCAGTGATGGGTATTCAATGATTGCATGCAATTTAACTTACTTTCACATTTTCCACTTTTATCTCCATATCCTTCTTTACAAATACAGGTTTTTCCGCCGTAATAACCATACGTACAGTTAGAATCTTCACCACAGTTGCATTCTATAAATAAAACGAATGATTAAAGTTATCAGCTTTTATTAGAGAAATATATAAGTACATATATCTACATGTTAGAAAGATAAAATGTATAATTTAGATTAGCAATAGCTTGGTTGCCCCCTCTCGTGTCTAACACATGTCATATGATTCTTAAGTAACGCTGGTGATGTAAACAGAACTAAAACAGGCAAGAATAATTTTATGCAGTATTTTATCCAAAAATGCATTGTGAACGGAAGCTAATTCATTGCGGATCAAGATTTCATACCTGAACACAACTTATAAAGTATTTCTCATGTCTTCTTAGCATACCTTAGTAGTGCGGTCTGCACGCTGCGCGCGTATACCAGAGGCCCGTGGTTCGATTCCCGGCAAAGGCGTTGCTCATTTTTCATCTCTTCTGCTTCCAAAATGTGCCTAATGTCTCTACAACCTTACTCTCTATCTGCACTTCCGCCTGGATAGATTGCTGCTTGCTGCTTCCTGTTCACATTTTACTGCAAAGCTATTAAAAAACTAAGCGTGTTTGAAATAGGTACGAGCAGTGTGCCATGTTGTTTGTGACCGCGACATATTTTTAAAATAAAGATAAAAAGTTAATTTAAAATAAGCATGAATGCAGGAGATTAAATAATAAAAATAAGGATAAGGATAAGGATTCTTAAAAATATTTTTAGGAAATGGCATGCGAGTATTATTACTTCCTTGTGCGAAGTAAAAAGGAAGTATTGTAATCGCGAAATGTTTTAGGCAGCATATTTCAACGAAAATATACATTTTGACCGCTATCGAATGCAATTTAACGATGTTTCTGCGTGATATCTGTACATAAGGACAGAATAAAAGACTCGTTTCCTCCAAAAAAATAATAAAACTGCTTTAAAATTAATTCTGAAGAGAATTTTTCGTGGCGTCTGTACGAACGTATGTACGTAACTCAAAAACGAGAAGCCTCAGAACGTTGAAATTTTGTATATAGAACTGCTATAACATGTAGATATGTACCTCGTATTTTGGTTGCAATCGACCGCACCAAACGTATATAAATATATTTATATATATATCCACTCTGTTACCCGGCTCAGTGATCACAGTTTCTTTACTCTTATATTTTGTAAATTGTACATTTTTTGCTTTAAAAATGATTGAATTATGTTGTTTTTATCTTCCGGTTACGGGTTTTATGCCTTTAGTAAATCTGTATGGAATATTTTTAGAATTATCAACAATTTTAAAGTTGTTTAAGTGCGGCTAAGCCTAATAATATTTTTGATGGCGGCCTTTGCTTGTTTACATTTGAAACATCAGGATAGTGGATTTGTTGCCATTCTAGAGAAACTTAGCTTCGCAACAGCAAAGATAAAACGCCTTAATTTATTACTGCGAATTAAATCATACATAGTTCTTTCTGGAATTTTTTGAGGAAATAAGTGTTTAAGAACTGATTCGTAATATTTAATATAGATCTTTTGAGTTTTTATGTATTTTTGCCTTGTCGCGAAGTGAGAACTGAATAAATTGAATGAGAAATACTGAATCGTCTGTGAAAAACTGTTCCTTTTTTGTTTTGTTTGCTTAATTTATTTCATACATCGTTCTAGCTTTATTATAGTATTTGAATAGCATGTGGCAACGATTATATAATTCTTTAAATGATATAAATTTTGTGCATTCTGAGTTATATAATATGAACGAAACATAATACTGTTAACTGAATCCAGCCAGGGTGTCGGTATGGTAAAAAAATAGAGTGATTTTTAAAGAGTGCATTTATTCTATTGTGGTTTATGCGCTGTCGACGAAGTAGATATAATTCAATCTAATACGTTTAAATTAAATCCATGAAAAATGCGTATAATTTAATATTCCGTACAAGGAAGTTATGTGGTGTGCACATCAAATTTTTTTTAGCGTTATATATTGTGTTATTTATTTTTACATGCGGGCTTCACGAGCAGGGCGAAATCATTGCTGATATTTTGGCGCAAATTTAAAATCTCTAAATATAATTGGGAGCCGCAATAGCAAAGAATTACCAAACATTGAGAGCACTGAATTGCTAAATTACGTATAGAAATAATGTTTCACTGAATGCGGATTCAATTAGTACCTTACCAATTAACAGTACTAACCGAAATATACTAGTACGTTGTGCTTTAGGATACTATTCTTAATCTGATGCATTATTCTACGCCGATTTTCAAATGCGTTTTGGCCAGTTACCACACTACAGTAATTTGTTGACTTTTTAATTTTCGCAGTAGTTTACCTGATTGGTTTTGTTTATTTAATTATGGCAAAGCCTTCCAAAGCTATCTGCCTAATGGTGGGAATGCCTTTTTAAAGAACTTTCTAAGGAAAATTGGCTCGTATACACGTTACACATTAGAGCAATACGAAAACGCCCACGCAGTCAGCCCATTCCCTGGGATTCGAACCCAGTGCCGAGCTACCAGTGTTCAGCAGGTTCATCGCTCGGTTGCTGGTGGACCGAAAGCGAAGAGAGAAATTTCTTTTGCGTTGTTTATGAATATTTTATTTACGAATTACATGAGAATTCCAAAAAAACTGCAAGAATTCATCAGTTTGCATGCATTGTAATGCTTAGTTATCTGTACGATATGTTTTAAATAGTTGTTGGTATTTTATAATATCCACCAAAACGGTTTATAGTTAATATGAGAATATAGCCTGATGCCCAAGGTAAAACAAATTTTTCTGTCTCTTACTCTGCAAATATGAGACTTCCTGAATCCTAGAAAGATATCAGCCATTTTCTTTACATACAAGGATTGTATTTGCATACAAATAGAAACAATTTTTCGCTTCTTGCTAAAGGGCCCACTAGAGGCCAAGCGGTAAAGTCGCTGAACGTTGGTAGTCCGAGGTTCGAATCCCGCGAACGGGCTGGCTGCATGGGCGTTTTCGTGGTTTTCCCCATGTGTAACGTTTATGCGAGCCAGTTTCCTTAAAAAGTCCTCCACGAAGGATCCCTCCCCTTAGGCAGATAGCCCTAGAATCTTTGCCAGAATCACACACACACACACGCTTCTTGCTAAAATATATAACTTATTAGTCACTTACCTATTTCGCAATTCGTTCCAGAATATCCGGTCTTGCACTCGCATTTATAAGCTCCCAAAGTCTTCGTATCTTCTTTACATTCACCATCGTTTTGACAAGGTTGTGAGTGACATGGGTCTGGATGTGAATAAGGAATATTAACATTTTTAGACAAATGAATATTCATAACCATTTAATAAACAATATTTACCTACTAGCACAACTATTTTAAGAGAAAGAAAGAAATGATGATTTAAAATCTCTAAAGAATATTCATTATATATGTATAATTACATTATATGAATAAATACTGTTTCGAAATGCCCAGTCGCGGTAAGATAACTTTCCCGCAAGGCGGGTTTAAGGTTGCCTGAAAATGGCAAAGGAAAGCACGGTTGCCATACTTTTCGCGAAATCTCCCATTCGGCGACAAAATTGGAGATATACTATGGACGGACAGACAGCATTCTCAAACGTATTCTTACCGGTTTGGCCCAGAATGTTCTCGAAGGCAGGCCAAAAGCTACATAAACCCTGCCTGTACCAGTAGCAGTGCTTATGTTGCGCGTGCTGAGCTCCGAAAGCGATCGAACCATCTCGACAGCTGTACTTTAGTGTTTTGCCGTGAAGCTGTCTTCACCGTTATAGCCTGAGAGCTTGAAGGCTGTGCTGCTGATTATTTGAGCGTGTTTGTCGTAGTTTTTCGACGACTTTAAACGGGATTTTGGAAATGTTCTGAGTAATACTGGCTAAATAAATTGTGTTTTGATTCTTAATCAAGTATTATCTTCAATCACTCCAAATCCACGAAGCCGTAGAACGCAACCATATATTAATACATGAATAATTATATTAATATGTTATACATATATACATATACAATTTAACTTTTATTAGACATTTATCTCACAATTCAATGAATTAAGTATTGCGTCTGAGAGTTTTGATTTCCTTTTGCCCTAGTAGAAATTTTATGGCGTTTACTTTTATAAAACAGAAGAAAGAAAACTTTTCCTTTAGTGAATTATTAGGAAGATACTACATTCTTTCAAAAGTTTTATCGAAATTTTTTCCCACTGCAGGCAAATCCTACGAGCGTATATTTTGAAAATTTTAAGACGAGACATACTACGGTTTAAATAAACTGATCGAAACCCTTGAAATTTAAGAACTCAGATTTGAAACCTCTGAAATTTAAATCAAAATAAAAAAAGAAAATGACGACATTCTTTGTTAAAGCTAAAGAAATGTTATACTCATGATTACTCATGTTATACTCACGTTATACCCATGAGTACAAGAAATGTTATAGTCATGATTGCAAAAAGTTGGCGCAGGCGAGTACTACTACTATTTGCCGCTAATATCAAAGTATCCAATCAACTATATCATACGAAGCTGTGTTGTATCCTTGATTGATTTGATAAAAATCTAATTACTTTGTTTCTCCTTTTACTTCCTTGCAAGATGTAAAGGAAGTATTGTACTAGCGAAAAATTACGGGTATCGTATTTCAACGAAAATATCTATTTTGACCGCTCTCGATTCCATATGAACGATGTTATTGTGTTACATCTGTACGTACATGCAGAATAAAGAACACTTTTGGCCGAAACAGAATGTGAAATGAATATGAAATGGATTCAGAAGAGATTTTTTTCCTTGAAGTCTTTAAGTATGTACGCATGTATATCGCATAACTAAAAAACAAAAAACCTCAGAACGTTAAATTTTGTATACGGGATTGCTATAACATGTAGATGTGCCTTTTTTGCTGCAATGTGCATTTTTTACTTTAAAACTGATTTAATTATATTGTTGTTATGTTCCGTTTAAGGTTTTTATACCTTTAGTTAATCTGCATGCAATAGTTGTAGAATTATAAAAAATTTAAAGTTGTTTAAGTTCCACTAAGCCTAACAGCGTCGCCATTCGTTTACATTTGAAACTTGGGAGCATAGTGAATTAAGTCAGTTTCTGAACCAACCTCACTGTCTTTTTGCTGAGGGGGGCCAGAAGATTTATGCCTCGAAAAATCTTTCTGCCTAATTTTAATTTCAAAAATAGTTTTTTTTTTCCTTTTTTTATTTTTTTTTTTTTATTTTTTTTTTTATTTTTTTTTTTTTTTACGGGTTTAACTATATTTGGTATTTTAGGTTTTTCTATATTTAGCAATTTTTAATGGAAATGTTTTGAGGTTTTAGAAAATTACATTTGTGGTTTCCTAGCCGCCAAGTAAGAACTAACTGAACTGATTGAATGAGAAACATATCTCTAATGAAATTCGGGGGAAAACTTTAAATGAAATGCAGCAAGAAATGTTCATAACTTAGCAATCCGGACAAGGAAGTCATTTAGCATACACATCAGAATTTTTTATTATTGGTTACCTATTTTCAGAATTAAACATTTCTCATGAGGAAAGAGAATTGCGCCAAAGTAAAACATAAAACGAGGCATAGAAACAACTTTCTGTTGGCGAAGATAGTATTTAAAAATCTATCGATTTCGAGGGCAAAGAAATTCTGCTAAATGAGGAACAAAATTTCTTTACTCCTGATAAACTGCGACCCCTACCTATTTAGCCTTGAAGTCTTAATTAAAATCAACGGCATACAGAATGGACTGGAGGACAGGGAAATAGGGTACCTTTAGCATAATCAAATATTGTTAAAACAAGGCTAAATAATGTGGATGTCCTATAAATAAACTTCTTCCTTTACAGTGTTATAATATGTTAAACAAAACGTGCTACTAACAAACATTTGGAAAGATCAAACATAATTACTTCGAAAAGATAAACACGCTTTTGCTGATAATGTAACTGTTCCATCTGATACGTTTTAAGTGCGGTTTTACAATAGACTTTTTTGTACATAAAACTGCTAATATTACCAGTTTTTGATGTAGTGCTGTACTTCATGAAGCTGCACATGCTGATACAATTCGGAATGTTTATTTTTGTATGTTAAATAAACATGAGTCACATTACACGTGAGTGAAAGTAAACCGTTATTTGAGGTACCATTGGACGCTATACTATTTTTAGAACTCTAACATATAAACATGATTTAGAACGTTCTTGTGAATCTATGAACGATATTTATCTGATTATGTACCAATAACACCGGTATTAAATGTGTTCTTGTACGTTGTAGAACATTAATACACAAACATGAGTTTGGACTTTCTTCTAGAATGTTGTCGATACGTTCTACAACAGTTTTAGCAGTATGTTTTTTAAATGTTCTCATGGTAATTGGGTATCAAAATAAAGTTATGCAAATAAAGGCTTAAATAAATGTTACTGGTACAAATTGCGATAGTGAATGCAACCCTTCATAGAAGGTATAAAACAGTATGTCCAACAAATATTAATTTCAAAGTTCTCTTAATTTGGTTGACACGAAATCTTTTTCAGATTTGCAACTTACAGAAATATTACTTGCGTAGTAGGTTTAAGTACTTGAGTTCAGTTGAAATTATAAAATGAATTCCTTTAATAATGGCATTAAATAAACCGTTAGAGCAACGTATTTTCTTTGTCAATTAAAATAGACAGTTATAAATATATTATATCAAGACACTTATAATAGCCATAATAGATTCTCCTTATTCTCAACAATTCTCATTTACGCTCCGCAAAACTCCAATAGTTTTCTTCTTGTGCTTTGGCTTCGTTATGCAGAAATGTAAACACGGTACATTTTTCACTGACAAAGTTCCCTACGAATAAATCACTTCCTGTAAAGAAGTACCCTACTGCACTTTACAATAATAAAATAAACTGGATTAATAAAATATGGCATTATTCATAATTTATAAAAAGTTTATTTTATCATTGTTCAAATATTCAGGTTTCCAAAATATCAAGAACTGAACTGAAATCAATAACATGGATATAACGAGGTCTATCTATGTAGACATAGGACAGAGAACATGGAGGGCAGAGAAGACAGAAGACAGAGGAGGGAGGGCTTCAAAGAGCATTTTTTAAAGAAAATTGATTCATATTTTCATTACGTATGCAGAAGCTGGGAAACACTTATGGTATCAGCCTATTAGCCTCATTTCAAATCGAAATACATTTATCTGATTTAAACGGTATTATTCGCTTCTGGAGAACTCTTTAATTTCAAGAAATGATAAAAACAAAAGTTAATATTCTAAGAAACGTTTTCTCAATTAAAAATTATTAGTAAATGTTAACCTACCATTAGGTCCTATGACTTCAGTCGAATTCAGGCCTGGACCTTCTGAAGCTTGATATAAGTTCCCATTTCTGTTGAAGATGTTCAAGATTTTCTCCTTTAGTGATTTTGTGTCTGAATGGTTTTCTTGTGCGGTAATTACAACGAAAAGAAGCGAGCAAAGGAATAGTTCGAAAACAATACGAGCCATTACAATTTTTAAATCCTCCACTCCGTTTCTAAAACGATTTGTAACCGCCGAGTATATATACAGAAAATTAAGTATTTGATGTTCTTCCTTTTTAAATCAAGTGTGTGAGTTCAAAGAAATTTCGCATTATTCTCGATTTGTATTGTGTTTTTATCAGCATCTTGATAAATCTTTTCATTTTTATCTATTTATATCACTTTAGAGAAAGGTGCAATCAAAATAATACATATGATACTTACTGTTATTTATTGTGAAGGTAAGTGTTAATTCAGAAGCTTTCAAATAGTTGTGGGATATCACCACTCTGAAAGACGTTACAAAGTTCCCATACTTATACATTGGGGGTGTAAACTATACAGGGTGCATAGGAAAGTCCCTTTAACCTGAAAATTCTTGCGAACGGAGAGAGCTACAGCTATGAAGTGAGGTAACAGTATAGCTAATGCAAATGACAGCAGCGCCCCTAGTGTGCAAATTTAGAAGATAGTCATTGCAAATCGAAAATGAAAAGACAGGTGACAATATAAGGTCAGGCGGCAATTTGTCTCATCCTTGTGATCCAAATATCTTTTCATACTAATTAATTAATGTTTTAAAACGTTCTAATTAGAAATTTTTCTCTACCTGTTTTCAGTTTCGATTTGCAATGCCTGCTTTCAAAATTTGCCACTATGGGCGCTGATGTCGTTTGCATCAAGTCGGGCGTAGTCATTTTACTGAAGCTCTCTTCGCTGGCAAGAATTTTCATCTTAAAAGGACTTTCTTATGTACCGTGTACATCTATTATTTATAGTCTGATATATTTAACATTTAATGTTTCTTTTAAAAAATTTAGAAATGCATATATAATCAGTTATGATATTAATTCAGTCGTAGATCCGTATACTTACAAGAATAGCAGGAATCACATTTAAGAACTATTCTAAAAAACTATCATAGTTAAGTCTAATATTTAAGAACTAATCCTGAAACTCTGCTAATGACTCTAAATGGTTTCACTCAATAGAGTTTTAATCAAAAATAAAATTTTTAAATTAAGTATATTCAGCATCGTGCATACATTTTCATCAGAGGTAATCTTGTAGAACTTCGTGAACATAGTTCCATTAGAAGTACAGTTGTACGTTTGAAAGCGATTAATCATATTATAATTTATTTCTCCCGCCTGCTTAGCATGCCTTCGTGGTGTCGTGATCAGTACACTCGAAGCGTATATTCAAGAGGTCCGTTGTTAGAGGTACGGTGAAGGCATTGCACATTTTTCATCTCTCCTGCTTTAAAAAATACCTAATGTTTCTACAATATCTTAAAATACTTTATTTAGATTAAAGCCACAAGCAACGAGTTATCATTAGTTCAAGTGTGCTCAACACGTATGAAAGTCTACAGAAAATTAGCTCCCAAAGTGGAATCGAAAGCATATTCGTTAAATATAAACTAAAATAGTTGCTTAGTTGTACATTAATATCATCTGAGTACTATTGTAGACGCATAGCCACGTTTAAATCTTGCAATGTCATTATGCCTTATCTCATGTAATGTGCTATTTCCCATGAATATTGAACTTTATTTACCATTTATGTATGCTTTTATGTCACCTCATTTGTCGTTTAGTATAATTTTCCTACTTTTCTTTGCTGAGTATGAGGGTATGTCAGTTATATATAGTTACCTATTTACGTCACATGTAGACTCTCTTGCAATTACTGGCATTTCTTTTCATGCTTTGCACTGACTCGTTATCTCCGTGCTTGCACTTCCCTTCGCCTAATTGGCTGATCGGCTACAGCCGTATCACACTGGTTATCTGTCGACTCATCACTCTATTCGTCGTGGACTTACCTACTAGATATGCCTTATTGCTACATTGTGTCTATCACATACAACTATTTGTTCTATCTTAAGTTACCTAAGGCTGCGTTCAGACGGCGGCGTAAAGGGTGTAGAGGCATAGTCATAAGGGTATAAAATATGGGAGTTCCGTTCACACCTGCGAGAACAGTGTGTAAGCCGTGGCTAATGAGAGAAGCTAAATTTGCGCATGCGTGGGTGTGTCTACAACTTTCCAGCGCTGTTCTCCTGCTCGATTGATTTCCCCGCGTTCGCTCTGCTTCTTTTGTGACCGCGAAATCTTCTGTAGAATGCTGCTTCGTTCTAGCTTCTCTCTGATTGGTCGACGCTTATCCCAAACTCGGCGTAAAGTTGAAAACTTTGAACCCTGTGCCATGAGCCCTAAACCAGATTTTGTGACGTAGCACAGACTGGTTGCTTTGGCAACGGAGCTCGGCTTTCACCACTTATGCCCTTTGCGCCCTCGTCTGAACGCAGCTTTAGAAGCATCACGTAATCGAAAATCGGCACACAGTTACTTCAGAGCAGCGTCAGAAGCGCGGGAACCTACGTGCGAACAATGTTTGCCTGAGCCAACGATTCTATCTTTTTACAGGGACTAATGGCCCATGCTGTGTAAGAATAGAATTTGGATTTACTAATTTGCAGCCTTGGGTGTTTTCCAAGAGTCTTTCTCCGCAGTGAAAAGAGCTCTCCTGCCTAACAGGTGAGGTCAATTCTTGCCTCGCCATGGACTGACTATAGTTACTTTTACGCAGTGGCGTAATTGGCCAGACTAAAGTCAGTTACGTCACACAAGAGGAAATTTTGCAGTGCAGCAACTTAAGTCTTTGAAACCGACTTTCATATTCACTTTTGATGACCGAAATCCAAGTTTCGAACATATTTAGATTGCGTTCATCGATATTTTCTTTTTCATGTTTCCTTTTTAACAAGGGAAAAAAATGAAATTTTTTAATTTTTTATGACAGTTTCAAATAATATCAATTTTGAAGTAAAACTCATCCATTCCTCATACATTTTCAAAATTGTGTGGTTATTTCCTTGGAGTCGTACGTTGAAATCATTATAATGGTTCATTATGTCTGTTAAGAACAAAAGTCTTAAAAACCATTGTTTATCATTGAGTTCGAGATCATTTTCACCCATTTCGTGAAGAAATATTTGTATATCATTAAAAACACTCTACAAATCTATTAAGAACTTTGCCCCGACTTAACCACCGTATTTCAGAATGTAATAACAAATCTCCATATTTCGATTCAATTTCCTCCAAAAAAGCTTTAAAGCGCCTGTGTATTAATGCTGATCGCGCTATTATCATGTTTACGATCTTAACTTTTTCCATTACATCCTTAAGTTGTTGTGCAAATAAATTTTCTTCATGTATGATAAAATGAAACGATAAAAGTGAACGCCAAGTTCATTCTCCCATTAGTTTTACAAATCCAACAGTTTTTCCTCTCATACTTGGTGTGTGTGTGTGATTATGGCAAAGCCTCGAGGGCTATCTGCCAAAGAGGAGGGATGCCTTCGTGGAGGACTTTCTAAGGGAAATTGGCTCGTATACACGTTACACATGGGGAAAACCACGAAAACGCCCATGCAGCCAGCCCGTTCGCGGGATTCGAACCTCGGACCGAATTACCAGTGTTCAGCGACTTTCCCGCTCGGCCGCTGGTGGGCCATCCTCTCATACTTGGAGCACCGTCAGTTGTTATGGAAAACAATTTACTTTTTAAATCCAATACTTGCCCATTTTTGAAATTTGTAAACTCTTGTACTTGACGAAAAAAATATCAGCGCCTTTGGAGGTGTCATTCATTGAAGCAGAAACGCACAGTTCTTCATTGACATTCGAGCTATTTATTGATGCAAATCTAATAATTATTGCAAGCCTACCAATACTATTTATGTCGGTACTTTCGTCAACTGCAATGCTAATTATGTCACAAGATAACAAATCTTTTGTGAACTGTTCATCAATATTCTTGGCCATATCTTCAAAGCGACGCTGGACTGTTCTAGCTGACAATGGCATTTCTTTCATTCTCTCAATTATTTGTTTTTTATTTGCTAAGTCATTAAATAAGTGTTCGGAACAATTTATGAATGCGTTTTTCAAAAGCTTGCCGTCTGTAAATGGTTTTCCGTTGGTACCAATGCTAAGAGCTGCAAGAAAGCTGGCAGACGTAGCGTGATTGTTGCTGGCAACAAAACTCTTTAAGAATTTATTTTGTTTTCCAAAATTTAATACACGTTTAGCAATGTATTCAGATTTATCTTCATTTGCCATTTCACTCACATCTTTATGTTTTGAGTCGCTCAATATTATAAGTCCTGGCGGTAATTATATCTGTACATAAAGTACATATAAATTTGTCACCATTTTCGATACACCCATACTTTTGTGTCGACACATCTTGAAATAATCTCTTTTTTGCTTTTTTTTTTTTTTTTTTTTTTTTTTTGTTCATGGTAATTTGTTTAAATAATAATATTTATTTCACTAGGTCACTAGGTCAATATTATTGTGCTACTGTACGACACGTGCTATAACTATAACTGACGTACAAATGAGATAACGACGTGCGCGTCCAAGAATGGTACAATTTGTTCAGTCAATGTCGCTGCATTCCGCATACTATCGGCCGATTCCATATCCAGTCAGGCGTGGGTGGGGCGCGCGTCCAGGAATGGTACAATTTGTTCAGACAATGTTGCTGCATTTTACATACTATCGGCCGATTCCATATCCAGTCAGGCGGGGGTGGAGATTTAACTGACATTTTTATATGTTATATTGGATTCAAATTTGGTACGTTCATAACTTTGCGACAAAAATTTTTTGGGAAAAAGAAAAAAAAAATGTTTGTATATCTTATACTTCATTTTCGAAACTAAAGTGGGTCACTTGAAATTACCAAATGAGTCACTCGGTGACTCACGGGTCATAGGTTGCTGACCTCTGCACTAGATTATAAACAGTTGCTCTAAGGCTGCTATCTACTAGTAATCTTAATGATAATAGCTTTATTTTTCTCTAGTAGTGCTCTTAATGATAATAGTTTTACTTTTGTAACATTATATTTATTCTTATTTTTTTAGTTTATTATTCATTCATTATTTAGTTTATTTTATTAGTTTCGTTTTTATTTTTGTAATATAATCTGAATTTTTTAAAATAATTTCTCTAAGTTGTTTAATTTTCTTAGAATTTGCAAGACAGTTTCTAAGAATTGTAAAATCATCTTAAAATCTATGTCAATAATTTTCCACTAACAACTCTGCTCATCAACTTTGCATTACTCTTGGTTAATTATTCTACTACAGTGCTTTAATTTGCCAAAAATTCTACAGTGTCAAAATCTTTTATAACATTTATGCTATCCCTGTAACAAAATGTTATACTTCGCAGAAAAATCTCTGTAAAATGTAATATTCTTTGTAAAAGTCTAAAAACTTCTCTATAACATTTATATCATTACTATATCAAAATTTGTATCCAATGTTTTTTAAGTAAAAGCTTCTAAATGAGCAGAAAAAAAAAAAGCTGAAATTTTTCCAGACTGAAGAGCTGCTCATTCTGTGCTTCCTGTTTAGTAGTAGCATGCTGGTTGCTCTTTATCATAAATATTATTAACGGGCTGTTGATCTTAGTATTACTTTGAGATTTCCTTGTAAACACGATGGTTTAGTAACCCCATGTTTGAAATGCAATTCTATATTCTTGAGATTAAGCTTTCGGGAATATTCTGCTCTATCAAGGCATTAAACTGTGTTTAAATATCTCCGAATTCAACATCAGCCGAAAATATCAAATGTCTTTTATTTGGTTGATTGTTTTTATTAAGATATGACAAAGCACATTAGGGCTACCTGCCTAAGTGAAGGATGCCTTAGTGGAGGATTTTCTAAGGGAAACAGGCTCGTATGCATACTACACATGGGAAAAGTCACGGAAACGACCATGCAGCCAGCCCATTAGCCGAAATTCGAATCCCGGACAGAACTACTAGTGTTCAGTGATTTATCTTCTTGCTCGGTGGTGAGTAAGAAAATATTATCATGCAAATCGTAATTTTAATTTTTTCAGTACAGAAATTCCAGAGAAAGGATACGAAGATTTTTGCTTAGAAATGAAAATAAATGTAGGACATCTTAATTTGGTGAAACTGTTACCTATGCATACCAACTCAATACAAATCTGCATCAGTTTTTAAGCTCTTTGGATAGCTGTTATCAGCTGTCCTACAGAGCAGCTGGTATATTTCCAATTAAGCAGCTTCAAATTTAACTTTCCTGACAATGTTTATTTTTCAACTATAATCTTTGAGCATATCATAAGGAGAAAACAGAGACATATATAATTCGACAGTTATGTCTCAACGAAGAACATTCTTCATATTACACATTTTTGTAAAACTTATGCTAGACTTATTCTTATAATGCTAATGAATTGAATGTGTGTATAAAATAAAAAGATAAATGAATGACTGTAAAGAAGTAATTTTGCCTTCCAAACACGTGAAACCCACTCTAACTGGCTTCTTGAATTAAAATTTTAAGAATCGAACATCGTTTCATTGTTGCCATTGAATCGAGAAAAAAAGTGAAAGTGCACGCGACTTGTTGATACAAATAAATCTTTACATTAAAATGTAAAAATATAAAAACAAAACAATAAATGTTTTTTCAAAGTAGTACATTACTAATTATACATGTATAATGATTTTTGTATATCTAAGATGGAGATTTTATTTTAAATCTTTTTAAAATTGAGATATTTATATATGGGTGAAAAATTTAATTGGAAGATTTTAGAATTTTATAAAAATACACAAAATTACTCAAAATTATGTTGAGGATTTTAGAACTTTATATATTGTCTGGTACTTACGTATTATCCTGTCGACTATTCGTGGAAATTTCAGCAATGGTTGTCAGTTGTTATTGTGGAATTTTAATGGCCAGGGTCATTAATTGGCACAGAATTCACACTATTTGGCCAATCAACAGGATAATACATAAATATCGATTGTTTTGTTAGGAAAAGGTTTTATGATAGTTACCAAAAATTTTCACACACACTCAATTGTTTTTTTTTTTTTTTTTTTTTTTTTTTTAAATGTGAATAAATATTGGTCTTCCATGATTTTGATCGAAATCTTATGTAACAGTTCAAGAGCAAGTGAAACTTATCTAAAAGGAAATTTATGATTTTAATTATAAATTATAGTAATTAGGATATTCGCGTGTTATTGCAAATATATTAGAACAATAAAGAATCAGTAAAATGTAGAATAACTAAAGACTGTATCCATTTGTTGATTTCGGTTGCACATAAATCTTAAACTGATCACTTAAATACAATAAACATAGCGAGGTGTTTTATAAAAATTATGCTAGACTAATGCTCATAAATGGAATGTATGTATAAAATAAAAATATAAATGTATGAAGGTAAAGAAGTAATTTTGTTTTCCTCTTATACAACTAAATTTTGACATTAAAATATAAAAATGTAAAAAGAAAACAATATAGTAAAGAATCAGTAAAATGTAAAATGTCTAAAGACTAGATCCTCTTGTTGATTTCAGTTTCGCATAAACTGTAAACTGATCACTTAACTACAATAAACATAACGAGTTGTACGTATATTAGATTTCTCCCTGAGAAACTATTATTTGAATTGAAATAGAATTTAATAATTTCCTATGATATGTGATATTTTTATATATTTAATTTTTCTTTGTGTTATTTGACGTTTACTTGTATTTATGTTAGATGTTGTGCTGCCCTAAATGCATCTGTTAAAACCCCAAATATAAAATATGTAATATCTCAGAAAATAATAATAAAAAAAAATAAAGGGAAACCTTAAATACGTAACTCTGTTCAGAACTCTATTTTAACAGCGCAAACGCAAGATATGCGACCTGTAGTAAGATATGTTAATCTAAGGTATACCTATCGAGTTATTATGAAATATTTCACAATGATAACTGAAGTTTGAACTCTGATATTATTGATGATTGATAATGATATGCCTGATGCTTCTTGAGGTATACTTTTTGTATGGCGATTTTTTCCAACTGCGGGAAAATTCTTTGACCTGATTATAGAAATATTACCATTTTAATTAAAACAGGAGCATCATTTTCCTTTGAATTGCTGAAACTACTGAAATACGTTTGGTTAAATAACACAAGAAAAGTACAAATTGCACGAAGTACAAAAATTAGGGGTGGGGAAATCAAACAGAATGTTTTATTAGTTTAAAATGCAAGTAAAGGGAAAATATTTAACATGTTTAAATGAACTCTATTAAGGAGCTCACATTGAATACTCTATATATGCTGGAAAGAAAACAAAAGTGTAAGGAAAAGACGGTTGAATTGTATAAGCATATGCATCGATTCACATTTTCCTTCCTCATCAGCATAAAATTTATCATTCAATTTTTAGTTTTATTATTAAAATGTTAAGAAGAACTAAACTTACTGATAACAATATTCATTCAGTTTATAGAGTCATTAGCATATATCGATGCAGAAACAATTTCGATAAAGAAGCAAATGTTTTGGAATGAAAATTTTGTCATATTTTAAAAGAGAAATACAATCTGGTACTTTTAAATTTATTCTTTTTTGAAACGGCCGTTTTTTAAACAAGCTGAGGAATGAAGGATATATTTTTGCCCTCTCCTTTTCATTCTAAAACGTTGCGAAAAGCACGGTATTAAAATTTCTATGTGAAAAACTAAGCAACATTGTTAATCGGAAACGGAGAAACCTCAGCCATTAATCCTACATAGAAAGAAAACTCCAAACGAACACCCGAAAAAGATAGGTACTACTTTTTTCCCTCCTGTTTATGAAGTTAAAAGGTTGGTGACGAGCTAAAATCCGCCGACGCAGAAATCAGTTGCATTTTCTTTAAATACATTTGTAGGAAAACTTTATTACAAATTATATTAATTTCCTAATTAGCTGTTTTGCTTTGATGGTTCATTTTGTTTATGCTAATTAGTACATACACACACACTCATATATATATAATATAATATAATATATATATATATATGTGTGTGTGTGTGTGTGTGATAGTCCTCATCCAGATGAGCAATAATTACCATAAAACATAGCGTCACATTCTACTCTGAGAGGCATAAAAGAAGAATATTAGAATTCCAACCTGAACTCAGAACAGTGCTGGGAGAGCGAATGAACGAGACCAAAAGTTGCACAATCAGTTTAGTGAAAAACTCGCAGAGAGTGCACAAAACGGATAAAACGGAAAACTTGGCGTTCGAGTGTTAATTCGAACTGAGAGTTTGACGGCAAACAATCATCTAATTAGGGGAAGGGACTTTTTTCCCTTTCGCCATGTTCAATCATGTCCTCCTGGACTTGCTGTGCTGCGTTCTTCTATGGGATACGAAGTTCTGACAGCCGGAATACAGCATGAACATTTCATGCTAAGTTGAAGTTAGTTGTTAATTTTCAGCCCTTGATGTTCGCAAACGATGAAATGGTGTTCGCAAACGATTACAACTAACTTGTCGTAATCGTTTGCGAGGTTGAGACCTTGCCAACCAAAAATTTGCAATAGAGTGTTTGCTGTCAAAGTCTAAATTTCGAACGCCAAATTTTCGGTTTTATCCGTTTTTTTCGCTCTCTGTGAATTTTTCACTAAACTATTTGTGCAACTTGCCGCCCAGTCGGTATGGTGGTCAGGGAAGCTGACTGCGATGCTGAAGGGCCTGGGTTCGAATGTAGGAGAAGGCATGGTTGTAACTGTCCGTCCCCTTCATAAGAAAGGCGATGGTGGCCCACCTATTAGGCGCCTGCATAATAAAGAGACCACCACATCCGGCCTTGTATACATTAATGGACTGGGTTACATTTGTACATCTTCACAATTTGTACATCTTCACATTTACATCTTCACAATTTGCCATTAGAGAAAAAAAATTGTGCAACTTTTAGTTCGGTCATTCGCTCTCCCAGCACTCTTGTAAGTTTTACTCTTGTAACTCTTGTAAGTTGGAATTCTAGTATTCCTCTTTTCTACCTCTCAGAGTGGAATGCGACCCTTTGTTCTATGGTAATTATTGCTCATCTGGATGAGTACTGTCATCTCTCTTAATTTGTAAAAGGAATTTAGAATCACCAAGTATATGTATGTATATATACATAAACACATACACGCACACACATATATACATAGAGAGGGATTTATTTTAATTTTTAATACAGATATAGATACTTTTTTAATTCACCGTACCGTGGAAGTTTAACTCTACATTAAGTAGGTTACCAGATAAAAAACGTTTGAAAAATACTCTCTTAGAGAATAATATTGTAAATATTAATATCAATGTATATTTATAGACCTGAGTTTAGAATCTAGATTTGGTAATTGTGAGGAGGCTTACTGTACTGAGTTTTACTGTGAATACTTTTGTAACGTCTGAAATTTACCTTAAATATATTTTTTATCAGTTAAGCTTAAGAATATGGCAAACGAATTAAGACCTCAGATTGAAATATCTTACGAAAGGGGTCGATGTCAATTGAGCAATTTTGTGGAGTTTCATTTAGTTTCTATTCTTCACCAAGGTATTGTCTGTCATGATTTTATTTTAATTTTTAATACAGATTGGGTAATACAATTACTTATAATTCTCGAGAATAATTTATGAGAATGTGACTACCATAACTGGATGCAATCAATTATTCCGCTTCTTTTTAATGCATTTGAAGGGGGTCCTTTTTGTGTTTATTTATAAATTTAAGAAGAAATGCATTTAGTATACATGAGAATTTATGTATGCAATGAATAATTAGATAAGTTAATAGATATGCATAACTTTAATACAGTAAAACTGTTGCAGGAATGCATTTATTCCGTAAATCCTATGTAATTAATTATGAATTCATATAATTAAGTATAAAATGCCATTGATGCAGATGAGAACATCTATAGGGGCAGATAACTACTAGTGAGAAAATCCTGTGATCAATAGTTTTCTTTTCTGATAAAATTATCTTAATTACATCGCGAAACATAACATTTAACTAAATGTATCACATTTATCCTCGTGGGTTTTTGAAATTTCAAAGATTAAAAACAAGTATATGTATAAAACAAGTCATCAAGCCTCGTGACAAGTCGTTGTAACAAGTCAACAAGCCGCGGCGTGCCCTTTCCGTTTTTTTTTTTTTTTTTTTTTTTTTTTTTTTGTGATTCAGTGGCAACAGTGAAACGGTGTTTTGTTCTTAAGACTTAAATTCAAAAAGCCATGTTTCATGTTTGGATATTGCATTGCGATGAAATGGTGTTTGATAATGCTTAAATATATGTTCTTGTTTTGTATATCTGTTACACGTGGAGCCACTCAAACTCGCTCCTTGAATTATTAAAATATTAAGAATTAAATATCGTTTCATTGTTGCCATTGAATCACAAATAAAGTGAAAGCGCAAGCGACTTGTTGACCTGTTACTATATATAATTGAAATTTAATTCTGTTTAAGGTTGTCAATCATTAATTTAGTTTTGATAAAAAGTCTTATAAGGTGTTTCTCCCGCCTTCTTGGCAAGCCTTCGTGGTGTGGTGTCTGCACCCTGGGCGCGTATTTCAGAGACCCGCGTCTCGATTCCCAGCGAAAGCGATGCATATGTTTCATTTTTCCAGCTTTCAAAAATACCTAATGTCTTTAATGAACTAAGAGGGTGTTCGATCATGATTCTTCACACCCAGGATTTGGCGATTGGGTTCCCAGTCGCCATTTAAAATTAAAAAAAGAGAAATCCTCAGTCTCTCTTTAAAAGGGGGAGTATATAAGGTGTTTCTCCAGTCTTCTTGGCATGCCTTCGTAGTCCGGTGGTCTGCACGCTGGGCGTGTATACCAGAGGTCCACGGTTCAATTTCTGGCGAAGGTATTGCATATATTTTATCTTTCCGGCCACGAAATAACCTAAAGTCTCTACAATCAAAACAGTTGAAGAGAATAACTATATCCATATTTAATTTTTATTAAGGAGGATACTAAAAAGTTCAACAAAACACTACACATACTACAGCAAAATGGGGTTTCTAGTTTCGATAAAATTATTTACAAACATATGATGAAGTGAGATTTCATCTTTGGTTATAAAAAGATAAAAGTGAAAAAAAAATGTATTGTTAAACTCTCGCAGAGAAAAGTGTATGAAGTTTATTTAATATTAGAATAACAAATATAAAAGTGTTGCTCAGTTACAGAATACTTCCAGATATAATACATATCATGAGAATGTGACTAGCATAACTGGATGCAATCAAATATTCCCCTTCTTTTCAGTACATTTGAGGAGAGAACTATTCGTATTTATTTCCTACTGTAAAAAAAGAAATGCATTTAGTATACATCAGCATTTATATTAGAACTGAATAAATACATAAGTTAATAAATATGTAATAAATATGCAGGAATGAATTTATTTCATAAATAATATATAATAGAAAATGAGTTAATAATTTAATTTAAAATTGTCGTTTATACAGAAGAGTATATCTATGGGCAACTACCCAGTAGTGTGTAAATACTAGGACCAACACTTTTCTTTTTCAACAAAATTATCACAATTTAGAAGCTAGAAAGGAAAATCAAGTTTCAGAACACCATTTCAAGTTATCAGATTTTGAGTGTAATTAAACAGGTCAATTATTATTTCGCGTAATAAACGTTTTAAATAGTTGTGTTATTTATATACAAATATTAGCAAATTTCTTCAAGGTCGTATGAATATTTTTTTGTAAAAGTCGCAATTTGGGGGTTTCAGTATCCACTTCTAAAAATGTAAATAATGATGTTTAACTGCGGAATACTTAAGAATCGTAAAATAATACGACTTTTAGTAATTGAAGACGACATTTGACGACATTTATGTAATTTCTAGAAATAAAAATTACACTTTTGCGTTCATGATGTATTTGTTCTCTGTGTTTACAAAAACATCAAATTCTTTTCAAATCTTAAAGGCATCCGAATAATTAATATAACGTTATCGAGCCGTTAATAAGATAAAGTTGAAAATGATAAGATGATTAAGATAATGTTATGAAAATTAAAAAATGTCAATTTATTGCATTAATTTAATACTTCTTGTTTAATTTTGCGACGTTTCAGAATTTTACAACAAGGGGTAACTGCGTAAGAAATTTTATGCAATTTGAAGGAGTCGCGTATATTTACTTCGGAATGCATGTTTTGTAATAGGACACATATGTAAAAAAACACATATCTAAACCTGGATTTCATCTGATTTGTAATTTAAAACATTAATATTTGCTTAAAATGAATTTTACTTAAAATTAATTGTTTTTTAATTCAAAAGGTAACATTGGTGCAGAATGTATAAGGCACCTGCAAATTGCAGAAATGTATACTTACTTCTTCCATAACACACACGTAAAAAGTAAGATCCCAAATAGAATCGAAACCAGTATAGCTCCAAGAAGTACAGGAAGAACGATGTTTTCTTTCTCGCCTTCTGCAACGGTAAATACAGAAAGTTAGTTCACAACACGCAAAATTAAAGAATTATCATGAGCAAATGATTAGTTATTAAAATTATTAGACCGCTATATATTACCTAACATAATTATTTAATATAATTCATTAAATAATAAGTGCGGAAATATTTACAATTCCGGAAAATATTTTAAACATATATACCAAATAAGCTACGCATCCTATATCAAATTGTATTTTAATGAATACACAGATGTTGAAAATTATTTTTTTTTTAGAATTTTCATATTTGGCGGATTAGTTCAAAACGTACTGGACAAGGTTTAATAAAATCTTTCGTGGACATAAGCTGATATAACGCGAAACAAATATACCGTACAGCGTTTACAGTAGATCGGCATATGGTCTTGCGAGCGTAAGAGTCATTCGGGATGGAATGTCTAAAAGACAGATCGCAAGATCGAATATAAAACGAGGTTATTTAGGAGTATGGTATCCTTAATACTTTATAGGCCTCACAGCATGACATAGTGGAAGTCAGGCGATTTTGAGTCTCTATGACAATTGGCTTCATTCCTGCAGCAATGTTGCTTTGTTTCTGAACAATCCCAAAGGGTGTGTGTATTGAGAATACGGCAAAGCACACGAGGGCTATCTGCCTAAGGGGAGGGATGCCTTCGTGGAGGACTTTCTAAGGGAAACTGGCTCGTATACACGTTACACATAGGGAAAACCACGAAAACGCCCATGCAGCCAGCCCGTTCGCGGGATTCGAACCTCGGACCGAACTACCAGTGTTCAGCGACTTTACCGCTCGGCCGCTGGTGGGCCCCAATCCCAAAGGGAAAAAGGAGAGTTGCACTTGCCCTCGTCAGAGCGTCCTAGATATGTGATAGAAAGTATGGGTCAACAAAACTAGCTGGCCAGTCCATTTGAATAATTTCTTCCCTTTTCAGAACATTAGCCATCAGATTATTCCTTATGTGGACAAGCGTCATCATCAACAAAATTAAAATAAGGCTGAAGTGCCCCCCTGTGATGGGGAACAGCAGCATAGAAGCAAAGTGTACATCTTATTAGACATTCTATATTTATAAGTTTCACATATGTGTGTTTTATTACACCTTTCACATATTAGAACTTTCGTATAGTGTATCCGTTTTTCTGATATAGCAGGAATATGCATGACACTATACTTCGTTCAATATGCGTGCCAGCATCTCAACATCGACTTGAACCACAGATTCAAATATAGAGAAGATACAGGAGGTAGCAAAGAGTGGAAATAGAGATATTATCCTTATAATACTGCAGAAGAAAATGTATATGTTATCTAATTCGAACACCGGGAGGGGCACAGCATCAACGCATCATCTGCCTTCGATTCAAAATACATCTGTTTCTATTACAGATTCTGACTGAGATATTCTTGCGATTACTCGCTTGTAATAATCTTTGATCCCCCGCGGGGGTTGACTCAGGAGAATTCCTCTGAAGTACTGCTTAGGATCTGTACTTATGTAGTCTCGGTCACGGAGTCACGCAGTCACGGAGGCATATAATTTGACTTCACAGGACTAGAACCCGAGTATTGTACTTAGATTGGTTCAGGTTTGGCAGGAACCGTACTGGCAAAGAATATGTATTGTTAAGAAGGAAAGCTTCGCAGCAGCAGGAGTGGCTCCCTCCAAACGAAAAGGGACACAACTGCGCATGCGTGAAATATCTGTCGCCAAAAAGCGCCAAAGCTCGAAGCTGCTGTCGAAGTTCGAACAGGTTCGACGGTCACGTTTATCAAGAGTTTAAAGCTGTGTGATTCGTTTTTTCCCTACATATTGACAGATATAAAATCAGACATCAAACTGTGATATGGATAATACAAGTTTAACTAGTAAAACAAAAAAGGACGAAAATTGGAGTTTAAATTATCGCGAAAAGTCAAAGAACGATTCATCTTAGCCCGTGTTTCTCAATTTCCTGTTCACGTGGCGGAGGTGGAAAATCTCGGCCAAGGGATTCACAAAGGGGGAAATTCTCGCCAACAGGTTCCATCGCCAAATCCTTTGGCGAATTTTTCCTCTTCTTTCTAGCGGCGTAGAAGACAAACTGGTTTACATTACGACTATGGAGCCTTTTCTTCTTTACATAGACAGGTACTGTCGTGTCTGTTCCTTCGGTTGTGGTGGCGCTAGATTGGAGATAGTCGACCAAATTCCCGGGGGTTTTACTCTACTCAGTTCTCGTGACGGGGACTGACAGAGTGGTCAGGACGCACTTAACGACGTACGCTGCCAATGAAGTGGTGACCGGAAGCTAAATGACTAAGTAAATTCATATCTACAATTTGTTCTGGCCAGTGCTTTGTCGGGAGGGGGTTGCGCCCCGCGTGGATGATGTCCCCAGGACCATAGATACACAACTCTGTATGGGTCCGCAAGTCGGACCAGGGTCGGAGGTCTATGTTTGTCTGCTGCGTCTGTAATAATCTTTGAACTAATGGCCTGAAACATTGAAAGGGATAAAAACCACTATTTCATTCAAATGTGGTATCAATCAGCTTCGCAAAATCATCCATATTAATCCTCCCAGTAATACATAGGTCAGGAAAGGTAGATGTATATTTTATTTGTTAAGAATTTTGAGATGATAAATGATAACATGAGAAATCCTCCAAATAAATCATAGTAAAGGACATAATAGTAAAATAACAAGAAATACGCATGTATTTTTCTATATGCTAAGTATCCAACAAAATTTATTATTGACGTAGAAAATAATAGTTTTAATAAAATACTAATGTTCTTAAAATTTTCGTTTAACATACTATTTCTTATTTGAGTTTATGAAAATATTATACTAGTCTATCCTGTATTTTATATTATTAGAGATATTACTCTAAGATATGCGAAAATTATTTACGGCATATAATTCCTTTATATTTAATACACTACACTTTCTACTTCAGTTCGGTCTACGGTACAGAATTCACACATAAATATTCCGTTTTACAAAGACATACCTTCACATTTTCCATTGATAAAAGTGTATCCAATTTCACACGAACATCTCATATCTCCATTTTTATTGAAAAAACAGGCCGAGGAGGGTCCACAGGAACATTCTGAAAACAAATAATTGTCACAAGATTACAGTTATAAATTTAACAAATGTATATTTAAACGTTCAGCAATGTTTATACAAATGCATACTTAATACGTTTATTGAAATGTGTCATACAAGAACTTTTGAAAATAAACGTTTTCACAAGAGTAACATAAAGGTACTTTAGCTGAGTATTTTTCAGTACTGTAGGGCCATTTATGCAGTTAAATTAAATCTTTCATATCAAATATTTTCCCTGAACAAAACAGTTTGTAGTTCTTTAAAGTTATGAAAAAGATAAAACCAAAGAGAGATGACGCTGATAACTTGAAAATCTAGTGCTATACGCATAATGCGATACTACATGTTCATTTTGATCAAATTGGTTTCTTTCTCTAACGTTAGTATTAAAAACATGATTGAGTCCTAATGATACAGATTGAAACGGGATAACATTCCTCTCTGAAAGATAGATGAACCGATAGATGAACATACCTAATGCTCACGGAACGCGCATGTTGTGTGACAATACTTTAACACCTTCTTTAATGAAATGATAATTAGCATTCAGGGAGCAGTTTCCAAGCAGTATCTTGATAATCGTCATTGTTTTTAGACTGCTCTGCAAATCCAGTACTTCACCTAAGTAACATAGCTGGCATATATAATTACTGATATTTTAATACTTTGGTACAACGGTGTTAATACAGAGCTTGTACTGCTGTTGCAGTACTTCTTTGTAACCTGAAAGTAATCGGCAGTGGACTGTGATGAAAGTAACTTCAGTGAAACTTTAGGAGGGCAATACTTGTAGAAAAAAAGAAAAATTCAGGTGAGGTTATAAAGTTGATCCCTCCAAGCTGGCTTGGGAGATGTAGGAAAGTTAGAATGCTGGTCGAGGAGGTGGCTCCATCTATTGACGGAACAAGACGACAATTAGATTATCAGGTAATCATAATCCATCCAATGCTGGTGTCACATGGCTCTCGGCGATGAGTCAGGAGCAGAATTGAAATGCGAAGAACTAGCACCTGAGAGAGGTGTTTCAAGTAGTTCATTATCGGCCGTCTCGAAACACACAGTGCTTGGATAATACTTCAGAATTAAAAATATTTACTATATTTACATGGTGCAAAAAATAATAGAGAAATAAAAGTAAGTAAGGAATGCTGATATGATTGCTAATGATGATGCTTTGGTGTTTTTCCTGGCATTCAGCATGCTATTTCCCTTCTTCTGTTGCCAGTACCCTCAGAGAATCCCGTCTGGGCCTAAAACATGATGATGTACGTAGTAAAGAGTTCTTCATATGAGGTAGAATTGAAGAGGTATATAATTACTAGCCTTGTTCCACTTGTATGCCGCGATGTTCCGGGTCTCTGATGTAATGTCGATGCGACAAATGACGATGAAAGCTCCGAACTAATGAGCCCTGGCTGGGCGTAGAGGCGAAGGTAGACAAAAGAGCGTGACCATTGTCACGTAAGAAGCAGCAGTTCTGTTGCATTTCATTTAATTGGTCTGCGAAGCTTGCAGGTAGCTGTGTACTGTCACGTGATGAGGAGAAGTCATCTGATAGGATCTTGCATACTTCTTTACTATAATTACTAGCCTTTAGCCCTTATTAATACATATTACAAAAGTTAACATTTTATATAAATACTATGATTCTAAATCTTTCAAACTAGAATCTAAGAAACAGATCAGTACACTAAAAAGCTTATTTTGTTGCTGATTATAATTACTACAGTTCCCACGGCAGGTAAACTAAAGATAATTTTTTACCTTCGTTTGAAAAGTAAGGATGTTTTTTAACTGAAAACTGGCAAATATCTACCACGCAACCTTCAATAAGAAAATCAGGTTTATTGGAATAAATAGCCAGCGGAAATACTTTGGAACATGTTTTTGAATATTTGCGAAGAGAAAATTTCAGTGTTTGAACAAACTTGTATCACAAATTTGTGAATTATTCTTTCTCTATCTTTTTTTCTTTTATAAATTGAATACTTTGCAGGAATAATCTCTAATTTAAACATCTCTTCTACCACATAATATTAGGTGCAATATCATATCATTATGCAATGTTATTAGCACAGAATAACTTTCAAATATAAAAATACTCTTTCCGTAACCACAAATGAGATACTGTCTGATGTAAATTCAAGAGTATAAGTTTTTATAACAATATTTTTGGTATAGTGTCATGAGAAAAAATCAAATGGTCATTTATAAGACGGTATTTCTTGTCAAACTGTCGAAGTTTTTTGTGGAAAATTTCTCCTAATAGTAATGTAAAAGGTATGCATTTTTCACAACTGAGCACGAAAATCATGCTATGAATATCAGGGAACTAGGAAGAGGATAAAGAAATTATTTCTACCTTTGCACAATCCTTCAAATTCAGCAAAACCATGCCGACAGTAACATTGCTTATTTCCATAAATATCCAAAGAGCATTTGCCATTTGGCCCACAGCTGCAGTCTAGGAATGGCGAAACAAAATGTATAAATAAAAGACAATATATAATATACATATAAGCTTTAATCATAGAGTTCGAAAGTTGAGAAATTTTATTTTTATATTGCCTCAAAAATGCAGGATATGTACAAATAAAATAAATTAGGGAAGAAAATTTTAAACAGAAAAATGTTACCTGGACTAAAAACCTTTCATGTTCTCGCTGAAGAATTTATTGAGTGTAAGGTTGAGGACACTTAAATTTCCATAGGAAGAAATGTGAGAGATCAGTTTTGTTATAAATGAGAAACTAATTTTGGATCTTGCAACCCTTAACTGGAATTGCTGATTTTTAACTCGTAAAAATGATTAGAGAAGAAAGCTATAATCTTTTAGAGCATTACCCCAGGTTACTGTGTAAATTATTTAGCTTTAGGAGTGATTTTTCGGGATTTTTAGATGTCTTCATTTAGAGAGATGGAAAAAATAACTTCCCCTTCATGTGTCTATTCCAACTTGTGCATTAACTTTTCATTTTGCGTCTAATTGTCTAATTAAAAGAATGTGTGACATCAGTTACGTGTTTTGTGAAATTATTAATTATTGTGATAAGGAGTAAATAGATTATAAGGTAGATATCAATGAATACAAGTAAAATGGCATGCATCACGGAACGTTTTTTACAATTCTAAAATATCGATTTTGTTAAAAATAGTATTATTTTATTATCTTTCATTATTCATTTCTTTTATTATCTTGCTGGCTTAAATTCAGGCATACTTTTGGGAAAGGAAAGAAATTTCTGCAGCGGAAGAAAAGTAAAGCAGTTTTAAAGAGCTTGCAACAGACATTTCTGAAAACCATGTTAATACAAAGCCAAGAAAAAAATATATTGTTCATCAAGTTCAAACTTTTACCGGAAAATTTATAATGAATGTAAATAATGGTTTCTCAACGTTCCAGTAAAGCGTATTGTTGCAAAATACCCAGTTGCCAGAAAGTGACAGGGTTAACATATTTGACATGAAATCGCCCATTTGACGACAAAATTGGTGATATGCCGTAGACGAAGTGAGAACATTTTAGAACTAATTCTAGCGTAGGGGTCTTTAACCCTTGCCCCGCGGGCCGCACCGCTGAAGGCAGTTTAGTAGCCCTACGTTTAAATTTGAAGAAAAGTTGAAGAATTTAAAGAAATTTTGATTTCAAGAAAAATGATCCTGTGGGAAAGTCAATTGTTGAATAAGAATTCCACTCACTTTACAAAATTGATGGAGTATGTGAAGGTCATGGCTACAGCATGAAATTTTAATAATTATGTACAATGCATTTCAAATTTGAAAGAGGAATTCAAAAGCAAATTTTCCGATTTTCGCGAAAATGAAATTTTTATCAGAATGTTCTCTTTGCCATTTTCAGTAGATGTTGGAAGTGTTCCACCTGAACTTCAATTAGAATTTATAGATTTACAGTGTGACTGCAGTAAAATGCAAATTTTCTTGAAAATCCTAGATTAAGTTTGTTCGAAGTACGTAACCGAAGACAAGTATCCAGGAATTCTTAAACATGAACTCATCATGTCTTCTACCTTTGGTAGTACCTACATATGTGAACAGCATTTTAGTAAAACGAAAATCCTAAAATCAAAAACAAGATCACGGCTGACAGAGAGACATTTGGAGGAAACTTTACGAATTGCAACAACACAGATTAAACTGGATACTGAAGTTTTAATCAAGGAAAACCAATGTCAAATAACTACCAGCTCTCGCCAGTAATGTAAGTTTTTTTTTTCGTTTTCTCTTTTATTGTAATTGCATTTTGTAACATCGTTGTGTACAATCCTCTTTATGCTTTTTTTTTCACAGTTAAAAAAGTTGCAAAACATTTTAATTGGATTTCCATTTGACTTTTTGGAACCAATGTATATATACATATATACAAATCTGTAACACTATCTCTTCGCTTAGAATCAATTGACGTCTTGCAAAACAAATCTCACCTTTTTTTTTTATAAATTTTCTGACTGCACTATTTTTTGACAGACATGTGGCCTGCGAAGCTTTGTGAATTTATTGATGTGGCCCTTGGGAGTAAAAGGTTGAAGACCTCTATTCTAGCGGGTTTCCTCGGGAATGTTCTTGAAGGTAGGATAAAGCTATATATACCCTGTCTGACTCGTACTAGTAAGTGTGTTGAATTTAGTAGTAGTATTTTGTGTTCAGAGATTAGCTCGAGAGCTGCCTTTTAGGACTTTGCCGTGAAGCAGTCTTCACAGTTTTATACTGACGGCTGTGTTGCTGATTTTTTCAGCCTATTTATCTTAATTTTGCGATGACTATAAAGGTTTCTTTGGAACTCTGCTGTATAATACTGGCGAATAAACTGTGATTTGGTGCTTCATCAAGTGTTATCGTCAATTACTCTAAACCCACGAACCCGTAAAACGCTACAATATATATTTACAATGAAAATTTAATGGGGGATGGTTTCAAATAAACGTTTTGTTTTAAGGGTAAGAAAAGTTCCCAATATTTTGAAATAACCATTTATTAATTATACGAAACTCTCTATATTTTGTTGAAGTTTTAAAGCTCATCTCTTTGTCAAATTAGAAGGTTATGCAGCCTTTTTAGTTGTTTAAAGAGATTACAGAGTTTGACATTTTTGGGGATCATAATTTGGGCTGTATTGCGAATGTTTTTACGAAATTATCTATATTTTGCCGAATTTTTAAAAACTCATCCGTTTGTTTCAGGGGAATATTGAATTTCTAATTCTTTAATTAACTTTCATTATCGTTTGTTACATTTATACCAATTAAGATATACAATAAGTATTAGATAATTAGTGTGAAATTTTGGAGCATGAATAAAGAAACAGATACAGAGAACATGATTAACAGTTTCTTAACCTGTACTGCTGCGTAATGTTTAAAAATATTTGGAATGGAAGTTAATAGTTCGTTAGTATGCATCAGGAAAAACATTAGTGAGAGTTGTGAGAGGAAAGTCCTATTCCCAAATTTTAAAATAATACGGTTTTTAGAAAACTATTAATCAGTGTTGACTTGCATGATTTTTAAAAATACAGGGTGTTTATAAAGTCCCGGACCCATTTTGCTGTTTAATAAATCATAAAAAAATAAAGAGAGATTAAAATTAATAACATAAATGGTTAGATAGACTCAAAACGTTTCATGACCCTTGTCAATGAACTTCCACGTGTGCCCCCTTCGTCGCACGGAGAATATCAAGTCGATATTCATTTTCACGCCAGGTACCGGCAAGTATGTCGGCATCCACAGAGGCTATTGCGGTTGTAATTCTGGCATAAATTCTGGGATAAAACATCACATACAAAAGTACTAGAACAAACGCATCAAAAGTAAACATAACATTGCAATAGTTGCCAAAAACAAAAGAGAGAAAAACGCAATTAATAAGCAGACTATATTTAGAAAAGTAGAGGTATTTAGACTGGAAAATGTAATTATCTGAAATTAACCACACGCTCAGACGATATTTACAAAAGTAAAGATATTCAAACCTGAAAAGGAAAATATAAGTTATTCCATCAATAAATGTCATAAGTTTGTTTATACCTTCATAATTGTATGAGTTATTAAACATCAAAATGGGTCCCGGACTTTATGAACACCTTGCATAATATCCCTCTAGCTGAAACTTAATGGAGATTAGCTTAGACTAATACAGTTTGCGAGTAGTAAACTAACGAATTTGCAGTCCAATAATTGCTCAGAGAATTCACACACATAACGAAAATGCTGAAACTGTCGTCCTAACAGATCCTTACATAAGATTTGGCAGGCAGGAGACAGAAGACCATCAACAGAGCCAGCTGCACCATCATTACGACTCTCAGCTTTTGTGCTCTATTTGGCAGGCAAAAAGAGGGTGTGGTATTACACAGAAAGCCCTTGATTATGTTTGCTATACGTGAGGGATATCAACTGGTTGAAAAAAGCTTTTGGCAGCATTGGCAATGCAACATGTAATAGCATATTGTAGACCTATCGTCGAATCATAAAAGCTCTGCATAGATTCAATGAAATTTATTTATTCGCATAAGTATCAGGGATGTCGTCTGAGGGCATGCCTATAGGGTGCCTCAAAAGGTCCTTGGTAAACTCAACGTGCTAATCTGTCATACCTTGGAAAACATAATTTACATAGGAACTTGTGTCCGAAAATGCAGAAGGTGATCGCTAGAGGGCAAAGTTAGCAGACGTAGAGGGGAGAAAGGAAGGAAGTCCAAAGAGGTGTTAATACTATTTATATTAAAGACCATTGTTAAATTAGAGAAGATATTCAAAATTCTTCCATTTGCCATAATACATAATTCAATGTATGGATTCACGGATCCATTCAAATTGGGCAGGTCTATCACGGATGCGTGCCGCCGCTTCCACGATCCTGGCGACGAGATTCATAGACGGTTCATTTTTCGGTCCACGCGTATACCATAGAATTTATGCAGCCCCACATTTCCAAGGAAGTCAGGTCATGCTGTAGAGTCATTAGGATTTTTTTTTGGAAGCAAGAGAGATGAAAAATGAACAACGCCTTCTCCGGGAATCGAACCACGGACCTCTGGAATACCGGCCCAGCGTGCTACCGTTACACCGCAAAGGCACGCTAGGTAACTGGGAGAAATACCTCATAAGGCTATTGCGGTGGCCATGCGACTGGTCTGCTGCACCATACAAGTAATGCATTTCGGCCATTTCTTGAATTAATAAACCGAGTCATCCTCCTCCTGCAACATCCTCGCCTGAAATGATCTCGCTTTTCATTCTCCCATAAGTCTGCGAACATTGCCCTCTAGCTTTCTCCGTTCTCAACTTCGGGCACAAAAGTTCCTTCGTAAACCTTCTTCGTTATGGTATGACTGACCAGTATGTTAAGACTGGCAACGACCTTTTGACACACTCTGTATATTTAAAACTTAAAAAAGGAGTTACTGATATTTTATTCATTCACATAATTAAATCTTTATTAGTTGCATTTAATTGGCAGTTATGCACTCAGTCATCGACCTTACAGCCAGAATTAGTAATAATAATGATAATAATAATAATTAAAAAACAGAGTTTCTAGCTGCGACGACTTTTTCATGTCCAAGGGAAAGGAGGACAGTGCATAATGGTGGTGGTGTGGTGGTGTATTTAATTATGGCAAAGCACACGAGTAATAAAGGGAGGGATGCCTTCGTGGAGGACCTTCTAAGGGAAACTGGCTCGTATACACGTTACACATGGGGAAAACCACGAAAACCCCCATGCAGCCAGCCGGTTCGCGTGATTCGAAAATCGGACCGAACTACCAGTGTTCAGCGACTTTACCGCTTGGCCACTGGTGGGCCCAACAGTGCATAATGACTAAACACTTAGTATATTTAGTTTCCTAAATACAAAAACGGACAAAAAGTATTTCTGCTTTACTATACTTTCCTCCAACAGTCCAAATGAGAAAATTGTGTGCTGTCTCGTTACAGTTACAATGAAGGAACTTTCATTCTTTAAAAATTAATTTTATCGCAATTTATTACTATTTCTTATTACGCTAGAGTGAATTTTCTGCAGGTTTTAGACTGTTATATTGTAAGGGTGCGGATCTATAATTCTGAGAGTCTTTCAAAGGTTTATGCGATAGGGTATTATTCAATCTATAGTACTAAATACTTTTCCTTGAAATTTGAAGCAAGTCAGAAATTGAATCATCATCAATTGAAAGATCATTTTAAAGAGCATAATTAAAAAAGTTTACGTTTTTCTGAAAAATGCAGCGATAAAAGTGATAGACTCTGCTCTTCTTTGATAAGCATGCATATTTCCTAGTCTCTCTGAAACATTAATTTTGCATTTAGTTTTTGGTTTTAAATGTAACATATTTACACATTTTAAGAAAAATATATGGGTTTCAATATAATCCGTTTAAATCGCACAGAACAGGCAGGTCAGTATAGTCATTTAATTCCATGCAATCAAAATGCATCATTTGTATGTAATTTGTCAATTGCATGCATTTTAACATACATAACTAACAATCTAAAACATGATTTTAGTGAATTACATTGCACTTTATAATGTTTTCTAAAATGAAAAAATATCTAATTTATTTCCTTTAAAGTAGTCATGCATTGCACGCAGATTGCAGGAAAATGGGTATACGGGATATGGAATATTAACGTTTCTACTTTACACAGTTCTTTAGTTAAAATTAAAATATTTTACTCGAAATCTGTAATTATTTTGAGTTTTGATAGAAAAAAAAACTATTCTAACATTTGCTTTTGTATGAAATATATATTTAGATGCAGTGTCATGAATCGCACCATTTCAACTTAAAATATGCATGCATCAATGTTGCAAACATCCACAGAACGTGAATTATGAAGGTTTCTGCATTTCACAGTTCCCCCCCCCCAAAAAAAAATACGGTATCTGCAACATAATTGTAATTTACTGAAAACACAGTACCTATTTCACATGTCCTTCCAATGTACGGAGGAAAGCAAGCGCAGCTATAATTCCCTTTATAGAACAGACATTTCCCTCTATTTCTGCATGGATTTGGGTTGCAGGGATCTGAAAAGGAGAGAAAAAAATTAAATCTGTGTTCTCTTGCTCTGAAATACACAAAAAGTATTACTGAGCACATTTTAAATAATGCTCAGATAAATTTTAGCTGATCAGCTTTATCAGTGAAATAAACAAAACCGTTTTCTTTATTCGCAGAACGACACGATGATGCTTTCATGTTTTTCTAATGAAGCCACATTTTTTCGATTTGTAGTACAAACTACTGCTGCTGTTGCAGAAGCCTGTTATATGATGTTTCTAAAGTTTTATGATGTTTCTAAAGATCCTTGGTATTATGAATGTAGTATGATGTTCATTACTTTACTGATAGAGTGGATGGATCGAACTTGGTTTCAGTGGAATCGTAACACAGTGGCCTCCACTGATAGTGCTAAAATTGTGCTTTCACTAAAATCGTTGAGATGGCAATGTCATCATTTCAGTTCTTGTTCGTTTCATAAGTTTGAAAACTGTTAAACTGAGTATTGTAACGCAAGCGAGTCCACTGAAATTGCGGCTGGGTTGCATAAGATGCCATGGCTCTGCTATAAAACAATTTTCTGAGTGTGATGCATCAGCATCAGGTTAAAGCTGCCTGGCGCAGCTGTAGCAGATCAACTAATATTTTTTCAGATCGCCAGGGAACGGTGCAACTTCTGCAGTTTCGTCTTCCCTAATATCGTCATTTGTATTTGCTGGGCATAATGAATTGTTAACACAGAACGCTGTAAGAGACATTTTTAAGATTATATGGTGACAGGTGAGCGAAGATTGATATTCTCGTTTTCCTGCAAAAGTGTGAGCAGACATCTATTCAGTGTGTAGTTACAGTATTTGTATCGAATAACGGAAAAATATACACCCAATTTAAGCGCATAAATATTCATGTTATTTTAATGCAAGCAATCGCTTGAGCTGAAACAGGTGAGTACCAAATTCTGAGTAGTCGACCTTTCGATTGCGTGAACACTTCGTAACATCCATTCTTCAGATTCGGTTCCTGAAATATTTACTCGTGATCTAAATAGACTGGCTACAATATGCGCGAATACTTTCCGCGGAACAGTTGACAATATAGGTATTAACCTACTGCTATGTAGAAGTGCATGCCTGAATTTCCTAATTAAATGCATACAAGAAAAACTTAATATTGTCCCATGAGGAGACCGTTAACCATTTCATACGCAGGAAACGTAAAACATCAATTGTGTTTTCTTGGGGGTTTGAACTACAGAACATCTGATTCTTTCTGAACGCGGGAAATAATTATTCTCGTATGCATGTTATGCAACTTTGTTAAACACTAAAATAATAAGTCTTTGATGAATAATCGTTTTACGAATACAAACAACTACATTTTTTTTTACTGTCAAGGGAAAGTTGAAATTATTTTAATTGCAGCTTAAGTGCATATTCAAAAGATAATTATGCATCATTTTGGTATTTTTGGATTAATATTTACTGTATTTACTAAATATATTGAACTTTTGCATATGTAAAAAAATTATATCGAACATATACTGAACCATTGCATATGCAGAATCTATTGAATCCTTTTGAGTTTCGCATTGAAATGAAAAATAATAACTTTTACAGTGCCACCGAATTCTAATTCTTTAAAAATCATAAGTTCTGAAACCATGTGTCTTTCTGTGCCCAATATTTTTTCTAACAATTCCTCTAGATTAAAGATTCGTTTATAAATATAATCATTTGCTAAAACAAAAAAACATGCCGAAGAAAAAATGCTGAAGCTACTAATAATTAGAAACAAGAATAATGGAGTAATTGGTAAATTTGCAAGATTATAATTTTAGAATCCTAATTAGAATCTTGAATTCAGTTGCAGGAGAGAAAACAGCAGAAAGAAAGCCTGTGCTCACATAATAACAATACACAGAAAATTCAGGAAAGTTCTTACAAATGAAAGGAAACAAAGCCACTGGCGCCATCTATTGATACAAACGTGAATACTGTAAGATAAATTCTTGAAAACTGAAATGAAAAGACGGATTAGAATTAGGATCAATAATCGGAGGGGAAAAATGAACTTTTGTAAAACGGAAAATGTTTGATTTAAGATTTTTAGCATATTTTATGTTTTTAATGTGATATTTCAAGACCCTGTTTTATTAGCCAAAAAATATTCTAGACCGTATATATATATATATATATATATATATATGGCCCTGCATATCAGAGAGTTAATATTTCAGGCTTTGTGCGTAAACAGCTCTATGGCTTTGTTTCTTGTTCCATGGTTGAGACATTGCCTAATTTTCTATCTGTTGTTATCGCCAATCACGGCCTTCACTCGAGTGACTTTTATTCTGACAGCTGAAAAAGAAGGTTTTATTAAACCTTTGAAACTGTACTGCCAATTTAAGCATGTTACGATGATTCTTGTTTCGAACAGTTAGAATCTATAACATCTACTCATTAACATAAATCTAGATCGATCTTTGTTCTTGGTTTGTTTTTAAATACAAAGGAATTATCAATTAATCCATTAAATGTATTCATTTTAGTCCTATGTGCTTGAATTACTTTCAATTCCTTTAATAAAATTTCTTTATGTTGCTTCAGTAAATATTTTTTTTATTATTTTGAACTTTCATGGATGAGTTAAAAGTTTAAAAGCCTGATAAATACATAATTTATTTAAAAGTACAGTGACTAGAATAAATTACTTTTCGGAAAAGGAAATATGTAAAATTAATCATCGATGCAAAGATTTACGTACCTTTACACATTCCATGAATCCATCTGGACAAATGCAGTGCTTAATATCATAATTTTCGAAGAAACAGGATGAAGACGGGCCACAATAACACTCTGTAAGGACACAAACAAGAAGTACTTATTCCAAGAACGCATTCAAGTATAATTGCTTTGAATCGCTAGTAACATTATTTAGATGCATAAGGCAAACACATCAAATATGTGCTACTAAAAAATCTGTAAGTTCGATTATTAACTACGCAAATTTAATTTTGAGATTATATCTCAATAAACAGGCATGCTCCCGCAAAATGTTCTTGTGAAGAAGAAAGTTGGTTGGTTAATTTGCTATGGAAATAAACTCAAAGGCTATCTGCTTAGAGGATGGATATCTTCTTGGAGGTCATTTTTAAGAGAAACTGGCTCTTATACACGTTACACATAAGGAAAACCATAAAAACGCCCGGTACCAGCTCATTCACCTAGATTCGAACCCAGGTCGAAACTACCAGGGTTCAGCTATTTTACCGCTCTGCCTAGTGGGCTATGAAGAAGACAGACTAGAATTCTACATATAGAGAGATACTTTCAAAGTCTTTGGTATTTGAATGGTTTTATTTTCATATGTCTACGAAAAAAGGTTTTCCCCTCTCTCTTACTTATTTTTTTTTACTTATATATTTTTTTGAATGTATATACAAATACTTGATACTAACCTCCTATACTACCTATCAGCAGATACTTTCGGTAAACACAAGCCTGTATTTTTTGTATGCTGGAAATTTCTTCAAATCGAAGTGATAAGCCACATTGGATTGAAATGCAGCCACTGATGGTTGAGTCGATTACATTAGAGACATTTTTCGTTTGAATCGTCTTATTCAAATTCACACAGTTTGTTAAGGGGACTCATACACCTTAAACCCCTCATGATCTTCGAATATGTGACTGTTGCAAGAATTTGAATACATTATTTATTTTAAAAGCAATTATTTCCAACTTTTTACAGCTGATTACATAATATAGCTGCTTTGCAAACTAGTAACCAGAAAGTTTGTGTTGCCACAAATATTTTTGTAATTTAATCCTCTTTGTGACAAAATATTTCGCCATGCTTCCACCTTGCGCGCATAATATTTTAAAAATGGCTAATGGTACATACTTGAAATTGGATGGAATTCTTTATATGGGCACTACTTTCTAACTGAACCAACAATCTGTTGAATATTTTAATATTGAAAAATTTTGTGGACGAAAACGTTACAAATTTTGTTAATAAAATACATTTGACATACTCCACTCAAAATAAATAAAATTTTAACATGAAATTTTTAGAATTTTAGGTTCACAGTAGTTTCCACATGTTATAAAAGCTATATATTAAATATGGAATTAAATTATGAAACAGAATGTTTTAAACTGTGCGCGCAAGTTGGAAAAATGACGAAAAATGTTGTCACAAACGGAATAAATTATAAAAATATTTGTGGCAACACAAACGTTCTGATTACTATTTCAGAAAGCAGCTATATTATGTAGTCAGCTGTAAAACGTTGGTATTAATTGCTTTTAAAATAAATTAGTTATAGCAATTCTTGCACCAGTCACCTATTCGAACACCTTATGGGTTTTAAGGTGTATGAGTCCCCTTAAATGTGATTACAATTATACTCGTATAGAATAAATTACCTACTTCTGTGTCAAGTCAAACTCAAATTACTTTCGTTTTGAAAATATTGACTCCAGGAATGGTTAAAATTCAGATCACATGTGGAATGTTGCCTTTTATATGTGGCACTTCTGTAAAATCTTGTATTATATACGGATTATCAATCACACAATTTCTAGGTAGCAATCAGTAATTCGAGCATACTAGTTAGCGAAATAATGCCTACATCATGCGCAATGTTCCGAGTTCTGCAACTTAACGAGAGTATCACAGAAGTACCAGAAAACAACTGATTGAAAAGAATTAAATTCAAAGTCTTTGAAAAACATATAATATATAAACGAAGTAAATATAATGTAAATATGTTTCATTTTGTATTATTTTTTAATTTTTTAACAATGTAAATTTCTTTTTAGTCTGAATTATAAATATATAATTCTTATCATTTATGAAAACAGACGTAAATAAATAATTAAATTGTTTTATATGCAATATTTATGATATTTAAAATTTATGCAGTGTGAAAGTATTTTGAGGAGGTATACCCTTGCATATATCCATGACCTTTTTATACCTTTCTTTACAGAGGCAAGTCTTCACAGTATCAGCTCCCGATCCATTAAATTCACAGCTTGCTCCTCCGCCACATTCGCATGCTGCAAATGAACACGTATAATTTTAAAATGGGAAAACATATGTGCACCAGTGATTGATTTAGTGGTACTTTTCAGCATTCTTTAACATAATATTCAGCTAATTATATTATGTCACAAGTAAGGAAAAGCCACATGTACATTTTTCAAATGTCTTTATTCATGTTTCTGCATTCAAAAACTATTTCAAACGTAAATAGCACAAGCGTAAAGCGAGAATTGTTTTGAAGAATGAGCAGTTCTTGGTTTACGCCTGGAATGTGAATTAAAAATATTCTAGACCGTATATATATATATGGTTCTGCCGATCAGAGCGTTAATATTTCGCGCTTTGTGCGTAAAACAGTCCAATGGCTTTGTTTCCGTTTCCAGAGTTGAAATGTTGTCTAATTTTTTATCTGCTGTTATCGCAAATCAGTTATCTCGAGTGACTTTTATATTCTGGCAATTGAAAAAGAAGGTTTTATTTAACCTTTGAAACTGTAGTTCTGCCAATTTAGATATGTTACGATGATTCTTATTGCGAATTGCTAGTACTTTTAAAATATATTCATTTACATAAATCTAGATAGAAATTTGTATGAAAAGTATTTGTATTGCATTTATCATTTTTTCGTAAGCTAACGTAATATATAATCTGAAATAAATTTGCAACTACTTATTTTATGTAAAAAGCAATTATTATTATTTTATGTAAAAAGCATGCTTTATCGTGAAACTTCCTTTAACAAAAACCCATAGTTACCCATAGCACAGGTTTCTCTTCTTATATGTTGGTAAATCGTGCATTTTTAGCTTTAAAAATTATCGAATTAGGTTATCCTTATGTGCCGGTTAAGTGTTTTATATGAATTTAGTTAATCTGCGTACAAATTGTACTAAGCCTAATGAGGGCCGCTATTTGTTTATATTTGAAACTCTTAGGAGAACAAAGAAGGTCTAATTTTAGCTATTTAAAACTTTTTTTAAACTGTTTTTAACTGCATTTGGTGTTTTATGCTTTTCTGTATTTTACAATTTTTACTAATGGAGGTGTTTCGAGATTTTATGTATTTTTGGCTTGGGACGAAGGGAGACCTGACTTAATTGAGTGAGAAATATATCTCTAACGAAATTCGAGGAAATACGTTTGAATCAAATAGAGCAAAATATGTGTATAATTTAATATGCCGTACAAGTAAGTCATTTAATGTCCACTTCAGATTTTTTTCTTTTGATGAAAAATTGTCACAGAATTTGCATTTCAGAATAATTATGCACAGAAGTTTTGCATATCGAACTCACTTTCAAAATATGCAGGGTGATTCAGAATTCACCATCAATATTTGGTGGGGAGTTAGGGAATAGGAAAAGAAGGAGATTTGACATAGGAAAGTATAGACGCAGACGAACGCATAGTGGTGTAGAGGGCGCTGTGCGTATACAACTTTCATACATAAGCACAGCCAAAGAAAGTCTAAGAAAGTATACATATTCTTTGGCACAGCTGTTTGACGTGTGCAGCCAGTCGTCATTCGACTAGGTGACTTTGCAGAATTAACATGAACCGGTATACGTGGAATAAACTTGCAGATATGCATGTAAATGCCAGGTATATTCCAGAAGGTCCGGTTGTCCATGCAACGCCGTTGTGAGTCATGCATTCAAGCCCATGTTTAGCAGTTCGAGCACCTGTTGTAAGTCTGTAAAACCGATGCAAAGAAATGTTACATGTAAGATAATAAATGTTTTTTTCCTTACTACTTTCTTTTTGTGTATTCTTTCCCTCACTGAACTGGGGTCATTTTGCCCTACTACATGGCATATGCACCTATGTGAAATCTCCTTCTTTTCCTATTCCCTACCTCCCCACCAAATACTGATGATGAATTCTGAATCACTCCGTATTTACAATATACATCTTTGTTTCTTATTCAAAGTTGGTGCCCATTTCTAGATTTTTTTTTGTATTAAAGTTTGTACCTTGAGTTTCGGAATTTTAAATTCTTGAAAATAATTTCAGGTGCTGAGTGAGTGAGTGAGTCTAAACATTTATGCCGACTATTTCTATGCACTTACAATTTTAATTCAAACAGCTGCTAAAGCTCTTTTCTGAAGTTCCTATTAAATGAGATTTGAAAAAACACATTATTTATTTGAGAAATTAGAGTGCTAAAACATAATTAATGTTACTGATATATTTACTTTCAGGCGCATGCATACTTGTTTATAAAAGCAAATGTCGGAAGTGCATATGAATGCCATTCTAACAATAAAAGTATCGTTTTGTGAATTTTAATGTAAATTAAGATAATGAATACTAATTTAAGAAATGATTAACTATAGTAATAATGTGGAAAATTTGTTATCTAATAATCGATGTATATACTAACCGAAGCAAAAGAAACCTACTGAAAATATTTCGTTATAAAATGTGCAATACATAAAGTGTATTCAGTTATACATACCTTTGCATTTTTTATTTAAATAAAGACCAAATCCAGGCGGACACTGACAGACTGCATTTCCAAACTGGTCTTCAACGCATATACCATTTTCACACTCACAATCTAGATTAATGGAAAACAAAATCATTGTTCATTGTCATAAATTTGATATTCCTGAGATCTTTTGAGATTGCGTGAGGATTGTTTAAAAATAGAAGAATTATTTTGGGCCTCAAAACTATTGCATTCTATATTAATTTGATGGAAAAAGTGCCCCCATTAGCCTCTGCATAAGCATTGCTTAGATTTCCTTCAATAAAATATTGTCGCTGTGATTACGGATCAAACAGAATTAACCAAATGACATTTACTAAATTGCAGAAATAATGAGTTTCGAATAGTTAAAATAACAGACAATCATCAGGAGAAGAAACAAGGCTCAACTAAGTTTTCGGTACAGATTATTCTAACAGTAATTGCAATATATGTTCTGTTTCTTGCTCTGTAAGGGTAGAGGAAGGATATAGAGAGTGCATGTCCATCTGCATTTATCGCTCGAAAAGTCTATGTATTTGTCGCTTTCCGCTCTGCAACGGTCAGGACTATTTTTTCAAGTTACTTTATGATCACCTCATACTTCATCGAGAAGATATCAGAATGAAGTTCCTTCAGTACGAAAGATATATCTCAGTCTCTACACAACTGATATACTCGAATAACATTTCAATTAAGTCTTATTGTTCAGAATTTTATTTTCAAGTACAGACTTTTATTATTTCTCTATCATAGCAATGATCCATTTTTTCCAGCATTTTTATTTCTGTATGCCTACGTGATTCGCAAATCAGATTATTTGCCGTAGTTCATAATACCTAATGCCACTTTTGGTTTTGATATAAATAGCGACTTTAAGGGTAAAATTTCTTGCTAGGAACTCTTATAGATTTTTATGCTCGTAGTCCCAAAAACCTCCAATAAATTTCTAGTTTATATTACCATTTATTAAAGAAAAACTAGCTTTTACAAAAATTATAAATGCCGAAGTCCTTCTGACTAAAAGATGAATAATTTAAAACGTTTGGAGGGAGTTTGACAGTCCAAAACCTCTCAGCCACTCCACCAAATCTTCGAGTCGTTTTTATCTAAGATAGAAAGACTGGTCATAAACAGGGTCATAAAATATTGCTACAAATTAAAATACCTTTTTCACAGTTTCTTCCCGAATAGGGAAAGTTGCATGTGCAATTGTAATCACCGTTCGCCATTTTACATTTTCCTCCGTTTTGACACGGATTGGGGATGCAGAGATCTAGAAAGAAAACAGAGTAATTTAATGCAATGTAAATATTATATTCCAAATCCTAAAGAAACAAAATAGTATTTTTACAAAATATTCTCACTTGATCATACTTATCATTTCTTACGCTATATCAATTTTTATTGTTAATACAAACAAGTTAAAATTTTAAATTCAAAACAGTAAATTTCTACCTGAAAACTTTAAATTATGCTTGCGTTCTTCAAACGGATTTTATTTTAAGTTAAAAAACTAGTTTAATTATCTTTTCAGTTAAAAAACTAGTACAGAATTTAAGAATATATAAAAAAGTAAGATTTATAGGAATTTTAGTTTACTGACATTTAAATATCAGTTTATTATCTGAAAGAATTTAAAGTTAAGCCGTTACGAGACCTTAAAAGTAAGCTTTTCAGCATTTAAAAACACAGAATGGAAAATCAGCGCTTAAAATGGTCTCTTCAAATTGGCAAGGCACAGAATGGAAAATCAGTGCCTAAAAATATTCTCTTCGAATTGGCAAAGACAACTGAATAAAATATCGTGACATTATATCGCCAGGAATAACACCAACGAGATTTCTATTCTTATTTATTAAAGCAAATCTTAATTTTAGAAGATGTAGTTAACAATTATTTAACAGGATTGCTTACGTATAAGGCATGCAATATATTATTTTCTTAATTAGCAATACTTTTTATTTTGTAAAGATATGAAACTTCCTTTAAAAAATCTATTCCAGATGTTTCATAAATTCTTTCCTTAAAAGTTTACTTATACACGCAGTCCAGTCACATTAATGTGACCACCTGTCAAAAGCCAGAATAACCACTTTCCGCAGAGCGGACCGCTGCAAAACGTGAAGGAAGAGAGTCAGTTAGTTTAATGAAGTTGTTCACTGGGATGTTGAATCATGCTGGCTCCAGTGTAGTGGCCAGCTACGCTAGGCTACGCAGTAAAAGATCCATGGCGCGAACAAACTAATAGAAGTGGTCCCACAGATTCTCAATTGGTTTTAAGTTCGGGGAGCTTGTTAACCAGGAGAGTACAGTAAACTCGTCCTGTTGGTTTTTGAACCATGCACACACACTGCGAGCTGTATGACACTTCACATTGTCCTGCTGGTAGACGCCATAATTCTGAGAAAAAACAATTCTCATGTAAGGGTGGACATGGTCCGCAAGAACAGATGCGTATTTTTGTTGATCCTTCGTGACATCTACAGTGATAAGTGCACAGAGAATGCCAAAAACTATTCCCCAGACCCAGTGCTCTCTCTTCCAGCTTGAACCCTTCTGGCAATTGTTGCAGTCTGTTTGCTGTCCGACGTTTCACACCATATACGCCACGTCATCTGTCCGATAGAGCATAAAATATGATTTATCGGAAAAAGGCCACCTGTCGCCACACAGCGGACTGGCGTTGCGGTACAGGCGAGCAAATTCCACCCTTCGTCGCCGATAAACCGCAATAAGCATAGGCGCTTTAACCCGATGTCTACTGCAATGGACTGTACGCAGCAACGTTCGCTAAACCGACATTGAGGAGCAACTGTTGGTAACGCGTTGGGTAATCTGGACGGTCAGTTTCTCAACGGTTGCACGTCTCTTCACACGAACGTATCTCCGCAGCCGTCGTTCACTTCTGCCATCCATGGCCCCCGGTGCCCACATTTGCCACGTCGCTGATTTTGGATAATGCTATTTTTTCATGCACAGTATACTTTTACCATGGCGGCACGCGAACAGTTAACAAAATTAGCCATTTTGGAAATGCTTCCACCCTTGGCCCAAAAGCTAATTATCATCCCTTTTGGACGTCAGACAAATCGCTCCGTTTCTGCATTACGCCAACGATTGCAATGTATTCTTTTTTATATTTTGTTGGTTATTCTGGCATGCAGCGGGAGATGCACTACTCCTGCTCTTTCCAGATCCCTGAATGAGTATCCTTAAGGTCCTGACGTATGGTAAAAGTCCAAAAGTAAAACTTTTTCAGTTGAGATAAGCTTGTAAAAGAAACCGAAATGAAGCCCTGAGCTTCGAAATAATGCGTTCTGATTCTCTTGCACACCTTTTATATACGCTCCACTGCAATGTGCTACCACCTACCTGTGATTGGTTATTTCACTTTGACGTAGAAAGTAGGTGATGGTCATATTAATGTGACTAGACTGCGTATAATACTATGTACAGTGAATTTAAACTTGAAGACATAATAATTGAAATACACGGGGTTATATTAATGCATGTTTAGTTCTGTTTATAAAAATATATTATTCGATGCAGCTTTTAAGTGACAAAACTTAGAGGCAGGAATTTTATTTTAAAATGTTTTACCTTTACATTTTCCGTCCACTTCTATGTATCCTTCTAGACAAAAGCAAGTCTTCCTACCATATTTATCGAATCTGCAGCCAGTATTTGGTCCACAGTAACACTCTATGAGTAGACAGAGTTGCATATAATAGCTCTTAGATCAGAATTATACAGAAAGCAAAATGTTGATAATATAACAAGATCAAGGTAGTTTCGTATTTTGATATATGCTTCCTTTATTAGACATTATAATGCTGCAGAGAAAGGTTTTCCTAAACTTCATTTAACAAATTATAAGAATGAATATTTTTAAAAAGAATTATATGTGCTTTACTCTTACAGATGCGATAGATAGAAATAACTCGAGGAAATTAAATATGTGAATAACTTAGCATTCTAAGTAATTTATATACTGTAATTTATTATGTTATTATTGCATTAAAATTATGCAGGCTTTTCAAAATCGAATGCTTTTCTACTTCACAAAATCAACATTCATTATTTTTTATATCCAATGCTGTATAGGCGAAATTCACGTCATTAAACTAGGGGTTATAAATTATTCTAATGAGCATTCTGAATTTTATCCTGTATTTAGTGTTCATAATAGTATTATCAGACAGGTTATACCTTTAAACTGCCATAGAAACTTGAATTAGAATAACTACTGCTGCACTAAGTCTTCAAGAGGCGTGATTTCATATGAGAAGAGCAAAGGATTGTTTCCCACTCGCTTCGTCTTCCAGAAGAGTACTTTGACGGTGGAATTGCTGTCATGTTAAGGGGAGCTGAAAGGAACTAGACCGGGGATTGTTTACTGATGTAGCCTATACCAGCGGTTCTCAAACTTTTGACTAACGTGTACCATCTAAACAAAAATTGAAAACCTTTAGTACCGCCACTACAAAGTACTACTACCACCACTCTTGAACAAAGCTCAGATCGCATAAATTTCCAAGTGTTAGAGAAAAAGCTCAATCAGGATGTTGAAGTTTCAATTTTTGAATTTAATAGTTTTGCTTCTTTGAGTACCATCTATTTTTCTCTTACGTACCACCGGTTGAGAACCCCTGCCCTATATTATGATCCTATGCGTAGTTTGGACTGGAAGGATTGAGGAACACGTAACTATGCTTCCCTTGCTCTTGAATGTTCCTAGTTCCGCGGTGTGATTTCATATTTTGGGGCAGAATAATCAAAGTCTAGCGCAATGATGGATCCATTCTCTGGATGATGAAGGAAAAATGTGTTGCATAATTATAATTTCCTCCGTGCTTCTAACTGACCTTGGAGCGAGTGATGTGGCTTATCCCTCAACCAACGTAAGATCATATCAGGCGTGGTGCCATCAAAAGCCAGTTTCAATTAATAATTCGGCAATGGGATTAATAAGGTAAATATTATACAATGAGGGAAAAAAACAGAAAAAAAAAGTTAGAGAAGCGGATATTCTGGCGACGTTGTGGCGTGATTAGGAAGAAGAAATGAAAATTAGGCGAATAATTTAAAAAGGTGAGAAAGAGAATAAACAAGTACAAAGAACAGAGATTTGCGAAAATCATCCGTATTCCAAAATGATATAGCAAGCAATAGTAAGCTTAACAATTTAAAGAATATAACTCAATGGTAATGAAAAAGGCTTTAGTTCTGTGATCTGAAAAATGTAATACTTTGAAATTTAAATTTTAGGTGAAATTCAACTTAAAACTGTTGTTTGTTTATAGACGACAACTGCTACGTATTTTCGAAAGAGGGATATGAAATTTTTTTAAATGACTCTGGAAGTGAGGAAGAAATTCTATTAATCGATTTCCGTACATGTTCTTCGTCAACTAGAGATAACAACACAGTTCTTACTGAAGGACGAAATACAGAAGAGAAACCGAAGGTGCAATAAAAATTTGAAAATAAAATTTCGGAAATGAAATTTTTATCACATTTCTTTTCTAAGCAAGTATTAACTCCGTAAAACAAATTTCGAAAAGTTCTGTTGTTTAGATGAGATATAAATGGTTTCAATGTGGTTACGTTACTGAAATTTTCGTAAAGAAAATAGTTCTCTAATTTTTCTGCGTCGTTGTATGTTTGTGTGTTTCTTTCATCATCTTCAATTTAACGACTCGGTTTAACGAAAACATTATCACTGGTTTCAAGTGATTCATTAAATGTACTAGCCTAAAATACTTAAGAACTCCTTTCCAGCAGGTTATTACTAATTACTGACTGAAGAACATAGCTTTAGATTTTTACCAAAGATTAGATTACTATTGAGTATAATGTCTAAATATTAATACAGGACTTTCAGTGATTGTATACAATATAACTTACGTTCACATTTTCCATTATTATCTCCATATCCTTCTTTACAAATGCATGTTTTACCGCCGAAATAAGCATACGTATAGTTAGCGCCTTCACCACATTTGCATTCTGTAAATAAAAATAATTAATTAAATATAGTTATCTGCCTATTTACCTACTATATAGAAGAAGAAATCTCTCTCTATATATATGTGTGTGTGTATGAACTTAAAGTATCTAAAGTTAAATGCAAAATGGAATCAACGCAAGGCAATACCTCAACAATATTCATAATTCCAACCGTGTATAAGACGTGTAATACAATATCAAAACAATTAAAAAGATAAGAATTCAAAGCAGCATTGTGGAGACATTAGGTTTATTCTAAAATCAAAGGAGATAAAAATTGCGCAATGCCCTCGCTGGGACTCGAATTACGGACCTCTCGAATACGCGTCCAGTGGGCTGACCACTATACCACGAAGGCATGCTAAAAAGACGGGATAAATACCTTATATACTTCTCCTTTTAAAGGGCGACTGGAGATTAGGGGACCCTATTGACAAATCCTGGTAGCGGAGAATCATCATCCACCACCTTTTTTTAGTTCGGGCGTTACTGTAGAGTCATTAGGTTATTTCGAAATAGGACACAGGAAAAACGAGCAATATATTCGCCGGGACTCGAACCACGGATTTCTCGAATACACGCCGAGCGTGCTGACCACTATACCACGAAGGCATGCTAAGAAGGCGGGAGAAATATCTTATAGTACAAACTCGAAAAATAAAACTACTTTGAATTAAATTTTTTATTTGTTTTGATGTTGTATTAAACCTCTTATACACGGTTGCAATTATGAATATTGTTGAAGTATTACCTTGCTTTGACTCCAATTTACTTTTAACTTTAGATTCTTTAATTATAATCAATTTACTTCAGTCCTGCAGCTATAGCGCAAGATGGGTATTATAACCTTGTTTTTTTAATTCTTAGCCTCTTATTATGTTTCTTTATTTATGTACATAGATAGCTAGATAGATAGATTGACCGTGTTTTTATATGTAAAATTTCTCAGTATTTTGTAAATTGTTAAGGTTTTTTTATGTACCAATTTTGATTCTGTTGTATAGGTTTCCCCAAAAAATGTTTTTGTATAATGTGTATGTTTTTTCGCGTACAATTTATTACTTTAACTTCGATTTTGTTGTTTTAACTTTGTTTTACATTTAATATCAGGCATTAGGTAGTTCAAATGTTCTTTACGGCTTTAGCTATTTTTTACCTCTTCTTTTCTTATCAATCCATTTTAAAATTTGCAGCTGAACGCTCAATTTTTGACCAACTAGATATCACATTTTTATGATTTACTACTTACTACTTATATATATATGTTACCGTGAAAGACCGATATAGTCTACCAATCAGACTTATTGAAATATTCGTGAGTTACTTCCAAACTAATTATTTACATTTTATGCCGTTACAAGCTAATGTTTATTTTGAAAATGAATTACCATATATACCCGCGTATAAGTCGAGATATTTTGGACAAAAAAAAGACTTCAAAGTGGGGGGGGTCGACTTATACGCGGGGCCATAAAAAATTAAAAGAATCGGAAGTTCAAAAATCTCTTTATATTTTCTTCCCGCACTCAAATTGGACGACTTATCAAATAAGTCACTTACTTGAAGTAATTTCATGACTTAAATTATGTGACGAATTAATCACAGAGTTTCATACTTTAACTAGAGTAAGTTTCGATAAAACGTACGTATAAGTCTTTATAATAGTTTTTGTTCATTCATGAAATACTTTTGTTAACAGGCGTACACGTCAAAATTTAAAAAAAAATAGCCCACGCAATAACTGAACAGTTTTGAATATTTCTTTTAAAAAGAGAAAATGCAGATAGATTTTGCGTAGGCGAATCTTTTCCGGAACAAATTCTAGAATTTTAATTCTAGAATTCTAGAACTTCCGGAACAAATTCTAGAAGAAGGATTTTGATTTTGTTTATTTACCAAGGTATTTTTTATCGTATATTTACTTTTTTTTCTCAGATGATTTTGAATAAATGTAGTACTTAAAAAAAATTTTTCGAAGTTTCTCGATCGATTTCGGAAGTGGAGGGGGGTCGACTTATACGCGGGTTTCTTATTTTCTACGAATTTTTTATGTCGAAGTGGGGGGGTCGACTTATACGCGGGTATATACGGTAATATATGCTATTTCTACACATTTCAAACTGGCATAGCTTTATTAGAGAAAACGAGTAAGATTACCTAGTAATAGCAATTATATATACTGAAGTAAAACATATTTAATTCGAAAATATGTCATAATTCAAGTGAGCGTGTTCTCCTTAACAGGGAATGTAACTGGAATGTACTGAATGTGTGAGTTTTTACTGCAACGATTAAACAAGGCCAGCCTTTTATCAGTATGGGAGAAGTGTGGTCACCGCAGTATCGAATATAGGAGTTTTTCTTGCTTTTGAATTCTTCCATTATTATAATTTTCCTTATAAATAAAACTTAATAAGAAGAATAAGAAAAATAAGAAGAAATTATAAGAAATAACTTAATAAGAAAAATAAGAAGAAAATAAGTAGAAAATCTAATTCACAAATTGAAGATGTTTTTGAATAATTTTGGCTGCGGAAGAATGAAAAGTGGGATTTTCTGACCAACAGTGCTGGGCGATAGAGGATTTCTCTGTTTTCTTTTTCGCGACTTACGTCTTATGTTCTTTAACGCGAAATGTTAATACTCTCTTAGTTTTACCAATGTAAATTAAACCGAATTTCCAAGGAATCCTGTAAATACTCCAAGAATTCATATCCGGAAAAATGTTTCTTAAGTGGAAATGGAAGTTTTAGTGATAGACGAAAAAAACCTGAAAGTTAAATTTGTGTAAAATACATGCATTTTATGGCTAATCTATGTAAAGAAAGGAATTTGACAGAAAGAACTCTTATAATCTCCTAAAATGAAAGACTTCCTTTCGATGTGTTGAGATGAGAATTTTACAACGGCTTAGTTATTAGTGTTGGATAAAAACCTCTGTCCATAGCAACTGCTTTTAAGCAATGCAGTTCTTGATCAAGAGCCAAACTGGAGGAGCAAATGCACGGAAAACAGAGCGCTATAATGAAGCAAATTTCTGTCTAGTCGAATCATATGGTTTGAAACATGATGGAAGGCTAACGGATGAAGGTTTAAGGTAAACAGTTGTACTGAAATTGGATATGATATGTGTCTAAAAAATGTCGAGAAACGATCCTATTCCGGATATGAATTCCTGTGTTATTTACAGGATTCCTTGCCAATGTGGTTTAATGCACATTGATCAAACTAAGATAGCCTTAAAATTTCACTTTAAAGAACATGAGGCATACGTTAGGAAAAAGGAAACACAGGAATCCTCTGTTGACCATCACTTTTGGTGATAATACCGTTCACCATTTTGCTGCGGCCAACATTATTCAAAAAATACATTTTCCTTTGGTGAGTTATATTTTCTAGAGGCTTTTCACATTCAAAATGAATTTCAGTTCAAGTTAATGACCCTAATTCCAATCCATCTTTACCCTCAGCTTTTAAGGAAACTATGTTTTAGTGTTCTGCTTTCATCAATAGAAGGCGCCAGAAGCTTCCCCTCTTTCCAATTATTCTTATCTTATGAACACATTTTATTTCGTTCATTAGAACTTAGGCAGATGAAGAAGTTGTTTCTGTTTTTAAACCATCGAAACTAATCCTGCAAGTTTTAGAAACTTTACGCTGGTTCCTTTTGTTTAACTACTGTAATATTCGTTATTCGGCATGTTATTTTAACCTAAGCATTCTCTTTTTGGAATTTAAAGTACAAGAAGTATATGCTCAAATTTTACTGGTTAGAATACTATCCATGTTTCCACAATTTAAATTTTGCTTCACCTTATTAAAATGAAAGCAAAATACTAAAATAAATTATTGAAAGCTTTACAGATCTTCTGTATATAAATTTCCAAATATCAGTAATTTATACATACCTATGCATTCTGATGGTGAATAATTTCCATATTCGGGTGGGCACCTACATAGCGTCTCCCCATATTCAGATAGAATACAATATCCTCTCTTACAAACACATTCTGTAAATTAAAATGGACATTTATTTAAAAATATATAGATTAAAGAGCAATGCATAAACACTCTTTATTGTGAAGCATAACTCTTTTTAACTTTTAAACAAAATTATTAAATTACAGAATAAATAAAATCAGCGAAATAACTGAATGTAGCAAAATAATATATGCCAGCACTATCTTAGGTTTTAACAGAAAATCTTTTATGGAATAAAAATAGATCACACCAAATCTATATCATTATTATAGAAAATTTTATGTATTTTCTCGTTTGTGGAAAAAATACTTCCGATTTGAAGTGATTTTTCTCCAATTGCTAGGCATTATTTTGTTTTGATTTTAGTATTTTCGTTTACTGTTTTTGTTTTCTTTCGATGATAGATTTGCTAATCCAAGGACTATTTATAGTGTATGGCGAAATGTCGTTTTTTTGGAAATCACTTGCGTGCTTATTGTTCATAACTTATGAAATGCTGGCTGGTGTTACCAATGGAGACACATCTATATGAACACCTAAGTAGAGAAACTATGCATGAAATATTTCCTAAAAAATCTGCAATAATCTTTGCTAATGTTCTTATTTAAGGATTAATGTGAAGTGAATAGTCGTTAAAACAAAGAATAATACTTTTAATTAATGAATACTGTGCATTTTTTTAATTAAAGGTAGTTAACAATGCACTTACCTCAATTCCCTCCCGCGTTTCGACGTAGAGAATTCTGCGCAGCTACTGCCTAGGATCTGTATCTAGGCTGTCTCAGCCACGGAGGTATACAAGCAACGAACCTGGTGCTTCTGAAGGCCCCAGAAAGATGGCTTATCGGTCGGCCTGTGAATCTTAAATCCTAGAACTTAAGATTCTACTAGCCAGGAGTGGTGTCCCAGGTTTGCTGTGTAATGTACTTTAGCGACGGGCAACCCGTATGATTGGCAGGTGGCAAATTGTAACGACCAGTGTCGGCTTATGACGATGGCGTCAATCCTCTCCAAGGGGTGAGGACAGAGATTGAACCCCTGGGCTTGGTTTTGCAGTTGGATTGGCCGCGTAGTATCGTTAAGTCGACGGAACGTTGTATGCCATACTTTTCCTTGTCTTTCCTCAATTTTGCTGTAGAAATTTAATAAACTTCCTAAACAGCATATTGGCATTCATTTAGAATTTCATACTCACTACTGTGTTCAATTAATTTTTGCATAATCTAACAGCTAAATAAACTTTAGTTCACCGAAGCTATATTTTAACCACTCATTTGGGGTAAAAGATCTCAGAACTGTACCGGAGGGTTTTAGGCTACGTTCACACGTTGGTTTTTCGGTCATAAGGGATATAAGCGGGGTTCTTTGTAAGGCAAACAGACCTTGCTACGTCACAAAGAATTTTTTACGGATTTTACTTACAAGTTCCAGTTTTGGAACTTTATGCCAAATTGATAAGGTTTGGTTTGGTTTATTTGATTATATGAATACATTCGAGGGCAATCTGCCTAAGTAAGGGGATGTGTCTGTAGATGAGTTTCTGAGGGAAACTGGCTTGCATATACGTTACGAGAGGGGAAAACCACGAAAATATCCATGCAGCCAACCTCTTCGCCGGGATTTTAACCCCGGAATGAACCACCAATATTCAGAGACTTTACTCTTCGGCCTCTCCAACTTCGTTTAAGAATCGATGAATGACAGCAAAGTATGCACGAAATGATTTCCAGTTAAGGTTTTCCTGAATAAACTACACATTTACGCATGCCCAACCTTAATTTTCCTGATTGGCTACGGTTTTAATCCTATTGAATAGGTCTGAAATTATTTCATGATTTTTATGCCTTAAACCACAAACTTTACAATCGAAACTTCTTCATCTGTACGATGACCAAAACAACTAGATCATTTACTTTGAAGTTGAATCCAGAAAAAAAACGGTTAAAGGCGTAAGATTTAGTGTTTGTGTATTTTAAACGTTCTGTAAAACTGCGGTCATATATTGAATATTTACAGTTGCGTTATATCTAGACTGTACAGTTTTATTGAGAAATACATTTGGTACTAGAAAGCGTGTTTCTGCGTCTTTATGTTCACAGTGGAAGGGCCAATCTCATCCAAAGGAAATGAATGAGTTACGTAATTGATTTAACATATCTAATACACTATAATTCAGAGCACTACTTCTGAATTGCATGCATTATTCTATGCCAGTTTTCAAAAGGGCTTGAGCCAGTAAATCACTCCATAGTAATATGTTGACTTTTTATCTTTTGCAGTAGTTTATCTGAATATGTAACTTTAATGGTGTACATCAGAGATTCTCAAACAGAAGAGAATTTCATAGTTCCAGGGAATGTTGTTTGCCTTTTACTTACCTTTTAAATATTTAGTTTTATTTCATAAATATAGAAACAACTTATATTCAAGTTGTGGTACTTACTAAGAGGTTCTATATTTTTTCCTAACACAATAAAAAGTAAATATTTTTCGTGTCATGATCGTTTAGCAATGATGACAGGGGTGCATGGAGCAGAAAAGGTTGAGAATCCCAGTTGAATACGGAACAAGTTTTTTTATTATTATTAGAAAATCAAACACCAAAAACCAGAGGTAATTTTTAAGAATTCGCAGTACTAGTTTCGAAGATTTGACTTCAGAACCTTCTTCTCCAGCTGCTAGAGTGAAAATGACAAAAATCGACCTTGTGCTCACGTAATACCAGCAAACCCAACAGATTGGAAAATTCGAGAAATTTCCAACAAAGAACGAAAACATAGCTGCTGGCGCCATTTTGTTGATGGTGAAACAAGCTAACTATGAAGTAATTTCTTTAAAAGTTGAAGTTTAATTCGGATTGAAGTTTGGATGATTAACTGGAACTGAAAGATTTTTATGAATTTGAAACGCCTCTAAGAATTATAGTTCGTCAACGGAACATGTTTTCTAATAATTTTAGCTACTACTACTCCAACGTTTTAAAGATTATTGCTGATTACTGTTGTTCGATCACCTAATAATTGCCATTCGGCATGTTATATAAGTCCTTTTTGTCCTTTACGCTGTATATATCAAATTTCGTGAAGATTGGAAGAATATCATGTTCTTTCTTTGCACAAATACAGACTAATTTTTGCTTAAAAATAACTTATTTATCACTTACTCATTTCGCAATTCTTTCCAAAATACCCGGTCTTGCACTCGCATTTATAAGTCCCCATGTGTAGATTGCATTCACCATCGTTCTGACAAGGTCCCGAGCTGCATGGGTCTAGAATTGATTAGGAATAGTAAAATTTGTAAATGTGTCAAATGTGTCAGTACTTATATCATTTCAGTATAGAGTATTTACCTATTAATGCAAAAACGTCGGAGAAAGAAATAAAAATAATTTTAAATTTCAAACGATTGTTCATTACATAACTATTATTACATACAAAGAAATTTAATTTGCTTTTTGTTAAAATTTTTTTTTCAGAAATCAATCGATAAACTATTACATACGAATGGTTTGATTACATTTTATTCTACTAAAAATTTCACGGTCATACTTTTAGGGGTGAAGAAAAAAGCATATCTTTTTACTTTATGCTATTTTGTGTGAAAAATACTATATTCTTGCAGAAGTTTTATCGAAATTTCTTTCATTTCTTGTCAATGCAACAACATCATATTTAAAAATTTTTAAAGCAAAATAAATCACGGTTTTTGTGCAGAAAAAACTTAAAACTTAAAAAGAAAACAAAAGGTGCGCATACAAGATTGGCAAAATTGTGGTTAAAGCTAAAGAAATAAGCAAAAATGATTGTTGGAGATTGGCTCATTCTGAAAATTTTCGAATACAACTATGGTAGTTACCACTAATAAGTAAATAAATAATAAATTCTTCCATATGAAAGTGTGTACATTTCCCGTGAATTTAACAAAAATTTAGTTAATTTCTTTCTCTTTCCTAATATTAATTACAATTCCTACAATCATACGGAAAACAATTTTTGACTTAAATATTTGACTGTTTGGTCAAATTGTGAGTTTGCGTTTATTTTTTACTTTTGTTTTATTCTTAGGTATTGAGTTTTTATTATTTGGATGTCTACTTGCATCATCAGTCTTATCAAAGATAACCTATGAAATGACTAATTAAAACACAATAACACGCCGAACAAATATTAATTCAGAAGTCAAACAACAAAAATCAGCGTTTTAAAATTTTCACAGGACCAGTTTCGATGGTTTTACCGAACCACCATCTTCAGCTGCAAAAGCGCAAATGAACGAGATAGAATAAAATAATTAGATAAGGTAAGAAAGCGTGGATAGGAGAAAAGCTAGTGGCGCCATCTGTTGATGAAACCAGAACTAAAGAAATTATGTTTTAGTTCTGGTTTCATCAACAGATGGCGCCATTAGCTTATCTCCTGTCCAGGCTTTCTTATCTTATCTAATCATTTTATCCTATCTCGTTCAATTGCACTTTTGCAGTCCCAGGATGAGTTTTACGATTTATGCAAATAAGGTAGAAACAAGCATTTAAGCTGAATATTATTACTTCATTAGGAGAGCGTGTTCTGCCTTTCGGTCACGGCGTTGCTATTAGTTAAAGGTTGCTATTCTACGGCCGTACTTAATACGTGCTTGCTAGTATACGGCGGTAATCCTTTTTAGCTGGGAATTAATTTTATTTAGCTTTAGATAATCTTACATTTTCTATTTTGTATATATAATATATATATATATATAACAATTTATATAACTGTTATAAAATTAAAATATGCCTTACAAAGTTTTCTATGGAATAAAACACTTACTATAAATAACTACTATATTGTATTTTGTCGTAATAAAATACACTGCAGTAATACAATCTGATATTTTTGCTAATTTATAAAGAATTTTATTCTATAAATGTTTAAATTCTCAGGTTTCCAAAATATCAAGATCTGGAAATAATTTACTTGGTTATCACGAAGTTAATTAAAGTTATACATCTGAGGGAAGAGATCACTTTATAATGCAATCTGGTTCATATTTTCGTTACACACGAAGAATATGAAAACATTCATGCTATTAGATCGTTAGCTGTGTTTAAAATTGGAGTAGAACAACCTGAGTTCAGAAGCTGCCACTAGACAATCCTTAAATTTCAAGAAATGATAAAGAAAAAAGAAGTTAGTTTTTTAAGATATTTTTCTGTAAAAAGTATTAGTAGATGTTAACATACCATCGGGTTTTATGGTTGAATTCACATCTGAATTTTCCAAAGATTGAGACCAATTCCCGCTTCTCCTGAAGATGTTAAAGACATTGCCAATTAGTGATGTGGTATTTGAGTCGTTCTCTCGTGCGGTAATTACAATGAAATGAAACCCACAAAGGAATATTTCGAAAATAATACGACCTATTACAATTTTTAAATTTTGCAATGCGTTTCTAAAACAATTGTAGACGCGAGTATATATTCAACGGATAAAGTGTTCGATGCCCTTCGCTTTTAAAACAAGATAATAGTCTGGGATTGTAGAGGAATATTGCGTTATTCTAAATTTGTATTGTGTTTTATCAGCATCTTGATAAATCTTACTCTTTTTTTTACTATTTCTATGGCATAAGAGAAAGATGCAATCAAAGGAATACACATGATGTTTGCTGTCTTTTATTGTGTTATAATATTATTTGCATAATAGAAAATTCATACGTAATATTTACTACTGAACATCATTACTGTGAAATAACTAATTTCAAAGTTCATACTAGATTATGAGGTAGGTGACTGTAGGTGTATAGGTAACATTACAGAACATTTCAACCAATATTGTATCAATCACAAAACTGTATAAGAGTAGTTATCATAGTGTAACATAAAAACAAAATATGTAAGCAATTCTAAATTTCAGGAAGTTTGCGTTGTGAAAAACCAAAACCCATTCTATGTCTAAGGTCCAGTGTAAGGAAATAAATACAATAATTACAACAGGATAAATAAAATCAAACTAACGTTTATTTTTGGTGGAAAAATATTAAGTTACAATTCTGAAGAGAGTCATGACACTCACTATTTACGTTACAATTATTACGTGGAGGCTGGATATTGAGCGTGGTGCCTGGATATTGAGCATAGCTGAAGAACACAAAATATAAATATACCTTTAAAAAACAAACAGGGTTGGTGGGGCCCTCATAAAGGAAATCACACAAAAATCTTGAGACTTAAGAAGTAGTAGGACTTAGGCATCTTTACAGACATTTTGGCATATCTGTTGGAAGGAAAAGATAGAAGTTAGCGTAACAAAAATAATCAAGCCATGATAACAACAACGACGAGGTCTTGCTCCGATCTTCCGCTCAAACAGCAATTCCGTCAGGAAAGTTCGATGTGGTTAATCCTCTATAGACTATTTCTGAGGGGATCACTTTATCTTCCCTTCTCAGCTTAGCATATGGAGTATGATGTATTTTTTCCCGAAACTCTCGGGGTCTGCCAGGCAGAAGATAGAAGAAGGTCTCATCTTGTCGCTGCAGCTGCGTCAAGCCTCAGAAAAAAATGTGTCAACGTCAGTCCATTCCTCCTCTCTTCCCGAAAACACTGAGCAGCCACTTTAATAGCTGGCGCGTTTTTTGAAAACTTGGTGTAGATGTTGATCAGCAAACCAACAAAGCCAAAACAGCAACCCAACGCTAGGAATCTTCACGGGAAGGGGTTTCCCGACTACCAGACGAGCCGTTTCTCGCTATTCCATCATTTAACTTCCAAGGTCACACCAATGTGTCACCAGATCTGCAGACGAAAAACAAGGGGGGGGAAGAAACTAGCCTCGCTCGAGGGTCCCAGTCGATAATGCCGATCTTTTAACTCAACGAATATTTTCCCCCACTATAAGTATGCTGTAGAACATCTCCATGCTTGCTTGTCCAGCAAAACTGGGTCCTCTTTTCGTGAAACATCATATGGTATATCCATCCAGCACTTCGCCCCTCACCTGTGTTGTTTCGCTTGGGAAAAGGAATTTTGGGGTGCAGTAAAACCGCTGATAAGAGTTTCCCAGAAAGAAATCCAAGCCGAGGGCAAGAGGTGAAAAATCTCTGAACCAAGTTAATACAAAAATGACTGGGAAATTAACAAATGAAACTACTAATTACACAACATTATAATTCATAATAAAAATGTCAACACTGTAATAATTGTTTCTTCAGCCACAATTAAAGTATACACACATATTATCCAAATTGAAATACAAATACAAAAAAAAATGTATCCTACCGCCAGTCAGAAAATATGTATTCGTTTAACTTTAAAAAAAAGAGGGATACAAATTAAATTACTTAAGGTAAAGAAAAAAAATTAACATACCAAAAGTGCAACAGCAAGGCTTTAAAAACAATTAGAGTTAAAAGTTAAACAAACGTAAGGGTCAAAACAACAAGTTACAAAGACCAAAAATCTTAAGTCCCTAAACTCAAATTAAAATTAAACAACTTCAACTCAAGAAAACGCTTAAAGCAACCTAACCAAAATTTAAAGTTGTAGAGTTGCGCGCCTCCAACCTGCACGCAACCAAGAGGTGACTGTTGAAACTGGAAAATAGACAGAGTCTTGCTAAGGGTTTAAGACCCTTTTTATTCAACTTAAGAAATTACAATTGCGTACTCTTGACGCTCACAAACTACGCCGACCCGGCGGTAAAATAAAAATAAGAACCTGAAAAGAAATAATAACAAGACTCTAACTACGAGGCTCTCTAAACGTAACTAACCTCACCGCGTTTTACAATACCGCTTCTAATTCAGCAAACTTTGAATATCACGTTGAACGATTAACAATTCTCCGAGGCAAGCACACAGGCCGAAACGCGGGGTTCTTCAATTTCTGGCTAACTACCTCCGCGCTCGTGAAGTAAGAACAGCACATCTCGAACTCGTTTCCTTTCTATTTAACTCAGAATACTTCCGCTGATAATTTGAATCCTTGCGCGTTCTACTAAAATTTACATACTCTGGCATTGGCAGTTCTAGGGGAAAGTAAGGCTTGACAGGAAAGATAGTTTAAACTTAAAATAAATGTTAGTTAAAATAAATATAAACCCTAAAAAGTTTACAAAAGTTACAATTTAAACTTACAACCAAATTTAAACAACAACAACAAAAAAAAATTAGAACTTCAATTACAGATCAAAACTGAAATAATAATCAAAACAACTTGAGCTTGAAACTAAACGATTAATACATAACAATTGTGAAAATAGGTGTTAAATCAAGGATTTTTTTACGTATCATGCAATTTGAATTTCAGAGTTACCAACACTTTAATAGATGTTACAAAGTTGCCACACATTTAGATTGGTGTAAACTACGTGCATCATTTAAAGCCTGATACATTTAGCATTTATTATTTCTTTTAAGAAACTAAGAAATACATATAATCAATTATGATTTTATTTCAGTCACAATATACATGTAGAATTTTACTTAATTCACAGCATGAGAGCACGAAGTAATATTTAAATGCTTTATTTAATAGAAAGAAATAAAAGTAAATAAGAAAAAGTAAATAAAGATGAAGTTAACGGTATGCAGGATTAACATAATGATGTAGTACTTTTACACCTAAAGGTATAACATCAAAAGCACAATCTAAGTTCATAAACTCTTGAAGACGTGTGAGCCGTCTGCTCACGTCTGCCCTCCACTCTCGACCAAGTCTCAGCGCTGTCTGGGATGATTCTTACTGCGCTGGGTGATGCTATACTGATGACGTCATAATCCTGGTATTCTAATTCAGCATTGGACGTTGATGACTCCCACAGCTTCGGCCAGCCTGAAGAGGCATCGTCCTCGATGTCTGTTGAATGGACATCACTATCATGTACCTGCAAAGATAATAAAAAAAAAAAAAGAAAAGAAAAAGAAAAAAAAAGAGTATCAGGTCCTTAGGCTTTGAGCTGATACAAACATCAAATCAATTTGACCATGGCTTCATATGGTCAGCCGCAGTAGATGTCAAATTTGGTACTTCATGGCATCCTACTTTCTCGACTTCATATCTGTCATTTGGTCTTACAGCTATGATTTTATACGGTCCATGAAATTTAGGTCGTAGTTTCAAACCAGTCCCATATTGAGTTCTTTGAATGGCTACCAAGTCGCCAATCTTGTATAGTTTCGGTTTCTTACGTTTCTTGTTGAATTCGATTCGTTTCTTGTTGAACGATTCTCTTCTTGAATCTTCAAAATGTTGTTTTTAGCATCTTCTCTCATTTCATCACGTTCTTGTATCAATTGTTTTAGATATTCTTCATTCAATATCTCACTAATTCTCAAATCTTCTTTGTTCTTCATTTTCGTGCCTATGAGAAGCTCAAACGGTGAATATTTTGTACTTCTCGTAGTTGTACTGTTGATTATCCTCTGGACATCTGAAACATACTTAAACCATTTCGTTGAATCTTCATGTGATAATTTTGACAAAACAGGAATCAAAATTCTATGAATTCGCTCAATTTGTCCGTTACCTATTGGAATACCGGTAGTAATTTTGACATGTTTTATACCTTCTTCAGTACAATAAGCTGAAAATTCTTTCGATGTAAAGGCACTACCTCGATATGAAATGATTCTGGCTGGATTTCCAAATACAGTCTGTTGTTGCTTCAATTTTGAAATAACTTCTTGCGTAGTTGGTGATTTCACTGGATAGAACCAAGTAAATTTCGTAAAAGCGTCGACAACAGTTAGAATGTGTTGGTATCTCTTGTTCGTTGATGGAAGAGGTCCAATAAAGTCGATATGATACGTACTCAAAGGAACGTTTTCTTTTGGTACAGGATGAAGAAATCCTTCTGCTTTTCCTTGCTTCTTGTTGTACAGTATACATTCTATACAGTTAGCAATTACTTTTTCAACTTTACATTTCAGTCTGGGAATACAGAATTCTTGCTCTACGGCATTCACAGTTTTATCTACAGCAAAGTGACCTTTTTTATGTACCTTCTGTATGATTTCATTCTGTAGGGATTCTGGCACTACTAGAAGATCTTTACCATTTTCAGATTTGTACAAAATATCATTTCTCACGAAGAATCCATTTTCTTCTCCCTTCTCAACTAAATTCTTGATCAGTTTCACATGCTCATCTTCATTCTGTTGTTGTACTAACCGAATCTTCTCAGTTACATCGGATGTGTATGATGTTAACATTAAAGCATTTCTACTTAAAGCATCAGCATGTTTCATTTGGCTTCCTGAGCGATGTACAATTTTATAATCAAATTCTTCAATAAACATTGCCCATCTTGCAATTTTAGGAGTTAAATCATTTTTATCTAAAGTTTTCTGAAAAGCACTACAATCAGTTACAATTTTGAATTTAGTCCCTAACAAATAGTTTCGAAATTTCTTCAGAGCTTCTATTACTGTAAGGGCTTCTAATTCGTAACTACAGAGTTTCTCTTGCTGCGGTGAAGTCTTCTTACTCATATAATGGATTGGGTGATAATTACCATCATCAGACAATTGGAGTAATACCGCACCAAAGCCTTGACTACTAGCATCAGTATGGGGTTCTAATGGATATCCTTGCCTAAATATGTGTAGAACAGGTGCTTGAGAGAGAATTTCTTTCAATCTGCAAAAAGCTTCCTGTTGTTCGGAATCGAACTCAAAACCAATACCTTTTCTAAGTAAGTCACTAAGAGGTTTAGCTATTTTAGCATACCGAGGAATGAATTTACGAAAATATCCCGTTAGTCCTAAAAAGCTTTGTAGTTGTTTACAGTTACGCGGTTGTGGAAAGTTTCGAATAGCAACAGTTTTGGAAGGCGATGGTCGAATAGTTCCGTTTTCAATTATATGTCCCAAAAATTCAATTTTACGTTTTAAGAATTAGCACTTTTTGAAATTTATTTGTAACCCATACTCCGAAGCAGTTTTGAGTAATCTTTCTAATTTGTCTAAACATTCAACTTCATCATTAGCCGGTATGACTATATCATCCATATAAATAATTAGTACACCTTCATTTAACAAGTCACGAAATACTGAATAAATATATCTTTGAAAAACATTTGGACTAATACATAAACCAAAAGGAGCTTTAAGAAATTCGTAGATACCATTATGTGTTACAAATGCGGTATATTTGGTGCAATTTTCGTCTATGTCTACATGGAAAAAGCCATTTTTCAAATCTAGTGTCGTGAAGACTTTTGACTGTTCTAGACGATCTAGTACTTCCTAAATTAAAGGCAGTGGAAATTTGTCTTTAATAATCTTCTTATTTAATTTCCGATAATCTATACATAAACGTTTCGAATTATTACGCTTGTTACACAAAACAATAGGCGCCGAATAATTAGAATTGCTAGGTTTTATTATGCCCTCTTTCAACCATTCCTTAATTTGATCGTCAACAAATTTTTGTTCCGCAAAAGACATGTATCTTCTATTTTGACAGACAGGAATATCATCGCATAAATTTATTTGCATCTTGAAGTCAGATTGTCTATTTTTCCGAGGCTGGTACGAATTAATTAAATTACACAGTCTTTCTTTATGTTCTGCATTCGAAATATGCGATAAATCAATCTCGTTGACAGAAATAGCATTCACCAGATGTGAAAGGTAATTAAACGTCGATCCACTTCCGCTTTCGGGACTTTTGTTTACATTAACAGAGACGCCAGACGATTGCGAAGGATCATAAACATTCTTCAATGAGACAGCAATATTCAAATTTCCCATAACGCAACGAACGTTAGAATTTCGAAATGACTCAGCAGTTATCAAGTTTACATTACTTTTATTCCGATGAGAAATTATTTGAAGGCCATTCTCGGTAAAAGAGAAGTTAAACTGACTCAATACATCCAAACCTAATACAATTTGATTACATAATGACTTAACAACATAAATTTTCCTACGAAGTAAAAAACCATCAATTAAAATATTAGAAATGAAAAAGCCGATGGGGTATGTTTGCTTTGATTCAATTCCGTTTAATATGATATCGCTACAATTTAAATTAGGAGAACCAATCTGCTTGTGTAACTCTACGCTGCATATCGTTACATCTGAACCAGTGTCAACTAGACTATCAACTAAATGATTATTTATTTCTACAGTCTTCATAATTCTATCCTTGTCACAAATTCGTTGAATTAAAGCTGCTTGTTTCTCGGGGGTCTGCTCTGGACAGTTCGTTGAATAATGCCCGAACTTCTTACATTTTATACATTTTACACCCTTTGATTTGTTTACACAATGCCTTGAATAATGCCCAAATTCCTGGCAATTAAAAAATTTGACCTTATTAACGTTAGATTGATTTCGGTTTAATGACGAAAGCTTACTTCTATCTTTAACTTGAGTGTCTACTTTCGGTTTCGGATTTTTAAACTTATCATTGTCCGATCTCATTTTATCATAAATTTTAAGCCTTTGTTTAAATTCAGCTATTGTTTCGCAACCATATAGTATAGTTTTCCTCACTACAGAATCGGGAATACCATCAATAACATATTTAATTAATGAAGCATCTTCAATGTTACCTCGCGAACACATTTCTTTCATTTTCAAAAAATACTCATCTAAAGATTCATTAGGCATTAATTTACGTTTACATAACATTTCATGCAACTCAGCAGAATTAAAAGCTTTACCATATTCAGATTTCAAAAGCTTTTTTAACTTACACCAGTCATTAACTTTTGGTTCACTCTGAATAAATAGTTTCGCTTTACCTTTTAATGATCTTTTAGCAAAAACTAATTTATGCAAATCACTTAATTTCAAAAAATTTATAACATCTTCAAATTCATCAATCCATTTATCAACATTTTCATATGCATTACCAGAAAAAGGATTAACAATACTTTCAATATCAGAAAAACTAAGATGAGGTTTAAAATGATCTTGAATTGGAAGCTGCATACTGTTATTTACTTGAGACTCGTTAAAACCAGGATTGTCTCTTTGATTATCATCAAGCATTACTTCAGAAATTTTATTAATAGTTTTATCTTCAATATCAGTAATTTCTTCATGCAAGATATTTTCAAATAATACAGATAAATCACATAGGAAAGAGACAATTCGGGTTACGACTTCCGTTTTTGAACCTTCTGAATTTATGCACAATACATTGCAAACTTTAATTAACTCATTCAAAGTAAAACTATTCTGCACTGCATCTATTTTCTTATTAAATTCTTCAGAATCTGATTTAAATATAAAGCCAGAAAATTCACGTAATCTTTCCCGGTTATTTCGATCTCCATCAGTATTAAAAATAAGCTTATGCAAACTTTTGATTTCAGAACTTTTACTGTTCTTTAAAGCTGCTTCCAATTCTGGAATTTCTACTAACTTCATATTGGAAAGAAAGTTTTGTTCTCACCCGACAGATGATCGTCGTCAATTGGGTAATCCACACTTTATACGAGTAATCCAATAAATCGAATAACTTTCATACAGTAGTTCAAAGGACAGTTCTACTACTCGCACATTTTGGAATTCGAGGCCGCACGGTTGGTCGCCATATTTTTTTGTAGAATTTTACTTAATTCACAGCATGAGAGCACGAAGTAATATTTAAATGCTTTATTTAATAGAAAGAAATAAAAGTAAATAAGAAAAAGTAAATAAAGATGAAGTTAACGGTATGCAGGATTAACATAATGATGTAGTACTTTTACACCTAAAGGTATAACATCAAAAGCACAATCTAAGTTCATAAACTCTTGAAGACGTGTGAGCCGTCTGCTCACGTCTGCCCTCCACTCTCGACCAAGTCTCAGCGCTGTCTGGGATGATTCTTACTGCGCTGGGTGATGCTATACTGACGACGTCATAATCCTGGTATTCTAATTCAGCATTGGACGTTGATGACTCCCACATACATAACATTGATAATAGCAGCAGACATTATATTTAGATAGAACATTAAAGAACTAAATCTAAAATTTCTGCTAATGTCACAAAAGATTGATTTAAAATTCTATTGAGTGTAGTTATTTATGGATATTATGTACTACTGGACATACAGACACACACGGACGTACTGTTCGGAAGGTATTTGGGCACAGAATATACAAGTAGGTAGGGTGAAATAAAATCTTTAAAAGTAAGTATTTTTTGGCATTCATTTCATCAAAAGTAAGCTTCTACGACATCGTGCACGTAGTTTCATTAGAAATAGAGCTGTAAGTCTGAAATTGATTAATCATATCTTGCGTTGTTGTGACTTACCTCACTTGTCTGACAGTAACATCAGAACAAGCCGTCGAAATTCGTCGTGGCAAGGAGTAAGGAGTAAGATGGCGCCTGTCGCTGGCTAGAGCCTTAAGCTGCGTACAGCTAACTGTACGACTTCGCTGAGTTGCTCTCCAAATCTGATGGAGAACACCCTGGGAGGACGTGTCGGAGGAGCCCCCACCAACCTCGCGAGAGGATTTTAGGCTCTCCATGTATTTCGAGTGCTCCCATGCCCCAAGGACACTCTACATTTGCAAACATGCATGCCCTCTCCGGGACTCAAACGCAGGTCCTTCGGCATCTCAGTAAGCTCCCCTAACCACTATACCGTCTGGGCGGCTAATCGTATAAGACTTGACTTAAGGCGGCTAGTCGTTTAAGACTTGACTTAAGTCAAAGCCACAAGTAACGAATTGTCACTAGTTCGGGTGTGATCAACCAAATATGAAATTCTACAGAGAATTGATTAGCCTCCAAAGTGGATTCAGAATAATTGGGAGTTACGTTTTAGGCATATTCGTTTTAACAATGAAATAATTACATAGTTATACACTAATACCACCTGAGTACTATTGTAGGCGCAGAGCTTTATAAATTAGACTCATCAGGACTACAGAACTTCTGTTATAGTTATAGAACTCACGACAGTAGCTCCTTAATATTTCCTACTCAAAGTAGCTTATGCATTTCTCACAGAATAAAACAAATAAACTGCTAACTTAGAAACTGCGTATTTTGAAGATACGCTTGAAATTTTCCGAACTCAAAGAAATCTAAAGCCACTATGTGATTAATAACACGCCCTGTTATTGAAACAAGGTCAATAATTTCAATAGCAGGTTCAATATTCGTAACAAGTTTAGGCTCTTCCCAGACGCTGAAGACGCAACGGAAGTACTATCTGTCATCCACGGGTATAGACTTAAGCCATGTCTAAATCTCGCCATTTTGGACAATCCCAACTTCTCATTTTAAGTAAACCTGGACAACATATTGTTATACAGCATCAAGCTGTATAACAATAAACCTTGGATTCGCTCTTTTGGAACTTGGATGGTTCCTTGAGCAGTGGAATGTACTTTTCTTCGTAATAAACCAAGTGAAGTCCTTTCTCTTCCTCGTTAGATGGTAGTTGCTCTTGACTAAATTAGAAGTCAGGCAAGTCATACAAAAACAATATTTGTACTACAGCGACCAAATTCTGAAAGACTGAAGAAAGGGAGTTTCAGCTAGCTGAACATGCTGGTGTTTGTGAAGCCTTCGATAATCAGAAGCTTTACTTAATAGATTACTCAAAAGGCTAATGCTTAGTGGTAGCATGATAGTTTCTTCTTGTAATTAATTATAAATAACGAGCTGTGTTGTCATTATGCTCAGGTAACATTGTAAAATGGATGATTAAGTATTCTCATGCAATTCTATATTCTCGAGATCAAGCCTTCGAGAATATTCTGCTCTCTTTAGACTTCAAGCTCTGTTTGATTAGCTTCGAGTTCCACTACAGCTAAAAATATAAAATGCATACCTGAATTTTAATTCCTTACGCACATAATTAAAGAGAAAAGCTATGAAGATGTTTGCTTGGAAATAAGAATAAGAATTAATAATTTGTACATGCGTTTATGTATGCATATGAAATCAATACAGGTCTGTGAGCTTTAAAGTTCTCCGGACAGATGTCATGATTGTATAAATATATATTTCGAAACAAATCTATTAGTTTGATTCGAAAATAGGCAACTTCAAATTTGTCTTTCGTACCAAGGTTTATTTTTCAGCTTTATGTCTCGAACACGTGACTTAAGAACTATATTAGATTTATATATAACATTTGTTCTAACATAGGTATTTTGACAAAAAATGGGTTCTTTTTTCTGAAATGACATATCGAGTTTTTCCCATATTTCGATTCTATGAATAAAACTATGCCCAAATATTAAATTTTGGTAGGAATACCAAAATTTAATATTTGGACATATAAATAGATACACATAAATTAAAAAAAAATATTTGGCACAATTTTTTCACTTTGTGCCAAGAATAATTCACTTGGCGAAATTTTTAATTTATAGTAGACTATTTTCCTTTCTCTTTTCTTTCACAGCGGAAAAAATAATTCATTCTTTCAAATAATTTTTTTAAAAAGCATTACATTTGGTGTTATTATCGCTTATAACAAACATGCCAATATATAACTTCACATATAATCTTGGGTAATGTTGAATAAAAAAATCTATTTTTTGCCTATATGGCTAGAAATACAGTTACTTTAAGGTGATGGTAAAAATTTTATAGGTTACTGTTCAAAAATATTTTCGAAAATTTTGTTAAAAATTACTAAAAATACAAATTTTAAAAATAAATGAAAAAATATCTCCGAAATTTATTTGGATTTAATCTTGATTTAGCGAATTATGCGAAAGAAGGAATCAAGTAAGTTTAATGAAAAAGAAATATTAATAAATATGTACCAGCTTGAATTAATATTGGGCAGCTAAAATTTTATGTCATTTCAGAAAAGTTCAATTTTGTGACAGAATATCTATGTGAGAAAAACTGCTATGTATAAATCTAATTCATATCCTAAGTCACGCTTTCGAGACATGAAAAACGCAAGTTAAATTTCGCCAATCAGCCCAGTAGAATCGGAAATACACAACTGCCCCTTTTTTTGTTCCACTGTTATATACTTTAACAACAAAAAGGAAAATAGAAAGACATAATTTAACACTTTCCTTTGAACGGAGAACATTCTTCATTGCATTTCTTTGTAAAAGTAATGTAAGACTATGGCTAATGTTTGGAATTAGAAATGAATGAAGGTAAAGAAGTAAATTTATTTTCCTGTTCTACAATTAAACTTGACATTAAAACGCAAAAATTGTTAAAACAAATGAAAAATAAAGTAATCAATAAAGGTACAATGAAGATCAGATCTTCTTGTTGATTTCAAATACATATAGATCGTAAACTGTTCACTTATCTTTTATTTTTTACTGAGATCATACATCCTTAATTAATTAATTAATTACTTTCTTATTTAGTTCATTTTAATTACATTTTAAATTTTCTGTTATTATGATTTTTTCTTAATTTGATGTTTATTTTGATTTATTTTTGCTTGGAAATGAAAATAAGAATAAGACAGAAATCTTAATTTCTTGAAATTATGGCGTACACAAATCAACTTAGATCTGTGACTTTTATCTTCGGATAGCGTTACGATGGCATAAATACATATTTCGGAACAAAGCTATTACTTTGATTTTAAATAACCAACTTCAAACTTCCTCTTAAAGTTTATTTTTCAACTTTGTACATACTTTAATCGCAAAGAGTAAAACCAAAGAGATGCAATTCAACACTTTTCTTTGAAAAGTAGAGCTTTCTTCATATTACCTTTCTTTGTAAAAATTACGTTAGGTTAATGCTTATGAGGCTAATGCGTGGAATGTATGTGTAAAATAAAAATATAAATGAGGAAGAAGTAACATTGTTTTCCTGTTATACAACTACACCTTGACATTAAAATGTAAAAATTCAAAAGCAAAACAAAGCTACCATAAAATGTAAAATAATTTGAGATCATATATTCTTGTGAATTTTCACTGCGCATAAATCGTAAACTAATCACTTAGCTACAATAATCACAGAGAGCTGAATTTTTTTCCCTCTCTGAGAGAATATGTTCTTAGTTAAAATAAATTTTAAACCAATTCTATTATTTGGAATATTTGTGAGTGTTTATTTTAGACATTGAAAATAACAAATTTTACTGCCTTAAATGCACCTGAAAATCCAAATATAGAAAAGAAAAGAATAATATCTCAGTCTTTCTTTTAAAATACAAAGGAGATTTCAGTTAAAATACAGTGAAACCTCGGACACTTGACTCTATTCAGAACTGTGTTTTGATACCTAAGATAGAGTTTTCGAGTTATTATAAAATATTTGACAAAGATAACTGAAGTTCGAATTCTTATATTATTCATGATTGCTGAGGATGTACCTGATGTTTCTTGAGGATCACTTTCTCCAGCTTTGTGTCTATTCTGTCTTTTATATAGCCTCGAATTTATTTTCTATTATGCAAGTAATTTCTCTTTCTTTTTCAACTGACATGCTTCAACCTTTTTTTGAACTGATTTAAAGGTCACTTTCTCTTTCTTAAGCCGCTTCCATCTCTTCCTTAACAGATTCTTGGCCCATTTCAGCACTTCTATGAATGCAACAAAACCTGCCACGAGTTGCATTAGTAGCTCCTAACAGGCATTCACTTTCACTTCTAACATAAAAAATTGTTGCATGCGTACAGCTTAGTAGTAGATTAAGTGAGAATAGAATTAATGAGACCATGAAAAATTTATTTTAACGAAAGGAACACTTCACAATCCTTCACAGTTAACCATACTTCATGGTTTCCACAAAAATACTCATACAACTCTTCAGCGTATCATAGAGTACTAACAGTAATTCGATTTCGAGCTACTAAAAACGCTAAACACAATGCAATGAAAAGCGAACCTAAACAGCAAAACTAGCAGATATCTCAATTCTCCGAATTCAAATCTGAACTGACAACTACTTACAGCAGATGCTGTCTGCGGTCTTATACTGTTTTCACCCTACCGCAAAAAATCTCAAATAAATTCCATTTTTGAAAATTACTGGAAGGCATATACGGTTGACGTTCTATTTGCATATAGTAATCAATTGCATTTATTCAGTTATAATACTTTTACAGTTATACAGGGACCAGAAAAAATGTCGCCAACCAGTCGCCTAGCTAGGCGACTTTTGGCGATTTTTTGCCAACTTTTGCGAAAAAAATTAGTTGCCAAAACCATCTCCATCTTGGCGATATCTCGCCAATTTTGAGTGATAGCGGTTTGCGTAATGTTAACCAGACTTGCTCCTGTATTCTTCTCTTTAGGCTCTCATGTTACATTATACAAAAATATAGTAATTTCACAAAAATTATTTATATAACAAAATTCGTAAAATTATATGTATATACAGCTTAAATGTAATTATGTGAAAATTTTAATTGCATAGATAATGAAATGTTGCATGTCGTCGATGTTTTATCCGTAATGAAAGGCAAATAAGCATCCGAGGCAGATTTAATAGTCATTTATATTCTGGTAAACCTCCTGCGGCCACAAATGTGCCTTTTCAAGAACATTTACATTTTGGATATAGCCCTATGGTAAAAAGAGAAACAGCAAGCAGTTGTCGATCTAGGTCGAAGTGCAGAAAGAAGTGTCTTGCGTCCAGTATGAATTCTTTACTCAGAATTAGTCATTTTCGTTTACCAATGCTGTAAAATTATTATTGGCTGTTTCAGTTCCATTTATGTGACCAGCATTATATAAGACTCATATGATATGGATTAAAGCTCGAAATGACGCAGTGAAGAAAAAGGTACTATTATTTTTGTAAGAGACAGAAAATATCCAAATTAAAATTAAGTATTAAAATACTGTTGCTAATTTAAATTATAATATATATTTACATATTCTTCTATCTTTCTTACATATCTTTCATTCAAATAGAAAATGGCTTGACGTTAGAGAAGCCTCTTTAGGGGAAGAGTGTTAAGTAGAAGCAAATGAAGTGAAATTTAAATCATAAAATTTTGACCAATATAATTAATTAAATAATTGTAAGGTATATTTTTTTAATATCAAATGTTTTAAAAATAAATGCAGTTTTAGAGTCTTATTAAATGTTTCAGTATTTAAGTCCAAAAAGCTTTCTGTTTTGAGCCCACACTTCTTTAAGGAAGGATTTTTTTTTCTTGCGGAGTGTCATATATAAAAGATTTTACATACCCATTACTTATTCTAATTAACAGTAATACACATAAAGATTTGTGACACTAATTATGAGATTGATGAATTATATTTTTATATATTAAATATAGTAATATTGTAGGAAATATGGTTTTACTGTTATTATTTTTTGCTATGGAAATCCTTATTTTACCAAACTGCATGCCCCGCAGTAGCATACATTTCTCTCAACAGCGTATACCTATTTGAGCTAACTAGTGTGTTTTTTTGCACTAGTGTCAAAGGTATGCTATGTCAATAACTTGTAGAGGTCTCCGCTCCTTCTACAAAGTTCGCTTGTGAACTGCACTAATACATTCCATAATAAAAAACACATACAATAATAATATATATATATATATAAAGTTTACACTCTATCATGAAATGACAGCCTTCAACATTATCTTATTTAGGGAGAGCGAAAGGAACAATTAATAATAGGCATCTACTTCTGAACTAGTACTTCCTCAATATACTTTTCACTTAACATAAAATTATCAAAAATTTTAACATTCATTTACCATAATTTCGCATTATTTATCTGCATTACTTTCGCTTTTTGCTTGCATTACTCATAATCAGTTTTACAATAATTATTCAATTTTAACCTTATTGATACTTTTATATTCATTATAATAATATTTACTATCAAAATACTAAATATTTTCTGTATTATACTCGAGAACACTGGTTTACATTAATTTTCTTTCCCAGGATTGAAACTTATTTCACAGATTTTTTTATATTCATTTCATTATCAGAATAATTATTGAATTTTAGCATTAATTCAAATAATTGTAAAATAACACAAAAATATGGTGATTAATCACATTTTAATTTAATAATCTTCACTAAAAATATTAATTCTTTACTTAGTCAATTCAATAATGATTACTTAAAATCTTATTTCTAGAGGCATAAAATATTTTATCTTTCATTTTCATGAATCAGTGTTATACTTCAAATCTAATGTATAAAAAAGCAGTATTACGTGTTTGAATTTAAAAATAACATTAATTAATTAGTTCACAGTTAGGAATAAAAATAAACATACTCTGTTAGCGAAACGTATATAATAAAATGCACCAACAAAATGGATAAATGCTCAACCATTAATTGAAAATATCCAAATATTTGCGTTTTCATTTTTCAACATTTTGTTTTGTGTTTTCTCAAAACAATAGAATAAAATTGTAAAAATTTTAATTAAAACATTTCATGCAAAATTTTAAATTCATTGCAGGAGCATTACTTTTGTTTCACTGACGAAACAGCAATTTAATACTGAGAGAAAATAATTATAGATAAAACATCTATAAGGCTACATCAGAAACGAAAGCGGCTGATAAGCATTTCCCCCAGTACAAGATATATGGAGCAAATAACACCATATTTGATGACCTCTGCTAATTTTTTATACCAAAATGGAACTGTGTGAAAGTATCTCACATACAGTATTTTTAAGTATAAAAGTATCTTACAAGTGAATGCACTTCTTACAAATACTGGAATGATGAATCATTTTCAGTTGATTTGAAACATTCTTATTGAGTTTCAAACACTGGTGTTAAATGTTCATCTAAAGTGTCTTTTCCTCACTAGAGGGAGCCAGGAGTTTCATTTGTGAGAAATTAAAACCTTGTGTTTTTTTTTTTTTTTTTTTTTTTTTATAAACAGTAGAAAGTTCGGTTTTCGAATCCGTGTGATGGACGGATAAATTGTTTCGTACAGCCATAAGAGAAAAAGAGAGGCTGTACAAGAAAATGTATATAAATATTAATTTTTCCTTTTGAATGTTTTATGTAAATAAAATGTGATGTCAAGAAATTCAATTGTGGTTTTTCTGTAAAGAAGATTGCCAGCTGAAACATCATGTCAGATTCAACAATTTATCAGAACAGGTAAATGGATTTTCTTCTTGTTTTTTTAAATCAGTTATATAAATAGAACCTGCATATGTCAGTAGATTCTGACAACATCGATCAACAGTAGTTGATTAATTACGTAATATAATAACTAATTTATTGCAAAGGACTAACTTAACCACAGATGATATTACAGTACTTTTATTTTTCTTAGACACTGGAAGAACACGAGCAAGACTTAGGTGTGAACTCAGAAATAAGAAAAAGGATTGCAGAAATTTACATGAAAATTTTTGCTGAAACAGAAATTTCCCCGAAGGTTGACTGTCGACAAGTTGTAATGAAGCAGAGTTAGATGCAATGATTTATGAATTTTGATGTAAGGAATCAAAATTTCTAAATCATTTCTGTTTAGATCAAATCATCTCCTAAATCCCTAAGCCATCTCTGTTCCTAAATCATCTGTAGATCTCTAATGAACATCAAACTGGCAGCCACGATAGATTAAATAGTCATTTATGTTTGGGTAAAAATTTTTTTGTAAAAACAAATTGGTACCCTACTCTTGCCTTTTCAAGTACATTTATGTTTTTGATCACTTTGCGGTAAAAATAGAAGCAGCAGCATATCTTGCAGAAAGCGCCTTGTGTTCAGGATGAAATTTTAATTCAAGATGAGTTACTTTCGGATTTCAATGGATTTGATTGGATAATCCACTATAAACCATATGACACAGTTAATCATGCTTTACAATTATTATTAGCTGCTGTAATTAGTAAGGCTTAAAATGATGCAATGCACAAAAAGGTATTGCTATTTTTAGAATAGAGAGAGAAAATAACCAAATTAAACTTTAAAGGATCAATGGTAATTTAAATTAAATTTATATTTACACATCTTTTGTCTTTCTTACGCATGTAAATATTTAATTATAATGTAAATTTTGTTTAAGGTTATCAATGGATTACACTATGATTTAGTTTCGATTAAAAGTCAAAGCAGAAATAAAGAATTACTATGTACATATTATTTCGATTAAAGAGCAGAATTCCATAAAATAGCAAAATTAGGGTTCTTATTTTCACAAATTACGTAGAAAAGTGTCATGTCGTAAGGTTTCATTTTTGGAAATACAAAGGAAAACAATAAACAAGTTGAAAAAATGTTGAAAGGCATCATCTGCAAAGTTTATTTAATATTAGCGCACAAAAAATGAAAGTTTTGCTCAGTTATAAAATACTTTCAGACATATCATGAGAATGTGACAAGCATCACTGAATGAAATCAAATATTCCTCTCCTTTCTAATGCATCTGATGAGAGTTGTGTTTATTTCCTAGAGTTAGAAAGAAACGCAATTAGTATACATGAGAATTTATATAAACACTCTATAGTTATATAATAATAAATATGTATAATTTTAATGCAGGAAGGCATTTATTTCATAACTCCTACATAATAAAATGGGAATTAATAATTAAATATAAAAATGTCATTTATATAAAAGAAAATAAATAGGGCCAAGTAAATATTAATGTGCAAATCTTGTAACCAACAATTTTCATGTCTATAAAATTATTTGAATTTAGAAGCTAAAATTAAAATTCAAGATTCGAAACAATTTCAAGTTATAAATTGCTAGATTAACTAAACATGCTACTTGTCATTGACGTAATTTGTTTCAGTAAATGTGCTATAATATAAAAATTTGTTTCAGTAAATGTGCTATAATATAATATAAAAATATTACCATAACTTCAAGTGGATTTTATAATTATGTTTATTGTAAATGTCGGAAATTGGGAGTTTCAAAACCAATTTATAAAAATATGAAGGAAAATCTTTAAGTTTCCAATACTAGAGCATCCAAAGAAAAAAAAATACTGCTAAACTAAAAAAAAAAAAAAAAAATAATAAATAAATAAATAAAAATGATAATAATAATAAAAAAAAATCACATTCTTGCCTCATTGTATTGTTCTTGGTGTATATAAAAGCACACATTTTATCCTCCTGGTCTTAAAAGAATTAGTATAATTAATTTATTATTAAGAAAATTTGGCTATTAATTTAGAAAAAGTCGCGGTAGCGGAAAAGTTAAATTAAGAAATAATTATATTAGTTTTATACACTGGTTATCATTAATTAAGGAAAAATCACACAATCGTGATTATTCAAAAAGTTGCATGAAGAATTTAAAGAAACTGGCCCTCAATACACAACACATAGTAAGGTATAAAATAACATGAAAAGAAATTAACAGACAATTATGGTGTTATAGAAATTAACAGACACTTATGGTGTTATAGAAATTAACAGACAATTATGGTGCTATAGAAATTTACAGACAATTATGGTGTTATAGAAATTAACACATGTAAGAAATGAACAAATCGGATGCGTCAATTAGTATAGGGAAATTACCTTCACTATGGAGTATGAGCTCCTCTAGAAGCAATACGACACGATGAATGATACTGTCAATTATGCGATCTATTAGTTCAGTAGGAAATGACAGCCATTGCTCTTGAAAACGTGATAAAGAAGAGAAAGAAAGCGAAAGAGGAGGATTGAGAGTAGCTATATCTTCCCGGTGCCAGTCATGCACGAAGTAATCATGTCCGGTGATGGAGACAACCATTCTATGCGCTGAACTGTTTGCTTTTTAATTATCATCCACGATGCGAGACCTACGAGATCTAACTGTGTCGTGTTTTAGCATGAAATCATTAATAAGAAATAAGGCCGCACATGAGCATCAAGGATGTTATCTGTATAGACCTGCAAATTCGCAGTTCCATATGGAAAGGCATGGAGGTTTCTGTGTCCACCAAAAGAGATACTAATCCAAATGCTGACACTGCCTCCTCCGTATGTATCTCTTTCACCGTTGTTTGATGGATGATAACGGGTTCCACATTCTCTCCAAATCAAGCAACGCGTACTATTACTTTGGAGGTTAAACCTAAACTCCTCCGTAAAAGAGAACAGCCCTCCATTAATGGAGCCACCCAAATCGAATGTTGCTGGACACGTCGACATGTTGACGTGTCCAACTCAAACGTTCCTCTATGACGTGAGCAGCACATAAAGGGCTGGTCGCCTCACGTGCAGACCTTCTTCGTAAAACCTTCTACTCGCTGTTGACTTTGTCACCAACATTCTGGTGGCTGCTGCAGGGGAGAGGATCTGACATGAGGAGGAGTTGCGGTTTTGTTCCTTCACACACATAAAAACAAATATTGGTGATCATCGTAGTCTTTGCCCATCCTTGGCTGAACCTCTTTGATGCTGAAACTGTAGCATCATCCATGGTCATCAAAATTAGCAAACCACTGCTGGTGTGAGGAATATATTGTTTTCTGTGTTAACTGGAATTTAAGACAAGTTTTTTTCGTTTATCACGTTTAACCGGGTAATTTCAGTACATTGATACTAATATATATTTTTTAAATGAATTTTTATTTCCGTTATAAATGATTATATATTGTCTTATGCTTAATATATTGTTTTCTGTGCTAATTTGAATTTAATACAAATTTATTTTTGTATATCACGTGTTTAACCGGTTAGTTTTACATCTACATGCTTATTATCTGTGAATTTTTACTACCCATATGCTAATATATTGTTTTGTCTGCTATCTTGAATTTACATACACTAAAATTCACGTTAACAAAATATCACGTTTACGGTTCGGCTCATCATCAATGAACCGCGAGCTTGGCGAGTAAAAATGCAACGGCGCCAACGGGTTCTTTCCCGAAGCGCCAACGGGTTCTCTGCGGATGAAAACCCCATGATATTTTTATCGACGATCATATTGCCATCAAATCGAATGCTTTCACTTGAAAATCAATGTCTTTTACATTTAATGTTTTACTTGAAGCACTTGTATTTAGTTCTGAATGTACAGGGAAACTATTACCATGTGTAGCCACAGTTTCACTAGTTGCAACATGGTTTGGAGAAGAAATTGCAAATCCATTATTTAATTCATTACAAACTGTCGATTTATCATTTGTAATGAATTAGTTTCCATGAAATCGCCGCTTTCTTGAACGCTTTCCGGAAGCACGTTTGGAAGCATTATCAGCCATTGTACCGAGGAGTGCACAGTTCGATAATAACAGTAGTAAAAATGATCATAAGTGTTGGAAATAACAAGTAGAATGATATAAATTACTATCAAAATATAATCACGCATAAGCAAAATAGAATCATAAAATAGAACGCAACGACGGTTACGAATGTAAACAAACTACCAAAGAGTTGAGAGTGCTACTCCATAAAGAGATTATCAAAAAATAAATCATTAGGCTTGCCACATAACACTTCGAGTAGAAATTCCTGACGCTTCTTGGTCGGACCTTTAAACCTTGTTTACATTAGTCAGCTGATACATTTCCCTTCATAACTCGTGAAATTGTGCGAATATTCGCTCCGGGTTTTTTTTAAACTGCCCAGAAAGAGCCAGGCTATGAAATATATTTTTTTCAAAAAATCGAAAGTTTTGATGGTTTAAGGGAGTTATGACCCCTTAAATTAATTTTACTTAAAATTCATAGATGATTCATTGAAAGCGTAACATGAGTCCATAATATGGAAGGCACCTCTTGCTTAACATGAACTACAGAAACCGCAGAAATATATACTTACTTACTTCTTGCATAACATGAACGTAAAAAGGCAGATTCCGAAAAGGATCGAAACCAATATAGCTCCAAGAAGTACAGAAATAACGATATTCTCTTTCTTGCCTTCTGCAATGGAAAATATAGTACAGTTAGTCCACTACACACAAAATTAAAGACTTAATCTGGCAAAAGATTGTTTAAATAAAGTGCACACATATTTATAATTGCGGGAAAGATTTAAAATAATTATACCAAATAAGCCGCTCAACCTATACCAAATTTCATTTTGCCGAATCATAAAGGTGTTCAAAGTTAAGGTTATTTTGACAGTTCACAGATTATCACCACAGTTAAGGAATCTGTTTCTGGACTAAGTTGATATTATGCGACATAAATGTGCTCGAAATTATGAGAGCAGAAATCTCTAAAACTAGATCTTGTAAGGTCGAATATAGAACGAGTCTGAATGGAAATATGGTGTACCCTAATACTTAAAACCATCTCAGAGAAATTACATAATATTGGAAATAAGGCACTTTAGCAGTTCCTGTGAGAATCGGTCTCACACCTGCAGCAGTACTGCTTTTAGGTCCTGAACAGTTTTGAAAGGAGCAAGGGAAGTTACAGTTGCACTCCCAAGAGTATCGTAAGTATACACTAGGAGGTTTAGGTCTGGAAATGTAGCTGGCAAATTCATTCGGATGCTATCTTTATGTGCCAAACAAATCGCCCACCAGATTAACCCAATGTGAACGAGAGTTGTCGTCCACAAAAATGAACTGAAGTTCTATTACAAGTCTAACTGGAAAAATGGTGCCCGCTTAATACTTTACACCTTCTGACAGAAATAACATAATATTGCAGAAAAGACACTTTGTCAGTTCCTGTGAGAATCGGTCTCACACCTGCAGAATGCTAGCTGCTTTCAGGCTGCGAACTGTTTTTAAGGGGCAAAGGGAGATAAAGTTGTTATGTTATATATATGTTAAGTATATACTAAGAGGTTATAAGTATATACTAGTATATACTAAGTAATATACATAATAAATAGTATATACTAGTATATATAGTAATAATAATATATAGTAAGTATATACTAAGAGGTGGAAATGTAGCTGGCAAATTCATTCGGATGCTATCTTCATGCGTCAAAAAAAAAAAAAAAAAAAAAAAAATCACCCAACAGGTTAACCCTATGTAAACGAGAGTTGTTGTCCATAAAAATGAACTGAAGTTCTATTTCACTCATGAAATGGCAGATAACAGCGTAGAAGTACCGTGTAAGTTTTAGTAGACTTTTCACACGCTCTCAGTGTACTCATTTTACTGATACAACAGGAATCTACCAGATACTGTGGATACAGCCGATTGTGAGATAGTGGCACACGTATTTCGGGCAATATGTGTGACACTATCTCACAATCAGCTGTATCCAGCGTATCAGATATACAAGTAAAAAGATCCAGGAAGTAGAAAAATAGCAAGACAGTAACTTTATAATACTGCGCAAGAAAACTTCATATGTGATTTAATTCGAAGACCTGAGTGGCCGTAGCATCAATGCATCACTTGCGCTTTCTGTGTGTTCTGTTATATTCAGCTTTGATGCAAGCTTTGATTGAGATGAAACTTCGATTAAAATTATGTATGTTTTTACTGCAGATTCTGACTGAGATGTTGTAAAGAATACTTTCAGTAATAATATTTGTACCATTAGTCTAAAGATCTGAAAAGGATAATCATCACTTTTTTTATTCAGATGTGATTTCAATTAACTTCCTGAAAACATCCCTAACAATTCTCTATGAGATGTATATATTATATATATATATGTGCTGTTATAGCATACTTTATTTGTTGCGTTTTTTTATGATAAATAGCCAATTGTCCAAACAAATCATAGAAAAGTACATAATACTTAAATGTCACAAACTATATATACATTTTTCATTTGTTTAGTAATTAAATAAAATTTATTCTTTACGTAGAAAATAAAGATTGTAATAAACTATTGATGTTCTTAAAATGTCAGTATTTGCAATTTCAGTTTATATTAATATTAAGCTACTCTATTGCATATTTTATATTTTTGTTAGAACTATTAATCTAACAACGCACTTACAAAAATTATTTACGGTATATAATTGTTTTCTATTAAATCTACTAAATTACAGATTTTGCTCAGTTTAATTGAAACATATAGAATTCATACATAAATAATCCGTTTCAAGTACATACCTTCGCACTTTCCATTATTGTAAGTGTATCCATCTAAACATACACATCTCTTATGTCCATCGTTGTTGAAAAAACAGAACGAATGAGATCCACAGGAACACTCTGAAAACAAAGAATTAGAATAAATACGGTTATAAATTCAATAAATGTGTCTTCTTTCAAGTTTCAACAATATTTCATTTACTGCCTACTTATATCTCTATTGAAACGTTTTATGCGAAATGGCTTTTGAAAATAAACGTTTCTTCAAGAGCAATATCAATGTATCAATATCCATGCGTATTTCAGTACTATAGGGCCATTTAAATAATTAAAATCTATAATGTGAAATACTTTCCCTGATGACAACAATAGTGTTTTTAAAGTGATATTACTGATCGGAAGAAGATTAAACCACGGAAAGATGGCTCTAATGGCATAAAAATGCAGTGTATCAAGCATAAGCGATACTACATTATCAATGAAAACAATTTGTTTTCATTGTATAACGGTAGTCTTAAAAAACAAGAGAGACTACCATTATGCAAACAAGAGTACAACAAGAAGAGTACATCCAAATGAAAGACACTGAAACGAGGAAGCATTCCTTTCTGAATCCGACAGACGTAAGCAGCATATGTTACTATAGGACACACGACAAATCCTTCATAATTGATTTAAATTAAATTAAAATCATTATTATATCAAATTCGTCGTGTTTCATTTATTAGCACAGTTGTGCTGCTCTTTATATATATTCCAATAATTATAAAAGTATTTTCGAACTCTGACACTAAATTTAAGTTCATATTGATATAAAAAGCTAAAAAAAGTACATGCAAAAAATTAAAATAATTGTAAAAACAAAAAATTTAAAAAATTTTATAGACACAAAAAATAAAAAAAAATCAAATGACACTAAAACATATTAAAATATTGCATGTTCTTTAGAGAATCAGGAAGGTAAACATTTAACCCTGAAAATACATAAAATTAAACATTTTTAATATATATATATAAAATCCTCCGTTATAGTTAAGATTCTTTCTCTAATTTATATACAATTTTAATTCACATCAAAATTTTAATAAATTTTGTAATAATGAATAATGAATGAATTTTGAACAATGAACAAAATACTACAAGATATGTAATATTTTGTTCAAAAATTATATTATTTTTATTATAATTATATTGTTTTATATTTACAAAAGATTAAAGGCTTTTTATTCAGACCAAACTACGAATAGAATATCATCACATCTTACAGATAAATCTAAAATACCAGATAAATTATAGTCTCATTCGTCATAATCTTTTACACCTACAGTTATTTCTAAATATTCATTATTGTATTTTGAAAGCACTTGAACTTATTTTGAACAGATGAAGAGTCCTCAGATTCACTAAAATATATCGGAGAATATAAAAAAGCACGTACAAATTTTGAAATTCAACTTCCGTTTCAGAGAAATAGAATTGAAAATATGATATATACTAACGAAAAGAATAATTTTGAAGGAGTGTTAAAGATTTAAAACTGATGTTAAGTCATTATAAATTGAAAATAAAGCAAAGATTATGTCTGAAGTCTTTAAAATGGAAGAAAAGAAATAAAAATTTACTAAAGTCATTTCCGAGTCTCAATAAACTTCTTGATATGGTATAACATCTACTTCAAATGATGTTTTAAACTTATATATTTCCTTTCAATATGTTGAAAGAGAAAACAATGCAACACAAAATAATATGATATCTGATAATTTAGATATCCTGATTATTATTTAATGGTTAATGAGAAAGAATATCATAATACAAATTATAAAAGGATTTTACTAAAAAATATAACAACAATAGATTATACACATCTTTCTTGAAAGAAGGATTGAATTCTATTAATTATGGAACATAATGCATAATAGATCTCTTAAAATTTAAAAATTTCTATTCTACTTTTATTATGATCACTCTAACCATGAAAATTATAACTACATTATGGCTACTGTAATCAAATTTAATTGGTTATTAAATAAGTCGTTAATTAAAGTCATTAATTAATTCTCAAAAAGAATATAGATTTGACTTTATTTTATTAGAGTAAAAGAAATGCATTTTAAATACAGCAACCGGAAAAGTTAGTATGATAGAAATTGTAAAATTATCAACATAATGAATGGCCACTTGTTACCACCCTTTGATGATGAAATGAAAGAAGACCTATAGGTTCTCCTGGTACTGGACCTATAGATTGGCCTAGTACTGGTTTGAAATCAATGAATGATGGAAATTATGATATCCAGAATCAAATTTTAAAATATTGTTTAATTCCTATAGATAATCTTAACGCTACTTATAAATAATTTGCTTAGAAAATAAATATTTTTAATTAAAAAATTATTAGATGAATAAAATAGGAAATCAGGTTGCAGGGTTAAAATAGGAAATCATAGTTTGAAAAATTTTGCTCAATAAAATGCAAGACATTTACATCCACAGAAGGAACAATTAAAGAAAACTTTTTTGATAATCGAATAAATGAATTATACTGGAATTTTAAAAAGAAATTAGGAGATAAATATTTAAATATTAAATATGTTGTAGATGCAAAAAGGGAAATAATAGAAATGTAACAAATCGTAAAAAGACCAATTTTTTTCACCAAAATATGTTCATGATTTCGTACCCTTAATTCGAATATGTTTTAATATGTATGTAATTCTAAAATATGTTTATGAGTAATTTAAATTCTACTATGAATACTGAATCTAATAAATCGAGTACTATTCATATTTTCAAAATAAACGAATAATTTTAATAGATGAATCTATTTAAATCATATTTTTCTTTTGAAAATTTCATTTTAGATTCTGTTGAAGTTCGTATAAAAACTAACAGAAACAAATATGAATTTGATGCAAGTGTAAATAAAAACATCATTAGATCCTTAGAAACAGATTTTGTGCAATCGAAAATTTATTTTCCCCCTGTAATCAGTGCAGTTGCCATGGCAAGTAAACTTAAACGCGAACAATTTTTTACCTTTTTTTGTAAGACACGGATTTTTACTTCATTGTTGTAATACAATAATTATGGAAGATACAATAATTGAGGAAATATCAACAATTTAAAAGTTTTATAAGTGCGGCTTAAAATTGCTTTTTTAATAGTTTTAACTGTACTTGGCGTTTCATGTTTTTCTATATCTTTCAACGTTTAATGAAAATATTTTGAATATTTATGTATTTTTGGCTTGCGGCGAAGTAGAACTGAATTAATTAGTAGTGCATGCGCATTACGTAAGCGGCGCTGGAATCGTCTGTGGTAAACTGTTTTTTTTTATTTGTTCCAATTATTTCATACATCTTTTTACATTTATTATAGTATTTGAATAGAACTTGTGGTAATTCTTCAAGATGATATAAATTTTGCGTACTGCGAGTTATAAAATGTAACGCTGTTAAGTGAACCTAGCGCCGAAGTGTCGCTATGGAAAATAAATACAGTGAAATGTAAAGAATGCAGTTTTTCTATTGAAGTTTATGCGCGATTGACAAAGTAGATTTAATTCAAAAGTCGTTAACTGTTAATTTAATATATTTAAATGGTTGCAGGAAAATTGCGTTTAATTTAATATTCCGTACAAATAAGCGTTTAATTTAATATTCCGTAATAATACCGTACAAAGAAGTCATGTGGTGTACACATCAGATATTTTTCAAGTGAAAGCTGACATTAATTTTTTAAATATCGATTATACAACCTGCAGTAAGAAAAGAAAATTTCTGGTTTATTCTGATAGAATTCATTCCAGCAAATCCGTTTTATTAAAATAAATTACCCTGGAAATCACTTTTGACTGTGTTTCCGAATATTTGTGTAATGAAAATTAACATCTCAAATTTAAGAATTATTCTTTGTTTAAATATTTTGTTTTTATAAGTGAAACATTTTGCAGCAATAAGCTCTAATTTAAAGACAGAAATTTCCACGTCATACAACCTGTAATATCATGCCATTATGCAAAAAATAACTTTCAAATATAAATTTTTTCTGTAACTGAAAATGAGATTTCACTGACGCAAATTATAAGTCTATAGCTTCATCGGAAAATGTGTTGCATAGTTTCATGAAAAACAGTCAACAGGTCATTTTATAAAAATATCTTGATTTTCTAACTATCGCAGATTTTATGTCTCAGTATAATCATATAAAAGGTAAGCATTTTTTTAAGTTGAGCACTTAAATTATCGTGCATCAGTTAATTAGTAAATGGGATGAAAAAATATTTCTACCTTTGCATAATCCTTCAAATTCGGCAAAACCATCTCGACACTCGCATATCTTTTTTCCATTAATGGCCAAAGAGCATTCGCCATTTGGACCACAGCTGCAACCTGTGACTGGGAAAACAAAACGTATAAAAGAAAAGAAAATGCATATATCAGCTTTCATAACAATGTTTGTAGGTGAAAAAATATTATTTTTATGTTTACATCACTACAAAAGGTGAAATAAATACAGTGTTAGCCAAAATTGTCGACACGTTTGGAAATTTTTATGTTTTTGAACTTTGTATGCTTATAGAAAACATCACGTTTCACAAAATGCAAACTTGTATATATAATTTAAAGAGAATTTATTACTGAATGCAATACAAACACAAATTTCAATTATTTGCAATACAAAAAATGTTAAACGATAATAGTTATCGATATATATTAGATAGTGATGATTGCAGTGAATTATCAGTACTGAGTAGGCTACCCTTTATTTTTGATTACAGCTTCACATCGACGTTTAATTGAGCTGTCAAGAGTTTTAAGCTCTTCTTTCGTTATTACATGATGCCAGGAAACAATTATAGCCTCAATTAGTTCCCTTTTATTTGATGGGCGCCTCATTCGGACAAGTGTTTTCAAACGGTGCCGCAAATTTTTGATAGGATTGAGGTCAGGACTGTTTCCTGGCCATGACAACAATTTAATGCTCTTTGTACGAAACCACTGTTTCGATATTTTAGCCGTGTAGCAAGGAGCAGAATCCTGCTGAAAAATTAACAAAGCATTGTTGGGAAAGAGATCTCTGATGGAAAGTAGAAGTTTTGGTTCTAGAATAGTGTCAATGTATTTTCTGGCATTCAGTGTCCCATCGATGACATGAAGGCGACCAATACCATCTGCTGACATGCATGACCAAATCATAACACTAACTGGGTTCTTCACAGTTGCTTGAATGCAGTCAGGATGTAGCTCTTCTTCTATTTCACGTCTTACATATTTTCGCCCATCACTACCGAATAACAATATCTTAGTTTCATCACTCCATATAACTTGTGACCACTAACAATCTGTCCAATTTAATGTGTTCCTTTGCCCACTGTAGTCTTTTTTTTCGTTGCTGAAAATTAAGATAAGGCTTTTTTCGTGGAATTCTACCTCTCAGTCCAACATCTGTTAATCTTCTCCTGATTGTTCTTGAACTGACAGAAATACCAGCATCATTCAGATCAATTCTGATGGCCGCTGATGAGATTTTTCTATCTTGGAGACACAGTCGTTTTATTCTTCTGTCATCAATAGATGTGGGGCACCTTTTTCGGCCTTTTCCTTCATTGTTTTCTATAGAATTTCTCTTCTGATATCGTAAATAAAACTTTCGGACTCCAGATGTAGTCACTGAACCACCCACCTGTCTTGCAATTTCGGCATAGGAAGACCACTTTCTCGTAACACAATAATATTACATCTCTTTCTAGGTGTCCAATCTACTCTTTTATTTGATGTCATTGCTTCTTGAGTAAATATTAAACATTTTTACAAAACTTCCTACTTGTAATTTCAGTGTATAAGAAACAGGTCCTCCTTCTACAGAACAAAGCAAAATAATGAATTGTTTCAAGTGTAAACATGATGTCAGCTTCTACTGGCATTTACTAACATTTGAGTGGTTCTCAGAACAAGAACAGTGATTGGCCAGGAAAGCTAGACATTACAAACCACTTCATAACTGTGTTTTTTATTTATATTAAAGTACATATAACATTTTTTTTGTATTACAAATAATTGAATTTTGTGTTTTGTATTGAATTCAGTAATAAATTCGCTTCAAAATGATATTTACAAGTTTGCATTTTGCGAAACGTAACATTTTCTATAAGAATACAAAGTTCAAAAACATAAAAATTTCCAGAAGTGTTCACAATTTTTACCATCACTATATAAGAATTAAATTGTCAATTTTTAGAAAATAAATTAAAAAAACAGCAATGCACACCAAGTACATTTAGTGTTCTGCCTAAAGAATATATCGAATTTTAACATTGACCCGACTATCTATTTTCATAGCAGGAAATGTGAGAAGTCAATTTTGCCATCAATCAGATACGAATTCTGGATCTTGCAATCATAACTAGAATTGCTAATTTCTAACCCTTAAAGGTAGATGTAGTGATACGCCATAATTCTTTAGAAAAGTATTAAGACGGGTAGGCATCCCAAATGCTTACTCCAGTTTTTGTATTGGCATTTCACTTTTACTTTAATTAACAGAACAGAGCATCAAGATGAAATGGGTGTGTTATTATTTTTACGTTACACAGCTGTCTGTTGCTGTATTTATTTACTTTGGGTCTTAATTCCTTTTTTAGTTCAAAGGGACTTTGTTCCTGAAAAAATATTGTTTCCGGTTTGCGATTTTGCGTTGAATCACTATAAATTCCGTTTCGCTTTTCAAACTGTTTCCACCAAATGTCAGAGTCCTGCATTATATTTGAAGAAATCAAATTATGAAAAATCTGCATAAACGTATGTATATTTATCGCATCGCGATAAAACAACGGTACATAGAGCCATCGAATTTTGAATGACGTAATCCTCCTACGAATATGGGTATGTGGAAGATCAAATTTGAAATTTGGAATTTGTTTTATTACCGATTTCATATTTTTAAACTTCATCACTCCATATAACTTATGACCACTAACAATCTGTCCAATTTAATGTGTTCCTTTGCCCACTGTAGTCTTTTTTTTTCGTTGCTGAAAATTAAGATAAGGCTTTTTTCGTGGAATTCTACCTCTCAGTCCAGCATCTGTTAATCTTCTCCTGATTGTTCTCGAACTGACAGAAATAGCAGCTTCATTCAGATCAATTCTGATGGCCGCTGATGAGATTTTTCTATCTTGGAGACACAGTCGTTTTATTCTTCTGTCATCAATAGATGTGGTGCACCTTTTTCGGCCTTTTCCTTCTTTGCTTTCTATTGAATTTCTCTCCTGATATCGTAAACAAAACTTTCGGACTCCAGATGACGGACTCCTACATTTTTGAGTAACAAACTCAGCGATTTGAAAACGAGCAATGGCAACACTCTACGAGGGAAACAAAGAAACCTTTTTATCTCCAACTGGCGCGGAACTGTGCATCGGAAATTCTAAAGATATGCTCATCTTAAAATTATTTTGCGACATTGCTATTGAACTGAATTTTATGGTTTGCGTGCAAAGAATATGATATTTAATAAATAAAGATAACGCACAAAACGTTAAAAAATCGCCCCTCTGGACGTAATTTAAAATCTGAAACCTTTAGATTTTTTTCCTTATTTTTTTATTCACTTAAAATCCTTTTATAATTCAATATTAATTTCAGTATGGATATAACCAAATCTTGCGAGCCATTTAACTTTCATTTCTATAACTACTAAATATTTCCGAATTTTTCTGCAAATTATAACATTAATACTTGAATGTTTTGAATTATATTTTTCATATTGTAAGAAAGAAATTCTCTTCAAATTCGCAGGTATTGCGTGTTAAATTGCTAAGATTCAGCACCTTTACTGTTGAGGCTGTGCTAGGTGAAAACATGTGAAAATGATGATAGTTTTAAGAGTCATCCTGATTCTACTATTGTTACAGGGTAATTCATAACAGGTGATTCATATTCAGGATGAATCGTAATTCCCTCTACGAATTTTGAGGATAGTTTTAGCATAGACCAACAAATCGGATTTCGATGGGAAGATACAGCCGAAAAATCACTCGGATTTGGCAGAAGTAAAAAAATTAAGGACGGATAGAAGACTGCTAGAAGGTACTTAAAAGTAAATACTAGCTTACCAACATGATGGTTAAATTACAGTAAGAGATACAGTAGAAGTGGATTTGAGTTGATCAAATATTCTTTTACCAATGGTAAATCTTACAACGGTGATGCATAAATAATAAATATGAAATTCAGCTATTTTTACATATTTATCTAACTCAGTAACTCTCATATACTCTAGCTCAACGTCAGTATCAGATTAGACGGTCATATCTTAGAAGAGGAGTTTGAGGAAATGTCGGTTGAAATTACCAGCCTACCAGCAATTACCAAGTTCCAAATTACGTTGGCAAGCCGCGAATATCGTACAAATGGTACAACGTCTTCCTGCCCATATAATTAGAAATAACCAGCCTACCAACATAATATTAAGGGCACAGTAAACGTTACACTACAAGTGTATATGAGTTGATCAAAATTTCTAATGGTAAATCTCACAACGGTCAAATTACATAAATATGCAATTTAGCTGTCTTTATAATATTCATCTACCTAAATATATCTCTTATATATAAATCTAATTCCAACCTGAAAATATATTATATCTTATATATTTATCTAATTTCAACCAACCTTAGATTAGACGGGCGTCTAAGGAGAATCTTGTGGGCATGTCGGTTGAAATGCCCAATCAATTTCCGCTAAAATGCACCCTCTGTCGAAACTGTCACGTTTCCAGACACATTGTCTTTACGAAAGTCATTAAGTCATTTCTTGGTGTATTATCATGTGTGTTTCTTCTTCGTTTAATGTTTTTCTACAAGACGTTTTGAATTATATGTACACTACACACACACACACACACACAAAAAAAAAAAAAAAAAAAAAAAAAAAAAAAAAATGGGACAGTTCTATAGCTCTCGTTTTTCTAGGCCGATTGACAAAATTCAACTTGCGTTTTTCATGTCTACAAAGAGTGACTTAGAATATGGATTATATTTATATATAGCATTGTTCCTATATTGGTATTTTGACACAAAGACACACTTTTTTTCTGAAATGACATGGGACGTTTTTTCCATATTTCGATACTATGTCTCAGATTATTTCAAACTGCCACGTTTTTTAAAAATCGCACGAGTAGCTTTAAAATTTAGCGCTCAAAATTTTAGATCTCCAATGTTAATTATATTTGATATATATTTATTAATATATCTTTTTTTATTAAACTTACTTTATTCTTCCTTTCACATTTAGAAATTAATGTTCATTCCAAATAAAATTAGCCCATTCTTTATGATTTATTTCTAAAACTCGTATTTTAAATAACTCTTAAAAATTTTTCAAAAAAACGTTTGAATTATAACCTATAACATTTTTACCATCATCTTAGAGTCGATGTGCTTTTAAGCATACCAGCAAAAAATAGGGTTTTTTATTCAAAATTTCCGAAGACATACGTGAAGTTATATATTGGCGCGTTTTGAAATTGGCCATATTTGTTGAAAGTGACAAAACATCAAATGTAGTTTGAATATTTAGACATAATTTGAGTCATAGAACCGATATATGGAAAAGAATTGGCATGTCATTTCAGAAAAGGTCCAGTTTTTGTGTCGAAACGCTTATGTTAGAATAATGCTACATAAGTCACGCTTTCGAGACATGAAAAGCGGTTTGGTTTTCAAACCTTCCAGATTTGCATACTTGTAACCACAATAAATTTACAATTTCTATCATCAGTTATAAAGGAAATGTAGCTGCTATGAAAAGTATATCTGTCAAAGTCTGCTTGACATTTTCTTGGAATGTTAATGATTTAGAATGATGGAGGAGTTTGATAGTCTAAAACATCTCAGCCACTCCAACAAAACTCACCGTTTTCTTACGTCTATGCTAATTAGTTTATCATGTAGCAAGATAATCTTGAAATATGTATTAATTGCAGCTTAATTGCTGAATTTTGAATTTACATCCTATATGTCTATGAAGGACAGGTCAGTTATAAAGAACAATTTTAAAGGTGTCCAGTTGGAACTTTAAAATCTCAAATTTCAGACTCATGCTGGAAATAAAAATATCCTTTTCCTTTCCACACATTCGATTAGCTAAACTAATAAAATATAAATTTTTATAAAATTACGTCACTAATTTAAAATAACTTAAAATATTAAGAAGAAAAAAACTGTAATCTGTAAACTTCAGATTTTGTCTAATTCTTCAACATGTTTATGCATAAATTTAAGGAAACATTTAAAGTATTTTTTAAAAAATATAGAAGGTAAGATTTTAATGAAATGTGACTTCGGTGTTACATAAATTTTAGACTGACTGTAGAAAAATTTTAAGCTAAGCAGTGACTATATCTTCTTTAGCTTGAAAAAAGGTCCTTCAGAGATAAAAGATGGAGAAAGTGTAATTAATTTCTAAAATGTGTTTTCTTCAAATAGGCAAATTTAAATGGTAGAAAAATTATGATGATTTCATACTGCCATAAATACAGCCAACGATACATTTATGTGCTTAGAAGTAATAAAACAAACAGCAATGTTTTTCTGTTACAAGGACACGAAATTAAAAAAAAATATTCCATGTTTTTTATAAATTCTTTCCTTAAAGAGCTTTACTTATATCTAATACTAAGCACATTGAATTGAAATTTAAAGACATTACAATTGGAATATAATATGATTTTTATATGTTTACAAATGTACATTATTAGATGCAGCTGTTAAAAAGGAAATTTTAAAGCCAATAACATTGTTCATAAAATTTGTTACCTTTACATTCCCCATCCACAAATTTGTATCCTTTCAGACAGGAACATAACTTGTGACCAAATTGACCGAATCTACAGCCAGTATTTGGTCCACAGTAGCACTCTAGAAATAGATAGACGTACACATAATAGCTATCAGATCAGAACTGAATAGAGATACTAGTATAATATAGTATAATTTTGATAATCCGGCAAGATCAAGACAGTTTTGGATTTTAATACATGCCATTTAATTAGACTTTAAAAAGCTACAGAGAAACGTTTTCGTAGACTTCATTTAAGAAATTATTAAAATGAAAATTTAAAAAAGAATTATAAGTCCTTCAGTTTTACAGATGTGCTAAATACAAACAGTTTTCGAAAAATAAACTGTGTGAATAACTTAACTTTCTAATCAATTTACGATTTTTAATTTATTACTTTATTATTTCATTTAAGCTATTTTGCATTAAAATTATGTCGTCTTTTCACCATTCGAATGCTTTTCTACTTCACAAATACAACATTCATTATTTATTGCAGAATAGTCGTTTTACGATGGAATCTCCAACATGTTTAATGGAGTCAAAAGTAATTGGGCAGAGATTGTTTATTGACGAATCCCAGTTATAGTCTAAACTATCAATCTCCACTTGCTTTAGCCTGGAGGAACTGAGAAAGACGCAATTGTTCTTTCCCTAGTCACGAGAGTCCGTAATTCTTCAGAAGTGATTTCATGTTTGGGGATAGAATCATCAACAACATCGAGAGGAGCTGCATACGTAAAGGGACTGTAGCCAACATGGTTGTGTAGACGGGGTCTTTGAATCGATTTAATGTCGTTTAGGAATGATGTTCGTTCAGAAATTTTGCTAATGGATAACAATGATAGGATTTATCAACAATCTTTGGGGTCAAAATTTTGAAAACAGACTTCACTCGAATCAGTCTACTATCATGGTTGAAACCTACTGAATATTGCGGTATACCTTAAGCAACAGCGTTACAATCTGCCAAATGCCTTTATAGACTGTTTGGAATCTGAGCGCGCTGTCATGAAAATGGTATGCTAATCCGTAAGTTGTGACTAGTAGTTTCGTAAATTGTGTAAAATCAAGACACGAGATTTGCTTTTTGTTACAGGTAGCCACATATCATACTGAAGAAAGATTTATAACGAAACAAAAGAACTCACGAATACATCATTTTTAAATTTCTATGAATTAGGGTTATATTTATTAAATCATAAATTAGGGTTATTCTTTATATTAAATTTCCATAAAGTAGGTTACAGTATTTTAAGATTAATTTCTTGGAAAACATAGTAAATAATACTTTTGCACGAACAGGTTTTTAATAATATTTTAATAAATTTCATTTTTATCCGGACCTTTTAATTTTACAACCCGTCTGTAAAGTATTCAAACCGTCTTTGAAACTTAAAAATTTAAACTTCTGAAACAACATTTAATATCCCATTTCAACGCACAAATGGTATTTTATATCATTCTATTTCTTGATTTAAATTTATAAATATGCATTTGGGACAACCACTTGAAGCCAATCTTTCTTGTTGACAGTATTACCTATCATAGCTTTAGGTGTTGAATAACCATGGCTTTCACAGCGTTAATTACTTGATGCGAATAACTTTCTTTGGAAAGAGCACAAAATAGCCTTCCATCCATTGCCTCATTAAAAGTGACATTTCGCATGAAAAAGAATATATCACGTAACAGACGATAATTTATCATTTCAAAGTATAGTTGCAGTTAAAAAAATTCCAAGCAGACCATCCTTTAGAGCAAAGCAAAATAGCCTAAAAGCTGTACGAACAGTGTATTTCAATCAAACTCCATTGAAAATAATCAAACTTAAATATTCAGAATAACTCCGTTTGCAATTTAAAGTAGTAAATGGTTTGTTCACACTTTTGTTAAATTCCCTGAGCTATCGAATTCTTCTATAGCAATTTTAAGCAAATAATATATAATTAAACATGTTAGAAAAGTTAATGTGTTAGCAAGAAAGATAATAAGCTTACAAGATTTTAAAGCGCTTCCCAATTGAATCAATGTTAACATTTTCTTCACGTTATGATGTCATAAAAATGTGATTTCCTCGCTTTCGTGTACGATTCCTTTGAGCAGACGGATCAGTATGTCAAGAAAGTTTGATGAAATGCGGAAACACAATATCAAATGACTAGATACTGAAATTTTGGCACGGGACCTCTTCGAACTCGAATTAAATTTTAACATCACAAAAATTAAGAATTATTATTTCCTTAAATTTCTTTCTTTTATAAATAAAACCTTTGATGTAATTTGTAATTTCGCGCCCTGATGCAATGGTATGAACATAGAATACCTTTCAAGTACATTATATACTCTTCTCGTAACATTAGATATGTGATAACCATATTTTTGCTCGTAACCGTATTTCAAATATTTTCTTCTTGTAACCGAAGCTGAGACACTATTTGGTGTACAAGAGAACCGATTTTTATCAGAAAATGTTTATACAATTTGATGAGAAATAGCCAAATGGAGATTTAAACCAAGGTTTTTATTGCTAAACACTCGCATGATTTTTGTGAAATTTCTCTGAATAGTAATATAAAAGGTATACTTTTTTCAAAGTTAAGCACGAAAATTATAATATAAGTATCTGTTAATTATTAAAAGGATGCAGAATTTATTATTACCTTTGCATAATCCTTCAGATTCGGCAAAACCATCTTGACACTCGCATATCTTTTTTCCATTAATGTCGAAAGAGCATTTCCCATTTGGACCACAGCTGCAATCTAGGAATGGCGAAACGAAACGTATAAGATAAAAAATAATACATATATCAGTTTTGATCGCAGTGTTTGGAAGTAGAGAATTGTATGTTTATACTACCACAAAAAATCCAGGAAGTATATAAAAAATTAAACTTTAGATTTTTACAAAATAAGTGAAAAAATGTCTTGAACAGCGTGGACTAACTACATTTCAAGCTCTCGATGAAGAATTTTTCGAACTGTAACATTGAGGAGACTAACTAATTTGCATACCAGGAAATTTGAGAAGTCAACTGTGCCTTAAATGCGAAACGAATTTTGGATCTTTCAATCATTAACTAGGATTGTTGATTCCTAACTAATAAAACTGTGTAATGAGGACCACCATAATTCTTTAGATGAACATTATGATAAGTTACAATTTCTATTTTTCAGTTTTTCCAAGTGAAGTTTTCTGATTTTTAAATGCTGAATTATTAATTCAGAACTACGGAAAATTAACTAACATTCCATTTACCAGCCCATATGCTGATCCCAATCTGCGTATTGCCATTTTATTTTAAGTCTAATTTAGAGACCTGAGCGTAAAGATGAAGAGGGTTTATTATTATTTTCCAGTTAACTGCCAGTTGCTGCATTCATTTTTACTTCCTTGTACGAAGTAAAAAGGAAGTATTGTAATCGCGAAAGGTTTCAGGCAGCATATTTCACCGAAAATATCAATTTTGACCACTATCGAATGCAATTTAACGATGTTTTTGCGTGATATTTGTACGTAAGGACAGAATAAAAGACTCGTTTCCACCAGAAAAGCTATAAAACTGCTTTAAAATGAATTCTGAAGAGAATTTTTCGTGGCGTCTGTACGAACGTATGTACGTACGTATCTCGCATAACTCAAAAACGAGTAGCCTCAGAAAGTTCAAGTTTTGTATATAGAACTGCTATAACATGTGGATGTGCACCTCGTATTTTGGTTGCAATCGGCCGCACCAAACGTATATAAATATATTTGTATATATATATATCCAATCTGTTACCCGGCTCAGTGATCTCAGTTTCTTTACTCTTACATGTTTGTAAATTGTACAATTTTTGCTTTAAAATGATTGAATTATGTTGTTCTTATCTTCCGGTGAAGGATTTTATGCCTTTAGTAAATCTGTATGCAATATTTTTTTTAGAAAACAAAACAATTTTAAAGTTGTTTAAGTGCCGCTAAGCCTTGAAACTTGGCGTGGATTTGTTGCCAATCTAGAGAAACTTAACTTCGCAAAAACAAAGATAAAACGCCTTTATTTATTATTGCGAATTAAATCATGCGTAATCCTGTCAGGAATTTTTTCGAGGAAATATGTGATTAAGATTTACTTCGTTAATTTTTAATACAGATATTTTGAGTTTTTTGTATTTTTGCCTTGTTGCAGAGTGAGAACTGAATTAAGTGAATGAGAAATATTCAATCGTCTGTAAAAAACTGCTTCTTTTTTTGTTTTGTTTGATTAATTTCTTTTATACATCATTCCAGATTTATTATAGTATTTGAATAGAACATGTGGCAACGATTAGATAATTCTTTAAATGATATACATTTCGTGAATTCTGAGTTATAATATGAACGAAATATAATACTGTTAAGTGAACCTAGCGCCAGAGTGTCGCTATGGTAAACAAATAGAGTAAATTTTTAAGAATGCATTTATTCTATTGTGGTTTATGCGCTGTCCGCGAAGTAGATTTAATTCAATCCAATAAGTTTAAATGAAATGCAAGAAAAAATGCGTATAATTTAATATTCCGTACAAGGAAGTCCTGTGGTATACACATCAGATTTTTTTCATTTGAATTCCTTTTATAATTAAATATTAATTTAACCGTGGATATACCCATCATCATGAAAGGCATTCAACTCTTACGTCTATAACCAATAAATATTACGGAAGTTTTCTGCAAATTGTAATGTTAACACTCTAATTTTTCATGTAAAGAAAATTGTCATCAAATTCCCGGGGATTTAAACGTGTCGAACTGCTACTCTTTAGCAGCTTTACTGCTTAGCCACAGCTGGGCTCAAACGAGCGAAACTGAGGAAGGATTTTAAGATAATCCTTTCTGGGACGCTACTTTTTAAATTTGGAATTTTGATTAAAAAAAAAAAAAGGTAGGCAGTCTAATTACGCCTAGAGGAGTACACAAGTAAAATTTCGTGAAGATATCACTTAGCTTTTAATTCTGTGTTTATGCACACTGATTGAATAGAGCTTCGAAAAGAGTGCTGAAACGAGCATTGTTGTCAATGAACTGACCGATGAGATGCGGAGAAAAAAAGAATACACCGATAATATGTTGTCGTAGAATATCGGTGAGTCCGGTCTGGGCACACCTAGGGTTCGCCGTTTGATTTTAGGCAAGATTTCAAAATAAAAATTTAAAACTAATATAGAATAAAGAGATTAGCATACAGCCAAAAAAAATAACATAGACATTTCTTTCCAAAAAATTCCTTTTATACCCTAAAAAATCTGGACGATTTCTTTGAAAAATGAGGGTCTTAAAAAACTAAACATGGATAAAATATATGGACTGGTTTGTGTTGAGCTGCCATCTACTATAAATAAAGAAGTTTCAGAGTAACCTATAGTAACCTATAAATCCTTTTCCATTCAATTTTTTCTGTGCGTACAGAAAGGAAATGTTTAGGTGTGTCCAGACCGGACACACTGTGCCGCAAAGATTTAAGCTCACTAACTTGATTCCACTACTGCTACAGGGTGATTCTTATACAGGTTGAGTCTACTACAGGACGGTTCACATACAGGTTCATTCTACGATTTCTGATCCATAAGAAGGTGACTCGTGTACAGTATAATTCATAAATTCCTTCACAAGATTTGATGATACTTTTAGCATATATCAAGAAACCGCATTTGGACGGGAACGTACAGTCAAAAAATAAATTGCAGTTACCAGAATTAAACTTAAGGGCGGAGAGAATATTGAAAAAAAAAATACATAAAAAGAGAATTACTAGCTTATCAACGTAATGGTCAAAATACAGTAAAATATACAGTAAAAGGTACAGTACAAGCGGATACGGATCGCTCAAATTTTTGCTTTACTCGTGATAAAATCTCACAGTGGTGATGATATGTAGTTCAGCTTTCATTATATATTTATCCATCTCAGTAGCTCTCATATCTATTCATTCTGCTCAACGTCAGTATCAAATTAGGCTGGCATCTCTTAGAAGACGAACTTGAGGACATGCTAAATTGAAATGACTAATTAATTCCGCCGAAATGCTTCCTCTATCAATTCCCATCGTACATCCAGGCACATGCTCATACACGAATATTATTTTCTTGTGTATTTTCCTATGTGTTCCTTCAACTTTTAGTATTTTTCTACAATAAATTTTGAACTAGCTGTACATTTTCGGTTATGCTGGTTACGAACGAATTATTGCATGACTGCCCAGTCATTCAAGTTCGTAATTCATGATATTAATTACCAATTAATTCACATTTACTTGCATGGAATATTGATGTATATACTATTACAGACTATCTGCATGCAGACCATTTCACTTATTAATTGCTCTATCTTCTTATGCATACACTTATATATATTTTCTTTAATCTATTTTTCTCTTATTTAGCGTATAAAAGCCATACGGTTGAGTTATCTTTAAAAGTGGATTAGCAGTGTTTTAGCTCACTTTAGCAGTGTTTGATATTAGCTAGTTATCTAAGCATTTAGGGACACACGACGCTCTTCACCGACATTACTCTGAAATAGTGTATGCTAGAGAACGCTTAAAGTGAAGTAGAAAATTTTACTTTGGAATAACTTTTCTCGTCTTAAGTTCGTGAAATATATATATTTTCTAAATAAAATGTATTATTAATAAAAGAATATGATAATTAAATATTTTAATTCCAAAATCATTCCAAAAAATTAAGAAATTTAAAAGTTTTTTCTTAATAATTTTAAAGGCGTATGATTAAAATTTGTATTAGAAACTTTGGCTGTGAACGTTGCAAATCAAGTGAGTCGATTAATCGATAATTAAGAATAAATAATAATTATGTTGAAATTTATATGCTAAAACAATACTATCTTTTTACTTGATTTTTAATCGGACAGATATTAAAAGAACAGAAACTGCAGAGAAAATGAAACATTAAATAATAAGAAACTTCATTGTAAATAAAGGGTTAAATAAGTTCATATGTTGAAAAAGACCTTATCTTCTAATATTTCACTTCCAATAAAATAAAACATTAAGTATGTAGTCGCGCATTCTGGTGTTCTGCAGGAATTTATCCTGCTCTTACCAGAGCTTATCACGGAATCCACTAGGAGCCTCACACATAACGGCACTTCATAATTGTTTCACCATAAAGATGTGAACACTTGAGATTAATAAAATGAGACTCACTGGTGCGTGAGAGTGTAATGAGCTGAAGTCCAATCGGGAGCGAGAAAATAGTCATTTGAATTCTACTACGCTATCTTCAAAAGTAGTAAAGTCCTGAGTATGTTTTTCAGTACAGTTTAATTTGAGTGAAAGACTCCTAGTACGCGGGCTGGGCAGAACGCTTTCTGTTGCTGATGTTCTTGGCTCCGCATTTTCTGACTTTCGTGAAGAAATGCTGCGTTGGGCCTGATATTCCTGTCCTCGTCGAGTATATCATAGGCAAAATTGTCCGAAAGGTCGGCTGACGTATTTCTGATGGCCTTCTCATAAAAGTTTGAGTTTAGGTCGTGCCGAAACTCGGAGATAAGCTCAACTTTGAGGTCATAGTGAAGATTTTTATTTCGTAGGTAGTACGAGGTTCCAGTCGTGAGAATCGTATTCTGTATTGTCTGCAGAGACTGGTTTCGAATGGTGAAATGACACTAAACGGCAAAGACATAAAACGAGACGCAATTGTGAATCTTTCATTTTTCGTTTTACGTTTGATTCTCTTCCCTGTAATTTAAAGTCATACGACATTTGCGTTGTTTCTCCTCTTACCTGTAAATTTCAGTAACTTTGTTACTTGCCACGCAATATCTCACTGCCATTTTAAAATCCTGATTGGAAATGTTCTCGGTACAGGTTATCCTAATTATAAATGCAATACGTGTTCCAATCCTATTTCAGAAAGATAGAACATAGATGACCTTAATATATCGCGAATACATCTCACGCTGTAATATACCCAGCAATGATGCCAAGTGTTTTTGCATTCCATACTTCAAAGCTAAAGACTGTTTGTTCAAGTTACTTTAGAACCACATTGTACTTCGAGAAGATATTAGAGTGGCGTTCCTTCGAAACAAAAGATGGATCTCTGTATCGATACAATTGACATACTTGAAGAATATATAAATTATATTCTTTTTCTTCAGAATTTAATTCATGTCCCCAATAATTTTATTATTTTTCTATCATTGTAATGACCCACGTTTCAACTGTTATTTTGTTGTATGCCTATATGTTTCGCATATCTAATTGTTTTTCGTAGTTTGCAACATCTAATACTACGTTTCTATTCTCATAGGAACAATGTTTTTTTACTGTAAAAGCTTTTGTTAGATGTCAAAACCATACAGATTTGTGTGCTTGTAACCCAAATAAATTTATCATTTCTGTCACCAGTTATTAAGGAAAAGTAGCTGCTAGGAAAAATAAATATGTCAAAGCCTGTATGACATTCGTGTGGAAGATTAATTATTTAAAATAATTGGATGTAGTTTGACAGTCTAAAAATTCTCAACAATTCTACCATATCTCCCCATTTTCTTACGCCTGTGCTAATTAGTTTATCATTTAGCAAATTCAGCTTGACAAGTGTATTAATTGCAGCTTAGTTACCGCATTCTAAAATTACATTCTACATAAATAATAATAAAATGTCAGTTATAATGAAAATTGTTTCAAAGTGACGAGTTGGAACTATAATCCCTCTAGTTCCAAAGACTCATGCTGGAAATAAAAATACCTTTTTCACAATTCCTTCCCGAATTAGGAAATTCGCAGGTGCAGTTATAATCACCATCAACCATTTTACATTTACCTCCATTTAGGCACGGATTTGGGCTGCAGAGGTCTAGAAAGAAAAGAGATAACTTTAATGGTATGTAAACACATTTGATACTATATAAACAATGAAATTTGTATTTTTAAAAGATATATCACTTTGTTAAATCTCCTTGCGTATTTTGGGAGCATAAACTGTCGAAAACCTGAATTTTTTCTCTATCTTAGAACAACATAAGACTGTAGACGAAATTTACATCAACTTTTTATTTTAACTAAACGGAGCAGAAAATGTACTCCCTCGGCTCTCACAATTTAGGCACCGCTTGTGGCTAAGTAACTAGAACTCAAAGTAGTATATACAGTGGTGGCCAAAATTGTGGACACTTTTGGAAATTTTTATGTTTTTGAACTTTGCATGTTTATAGAAAATGTTACGTTTCGCAAAATGCAAACTACTTGTATATATCATTTTAAAGAGAATTTATTACTGAATTCAATGCAAAACACAAAATTCAATTCTTTGCAATACAAAAAAGAGTTATATGTACTTTAATATAAATATCTTGTCTTGTCTTTTGAATGGTTAGAAAGCAATTAGTAGCCTCTGCTGCTTTAACCACCGCTTTCGAAAAAATGCCCTTAGACGTTGGTATATATATATGAAAAAATGGGCGTGTAACGCCGCGCCTACTAGACGAAGCTGAAGCAAATACAAAGGTATGTAGAGTGAAAAAACATCTGGGAGCTGTTCGAGCTGTGACAAAAGATATAACTAGCTGAAAAGTTTGCTTAATAAAGCATTTGAAAAAATAAACATTAAGTAATTTAAATTAAGTATACTTTTGAAACAGGTTCAGAACGAAATGGATCGTCATTATACTGGTGGGAGTGGCTCAAATGAGGAATAAGTCAATAGTAACATATTTCTGGTGAATTTCAAGAATTCTCGTACGAGAAATGTTAAAGTCATATAAATTAACAGTATTCACAAACAGTTCACACTGTACAAAGTTCTGGCTTAATAAAGCATTTGAAAAAATAAACATTAAGTAATTTAAATTAAGTATACTTTTGAAACAGGTTCAGAACGAAATGGATCGTCATTATACTGGTGGGAGTGGCTCAAATGAGGAATAAGTCAATAGTAACATATTTCTGGTGAATTTCAAGAATTCTCGTACGAGAAATGTTAAAGTCATATAAATTAACAGTATTCACAAACAGTTCACACTGTACAAAGTTCTGGCTTAATAAAGCATTTGAAAAAATAAACATTAAGTAATTTAAATTAAGTATGCTTTTGAAACAGGTTTAGAACGAAATGGATCGTCATTATACTGGTGGGAGTGGCTCAAATGAGGAATAAGTCAACAGTAACATATTTCTGGTGAATTTCAAGAATTCTCGTACGAGAAATGTTAGAGTCATATAAATTAACAGTATTCACAAACAGTTCACACTGTACAAAGTTCTGGAATAAACACACTTTTTAGGAAACACTTGTAATTTTAAAAGACACAATATTTCAGCATAAGTCACAGTTTAGAAGGCGGGATGGTGAAACACACATAATTAATTCAGTTTGTGTGTCCCTAACAAAGTCTTTTTATAGGAACACTAATAAAATATAAAATTCTTGAAAATAATAATATAAAGTAGTAATCCACTGAGCTTTTTTAAGTCCTAAATAAGTTGAAAAAACACAAAAGTCACTAGTGGGCAAATATTTACAGTATGTACAGCTATTTACAAGTTTCACCACCTCGGATTAGGAAAAATGCTCCTAGAACGCTTTTTTTGTTAAGTGTTGGATCATTTTAATATAAATAAAAAACACAGTTATGAAGTGGATTGCAATGTCTAGCTTTCCTAGCCAATCGCTGTTCTTGTTCTGAGAACCAATCAAATGTTAGTAACTGCCAGTAGAAGCTGACATCATGTTTACACTTGAAACAAATAAATTAAATTGTTTTATTCCCCGTGCAGTGCGGCGCGTGACGAATATTAAGGAAATGCTAAGCCGGAAAATTAAAAATGCAAGAGCACGAGCATTTAACTTTTAATAAATAGATATCTCGTGATTGTGCTGTTCTGCTATCGATAAAATGGATTTTACCAGAATATTCTTGTGCGTGATTAAAAAAGCTTCTAAAATCTGGAGGAAAACATATCAATTCAGTTGTTTAGAAAACTGTTGCTGTTTATTGTAGCGAAATCGCGGCGAGACTGGATTAGTTTTGTCTACTGTTTTGAATTTGAATTCTATTCAACGTTTTAGTAGTTTAGAAGCTAACTTCTGTGAAATTTTGTGATATTGTAAGAAATATCTCTGAAGAAATTTCAGCATTTTGTTTTATTCACTTTTCATCGGACTTGTGCATTCAGTTTATTACGAACCCGTACGCACACAACAATATTTTTTTAGAAGAACACGAAATTTTTTCAGAACTGTTTATTCCATGTTTTTCATAAATGTTTTTCTTTAAAGAGATTTGTCTGTTATATTTAACACATCCCATGCTAAATTTAAATACATAAAAATCAGAATATACTCCGTTTTATTACCCATTTAATTATGTTTATAAACGTATATTTTTAATGCAGCTGTTAAGAAAAAATTTGAAAGGACATAGTTTTGTTCATTGAATTTGTTACCTTGACAATTTCCATCCACATATTTGTATCCTTTTAGACAGAAACATTTCTTGCGACCATATACATCGAATCTACAACCAGCATTTGGTCCACAGTTGCAATCTATGAGTAGACAGAGGTATACATAATAGCTTTCAGATCAGAACTGAATGAAAATAGTATAATATAGCATAATTTCGATAATCTGGGAAGATGAAGAAAATTCTGGATTTTAATATGTGCCGCTTCATCAGATTTTAAAACGCTGCAGAGAAAAGTTTTCGTAACCTTCATTTAACAAATTATAAAATTGAAAAATTTGAAAAGAATTATATATGCTTAAATCTTACAGATGTGATAAATAGAAATAATATTAGAAAGTAAAATATGTGAATAATTTAATATTCTAATTAATTTATATTTTGTAATTTATTATGATATTAGTGCATTCAATCTGTTTTGCACTAAAATGTTCTCCTTTGAGCATTCGAAAGTATTTCTACTTCACTAAGTCAACATTCATTATTTATGTATCCATTACTTCAGTGGTAAAGTTCACTTCCTAAAACTACGAGGTATAAATATTTTTAAGCACCATGAACGTAATCTAGGATTTCAGACAGATAATATTTGATGGTCACACTAATTTTTACCTTTAAACTACCGAAAAACCTCGAAACAGAAATACTACTATTGCATGAAGGCTTCGCGAAACCTGATTTCGTACGAGAACAGGAAATGCTTTGTTTCACATTCACTTTATCTTATAGAAGAGTCCTTTTCGAAGGAATCGCCATCATGTTCAGTGCAGCAAAAAGGAACTGCATCGGATACTATTATACTGACAAATCTAGATTTGACCTAAACTATGAAACTACACGTTCTTTAGCCTGGAATCAGAGTATCAGGTTCAATGTTCCGTCTTACTTTCTTTGGGAACATGCACAGACCTGCCTCGGAACAGGGAGCTTACTAAAGCTATGTTCAATAAATGTGGGAAGTAGACAAGATACACAGGAAGGGTATACGAAACCCTTTATTTTTCACTCTTTACAATAATTTCCGTACTTCGGAATACAGAGACCAACGACTTGTGGTCTGAACGTAAGAATATAAAAATATTTAACTAAATTCTAACTTAACTTTGGAATAATAAACAAGGGCCTACGTGGAAGATTGGCCTTATATTAACAGGAAGCCGTATGTAGTACAGAGAACTGTTAACACTACAATACGTTTAAAAATTATCACGAGGATTAAACCTCTGGCCTGGAAGGCAACCAGCAACTGAGTAAAACTGCTAAGGTAAGCAGCCTGCTTCAATTAACTCCTTCCTCTCTCTCGCTTGGCAAAAAGCCACAACTTAAGTACTTGGCGTTCGCCAGACAAATTTTGCATAAATAATTTAACGCTTTTAATTCTGGCCGGAAGTAGAAAATAAGAAGTGATAGTAAAGATTTAAAATAAAAATAAACGCTAGTAAAACTTAAGATCCTTACAAGAGTAGCACACAATTATTCTTCTTTTGTTTCAGAACTTCCCTAATTCTGCTGAAGTGTTTTCATGTTTGGGAACAGAATCATCTAAAATAAGCTTGCTTCCTTTTAATGCTAAAATGACACTAGCCTTTTAAACCTGGATTTATATATCTTTGTTATACTCTAGTTACCATTAATTAAGGGAAAAAATCACAAAATTGACGATTACCTAAAACGTTACATGCAGAATTTATTGAAACTATATATAGTATACATTGCATAGTAAGGTATACAATAACACGAAAAGAAATTACCAGATAATTATTGTGTTATAGAAATTAGTATATGTATAAAATTTACAAATAAGAAGTATAAATTTGGTATAGGAAACTTAACTTCAATACGGAGTATGATCTCTCCTAAAAGCAGCGATGTGCGATGCTGTCAGTTATACAGTCTATCAGTACCGTAGGAAGTGAGAGCTATTGCTCTTGCAAAGCAGCAGCAAGCGTGGTAAGGATCTGAAGAGGAGGATTGAGGACAGTTATACATATAGCATCTCAAACATGCTCGATAGGATTCAGGTCCGCTGATTGGGAGATGGCCAAGCTATATACTGAATTGTTTGCTGTTGAAGCTAATCATCCACGATGCGATACCTGTGCTGTCTAGCGTAGTCGTTCTGCAACTGGAAATTATTGCCTATTGTTCCGGCATAAGGGCGCACATAAACAACGTCAAGGATGTCATTTGTACAGGCCTCAGCATTCATGGTTACTCGTCGAAAGACAATTAGGTCTGTGCGTCCACCTAAAGAGATAGTAGCCCTAACTGTGACACTGCCTCCGTATGCATCTCGTTCACGGATGTTTGATGAACGGTAACGGTTTCCATGTTCTCTACAAGTCAAACAACGTCTAGTATAGCTTTGGAGGCTTGAAAGTAGACTCATTCGTAACAAGAACAGTCCTACCTTGATCAGCCGTCTGGTGCACATGTTGACGTGCTCACCTCAAACTTTCTCATCTATGACGTGAAGTGAGCGGCACACAAATGGCTGGTCGCCTCGCGTAGAGCCATTTTTGTGCCTTCTTCGTGAAGCCTTCTACGCACGGTTGACATTGACACCAGTTTTCTAGTAGTTGCAGCAAGAGAGGATCTGAATTGAGTGACAGTTTAGTTTCTATTCTTTGGTGGCATAACAAAAACTATCGGCATTCAGGGCTCGTCGTAGCAATTAATCGTCCTTGGTTGAAATTCCTAGCTGCCCAATTTGTTTTTTAGAAACTGTTGCCAAAGTCTATGAAGCGCAGAACGACTCACATTTAGCCATCTTGTTAATTCTGTCTGACTTTGTCCTACCTCCAGCCTCTCAATAGTTCTCCATTGCAATTCTTCGGGGAAACGATGTCATTGTTACAAGTGATCTATCCCAGACTTCTTATCTCTGTATCAACGAAATTTGCAATGTTGTAATCCTTGCAAACGACGCATTTCTGTTGCAGCACCACTAATTTGCATACTGCACGTTTACCCCACAATTCTTAGTATATTAAAATTTTACACGGATTGGCTTATTTTTGAAAGTGCTATTGCTATTTTAGTGATTTTTCCTTAATGTTAGAAACCAGTGTAGTACCTTGATTTCTTGGACTTTCTTGAAGGTGCCCGTATATATACTTTCTTAAATCATAAAAGTATTCCAGAAAAGATATATACCGCCTTGTCAGTAAAATAATTACAATCTTAGGAAATATAACGCAATGAAAAGAAAATATTGACGGGAGACTTTTACATTTGTTCCAAACGGCTGCTGGGTTTAGATGCTTAGGAATAGTTCCTAAGGTTCTTTTAATGTTTTTTAATTTTTATTTTATTGATTAAGTTTTCTTTTTTTGTTATCTTACTATTTGTTACTTTAAAGAATGAACGTTTAGGAAAATTTGAAGAACAGAATAAAGAAAATAATAATAATTACTTAACCTTATTCCTGAATACAGCGTGAGGTAGAGAAACTTTAAATAAAATTCGTCAAAGATACTAAAAATAATTCAGCAGTTAACAGCTGATGCTTCTTGTAAAAGAAAAATCCATGTATGAATTACCTAAAGTACTGCAATATTTGGCTGGTGGCAGGTTAAGATTAAAGCACTATTTCATAAAACTGAAAGATTTTTCATTTCGTTTTACATCGATATTAAAATCTTCCATAACAAACATTGGTATATCCTTGTCGATGTTCACAACAAAGATAAACGTTTTCATTTTATTAGTCGGTGTTTCGCTTTTCATAAACCACAATCTGTCACAAATATTGCAGGCATGTCCAAATTCATTATCTCTGAAGATTTTGACAACATATTATGTACCCGACTGATGATTGTTTTTTGACAAATACCAGTGAAGAAGCTCTGAACAATAATCTGGTAAAGCTACACCAAATTTGACATATTGTTTGCCGCAGTAGAAGTTAAAACACCTTGATTTATTTAAAAACCAACAATTTAAGTCAATTTTATTTTCTTAAGATCGTTTTTTACGTTATTTCCTTTTTACAGCTAAACTCTTTTAACATATATATTTGATGAATCTTTCCATAATCCGTCTCGGCTCGCCATCGATTTCGATATAGAACTGAACGGTAACCTAACCCGTGCTCGCGCACTTGTGACGTTATCAAAATATTGTATACTTTTGTTTAACTTTTGAACCTATTATGGTTCAGCCACTATTCTAATTTTCAAAAATTTTCTGTTTATTTTAATGATCTCCGAAATTATCAAATAAGTGGATAAGCGAAAAGCATAGCTTGGGGTGTAACTGAGGTATATTGGGTAAGCATTCTACTAAAACATGTTTTGCTTCTTATATTTTTTTGTTCCCGAGATTACCATTCACAAATGTAGACCTACTTCAAAGGTTTAGGTCTGATATCTGAACGATGTCTTTCATAATTTAAAATTTATATTTTAGGTAAAATTCAGCTTAAAATGGATGTTTGTTATAGAAGCTCTTATTTATTTTCAAGGGGACATATTAGTTAAATGATACTGAAAGAAAGGAAGAAATACTATCACTTTTGTAGATGATTTTGCCTATCAGAGATAACAACACACTTTCTAATGAAGAACGAAATAGATAATAGATTAGTCCAAAGATCTGATAAATATTCGAAACCGAAATTTTTATCACATTTCTTTTGAAATCAATATTTAATATCGTAAAATAAATGTTCTTAAGTTCTGTCGTATAGTTTAGATGTACAAAGCTGCAAAATGGTTTAGTTTACTGAAATTTTCATAAAGAAGTCTGTACGCTTCGCGCTTCGTTGTACGTTTGAATATTTTATTACCATTATACATGCTTACATGTATTTTATTACTTTCAATTTAACAACTCTGTTTAATGAAAACATTAACATTTACTTTAAAGGACACCCTTAATCTGGATTCGAGAATACTTTCTCAAATTAATAAAGGAAAACTAGTGTCATTAAAGTAGGTTTTGACTGAAAAACATATCCTTAGATATTTATGAATGATTATATTAATATTACCTTTTAGCTCTAAATATTAATGACGGATATTCATTGATTGCATGCAATAAAACTTACTTTCACATTTTCCTTTTACTTGCGTATACCCTTCTTTACAAGTACAGACTTTTTCTCCGTAATGATTAACAGTACAGTTAGTAGAGCCTTCACCACAAATGCATTCTGAAAAGATTGAATATAGTTATCTGACATTATTAGGCATTGATTAGAAGGGTAAATATGTATATGTATATAAAGCAGATTTATATATGTTACATGCATTCGTATATGAATATAAGGCAAAATAAAATTAAAAATACGTTTGAAATTCATCCCATATTGAATTTGTAACAAATAACATGCCAAAGAGCCCAAAAGTACAGTGGAGAACTGCAAGAGACAAAAACAAAAATTAAATGTACATCGTTCACTGTATCGTCACCAGGGGTTGGTGCAATGAAAGGAACAAATAAATAGAACGTACATATTTCTGAACTGAAATAGATGCATATTAAAGTTTAAAAATAGCCTTAGAAAAACTATAAAAGTAATCGAAACATAAAAGCTACAGGCAGAAGGAGATAATTAAAAAAACTGTGTAATTATAGCCTCAAAAATACAGGCAACTGGAAAAGACTACGAAATAATAGACATATTTAAAAAACTAATTTTGAATAGACTGAGTCCAAAAGCAAATCTTGCCAAAATAATAATCCAATACCTAAAAGCAAAATCAGATGCAAATTTTTAATACAATATTTGGAAGGTTTGAAAACTTACAGAATGGATTAAAAAATAGCATAAATCATCAGAAAGCAATAAAGTTGAAATTTTTTAAAAATATCTTTACAATTTTAGCAGATGGAGTCCAAAAACATGTAAAACAGAGATATATGAAAAAATAAATGAAATTTGATCCAAAAAACGTAAAATAAACAAAAATTAAGCAGTAAGTTCTTAAAATCTATAATGCAAGAGCAACGGATGTTTCGAGATTTAAAAAATACACACTTTTGCAGAAAAATCGAAGCACCATGAAGAAAGTGGTTGTTTCTGATGAAACTGAATATGTGTATAGCTCATACACGGATAATAAAATGGTACCTGGTCACGGCTCACAATCACCCGTTGAGAATTCAAATTAGTAGTTGTTCGAACTGTCCCAGGCGACAATGCATGCTTGAATTCGTAGAGGCAAGGAGTGGTAGAGGTTTCTGATGTCATCCTGTGACACATTCTGCTAGGCATTCATCAGTTGTCGCTCCATATCTGCGATATTTTGTGGTGCCCGAATCTGGCTGCCTACCATGCTCCAGACGTGCTCGATTAATGAAAGGTCTGGTGATCTTGCTGGCCATGGAACAGTATCAACCGCACGGAGACAGTCCAGAGATATGCGAGCGGTATGTGGCCTGGCGCCAGGATGACGCGCCAAGAAGGGTAATGCAACCGGCTGCAGGATGGTATCAACATATCGTTGAGCTGTTTAAGATGTACGGAGAATGACTAAAGATGACCTGCTGTCATAAGAAATAGAGACCCATACCATCACACTAGGGGTTATGGCTGTATGCCTTTGTAAAACAAAGGTTGATTGAGACCGCTGACCCCGTTCTCTCCAGACACGAACACGGTTATCATCTGCTTCAGAAGTGAAGCGGGATTCATCACGAACACTATACGATGCCAGTCTGATGGCAACCATGATGATCGGCTGCGACACTACTCAGACGAATCCGCTGATGTTGTGGGTCAACGGCAAACGTCTTAAAGGCCTCTGTAAGCGTAACCCCGCCTCAAACAAGCGCCGTGAGATAGTGGACGGTACCATGGGTGGTATAGACGTATAAGATAGAATTTCCGCGTCTGTTACTGGTTTTATACTTTGCGAATTGCGCGCTATGATCGCAATTCCTGTTCATTTGCCATGAAACATTGATCCTCTGCATGTTCGATCAGGATGTTTTTGCACACCAAATTTCGTCACGATCGCAAAAGTTCTTTTTGATGCTTCGACTTTTTTGCAAAAGAGTGTATATTCTCTTGTATAATAGTAAAGTCAAAATGTGTTATGTACTGAATTTAGAAAACTACGAATTAAAAACTGATTAAAATCAATAAGAATAATCAGGAAAAAACTCCTATTGTAAAAGAAAATATAGAGTAATAAAAATGAATAAGTTGCAAAAGGAAAAATTATCGAAATTCATGGATTAAGAAACTTAAAATGGTTGCAATTTGAGTTCAAGCGCAGTTTTAATTCGTTTCATTTTAACGAATGAAATAAGACACAGTGTTTAATTTAACAAATGGAATACGTTGTAGTGTTAAATAGCAAAATAGTTCAAATATTTTTATGCATATCGAAATGTATATTGAAACAAATATTTGTGAAAGAAGAAAAATGAAATATTTTTGTAAAAATAGAAAACTTAATTTTTTTGTGAATAAAAAATAAATAAAATAATTGTGAGGTTGTATCTATTAAACTGTCAGTAAAGTTTTGAGGAAACTTAGAGAATGCAAAACAAGAATTTAGAAAAATTGCTCTAAATTACAGGTAACCTAAAAGGGAATATAATCAGAAATCGAAAGAAGCTGTCAAATTTTCAAGAATATAGAACTCACTCAAAAGATCTTTATTGAGTCCTGGAAGCTAAAGTAGGCTCATTTTGTTAATAAAAGAGATATAAATTTATTAAGCAGTCTAATATAAATTAACACCAGAGTTAGAAATTATACAGTGTTTTTAAGAACATTTAAACTATATCGTCAATACGCTTTGATATAGAAATAAATGAAAAATGATTGTAAAATGAAACGAAATGGAAAACAGCTGTTTGGTATTAAAAGTAATTTTTAGATCAACAACTATATTTTAGCCAATTGGTTTTTCTGAAGTTATGTGGAATTTTGTTATCTTTTAATATTTAAATTAGTAAACTAAACTTTTTTGTAAAATTTTTGTTGTTATTACAAATACTTTTCATTTCTTTTGAATAATAATATTATTATAATTCATTTTCCTGGAGGTGTTAGAATTCCATTTAAATTAATTGAATTACTTTGGAACTGGAAAACTTCTTTTATCAAATAAAATAATATGGTTGAGTTTGTATACTTATAGGTGAAGACTTCTTTGTTAGTTTTATTAAACTTAATGCATTGAGGATAGATATCTTGTTTTTCAACTTCATTGTAATTACTAATGGCAATGATGTCATCAACGTGCCTGTAAGTAAATTTAATTTAGTTCTTAATTAATTAATATAAATTTAGTTCTGTTTATGGTAATTGTTTGCAAAATTATAATCTTTTACAAAGAGAAACAGGTTGCAGATGACAGCTGACGAGTCGTTTCCTGTAGGAATATCGCTAATTTGAAAAAAGATTTTATTTTGGTATTTAATAAAATTGTGAAAATGTGTAGAATGAAGATAAGTGTCACATTTGTAGAAATTAATTAATATTTTAATTCTGAGAAATAGGTGATAGAGATGAACTAAATTTTAAATTAAATTAAGGGGCAAGGTGCTGTAATCCTTAAAATTGTAGTACTTAATATTGTAAATTTCTAACTTTAGATTTTAAAAGTCTCTCTGATAATTGTTGTTAATCCAGTTTTTATGTGTTTCAATATTAATTTTCTTCTGCATCCTTTCTTCTGGTTTTTGAGAATTTCGGTGAAATTAATATCGATTCCCTTTTTGTAATTAATAGCTATTTGCAATAAATCTGAATTTAATTAGAATGTTTTGAAATTCTGGAAAAATGCATACAAATTAGAGAATTTAATATAGTGCGGTTTAAAGGTAATTTGGTAATTTAAACTTTTTTAAAATGCCAAATTATTTTAATAAGTGAATTTTCTTGAAATTTAAAGTTTTGGTGAGTAATCCAGTTATTAAGTTCATTGTTAACAACATTAAAATAGAATGCTTTTGCGAATAATACTGTTGAAGGCGTGCAGCTTCATAATTAACTGAATGCACATAATTCCGATGGTTAAACGTGACAAAATTATGTTAAATATATAAGATATATATTATGAAATATAAAGAATTTACATTAACTATATAAGAAATATATTATGAAATATAAAGAATTTATATTAAATATAAAGAAATATAAATAGAAGTATGAAGCCCGGTGATATTAAGAAGTATGAAGCTAAGTGGCTAGCGCGTCGCGCAGCTGCACCACAAGTCTGGGGTTCGATCCCCCCACTGACAGTAGTTACCACTTCAAACTACTAGGAACATTACACACAATGCAGTGCAATCTCTCGGAGATCTCTCAAAAGTCCGAAATCACCTCCAGTCCGAAAAAGCGAGAAAATGATCCTTTCTCTTGTTGTGTATAGTTATTCCTCTGCTGCTGAGAAATCTGTAGTATCTTCTATTTCTTGGAATTTTATGGAAGGTATATACGGTTAAAGTTACATGCAAGGGCCAGATACGTTGACAGTTACGTATAGGCATCTGTTACAATCATTCATTTACAGTATCAATTACTATTATATAGATATCAGCCTAAGATATTAAAAACATGGTCACCGTTTGGCTACTTTTAGCGATTTTTGGCCAGATTTGGGGACAAAAATAAGTCGCCAAAACCATCGTCAGCTTGGCTCGCCAATTTAGAAAGATGGCCATTTACCTTAATGTTAAATAGACATGCTACTGTAATAGTATTTTTGGGGTACATCTAGGATTTTAGAAGTACTTCATTTTGAATTACACAAGATATACTATAATTTCACATATAATTTGACTTATATAAAATTCGAACAATAAAAAAATTGTTGTTGAATTTGTGAATAGTGGTAATAATAAAATGGGTTTTATATTCTTCAGTACTTTCTTAAATTCCTTGTAGTTAAAACTGATGCTGTTAATATTATTGACCTTAAGCTTAACAAATTTTATTTTCAATCCGACTGAAACATTGTGTTCCATTTTTCAAAGCAGTTGATTGGTCAGCTGTATTTGCATTTGGTAGTGTTTTAAATTGATCAAGGCTGTGTTTAATCTTTTTAAGGCAAACATTCTTACTAGGAGTATATTTAATTCTGAATATGGTGCTAAATTTCATGAATTCCTTATATTGTTGGTTTTTGGTTTTTAATAATATTAAGACATGGCATAATAATGTGCTTGTGTTAACGCATTCAAAAAAGAATAGATTGATTCATGGCAGAAGCAAATTTGGTCAATAAATGGTTTGATAATACTAATTAGTGTTTTGTGTAGTTGAAGCATATTTTAATATGGAAGTCATTAATTGGGAAAATTGGTATATTTAAAATAATCTTTAAATTTCATTAAAATGAATAAAATCGATTTTGCTATAGATAATATTATACGGTTTATGTTTAAGGATTATGTATTTATTTTTACTGTTTTAATGGTTTATTTCCTTTTTGTAATTTTAATTTTAATTTTAATTACATTTATTCATCATGCATTTCAATTTCTAAGTTATTTAAATTATTTTGGTGTTTAAAACTACTGCTTAATCCATTCGTTGAACTCAAACTTCAGTGGGGGGATCGAACCCCAGACTTGTGGTGCAGCTGCGCGACGCGCTAGCCACTTAGCTTCATACTTCTTAATATCACCGGGCTTCATACTTCTATTTATATTTCTTTATATTTAATATAAATTCTTTATATTTCATAATATATTTCTTATATAGTTAATGTAAATTCTTTATATTTCATAATATATATCTTATATATTTAACATAATTTTTTTTTATATTTCGTAGCACATTTTAATGATGTTTTAAGAATTTTTATTTTTACAGAAGAAATTTATGAAATTTTACCTTTTTCTTACCTCGCTTACTTTTTCGAACTTAAACGTTTTGTAAGAAATATTTTTACATGTTTTATTATTAATAAGCTTTTCCATGTTTTATTTAATTAATTATTACTTAGAGATTTTATTTATTTATTACGTTTTTTAATTACGAGTTTATTTATGTTTTATTTTATTTAATTACTTTTGAGACATGTAGAGGAGCAGGGTTTTAATCATTTCACGAGTTGTTCCATGCCTAGAGCTCTATAAATATTCCATGTAAATGTCTAAAAAGCTTTCTATTTATAAACAAGTTGCAATTATACACAAATGTAAAAATTTGTTGTAAATGCAATTCTACACAATGTTGCACAATTATACACAATATGAAATGTTGCAATTATACACAATGTTGATTGATAAATCATGTTGAATACTGTCAAAGAATGAATCAAAGTTTCTCAGTATTCAACATGATGTATCAATCAACATTAAAACAACATTAACAATCTTAGAGAATATAATGCAATCATAATGAAATAAACTTTAGGACTGACATCTGAAATTCATTATAATTTGAAATTAAAATTTTAAGTAAAATTCAACTTAAATTTAATGATTTTTATAGACAACTTTTATGCGTTTTCTAGAGGACGTGTTTGTTAAATGATCCTATCTGTCGCTTTTGTAGATGTTCTTTATGGTCCAGAGGTCACAATATACTTCTTAATAAAGAACGAAATAGAGATTAGATAACTCCGAGGGCTGATAAAAATTCCAAAATGAAATTGTCATCATATTTCTTTTTTAGTTAATATTTAATTATATAAAGTCATTTCTGATTATTTCTACTGTTTTGTTTAGCCAAAAAAAGCCGCAAAATGATTTCCTTTATTGAAATTTCTTAAAAAAGAGAGACTGTAGTTTTCTCACTTAGATATAAATTAATATGTTTATTTTCTTATCTCCAGTTTAACGACTAGGTTTAATGAAAATATAATCTTGGGTTTCAAGTGATTCGTTATCTGTCTTATTTAAATAATAACATATAATTCAGCTAAATAAAAACTAGTTCTCTTGCAGTAGTTTCTTACCATTCACTGACTGACAAACTTAGGCTTTAAAACAATTTAGAAGTCAAACAACAAATCATCATACTGCATCATAATTATAGGCTTACATTTTTATAAATCATTAGATTAGTATTGCCTTTTATCCCTATGTATTAACGATGGATATTCAATGATTTCGTACAATATAACTTACTTTCACATCTGCCATTTTCTTGTATGTACCCTTCTTTACAAATGCAGAATTTGTCGCCATAAACATTAAATGTACAGTTAGAGCCTTCACCACATTTGCATTCTGTAAGTGAAAAAACTAAATATAGTTATCAGCCTATTTACCTAGTAAGCAGAGAAATACATGCATGCATACATACGTATTGATATATATATATAATGCAACAAAAATAAATTAGATATTCATCACGAGTTCAATTCAGAATACATCATTGCTTAAAATCAAAATCCGAGAAGCAGAGTGGCAAACTGCAGAAAACAGAGGGGAGCCAAAATATGGCGAAACCGAAAATGAAATGCTCATCTTTCGCTGCATCGATCATCAGAGGGTTGGTGTAAAGAAATAAGGCAGGGAGTTTCTGAATCGAAAAAGACATAAAGTGTAAAAATAGTCTTAGAGAAACAGTAAAAGTAATCAGGGGCTCTTTATTAATATAACCCATACATATAAATATAAAATATATACACCGAACTATGCAGTGCAAAAACAAATTGCGAAGTTATTTCATTAAAAGCAGAGACAAATTCAAAAAGTTTGCGAAATAATTGACATATTTATAAAATAATTTTACGTAGGTCCCGCGTCCAAAAGCAAAACTTTCCAAAATAATAATCCAGCAATTTAAAACTCAATGAATGAAACGGTTCATGAAGTGTTTTCTGAACGCGAACTGGTCTCGCTCAAGTCCATTCTACTTCCTTCTAGTGCACTGTTCCTTCATACGTTTAGATTATTAAGGCTTTCTTTTTTCGTCAAAGTTTTTAAATACCGATGATTTCATGATATATAAACAAATTAACTTCATTAATTAATCGCTGCTGTTTTTGTCAATGCATAGGCTTTTTTCGCTGCTTTGACATCCAGTGTGGCTTTAGTTTGTGATTTCAATATTTTGTCATGAATTTGAAATCGTGTTTGTGTGATTTATAATGTTCGATAAACTCAGCGGATTGTTTAATTGTAAATAGAACTTTCTGGATATCTGTTTTAATATGCAGAATTTCCAGGTCATGTTTGCTGCCAATTGAAGTATCACTGAAATGTTTGTAAATTGCGATTGAAAGCGATTTATTTCGGTTTAATGTTATCCTGCTAAGCACCAAAAGCTTGAGCATGACGTTTTTGGCAGTATGCTGTAAATAAAGCTGGCTTTCGGAATTAGCTTTCAATTCTTTGTATTCCTTAACACATTCTAAATGAAATGTTCACAGTGTTTATTTCGGGAGAAAAAAAAATAAATATTTTATTAATCAAAGTTTTTTTTTTTCTCAAACCGAATTTTCGAGCTTTCACCTTTCGAAAATACCTTTTTTATTCTTTATTTACACTCATGTCCATAAATTAAAAATAATGCAAAATCATGCAAAGGAAGAGTTAGAAGCAAAACAAATTTGACTTATTTGTAAAGCTTATTTATTAAACAAAAAGTAAAGAGCAAAAAACGATACTATATGTTTGATATTATTAAAAAAAATAGCGATTTTTTCTCCCAGGAGCAAATTGCAAAAAAAAAAAAAAAAAAAAAAAAAAAAAAAAAAAACCTATTTACAATAAACCAATATTACATGGTTTGTATGATAGTTAATACATTGTGTGTCTCCCAGACGATGCAACACCTACGCATGCTGACCATACAACACCTAGGCATGCTGAGTATCAAATTATCGATCTGATCTTGGGGGATATTATGCCACTCAAAAAGCAATGCTCTCCAAAGTTCCGGTAGTTATGTAGGAGAAGGTTGACGGGCTGCAATTCGTCGGCCAAGCATGTCCCACACGTGTTCTACTGGATTCAAGAAGTCCGGTGAGAATGCTGGCCAGTCCATACGGGTAATATATTCCGATTGAAGGCTTTCGCTTACGATGTTTGTACGGTAAGGACGGGCGTTGTCATCCATAAACACAAATTGTGCGCCCGTGGCGCCCAGAAACAAGCGTACATGTTGTTCCAGAATGACGTCCCGATAGATTTGGCTTGTCATGGTTCCAATTTGAACATGCACTTCAGTTCTGAAAACCAGAATAATTCCACTCCAAACGAGCACTCCTGCACCACCGTAACGGTGTCGTTCAATGATATTTTCTTGGTGGTAACGGGTACCTGGGGCTCTCCATATGAAAGTCCGGCGAGAATCAGACTGCAAGCTAAACCTGGATTCGTCGGAAAACATCACACAAGTCCACTGTTGCGGTGCCCACAATGCATGCTCTCTATTCCAAGCTAACCGCTGGCGACAGTGAGTTGCAGTAAGTGAAACGCATCTGACAGTTCTACGAGCATATAGACCAATCTGCCCTAAGCTTCTGTACACGGTCTGCCTTGAAATTGTCGTACCAGCTGGCTGAAGAGGGCTGACGAGACAGGTCTGAGGCTGTACTCCGCCTGTCGCTTTTGGCAGTAGCTGCCAAATACCGGTCCTCATTCGGCGTTGTAACTCTCTGACCTGTGCTGTAACGTCTACTCACATTACCATCATCTTGGAATCGTTGCTAAAGCCTGGAGATGACACTTTGGGCAATTCCAATTTCGTATGCTACTTTCAGTTGGGTACGCCCACATTCCAGACGGCCGATAATTCTACCACGTAAAAAATAATCCAAATGCGTCCTTTGTGTCATAACTATTCGGTTATTGCACTGAAACGCTTATAAAGCGCCTGCGAACAATTTTACTTCTTTGCCTGTATTCCTTATATATCACTCTCTTACACTCTCGTCATTGTGACGTACCATCGGTGTCATCCGGTTACTTCCTGAAATTTGCATATGATTCTTGAAGATGTGTGTAGTGATTTTACAGGTGATATATTTATTTTAGAGTTCGATTTCCGCGTGACTCCGAATTATCCTTAATTTATGGACATGAGTGTAATTGCGGAGAGGTTCTCCGTTCAGACTTACTCTGACTCCTTTGAGACAGAGTAAATTTTTACACAAATCCTTCCTACGAAAATATCCACATAACATCATTCAGAAGCATACTTCTAAACTCTTACCGTGATTTTTATTGATGAGTAGTCATAAGCAAATAACATTTGCATTGCATAGGCTCGGAATTATTTTTGCATTCGACGCTTTTAAGGATCCAGGTTAATGTAATTATATATTTACCCATCCTAACTGTCCCAATAAGATGCGCTCTTTTAAAGTAAAAAGAAAAGAAGTTAAACTCAACTCTTTGTGGAAGGAAAAATAGAATATTAAATGCAAATTTTATAGGAATGAACAACTCCGTTCAGATATTACAACTAAAGATCTTTATTTAAAATCAAAAATGGCCTTTATTACATATCTCTACGAACTGACGGTAGCTGGAGCCAGCTGAGCGCTGACTGTAAAATTGATCATTCTTTTGAAGAAAATAAGAAATAATAGGAATGAATTATGTATTCTGTTATGGCGACAAAAATTATTTTCTTTACTCGTAAACTTAAAAGGATAAAGAACAGTATTGATAGCTTCTCGCATACTCCAAGGTGAGTGTGCACCACAGTTTAAGAACTACCAATTTTTTACTTAAATTTTTGACTACGCCAAAAACATACCTCTTTTGCAAGAATTCTAGTAAAGCATTGAAACATGGCTAAAGTGTGACCATGGAAAGGCCGGAAAGGAAAAATGATCGTGCCAACCAATATTTTTCCAAATCGTTCCAAGTAACAGATACCCATATTCTTGTAAATAATATTGAATTCAAATCTGGAAGCTTCTGCTATCATTATAAAGAGCGTGGTATGATGGTTTATAAAAAATACTTACCCCGAGTTCTATTTCTTATATCATAATTTACAAGTTTGTGATTCATATGGACTCAGGAACATTTCAATTTCTAATGAAAGATTCGAAACTAGAGCCCTAATTCACATGTTAAACTGATTGAAGCAGATGGAAGGGCCTATTTGTGTAAAGCAAACCTCAAACTGTCTCTTATCATACAATCAAGGAAATCTGCAAGTTGATATAGGCTCAATAAAAATATGAAGGTATCTCAGACTTTGCGGAAGTTATGTTATCAACCTTTCATTTGGGTGTAGATCCATTTATATGATGCACTATCATTGATCTGTTTGACTTCTTCCAGCAAAAAAGTGAGTAACAACTATGATGCTCATTTAGCGTTTGTAAAACTGCAGCGTTGTTTATCGGATCTAAATACACAAAATCTGGATAAGCTACACAATTCCATTCTGGTAAGGAATATATCATTAGAAACTCTTTACCAAGAGACATGGTGTTCGTTACTGCAGATCATTTCACAAAGTTCATGATGCCTGTACCTCATCATGGTTATGAATTTCTACAACTCAAAAGTAAGAATAAGTCAAAACATTTTCTTATTTTGCTATGTAATTTCAGTAAATAGTCCAAATTTGAAACCATCTACGTATTCTTCAAGGAATCGATATTGATTCGAGAACCGATGATAAGAAAACAGATAACAACTATTCGCCCAAAGAAAGAGAAACTTCGTGGATGTCGTTCTAGGTAAACACAGTTTTTATTTACTCGTAAGTTACACAAGAAAGAAAGTAATTTAGTATTACACAGAATTCAATCTTGTATCAATGCATAAGGGTTTGAACTTATTGAATGATGATGTACATGTATTTGTCTTCTTGATAAATACATAACTTTTACTATTGTTAAATAGTAAAATTTACGTTGGAGTATTAATACCTTATTCCTATATATATTTAACTTAACTGACTGTTGTGCCGGACAAACTCACTAAAATCAAAATCAAATAATTAATAATATTCATCATTCATACAGCATATGGTATATCATATCATACCGACATTCTTATAAACATTCGTCACCGAAAGAAAAATGGTAGTGGTAGTACAATTTAACTTTTAGGTTTGCGTTGTGAGTAACCTATGCAAAGGAAAAAAAAATCAATAACCTCAATTCAATTAATTACTCCATGTTTCTTAAAAGCCTTCCGGCTCAAACAAATGGAGGGACTTGACAGACCACAGTAAAATATACACAACATAAATACACAAATGCAATTAAATTTTAAACACACATTTATTAAATTTTTGAATATATTATATAATTAAATAATGGATAACTGATTAGTAATCCTACCACATATTTTTCTAAGACAAAATAACACAATACTACACTAAATTACAGCTTACATTAATTAAGATTAACATTATTTTTTTTTTCAAATTAAGTAGGTGTAACAAAATTTTAATTCTCCAAATAACAGACTCTCATTAATTAGAAAGTAACGCTTTTCTAGCTCACAAAATTCAGTAGGTGAAACTAATTTTAATCCTCCTAAAACTGGCATTCACTTGAAATTATAAATAACTTCTCAATTTTTCTAACTTCAATATTTAATTTATATAAGCAATAACAATATACAGGTAGATAAATCGTTATTAACTGTTCTGCATTCGGGAAAACTAAGAAAGAGAGAGAGAGAGAGAAAATATACTTAAAAATTTCACTCGCAGATTTAAAACAGTTTTTCCTGATTAGCAGGATCCTTAGTGTCCAATCCACATGGAAATGAGCCAAGCCCATTTTTCTTGGAAATTACAGTCTAATAATTCTTCAAACAGCCAGGAATCGCTTTAACTGTCCATTAGGTGGGAACCAATAGTCCAATTTAGAAGGATCTTTTATCTGTCCATTAGGTGGGAACCAATAGTCCAATTCAGAAGGCTCTTAATTTCAATTCAATAACAGGTAGCTGAATATACACCAGTTTTTAGCACAATCACGTGCATCATCGAAGCGGCGAGGCAACATTTTATGCTGAATGTTTCGGAAAAAGGCTCTTGGAGATTAACCGGCGATTCAGGCGAAGAGAGATAATCAGTGCTAAATTTTCTTGGTAGATTTTTCTCTATACATCTCAATCAGCTCTCAGTAAAAATGCTCTTTGCAGCTCGCGCACATATCTTTAGACATCTCGCAGGAAAATGTTCCTTGCATCTCGCACAAAACTTTTAAACATCCCGCAGAAAAATAATGCATTCTCTAGAGCCAAGAAAACGGTACCCAGTCCCTCTTGCTGAGGAAGCCCGCAGCAGAGCGAAAAGCCCCACGATCTTTCTTTCTCTTTCACATCGCGGCTGTCCAAAATTCACTCAAATCAGACTCCCCTACAATCATCACCGCAGCCCGCTTGTACAAGTCGCTCGCCCCGCAAAACTTTCTGCTTTTCCTTTTCCTTTTCGCTCAAAAATCTGAATCAGAATGAACTCTAGCCTGGTGTAAGCACCCAGGAAATCTCAGTTTCTCCGCATCTGTGAGTTCATAGGCTTTCAAAAAATCATAAAATTAAATCTTACCATTCCCGGAATTTTATGTTATCTAAATTGAGAAAATGACACACCTATGACGAATCAAACACTAGAAAATCTGACAATGAAATCCGAAAAACATCTGCACACAAAACGTGAGAAAAAGTCGACCCCCCAACTAACAAGCGGAAAATAAGTTCCACGAGAATCCAATTATCTAACTTAGTACACCTCCCACTGTCTTGAAGTAAGAAAACTGCAAACTTTAACAAAGCGACAGGAAGACAATTTCCGTTTCCCACGCATTAGCTAAAAAAAAGGCGACACACATACCCTACTGCCTCCATTGTTAAAAGGCCATAAACCAGATGGCTCCCGCAACCGTCTCCCGCCTTAGTTACAATTCCTACTCAAGAACAACAAGTTAAATAACACCTTAAGAGCTTAAGAATACTTTTTTTTTTCAGATTAAAATACACATGAATACAAATAAAAATATCAGAACAATAATGACCCGAAACACACATTAATAATTGAAATTCGCGACATAACACTATTTTTTATAAAAAGGTTTACAAGATGCTTTTATAACGGCATTCCTGGCCTTACACTCTCTTAAGGTGTGCTTACAAGTCCCAATATCATTTATATAGTATTACAAGAAAATCTAATTTATTATTCTATTTATATTTTGAGTATGAATTAATATGTGTATTGCTACACATTGAAAACTAATATAACTCCGTTATTTTTTTTATATACAAAAACGAAAAAGCGTTAGATTAGATAGTAAGAGCTATAATATATACTGATGTAAAATGTAGTTCGTTGGAAAATATGTGATGACTGAAGGCCAGTTGTTTTTAACTGGGAATGTAACTGGAACAGAATGTGTGCGTTTGTACTGTAAAGAGAAACAAGTTTCCGAACCGTTTTCCAGTATAGCAGAAGTGCGGCCATTACAGTAAGTGGTTTTCTCGTTTTTCAGTTTTTATTTTCAGTTTTTAGTAGTTTTATTTGTGACTAATACTTCGTAAGAATATTTATACACTAATTTTAACAATTTCTAAACACACTCTTGAAATGTGAATGTATTTCTAGAATTTTTCACTTTCTGGGAAAGATTCATATTTCCGGACAGCTTATATCCAAATGTTAATGGCATATTAAAAAAACTGAACCAGTTACTTTCAAGTACAGAACAGAAGAAATATCTATGAATGTGTCACAATGTATGACATTTTTAATAGTTTGGCATTATCCTTGTTGATTAGCTACGTGGGGTCCCCAAATGAAATTGAATATCTATGTTTAGAGCCAGAAAAATTACACTACACTCTTGATTTCAAGCAACAATATTTTTGATATGTTGTAACCCAGTTTTACTCACGCTTACCCAGCCTGGTATTATCTTTTTAAAACTCATTTACACAAGCTCCATCATCCGGGAAATGTGATCTTAAGGTAGATTATTAACAGCCAATAATGTACAAGAAAGGATGCTGTTCTTCAAGAATATGTTATATCTTTAATCATTAAATTTATAAAAAAAATCGAAGAGATTTTAAGATAATACTAAAAAGAAAAAATGATTCCAATTATTACCCTCGTTGGTCACGATGTACAAACCACGAGTGGTTTGAACGAGTGACCCACCAATCCTTAATGCACGTTTCTCATTGCATAGTCTTACATGTTTTAGTTAGGCATACGTTTCTTTGCTTTCAGTTAGCTACAAACTAGTATTTTACCTCATCATAAGCATTACTTTTATTAATGCCCATTATTTTTCCGCTGTTCCTTTTAAGGGGACATATGACGTAAAAATTTTCAAATATTCAAATTTTCAATTTTGAGCTAAAAAAATAAAGTAGCCTGAGACGATTACAAAAATTTATCCATGTTTAGAAATAAAGACCCAAATCTTTCATTAAAAATGTAAACAAGCATTAGCAAGCCCACCAGTTGAGAAGGGACAGATGTCTGGTGTGGCAACAATAAAGCTGGTAAAAAGTATGTTCATAAACATTCTTTGTTAGAACCTGTTTTATTAGCTGAGAAAAAATCTTTAGAAGTCTCTCCGAAAAAAAAAAAAAAAAAAAAAAAAAAAAAAAAAAACTACTGTCAAATCGCATTTATGGAAGAAATCAAAACACACAGCTCAACCGGTACAGTGGTTAGCTACGCCGTTCGAATCTCGGAGAAGGCATTGATGTTTATAAATGTATAGTGTCAGTGCGTCATGGAAGCATCCGAAATATCCGGTGAGCCGAATGTTCTTTCGAGAGGTGGATGGTAGGAGAAGAAGCGTGGGAGACTTTCGGACCTGTCTTCCTGGGGTGCATTCCATCAAAATTAGCGGCGAAACTGAGCTAAATCGCACTGTCACCTGTAAGGTGCTCAAAGCTTCTGCCAACGAAAGGTGCTCCTTGTGCTGTTATACGTCAGGCAAGTGAACAACAACAACACAAAACCCGAATGAAAGTTTTAATAATTGCATCTGGACACGCATACCCAAAACTGTTTTTGTGAGCGTCACCACATTAAAATTAGGTTTATTACATACTGTAATATGTTTTAATGATGGTGTAGATAGTCGAAATAAATAATGGAATTATTGGGAATATAACTAGGGTTTTATACGGTAAAGATTTTGCGAAAACAGATTGCGATAAAATTCGTGAGGCCAATCTCGCTTACCAAAAGTTTTCTAAAATGGCTAGAAAGAAACATAAGTTAATAAAACAAAAGTAAATAGATGCAGAAATGCCAGTTCAAGATGATTATGGTGCAGTAAAATGTTAATATGATTTTTTTTATAAATTATTAGTATTTAAATTGTTTTTTTTTTCACTTTTTCTCAAAAAGTGTTTTTTTTTTTTTTTTTTTTTTTTTTTTTTTTTTTTTTAACTTTCGGTACACTTTTCTTGAAAACTATTCAGCCTAGAAGGTTTAAATTTTTCACAGTTGTTTATCTTAACTATTTCTTTGAAATTAAGCAGGATATAAAATTTATGATCATTAGTTTTGGATATATTAAAAATGTAATACCATTTTTTCTATGATTTGCAAAAAATTTTACTAATTTATTTTTAATATATATATATATATATATATATATTTTTTAAGTAAAATGTAAAACTCTGCTTATTATTCTTAAATGATATGTTTTTAACCATCATGCAAAATTTGAAGGAGTTTGATGCAGTATTTTTTAAGAAAAGTGTACCAAAGTAGAAGACTATCGCAGAAGATTCGTCAAAGGTAAGAGAAATCAAACAACTGGTTTTTAAAAACATGAAGCTTTAAATTTACACTTTATGTGTTTTATATAATCTAAAAGCTGTATTTTTTAAATGAAAAAAGAATTTAGAGCATACGTTCACTTTGATAAACGTTATACCGTAATTACCTTTGCCCCGAAATAGTTGCATTTCGCCAGTCCATATGTCATAAATCTCCTTAAATTAAGTACGGTTTGAAATAAATCCCGTTATGCTCTCCTCTCCTATTTAAATGAAGTAGCACTTTATGCTGCAGCACTTTTCAGTCGACCAGTTAACTTGAGTATTTCACTGCGTAAGCTACTTCTTAGCACAGATGAAAATATCCATCATATCATACATGGATAATATCATACAGTGACGAAGATATCCGTCATATCATGCAACCATTCGCTGAATGCTTTCGACTACATTGGCATCAAAAATCTTATTGCTATAGCACAAAAAGTTTGAAATATCCAGCTGTCAGAAAAGTTATTGGCTTTTACACTGGGATAGGGAAATCTACCCAAGAAATCCATTTTACAAATGTATTAGTTCAACGGACACATAAAAGTAAGAAAATAAGGTTCATACAGCATTGCCATTTTGGAACTTGAAGTCTAAGCTTGCATGCTCCGTTTTAGCTGTCTGAGTATTATCGACGCCTCTAGAATAAAAGATTTTCCGAGGCAAAAAGCAAAAGTAAAATATTAAAACAAATTATTGAATGCTTTTTCTAATGCTCTGTATTTAAATATATCTGAATACGAATAATTTGTACTTACCTACACATTCTGATTGCGTATAATTTCCATACCCAGGAGGGCACTGACAAACTGTATCCCCATACTCATTTACAGTACATTCTCCTCTCTCGCAGACACATTCTGTAAAATAAAATAGCATTTATTTAAAAATGGTATTGATTAAAGAAGAATGCATAATCTTTTCTTATCATGAAAGATAAATCTTATTAGCTTTGAAGCATAAATATTAAGTCAGCAAAATAAAATATCTCACAATCTTAAATTTCAACAGAAAAGGTTTTATGAAATAAAAATCGATCACACCAAACTTTTTCTAATGCTCTGTATTTAAATATATCTGAATACCAATAATTTATACTTACCTACACAAAGAAAATGAATTTTTTATAGAATGTTACATATTTTTTCTCATATCTGAAGAAACAATAATTCTCATTTTAATTGATTTTTCATCAAATCTTCTGTGCTTTGTTTTGTTTCAGTTTTTTATTTACTTTCAAAGATAGATTTGCTAAGAGGCATTATTAATAGTTTGGGGCGTAATATTGCTCATCTGGAAATTCCCTACTTGATTTTTGCTTCACAAAATATGAGATACTCTGGTATTACAAAGACGACACTAAATGCGTAATTTTTTAGGAAACATATGTTCATTCAGCTTAACACGTATGCATGAAATATCAACTAAAATATCTGCCACAAATGATGCTTTGATTGTTTATTTAAGAACTAAATCCGAAACACATAATTCTTAAAACAGAGAATGTGTGTGTGTAATTATGGCAAAGCCTCGAGGGCTATCTGCCTAAGGGGAGGGATGCCTTCGTGGAGGACTTTCTAAGGGAAACTGGTCGCATACACGTTACACATGGGGAAAACCACGAAAACGCCCATGCAGCCAGCCCGTTCGCGGGATTCGAACCTCGGACCGAACTACCAGTGTTCAGCGACTTTACCGCTCGGCCGCTGGTGGGCCCTAAAACAGAGAATGATATTTCTTCTTATTGATGCATGATAACATTCATCTAGAACTTCAAGTTCAATTAGTTTAAGTATAACTATATTAATCACTTCTGTCAGTTGGCCGGAATTACTTTCTATTAAAACTATACATTTATCGTAAAAGGCCTCTGTTACAGGAATTTTTTTAAGCTCCGTTTATATGAGGATTTTTTGGTCATAAGGAGAGCAAGTTGGGCTTAGTTGATAAGCAACCAGACGTTGTTAGCTCACCAAAACCGTTTTAAACATTTTCTGTAAAAGTGCAAACTTTTCAAGTTTATGCCAACTTATATAAGAATAGTAATAGCAAAGCAAACACGAACTGACATTCGATCAGTTTCGTTGAGTCAGCTACCCATTTACTCATGTTAGAATTAACTTTTTCTGGTTACCTAATTATCTGATCCTGATTTTCCGTTTAAACCCTGTTAAGAACTAAACCCAAGTGTCGTGACCGATAATTGTGGGTTCTTTTCTTTTATTATACGGCGTCAGCCCTCGAATAAACTATTGCTTTTTAAACGTTTTTATTGAGTGTAATCCAATAAAACTATATCGTTCACGTAACTTAGAAAACTTTTCTAAAGATTTTGCTTTTTTTTAAACCGTTCCGCACGTGATCTATTTTCAATTACAATATGATAATCGTAATCGTTTCGCTGGTCGATTCTTACCTTTTTTACTTCCTTGTACGCAGTAAAAAGGAAGTATTGTAATCAGGAAAAGTTTCAGTTGCGTATTTCATCGAAAATATCCATTTTGACCGCTATCTAATGCAATTTAACAATGTTTTTGCGTGACATCTGTACGTAAGGAAAGAGTAGAAGACTCTTTTCCTCCAAAAAAAATTATAAAACTGCTTTAAAATGAATTCTGAAGAGAATTTTTCTGGTGTCTTAACGTACGTACGTATGTATCTCTCATAACTCAAAAACGAGTAGACTGCTATAACATGTAGATGTGCACCGCGTATCTTGGTTGCAATCGGCCGCACCAAACGTGTATAAATATATTTATATATATATATCCACTTTGTTACCTGGCTCAGTGATCTCAGTTTCTTTATTCTTATATGTTTGTATATTGTGCATTTTTTCCTTTAAAAATGATTGAATTATGTTGTTCGTATCTTCCGGTTAAAGTTTTTATGCTTTAGGAAATCTGCAAGCAATATTTGTAGAATTATCAACAATTTAAAAGCTGTTTAAGTGCGGTTTAGCCTAATTTTTTAAATAATAAGGCGAACATGTATGTTTACATTTGAAACAGCAGAATAGTAGATTTGTTGCAAATCTATTATTATTTATTATTATTATTATTATTAAGCTTCGCAACAACAAAAATAACGCCTTCATTTATTACTGCGAATTAAATCATACATAGTCTTTTCTAGAATTTTTTTGAGGAAATAAGTGTTTAAGAATTGCTTCGTAATATTTAATATACATCTTTTGAGTTTTTATGTATTTTGGCCTTGTCGCGAAGTGAGAACTGAAAAAATTGAATGAGAAATACTGAATCGTCTGTGAAAAACTGTTTCTTTTTTGTTTTGTTTGCTTAATTTCTTTCATACATCGTTCTGGCTTTATTATAGTATTTGAATAGAACATGGGCAACGATTAGATAATTCTTTAAATGATATAAATTTTGTGAATTCTGAGTTATAATATAAACGAAATATAACTCTGTTAAGTGAACCTAGGGCCAGAGTGTCGCTATGGTAAACGAGTATAGTGAATTTTAAAGAGTGCATTTATTCTGTTGTGGTTTATGCGCTATCGACGAAGTAGATTTAATTCAATCAAATAAGTTTAAATAAAATGCAAGAAGAAATTGCGTATAAGTTAATATTCCGTACAAGGAAGTCATGTGGTGCACACTTCAGATTTTTTACTTTTGCATTTCGCTCGCGTTGGCGTCCTCATTTTTCACAGGGGGCGCAGTGTCTCATACCAAGCTAAACTGAACTATTTGCTTTTGAAACGCATAATAGTTTTATAAACCACAAAAGTAATATATTGATTGTAATATAATAATATATTTATATAAATAATAATAATATAAACTTTACTTAAAGTTTGTATTTTTTTTTTTTTTTTTAAAATTTTGAGGCTACAAATAAAGCCTACAAATGTAACGCACATGCTTATTAGGGATATAGGGATATATAAATATTTTCAGAGGAGTAAAATATTTTTACCGTATATTTCTTTTTATTTTTAAAAATGAAATGAAAATGATTATGCTTAGAACCTTGAGATGTAATTTTCCTGAAAGTAAAGTATACCAACGAGTTTAATGTTTGCATAAAAGAAAATCTTTAATTGTTTTCTAAAAGTTATTTTATTCACAAAAGAACTTAATAGCCCTATAATTATATATTAATCTTATGTTAACATTTTATAATCCTTTGAGTGGTTTGACTGCTTTTATTTGGTCAGGATTTGTGTCACTTGGTGTATATCCTGTTCGTGTTTAAGAAAGTTTATTTACATTAATAATTTAAGTATACTTGTAAAAATTATTTAAAATGATTAAAAATCATATACTTGATTTACTGTGAATATGTTCAGTACCATTCGTTTTTAATAATTCTGATAAAACAGTTGAAAGATATGTACTGGAAAATGATATGCTATTTTCTTTGAATGGAAAGACATAATAAAGGGAGTAGTATACCATAGTAATGATTATTGTAGTAAAATATTTTGTATCTGACTAGTAAACAAAACCTACACAAAAAGGAACTTAATTGCCAATATTTGAAGAGTATACTGCCGTTCAGTTGTAGAAATTAACTTATCCCAATCATCCCTTCACACTCCATACGAGTGAAAAACTAAGAGAAAAACCTAAATCTGCTAACATGAAATATATTATTTACATTTCCCGGATTGTTATTTATTTATTTACTCATTTTTCTCTTGGGTTTGCTTTTTGCATTTGAATGTTTTATGCTATATATATATAATTTATTTTTGTTTCCAATTTATATTTCTTTTCTTCGTTATGAAATATTAAAATCAAATACCGTATTTTCCAGCGCTTTTTTTTTTTAATTCCTCTGTTCCGACTATAGATTGAGAGTTAGTAGGTTTGCTTATAAATATTTATTATTTCTCCTTTTCTTGCTTTACGTATTATTTATTATTTGTCCTTTTCTTGCTTTACGTATTATTTATTATTTGTCCTTTTCTTGCTTTACGTAAAGATGAAATTCCATCTTCTTCACTTAAACTTGCACAGATGACCTTCAAGCATTACGCACCTGAAACATATTACATATGAATCATAGAAAAGCCGTTATTTGACGTGCTATTGTACTGTGTTTCTAGGCTCTGGTAGATGATTAAACATTCTTTATCTGACAGGATAGTGCCATTAATACCAGCATAAAACACGATGTTTTGCGGCGTAGATCTATAATGCATTAGCGTGATATTGAATGTTTTTCTAGAACATCGTCATATGTTCTCCAGCAGTTCTTGTTGTAGGATTTTTGAATGTGCTCATGCTTGGTGGTTATGAAAAGAAAGATATGCAGACAAACGCTAATCTAAATACACATCTAGACAGTAAGTGTCGCTTAAATACATCCCTTCATAGGAAGATATAAAAACGTCATACCTGGAATTGAGTTAATAAGTCCGAATCATTTATTTGGTTACATATAAACTTTTCTGTGAGAATGAACACTCTAACAAAACTGGAATTGAATGTTACTTTTAAAATTGCCTTAATTTAACCCTGGTACGAAAATTTTCCGCAGGTTTGTTATGTTCCGCTTATTCCGTAGAAATATTTCTTGCCTAGTAGTTTCAAGTTCATTACTTCAGTTCAGTAAAAACGAAGAAATTAGTCCCATTTTTTAAACAATTTTAGCAAAAAATGAAAGGAAAACAACGCATATAAAGGAGCTATTGCAGTAATACGTTTTCCTGCAAATTGAAATCTACAGTCATGAAGCTTATTATTATATCAAATATACAAAGGGAAGACATAATAAATAATTATCCTGCTTCTCTAAAATTTTCTGTTATTTTCTTATGAGAAATATTGCATGATAATATATACACACATATATATATAATATAATACTATATAATAAAATAATAATATTTATATATATTGAACTTTACATTAATAAGGTATGCTTAAAGTCGCAAAACGCTAGCAGTTTTCTCCTCCTTTTTGGTTTTGTTATTCAAAGGACTAATTACACAAAGCTGTTTCACAATATAAAATATAACATGGGTCATTTCCTCTGAAAGAATGAAAGAACTTCCTATAAATAAATACCCTATTGTGCTTTGTACGATAAATAAACTAAGCTAATATAATAAGGTGCTATTTATAATTTTTAAAGTGTTTTAGTCTAAAAAAGTTTAAACTTTCAAGTTTCCTAAGTATCAAGAACTGGAAATCATTCATTTGGTTCTAATGAAGCTAACTAGAGTTATATGTCTGAGACAAGCGATGGCTTCATGAGGCACATTTTAACACAATCTGCTTGATATTTTCTTTCACATGGAAAAACACGAAAACTGTAGCGCAGCGGTATCTTAAATTTAAATTAATAAACATAAGAATACATCTTTGCAAGTGGACTGTAGTTTAATCTTTTATTTTAGCGATTTCAGCTTTAGAACAACACAACACAGCAAAAAGTAAAGCGAGGGAGTTACAATTAGCGTTTTCAAGAATGCAAAAACAAAATGCGAGCTGCGCATACGATCTGCGCATTGCGAAATAATATCTCACAGACAGGCAGACGACTCTAGTGGCCGAAACAAAAATACTCCTTATATCGAACTATTTAGACGTGTTTAAAATCAGAGTCAAGCTAGCTGAGTTCAGTGTTTTTACAAGTTTAGCTATAGGAGGAAGAATATTCAAAAAATAATGCAGAAAAGTTAATACTGAAAGAGAATTTTTCTCAATTAAAAATTATTAGTAAATATTAACCTACCATCAGGTTCTTTGATTTCAGTTGAATTCGCCCCTAGATATTCCGAATCTTGAGGTAAGTTCTCATTCCTCTTGAAGATGTTAAATACTTTCTCACTTAGTGATCTTGCGTCTGAGTTGCTTTCTTTTACGATAATGCCAATGAAAAGAAGCGTACAAATGAATATTTTGAAAACATTACGAGCCATTACAATTTTTAAATTCCGCAGTACGGTTCTCAAACGATTTGTAACCGTGAGTGCATATACAGAGAATCGTTTGGTGCCCTTCCCTTTTAAATTATGTGTGCAACTGCAGGAGAAATGCGTAATATTCTTGATTTGTATTGTGTTTTTATCAGCTTCTTGATAAATCGTATTCCTTTTTATCTATTTCTACGACTTGAGAGAAAGATACATTCAAAATAATGCATATCATGCTTGCTCTTATTTATTTTGGAAGTGGAAGTTAAATTAAGTGTTTTCAAATAGTTTGGGTTACCACCACTTTGATAGGTGTTACAAATTTGCCATACTTTCACGTTAGTTTAAGTTATGTGTATTATTTAAACCTAATTAATTATATTAAGGATTAAATACTTATTTTAAAAATTTAGAAATGCATATAATCAGTTATTTTAATTGTGCCGTACACCGTGTATTTATAAAAATAGCAAATTTGTATTGGTGTTCATTATTAAGGAAGTAATTCTGAAACTGGTGCTAATGATATAAAGGTTGATTAAAAATCTATTGATTATAACTGTTTAAGGAAATTATGTATCACTGAGCATATACACATACAAGTATGTGAAAATACTGTTCCGAAGCTATATGGGCACAGAATATGCAACTACAAAGAATGCAATAAAATCTTTAAAATTAAACATGTTTGGTTTAGAGAAATTTATTGTAAAAGCGGAAACGAAACATCCTGGAGGAACCTTTTAGGCATGGCTATGCAAACACCTTAATAACTTATAAGGTATTTTCTGCCCCCTTTCCGCATGCCTTTGTGGTGTAAGGGTAGTACACTCCGCACGTATTCGAGAGGTCCTGGTTCAAGTCCTGGCGAGGTGGCTGCACATTTTTCTATGTCTCCACAGTAGCGCCGGAACTAAAACGTGGTGGACAATAATTCGTCCTCATCAAGATTTAGCGATTGGGTGCCCTAATCCCTAGTTGCTCTTTAACGGGAGCACAGGCTAAGGTATTTTCACCGTCTTTTCTGCATACTTTCGTGGTATAACGATAGCACACTCGGCGTGCATTCGAGAGGTCCAGATTAGAGTCCTGGCGAGGGCATTGCACAGGTTTCACGTCTCGTGCTTCAAGAAATTCCTAATGTCTCTACAAACTATTTAGTAATATAGCAGTACTGCTCTTAAATACTACTATAAGCTCAGAGCTTTACTGTACTCTGCTCGGCCACAGAACTTCTGTTATAGTGATGGATCTTAGAAGAGCAGTTTGATTCTTATCCAAAGATTCTGATTCCTATCCGAAGCAGCTTCTGTGCCCTAACCCTTTACTGTTGTTGTACTCTGCTTGGTTGCAGAGGTTCTGTTATAGTGATGGATCTTAGAAGAGTAGTTTCCTCTAATTCTTATCCAAAACAGCTTCTGTGTCCTAATCTTTTACTATTAATGTACTCTGCTCGGTTACAGAGCTTTTGTCATATGTTATGAAGAAGTGAGGGGGGCCACCTAATATTTACCCTAAGTAAGCAGGTATTAGCCCCACACACTAACTAGAAAACTAATAACATTCTGGCATCATTCCTCGAGTCGTGATGGAAATTGTGACTCCAGTTAACACTACAAGTACTGTCACCGGCGGCGGCATCAACGGTACTCCTAACCTTTCAGCGTTAAATTAGCCTCAAGTAAGGGATTAAATTATATGATATACATTGCGATATAGATAGTTGCGCAGGTGCATATTTCAAGATGTTATCTATTGTAGTGGGTACAGGCAACATATTTCAGGACATTATATATTGCATTTACAAACAGGCATGTTGTTTCCACGTTACAAATCATTTTTGTAAACATGATCTGTTTACTATCAGAATTAATTAAGAACTATAAAATTGTTTACAAAGCTTACATATAAGTACTGGTGTAAAGTTGTGCTGAAACTTTAACAGCTCAATTTTGAGGATTCATTATTTGTTTTAACGTACGTTTTTATGTTAACTGATTTTCAGAACAGAGCGTTTGTTATAGTGATGGATCTCAGAAGAGTAGTTTCTTCTGATTCTTATCCAAAGCAGTTTTTGTGCCCTAATCCTTTACTATTATTGTATTCTGCTCGGTTACAGAGCTTCTCTTACAGTGATGGATCTGAAAGGAGTAGTTTCTTCTAATTCCTATCCAAAGCAGCTTCTGTGCCCTAATCCTTTACTATTATTGTACTCCGCTTGGTTGCAGAGGTTCTATTATAGTGATGGATCTTAGGAGAGCAGTTTCTTCTGATTCCTATCCAAAGCACCTTCTGTACACTAATCCTTTACTATTATTATACTCTGCTCGGTTACAGAGCTTCTCTTATAGTGATGGATCTTAGAAGAGTAGTTTCTTCTAATTCCTATCCAAAGCAGCTTCTGTGTCCTAATCCTTTACTATTAATGTACTCTGTTCGGCTACAGAGCTTTTGTTATAGTGATAGTAAGCAATAATTTTAAGCGTTAAGTATTAGGTCAAGTGTGTTCTCATCATGGGTAGCCTATGGTTATTTTGGACCTGACTAGAAGGCTGTCAGATCACACATGAGTAAAATTTGTAGTACAGTCATCTTTCTCTGAAAGTCTGAAGAAAGCGAGTTATACGTTACTGAACTTGCTGATATTTGCGAAGACATTTGTAATATAGTAGCTTTACTTACTAGATTACAAGTGCCTGCCCAAAAGGTTAATGTCTAATGCTAGTATAATTCCTTTTCCTCATAATGAATGGTAAATAAAGGACTCTAGATCTTGTCTTAACCTCGGATAATCCTGGAAAAAGATCATTTTATAATCCCATGCTTGAAATGCAAATCTTGATTCTTTACATCAAGCTTTTGCGAATATTCTTCTCTGTCTTTACTCACAGCCAAAAATATTAAATGCACATGTGAATTTTAAATACACAAATTCCAGAAGAAAGCTACGGAGGTTTTTCCTTGGAAATGTAAACGAAAATAAGAATTCTTAATTTGTACATGCATTATGTATGCATATCAACTCAGTACAAGTCTGTGAGCTTTTAAGTTCTTCTAATAGATGTTATGCTGGCATAAATATATATTTCGAAGCAAAGCAATTGGTTTTATTCGAAAATAAGCAATTTAAAATTTGTCTTTAGTGGCAAGGTTTATTTTTCAGCTTTATACGTGAACATACTGAAAAGGAAAACAGGAAGATAGGATTTAATACTTTCCTATGAACGGAAAACATTCTTCATATTCATTCATCCTTTGTAGAAAAGGCTAATGCTTCGAATGTATGTATAAAACAAAAATATAAATGAATGAATTTAAAGATGTAATTTTGATGTTATGTTTTCCAGCTACACCGCGACATTAAAATGCAAAATTGATAAAATAGAATGATCTATAAAGAGGCTAGATCTTCGTCTTGATTTCTGTTGCACATAATTCATAAAGTGATCACGTAGCTAAAATAATCACAAAGAGTTAGATCTTTTATTTCGCGTTGTATTTTATTAAATATTTATTAATATTTTATTAATTATTCAATTAATTAGGCTTTTGATTAGTTAAGACTAACGAAATTTAAACCCTTTCAATGATTCTTGAATGTTTTAATTTGATGTTTGATTTGTAATGATACTGTGATTTGTTTTATAGATCCAAAATAACATATTTTACTTCCTTAAATGCATCTAAAACACTCCAGATATAGCATGAAAAATGAATAAAATCTCTGAGAAAACATTTAATTAAAATACATGGACAGTAAAGGAAGACATGAACCTTTCCAAAACTGTGCTTTAATATCCTAATGCAAGGTGAGCAACGTGTGGTAAGATATGTTTATTTAACGTATGCCTTTATTATAAAATATTTAATTAATTAAATATTGTGAAACAAAAAATGTTTAATAAACTGAAAATTACCTTAAACTGAAGAAATTATGACATAATCACGAATAAAATTAATTCACATATGATTTTTGTTCGAAATGCTTACACGTAATTAGATATATATGTAACTTCAGACTAAGGGAAAGGTTTAAATTAAAATTTCAGAATTTTGCTGTTTTGCAGCTGAGAATGGTGGTTCGGTAAAACCATCGAAACTACTCCTGTGAAAATTATGAAAATATAACGTTGAGTTTTGTTGTTTGACTTCTGAGCAACGTGTGGTAAGATATGTTTATTTAACGTATGCCTTTATTATAAAATATTTAATTAATTAAATATTGTGAAACAAAAAATGTTTAATAAACTGAAAATTACCTTAAACTGAAGAAATTATGACATAATCACGAATAAAATTAATTCACATATGATTTTTGTTCGAAATGCTTACACGTAATTAGATATATATGTGCTGTATATTTTGTGTCGAAATTTTCACAAAGATAACTGAAGTTTGAACTTTGATATTACTGAATACTGGCACATTATTGCTAATGATCTGCTTGATGCCTTTTGAGGTATATGTTTTGCAAGATTTTTACAAGCTGCCGGAAAATTCTTTGATTTGATTAAAGTAATATTACTATTTTTAATTGAAAGAGGATCTTCGTTTTCTTTTGAAATGGAAACACTTCTAATTTTGTCTTGACTGAATAATATAAGAAAATTGGAGCTTGTAGGAAATACAAATTTTTTTAAAAAGTTAAAAAAACATTTTATTAGTTTAAAATGCAAGCAAAGGAAAATTATTTAATACTATTCATTGAGCTCTATTGAGGATTTCATAATAAATATTTGACATTCAGGAAGGTAAATAAAAATGCACGAAAATGGAAGTTATAGTTGTGAGGTTTTCCTTGATCTGCTGAAAGTTGATTAGCTCAAAATCCCTAACAGACGTGAGGCGTATTGTCACTATGTACGAAAGAAACTTCAGAGTAAGGGAAAGGTTTAAATTAAAATTTCAGAATTTTGCTGTTTTGCAGCTGAGAATGGTGGTTCGGTAAAACCATCGAAACTACTCCTGTGAAAATTATGAAAATATAACGTTGATTTTTGTTGTTTGACTTCTGAATTAACACTTTTGATGTTTCACGTGTTAATGAACAGTCAATTTCATTAAAATGTAGACTAGTAGTCAAAGACTACACAAGTTAAATCGTATTCTACGGTGAGAGTAAATTTATTGGCGTATCAAATTTAAATGTCCGCGCCGATGAAACGAAGGTAATTACTGCATATAAGAGCTGGCAGAAACTAAACGTTGCGTGCAGGTGCATGCCAATAGCATGCTCTATCTTAAAATCGAAAAGCCTCAGTTTAAATATTATTTATACTCATTTACGTTCTGATGAGGGAACGGAAGCATCGAGATCTGTTTCGAGAACATTTGGGCTAACGTCCGTTTGGGCTAAAACTATTTAAAAACAGTTAAAAGTTTAGAATTTCTGATAGACAATCTCATGCGAAGGAAATTAAAATGCTTTATTCCGTACAGTGTTGTCACTGCTTGCTTTGAAATCTTTCAGTCTTTTAATTAAATATTTATTAAAGTTTCAAACATATGAAATGGATAACAAACCGATTTGAAATTAAAATTTCGATATTTTAGGTGCCAGTATTCGAATGAAAGACTGCATTATTCAAAAGTTGATAGATCTTGGTACAGTTATTGTTTCACAAAGAGAGAAACACACATACATTCCCGCAGATTCTTCAATATTTAATTTCTTTAATTATAATAAAGGACGATAATATTTGGTGACAACAATTTGAAAAGTTATTCAACGTCTTTACTAATTCGATGCGAAACACCCCTTCGAGACTAAAACCTTTCCTGGGCTAATGCCCTTTTGAGCTAATAATAAACGTTCACACTATATAAACACAGATATCTTTCTAATTTTACTTCATTATAAACATAAAATGTTTAAATTAATTTCTAATTTTGTTACTAAAATACTAAACAAGAATTGAATTTTCAGACAACAGTATTCATTAAGTTGCTAGTGTCTTCGCCTTGGGTAGTTTGTATTTCATTAAATACTGAGGAACTAACAAAACTCTACTCAGAGGACTTCACCGAAAGCTTCACAACTAACTGGCGATTTCTTCGGTCTGCATTTATTTATTTATTTATTGAAAAAACATTAGGAGATTTTATAGTTGCCAATATGGATTTAAACTCTAATGGTGACTATCAAACCTTAAACTTTTGTTATCCAGTAATGAAAGGAAGCTGGTTAGTCACTTAGGCACATGTACCCAGAGAACATTTCTCCCCCTCCTTTCCCCAAACATTTAAGCACATAAAAATTAGGTAACAGGAATCATATGGTTACTGAAAGTAAAGTTTGCGTTACTTCTAAAGTACAAAACTGGTGATAAAATGTATTTTTGCTGATGAATAGGAAAACAATTAAATGTAAATTCTCTGAACATCTCTTTTAACTACAGTTTTGCGTTCAACTTTGAACCAATTGAAAAGGGAAATTTGGACATCTTGCACCCAAATTCCTAGTTCTCAGCACTATATTTCATCTTCAAAACATCCACTCTCGTGGGAGCTGAAATAATAAATTAAAAGCTAGAAGACGTACGTATATAAATAAATCTCGAACATTTCTCCGAAATAATTGCTTTATATATTTTGTAATGGCAGTAAATCGTATGCTTCCATTTTCTCAGCGCAAATTAAGTTAATGAACTTCTGTCACGAGATCGATTTTCAAAAATTCAATTGATTAAATGAATTGGAAGGTACTTGTCATTAAACTGCGTTTACTAAACTGTCCTTTTTCAAATTCCTAATAAATTATCCCTGACAAATTAGACTTTTAACCAAAATACAGTAAAAAATTCATCTCCTGCAAGAGTCTTCTCCTGGGTTATAAAGGTAATCATGTTAGTGTGCAATAATCTTCAAATGTCAAGAAAGACGATCGAACTAGAGTCGGAATTAAAGCTTCCCATTTCTAATGCCCACATAAGCAGCAAAAAAGACGAGAAAAATAAGCAGCAAAAAAGACGTTAAACTGAAAAATTTTAAACCGTAATTTTTTTCTGGTTTCGAAGAAGGGAATTCTTTCATATTTAGGATAAAATTATCGAAAGCTTTTATTCCTTCTACCTCTGTAGCAAACATGTGCTTTTCTTTGGCCCGTTCCTCCGATTGAAAATACATTTTTTTGAGTGATCAACAATCTGATTCACGATCTTACAAAGCATTTCATGCGTATATACAGTACATTACAGCAGCAAATGCAACTCAAGGAACAAAGTGGCTGATTATTTGGCTTAAAGACTTAGGATTTAAAGAAAACCTACCAGTTATTTCTATGAAAATAATAAATCATGGATCAAACTTTCAAGAATACATAATTCTAGAAACTAACGCATATAAATATCGAATATTATTAGGAATCATTATGTATCATAAGTAATTGCCATACTACTTACTTACTTAGGATAAGAATTATCATTATCTGTCAGTTATACGGGAAAACAAATAATACTACCTATTTTGGATATTCATATGCACTTTATAGATTCATCACTCATGGCAATAATTATTACTTTCCTATGGCAATATGTTTCAAAAATATTTTTCGTGCATTGCTCTTGAACATATATACATATAAACTTATAATAAATTTCTTATTCCATTTTGGAAAGGATTTTCATGAAACACTCACCATTTTCGCAATTTTCTCCAAAAAATCCAGGCTCACAGCTACATTTGTAAGTTCCCATTTCAATGCTGCAGTTACCATTGTTCTCACAAGGTAGTAAGCTACATGGACCTAGGAAAAAGCATTGTTAAATGTTTCAGCAATGATTTCATTAATATGTATCTAAGATTTAGAATTTATGCGCCAAATGATGTTCGAAACAGGGAATGATGCTCTCATTGTAATAATCATATTAATTTCTTTATATTTTTATTTTGGTGGTATTTATTCTTTTCCATTCTTTAGATACCCAACTTTATATACATACCTGCTTGCGTTAGTCTTCTTATTCAAATTAAAATAACGTATTTTCATTTTTTCCAATAACAATTCTGAAAATAACTATTGTTTATATTAACTAACGGTCTTTATCGAGTTTATTTTTTTAACTCCATTATATTAAACACTTTTAAATAATTGACTCATAATTTATTTTTTTTTATTTTTAAAACAAAATGCAGTCGCACAGACGTAGGGTGGTTAGGGGAGAATACTCCGGTACCAAAGGGCCTGGGTTCGAATCCTGAAGGAGATATGTATGTTTGTAAATGTATAGTGTCCGTGCGGCATGGGGACATTTTAAACATGCGATAAGCAAAACGTCCTCTCGCGTGGCTTAGTGGAAGAGAAGAGGAGTGGGAGATGCCTGAACTCCGCCCCCCCCGTGGTGCTCTTCCTCAAAATTGGGGTGGAAAATAGAAGTCCATCCTCTCTTTGAAGCAGCCTCTGGCAACCATTCTTCCATATAATATGGACTCCACAACAACAGAAAAACAAAATACACAATTATATCGCTATTTTTGATTTGGTAGTTAATATTTAAAAGCACTAAAGCACATTAATCAGCTATTGCTAATGGGCATTGGTTAAAATGTGTTACTTGCTAATTTGGTTAAATTTATTTTCTTCTATAAATTTCAAAAGGAAATTTTATCAAGAGAGAGTGGACTAATGCAAATAGAATATTTTACTCTATCAGTGACTGTAGGCATTGACAACAATATGATTTGCTAAATTTAGCATGCTTTGATTGAATTCATTCAGCGCGTGCACCTGTAGCAGCAATTTTTTCCTACTCTACTTGCTGCAGTTGTTGAAGTCTCCTTTAATCTTGATGTGCTACTCTTGTTTCAACAAAATACCACTTTTTAAAATTTTTACCTATTTATTTGTTTGTCTTGATGGCTTTTAAATATATTTTACAGTTATGAAATTTATAGAGTTGTACAAAACTCAGACAACATTTCAACTATCCTAAATCTCGGATAATACAGAAAGTACAGAAAACAATTTGCAAAAAGAAGAATAAAGTTATAAATTTTCATAAAATATATACTGCTTTGAAGCAGAATGTAAAAGAGATGCTAGTTCACTACTTACGTACTAATCATAATACTCTCTAAAAAGTATATCAAAATGCTGTTTCAAAGTGATGTTTCAGATTTTCCTTAAGTGAAAGACAGCAATAGAGTGGCTGACTCTTCTGCAACAGCTACTAAAATAGCTTGTCATCCATTTTGTGTAAGATAATTCAAAGAATTATTTATTGCGATTTTTTTTCTATATTCTTCATTCACTGCTTTTATATTACATATTGTTTTATTGAAATTCACTAAAAGTTGCAGATTAACAGACTTCTTTAGAAGCTATAAGGCTTCACCAAAAGAACTGTATCAGTTAATGATAATATTTGCAAAAATATAGCTAAAGCACATATCGTAATTTGCTATAAATCCGTTGAAAACATTCATACTCAGAACTCAAAGAACTGCATCAGTTAATGATAATATTTGCTATTGCTATAAAATATTGCTAAATCACGTGATATGTAATTTGTTATAAATTCGTTGCATACACTCATACTCAAATAAGTGATGGAAAAGAAGTAAGCTAGGGATCTTACTAGCTTTAAAATTTCGATAGATCAGTGTAACATGAAATATTTAGCTGGAAATCGTAACTCTCGCCTATGTGGTATGATATGAGGGACACAGCCCGATCCTCCTGGCAGGTTTTACGTCGCCTTATGGCCTTTTTGCGGGCTGCGCCAGAGCAAGCTAGAAACAACACCTTCAACAAACAGACATAAGGAACATAACCAAACAACAAAATTAAAATTAAAATCCCTACTGCAAGCTTATCATGATTAATCTTCTCCATCATTTTTCTGGCAAATTTTTCAGTCTTTTAAAATCATTTAAAATATCATATATATTAAAAACATCATTTTTCTTAAACTCGTTTCTGATATCAGTAAAATATTTACATGTTTCCACATAATGCTCTGCAGTGCCCGGTTCATTACAGGTATCAAAGAGGTCAGACTCTTGTAATTTAAACATTTTAAAATCGAAAGAAAAACGACCATGACCTGAAAGAAAAACGTAATGATTTGGTTAACGTCAATGTCTGAATAACATAAACCTTTTTTAAGTTTAACAAATTTCATATAACCTTTATTTCGATCAGATCTTTCCCATTCCTCCCTTCATTTATCATATATATAATTTTTCATAATAGTCACAGCTTTCCTTGTTGATCCCATTACATCAATATCACGAGCATTAACATCGGTAATTGCCTCCTTGGCCAGTGCGTCCGCCCTCTCATTTCCAAAATGTCCAGCGTGTGCCTTCACCCAATTAAACACAATATTTTGATCTTCTCTCAAGTCTTTATATAAATCTCTATTATCTACCATTAAAGGGGTGTCTTGATCAGGTCGTGAGAGAGCTTGAAGAAATGTCAGACTGTCAGAATAAATATGTATATCATATTTCCCTTTAAGAGTCTTCTTAATCCATTTCAGTAAATAAAAAGTAGCCATAGCTTCCGCTTGATGAAGTGAGTTATAAATATTGTGCTGAAATTTATTATTCTAAATCTCTGTTCCATAAAATATATAACATATGCGAAAGCAATGGCGTCTCCTAGACCTGACCCGTCTTTATAAATGTCAATTTCTCCTATTTTTGGAGCATCCAAATAATACGGAATAAAAATTCTTTCAACAGGTTAAATAAAAGTTAAATCACATTTTTCAAAAGCACTCCGTGTTACAATAGAATCTCCATATAATTTAAAATCAATATTTGCTATTCTTAAACGAAATTTATCATAATAGAAAACAAATAGTTTGGAGAGAGGGGCAACCGGTCAGGATACAAACAACCTCAGTAGAGGTCGTTCTGAAACATCTAGTTTCATACGAAGGCTAACCAGCTGCTCCGCCCGGCAACCCCATGCGCCTATGCCATACATAATTCGAGGAATTCGTAGATTGAACTTATTATGGCAGTTTTCATAGACAGAATTTCACTGGGGAAGTTCCATCTGTAATAATTTTAAATATATTCTGATTTTTCATTAATCATATTAAAATGCGAAAAAAAATTTAATTTATCATCCACAATTACACCAAGATATTTAATTTCTTTTCTAAACTTTATTCTCTGATTCTTATATTTCAACCTAGGTTCTCGTGTCTGCTTTCCTGCACGGGGAAAGAACACAACATTTGTCTTTTGAATATCGAACTTTAATCCTTTTTTTTCTCCAATCTTCTAATTCCAGAACTAATTTATTAAAATATTCTTAGATTATTACTTATTATTACTTTTTATAAGCACCAGAAGGTCATCAGCATAGGCTACCAAACGTATATATTCAGGAAAATGTCTTTTCAATAAATCATTTTTCAATGATGTTCCAGCACAGAGGATCACTAGAAGAGCCCTGAGGACAACCCTTGCTAGAATCAATAATTGTAGATTGACCATCTTCATTCTCATACACAATCTTCCTTTTATTAAAATAATCTATAATAACTTTTAAACTATTCCTTGGTATCTTCAATTCAAGTAACTTGACAAGGAGTGACGACCAACGAATAGAGTCGAATGCTCCAGTAACATAAAAAGAGACGCCACCAATTGGTCTAGCTTTATATTATCTCTTATAAAATCAATAACATTATATAATACATCCTCTATGCTCCGCCCCGATCAAAAACCATATTGATTAGAATACATAAATTTCTTCGTTTTTATATAATATTGTAAGCGATTTGCAATCAATTTGTCCAGCACCTTTCCCATCACCTTTAAGACACATATTGGCCTCATTCTATCATTGCTGTCAGGTATAAGAACTAGTTTTGCAATTTTACAAACCTCAGGAAAGAGACCATGTAACAAACACTTATTGTATAAATGCCGGAAAAAGCTAGGATAAAGCTGAAACAACATCTTCACTATGCCCGCATGTATGCTGTGCAAACCAGGGGAGCTTCTTGTACGAAGCTGTGCAATAACCGTCCGAATCTCATCCAGCATGAATTCTTTATCATCGACATTACATTCATTTATTTTTTCCAAGATGAAATCAAGATTATTCTGTATATGGATACCAGTTTCCAAGATCTCATGTAAAATTTCTCTTTTCACGTTCTTTACATTTTCTTCTCGATTACCATTAGGCCTTTTTAACATTATTCCCCTTTTTACCTTTTGAGTTGCGTGTTTAAAAAATCTATCAATAATAACAATTACTTTTCAAAAAGTAATTTAATTTACTTTCATATTTTGATTTCTTAATTAATTTTTTATAGATTGCTAATTCTCTCTTATAGCAGATCCTTCTATGAATTCTAACTTCTTCCGAAATGAATCTCATCTGATAGGATTTTCTTAATGACCGAACTCTTCTCTTCAACCTAGTTAACTCCGGCGATCACCAAGAGATTTTATTATCCTGTCTTTTTTTAATGCGAAGCAATTTATTTGTACGCAACACAAGATCTTTCTCCATCTACAAAATAATTTCATCCAACTGGGACTTAGTACCAGCCCTTATAATTCTCTCCTGATAACTCATAATCTTACTTTTCATTTTTACACAAAATTTCTTGATACGAATTGGATTCCTCGTAATAGTACAGGAACTAGTTTCTCTATATGCATTTCCATCCGCATCTAAAATCAAATATTTATGGTCACTAAGAGTTAATTCATCTGAAATAATAAAATTATAACCTGGAACACTTATATTTGAAGAGCCGATCACCAAGTCAGTATATCAAATCCAACTGTAGATAAAAAAGTGGGGGCAGAATCAAAATTATTGAATAATAAAAAATTTCTATGCACAAGGCTGGCCAAACTTGACGATCAGCTCGGCCACAGCGGCGCACCTAATCCAAGACTGAAAAGTGGGTGACGAAATAAGTCTAAGCGATCATCGCTACATTACTTTCAAAATTGCCCAACCAACGACAGTCAATGTAATCAAGCGATATAACTTACCCGGCAGACAGAAAAGAGCATTCACCAACAAAGCCAGGGCACTGCTGGGCAATATAGAACAACAGATGACGCAAGCAAATACCAAGGAAGATCTAAAAAACTTCACAGCAGAAATCCAAAAATGCATTCAACAAGCCTGGAACGACAAGCTTCCGCACAGGAGTGCCAAAAAGCTTCACACTCTCAACTGGTGGAACAGAGAGCTCCGCACTCAACAAGAGAAGTGTAGAGCCCTGCGCCGAAAACTTAAAGAAGAGCGCAGACTCAACCTACCCGCCGTCCCATTACCCATTTACCAAAGAGAAAAAGCGCGTTACAAAAAATCTATTCTACAAGCTAAATTAAATTCCTGGCGAACTTTCTGCACAGAAAAAAAAAGTCTACATTATTCATCACAAGATTATGACTGATAAACTCTACAAGCCCGCACAGCATCATATTCCGGACAACACCACTGCAACACAGGACTATACAAATGATACACTGCACAAAGTACTGGATATAGTCTTCAGTCAAGACAATCCGGTTGAAGATCCAGAACTTCATGCATCGCTGCAGAGCAAAGGCCCTCCATCGCACCACCAGATCATGTAATCATATTGAAGGAATTAAAGCATACACTGGAACACCTCCCGAAGAAAATGGCCTCTGGCTCTGATAGCATCGATTATGCCATAGTAAAAACAGTCGTCCTAGCAACACCGGACCTATTCATCAAACTGTTTAATAAGCTATTAGACACAGGCACATACACTGAGCCGCCGATATTGTATGGACATATAAAGATTGATTTTGTTTCAATAAATGCTGTGCCCTGGCGATTGGATGAGGGTGAATCCCCGGGCGGGCATATAGATCTATTCGACTACCTACCGGATGCTCTAGGGGCTGAATCTGGGAGTCTTGTCGGAGGCTCTCGTGTGGCCGCACCAACTGGCCAACTCTAGATAAGGGTGGACGTGGTGCTGTACTGATTAACCTAATGGCAAAGGAACAGTGACCACGTCCTCCGTCGCTTATCGCTTATATAAAATAAAGAATGTTGTTCACCAAAACACCTCTCGCATCAACCGATGCAGCTTCCCAAGGAAACTGCTTTGCATTAAAATCTCTAAAAATTAAAAATTTTATATATAAATTTAAAATGTCATCCAATTCAAAGAGATATAAATTTATATCTTCTGCTGGGGAAAAATAAACACACATAACTCCATATGAATCTTTACCAGTATTAATTATTATAGAGGTGATAACATCTAAACCGCAGTAAAATCAATATCCGGATTAACGACAATAATGGCCGTTCTCCCACCATTTTGATGAACTACTCTCCAATTTCTATTACTATATGCAAGAGGCGCTCTCAATGCAGTATGGTTCTTGAATCAAAATAACGTCTGAGGTCTTGATCAAAATTTCATCAATCGCAGAGAGCTGTATGGCAGTTGCTTAACAATGGTTCAAATTAATGCTTAAAAACCTCATTAAATGAAGTACAAAAAAACTGTATCCAATGAAAATTTTAAAAGTTTAATTTAATTTAATTTAAAAATCGTGCCATGGTAAAATCTCTCCTAAAACCAATATAAATTAAAATTAATTAAGCCAGGAAAAATTAAAGCAGAAGCAAATCCTCAGTAGAATTTGTACAGTGAAACTCAAGTACTCCGGCGGCGAGATATTAAATCAGTAAAACTAATATATCAGGATCCATAGTTAAAAATTCATAAGTTCATAAATTCATATGTTCTCTAATATATTTTATTTCTCTCGTAAAAACTGGACATTCCTTAGAAATAGCTTCGTGCACATCATCTATATTCATTTATCCTTGAGTTAAAATTTTTACAATTAATACATTTTTTAAAATTTACTTTTACAGTCTTTGGCTAAATGAGGACCTGAACAGGTGTAACAAACAGTTTCGTTTTTGAACCTGTTTTAGTGGTGTTTAATGTGAAGTGTTTAATATGGCCAAAACGAAGGCAATTTGTACATCTCTTCGGTTGAACAAACAGTGTGGCTCGCCTATATGATGTAAGTTTACGTTAATTATTCTAACAGATAATTTTTAGTTAAAAGTTACTTTCATGTCTTCCTTAATTTCAGCTTACAACTTCCAGCCAGTACGTATTTTCAGAATCGCGTTTGAATGCAAATGAGGAGAAGTATTTAACTGTGAAGTTCTACAGACTTCGTGAGACAGCCATAGATTGTATGCAGCGTGCGTTAGCCTTTTGGCTATTCTGTCTCTAAAGCTATTTCTACGATCGGCCGTACTTTAGACCCTTGATAGCTTCGCCGCTAATTAGCGTTAAGGGGCCAACTTTTTAAGAATCTTGATAGCTTCTAATATATCTTTTTAGTAGATTAGTTAAGTTTAATTTCTTAGTTTCCTGAGTTCAAGACCGAGTGGAGGCTTTATTGTAAAACTCCAAGAAGGAGTATTCTGTGAACTTTATTTGGAATAATTAAGGGTACTTAACCCTTCTCACGTTTTGTTCAATGTCTCACGAACTCAAGCGATTGTTCTCTTATCAGTTCTTAAGGTTCCTCAACTTCAACTGTAACTTAAAGTTACCCAGGTTGAAATCTTACAATGGATATTTGTGCATCTCTGCATTGTGCAACATATCACCAAAGAACAAAATACATGAAATGCCACAAAAGTTTTCACATTAAACAAAGTCTTTAAAAGGCAGAAGAAAAATTCAACCGGCTTTTATTATTCAAAGCTCTCCAGCAAGCTTAACAAATTGCTTTCATTTCAATTTATTTTATAGCTGATATGTTAACCTAAATAATGCTGGACGTTATTGTAACAATAAAAAAATTTCTTAATGATATGCAAGTAAACTTCTTCCTAAATTTCATCTTATCTTTGCAAATTATTATTTTATTACTTATATTGCTTGTCTGTGATAACAAAATTAGAGCAGACTTCTATGACATTCAATATGCTCCACTACCTGACAACTTAGAAAGCAAATGGATTTTCTTTGCTTATCCATTTAGAAACAAGCACGCGCAAGAAAATGATAAGCAAAGCATTGTTATGTAATATACTGCTATCCCCATTAAAATGAATTACGAGTTTCTGCTGAAGTAGTTCCAGATGGTAAACGTCTCAGTTAGAAATTAAGAGACTATATTGCACATTATCTGGAGGAATCTTAAAATTTTAAGCACACACTATTTGCAAAATGTTTCAATAAAATTATTTGAGTCAGTATGATACAGGATCAGCAGATGGACAGATGGAGGTGGGGCAATTGTTCATCGTTATAATAACAGTGCACATCTAAAAATATATCGGTTATTGGTATTCGTTACGTTGTGATGCGACATTGGGAATTTTGCAATGTTTCCGGCTCAAAAGAAATGTTGGCCTAATGATATCCTATGGAAAAAAAAAAAAAAAAAAAAAAAAAAAAAAAAAAAAAGATAGTTCTATATCTCCCGTTTTACTGGGCCGATTGACGAAATTCAAATTGCGTTTTTCATGTTTCGAAAGCACGACTTAGGATATATATTAGATTTATCTATATCATTGTCCTAACATAAGTATTTTGACACAATATCGGACTTCACGCAGGCTTCGAAGGTACGACACAGCCATAAAGAGTAAATACGCAAGAAATGTAATTGCAGCAGTACCCATTACGGTTTGCCCAAAAAAGGTGACCGGGATGAGTACCTACTGGAACCCTATACTAGCACATTAGTTGCTGGGTACGTATGGCAAATGCAAGCTGGCAACTTTCTTTCTCCTCGGTGTGAAATTTGGTGTGAAATTTAAGGGAAAATTCAAAAATTTATCTTGGCGCATTTTTTTTAGTTTGTGCCAAGAATAATTCACTCGGCGAACTTCTTAATATATGACAACCTATTCTCCTTTCCCTTTTTTACATTGTGCGCAAGGGGAGAAAGCGACATCATTCCTACTTTCAAATAATTTTAACAAAGTGCCTAAACCGCATTTGGTGTTTTATCGCTTTCAACAAATATGCCAAATTTCAAAACGCGCCATCATATAAAGTGACGTATATCTCTAGAAATTTTGAATACAAAAATTCTAATTTTTCGCAGGTATGCTCAGAAATACATCTGCTTTAAGATGATGGTAAAAATTTTATAGATTATAATTCAAAATTGTTTTGGAAAAATTTATAAAAATTATTTTAAAATACAAATTCTAAAACTAAATCATAAAGAATGGGCGAATTTTACTTGGAATGAACTTAAATTTCGAAATGATAAAGGAAGAATCAAATAAATTTAATAAAAAAAGAGAGATTAATAAATATATACCGATTTCAATTAATATTGAGGAGTAAAAATTTTGAGAGGTAATTTTTAAAAAACTACACGTTCGATGTTTGCAAAATGTGGCATTTTGGCATAATTTGAGCCGTAGAATTGAAAATTGAAAAAACGTGGCATGCCATTTCAGAAAAAGTCCTCTTTTGTGTCAAAATTCCTATATCAGTACAATGTTATATGTAAATCTAATACACATCCCAAGTCACGCTTTCGAGACATGAAAAATGCAAGTTGAATTTCGTCAATCGGCCCAGTAGAACGGGAGATATAAAACTGTTCCATTTTTTTTTTTTTTTTTTTTTTTTTTTCCGCAGTGTACGTCCTGCAAAAATACATCATGTGAGATTCCTAGAAGAGATAATTTAACAAATATGGAAGAGAGAGCATTTTCTCCTCAGTTTATGAGTTCAAACTTAAAGCCCTAAATGTCCAACTCCAACAACTATCGTTATATGCCGCGACTAGCTTGCATCATGCAAGCTGTTTTCCGGGTGTCATAATGTAATAGTGCTACGATGAGCATTTGAAGTATAGGTTCACGAGGATGGCTTGCAGGTGAGGAACGTACTTAAAGGTTCCAGGTTCCGATGTTATGCCGCTAGTTGCTAGTATGATTAACTAACTAGCTTTGTTGCGGCTCAGTTGAAGTAAAATTAACCTGCAAGTGTATGAAATGCATAAACAGAAAATAGAAAGTCCTAATAATTGACTTAAATCTCGTTTCAGAAGGAAACGAAAAACTGTGAAATTACTTATATATGGTGGTAGTTGCGAACAGATAACTATTCCACTTCAAATTTATTACCATTCTTATTACGGTGTGCCTAGGCGGTTTTTCCTTAGGGAAACTGAATGTCTTTACTCAGAAAGGTTGTTTTAAGATTGTTTTCTTAGTCAGGACATACTTTCATTACAAATTTGAGCTTTTGATCTTTTCTTCATAAAGATTATTTTATTGACAATAAAAGCGCCAAACTTTATCAAAAGAGGTTAATGAAATGGCTAATCTGTCGGCCTGCTTATTGCGAGGTAGTTCAGAACAGCATGTACACATATTACATCGGTTTATAAAAGTGACTGGGTAATAATCAACATCAGTATCATAATACAGTAAATATCATAATATAGTACGCTGGTTCTTTTATATTTGCAGCACTTTATTTTATTTAATAGTCTTACTGCTGTATCCTTCCTGTATACTGTATATATCAAGTTTCATTAGTCTTGAAAGAGCATGAGAAGTTTTCTTTAAGCTAAAAGTATATATTTAAAAACAAATGAAATTTACTTAGTTTTACTTTGCTTTCAAGGAAGATAATTAATTAACAACTTACTCATTTCGCAGTTTCTTCCAGAATATCCAGGCTTGCATGTGCATTTGTAGGTTCCCATATCTATTTCGCATTCACCACCATTTTGACAAGGATTAGAACTGCATGGGTCTATGAATACATAAAGGTTTTCAAGCATATAAGCATTTATAGGTGTTTCATAAACTATTCTATATGAAGTAGTATATGTGTACAAAATGAAGATAATGTTTAAAATTGTATTAAAATACAAACACAAAAGAATATTTTCTTTTTCTTAAAAAATAATGAATAAATAACTATAAAATAAGCAACAAGCAGCTTTTTAATTACTTACTCATTTCGCAATTTTTTCCAAAATAGCCAGTTTTGCATTTGCAATGATAGATCCCCATTTCTACGTTGCATTCTCCATCATTCTGACAAGGTTCCGAGCTGCATGGATCTAGGGGAATGAATAAAAATATTAATACTTTCAGGCACATAGACATTTACATGCCTTCAAAAAACTGTCTTTAAGAATTGCCGAGTTTTGTAACGGAAACAAATAATGACTTGAGACCAAAAATTATTATTTACTGCATTAAATATTACTACAAGAACATTTTAAATTTCAGCCAGTTTATTTAGACACAGAAGAAACTTAATTAGGATCTGTTTTTGTTTCTTTTGTTATGCTGAAAATTTCATGGCAATCACTTTCAAAATACATTAAAGTTCCTTCCAATGATTTCCCGGCAAAATGCTGCTTATCCGCAGGCATTTTACAGAAATTTCTGTGAGTGCAACTAAATGCCATATGCACATATTGTAAAATTTTTAAGTCCAATCATATCATAGTTTGTATATGAAAAGCAGTCGTATGTGTAAAAAAACTGGCGAATTGCTTGTAAACTTTGAAGAATATAGTGAATATGGTTCCGAGAATTTGACAGGTCTAAAAGTTTGCCGAATTTTACCTAAATGGTTACAACAATATTTATCGAATAAAATGTTCCATATGAATACGGAATACCAACTTCCATTACCTAGTATGCATTCCCTAACGCTTTACTAATATGAATAACCTTTATCAGAACTTAAATATCAAACTGCAGTATTCAGAGATATGACTATATGTACAGAGGCTGTTCACACATTTTTTAGACGATGTATATTGTATTCACAAAACTAAATTACATAAAATTCTTGTGTTTTAAATGTTCTATTTGACATCCCTTATTCTGAACTATCTTTCGACACCTCTTTATCCAGGATAATAAGGATAATAATGCCTTTAAGTGACAGAACAGGTATTGTATCTCATTCCTCCCGAACAGCTTTCCAGAGTCCTGTTAGGGTTTGGGGACAACGTTTGGATAATACAGTTTTTAAAAGTCCGAAAGCACAAAAATCCATAAGTGACACATGGGGAGATTTAGTAGGGATATCAGTGAAGGGTATGGCCTTGATACCAGTTTTTTCTTCCATTTCTTTTAGAAAATTTATAGTGGATTTTGATGTGTGACTGCTAGCTTTGTCCTGATGGAGTCTCACAGATGGATGGCACCGTGGATAAAGCGATATTATTCCATTCAGAAAAATTGGCGATAAAATATGTTCCTGATAGTATTTGGAGTTAATCTTGACATTTTTTTGCTCTCTCTTTATTTTTAACTTGCCATTATAAGAAAAACCAGCAACAATTATGAGTCCCTTTGACAAACTTTCTTTCGATTCTTTGAAGCATGTACTTGAATTTTTTTCTCCTCTTTTATGATAATAAATGGCTCTTTTTTTGTTACAATCATTTAAATACACCCATGCTTCATCTATTGTGACAATTGTTTTCCATTTTTCTTTGGATAAGTGTTTCTCATATAGAATTCTGCAGCGTGTCCTGAGTTGAGTGATATGCTTTGGAAGAAGACGATGCACATTGCGCTTTTTCGCTTTCTTAATATTTAAATCAACGTTTATCATTTTGTTTACAGTGGACACCGATCATTTTAATGATTTTGCAACTGTCCTTTGAATAGGGGGATTTTCTTTTAACATTAAACAACGTACCTTTGCAATAGTCGAAGATGTCCGTTTTTTCCATGGATACTTGTTTGGAATTTTTGTCCCACTTGAGGCCCAATTTGACGTTTTTTTTCCTTTCTTGTTGACCTATCGACGCTTTAGATATCACAAAACCATGACTCTCACATCGTTTTTGGATAACGAAGTACTTAAGGTTATGGGACTGTAAGACAGAGCGTGTTTCTGCCTCTCGTGGGCATGCTAGTGCACTGCTAGTTCTAAATATGTAATTTTTCATCTCTGCCTTTTCGATGCCGAGATTTAAATTTGTTATGCTGGTTATAGTATTTGAGTCAGCTTAGAATGAAGTTTAATTGTGTAGTCTTTGATTACTAATTAAATTTGTATATTAACAACTTAAAATACTCTACAAGTTAAAATTAAATTTCACTCTTACTTTAGTTACATCCCGAAAAGTGATAGTTGATTATGTTAGCACGAAAAAGAGCATTTATGTTAAAAATTTGTGTTTATTTTTTTATTTCCGATGGCGAGCTCCAGCCATTTACAAGCGTTGGCAATTATTTAAGCCGGAAACGGCGGCCTTTTTATTACGAAGGCACCTAATAGTAGGGTAACCGTTACCCCCCCATAAAGGGACGGACAAATTACATGCATGTTTTCTCCGGGATTCAAACTCGGGCCTTTCAGCATTGCAGTCAGTGTCACTAACCATTTTTTCTGTCTGGGCAGCATTTGTGATTAAAATAAAAAGGTTTATTTAAACCCTTTCGAAGACTATCTAGTTAATTTCACGTATAGCAATAATTCGTTTTATATCTTTTAGGTATTAAAATTTTGTTTATTCTCCAAAATCAAGCCAAACTCTACTCACTTACAACACTCATGTCCATAAATTAAGGATAATGCAAAATCAGGCAAAGGAAGAGTTAGAAGCAAAACAAATTTGACTTATTTGTAAAGCTTATTTATTAAACAAAAGGTAAAGAGCAAACAAAGATACTATATGTTTGATATTATTAAAAAAAATTAGCGATTTTTTCTCCCTGGAGCAAATTACAAAAAACACCTATTTACAAAAAACCAATATTACATGGTTGATATGATTGTTAATACATTGTATGTCTCCCAGACTATGCAATACAGTCCGTACAACGCCTAGGTATGCTGAGTATCAAATTATCGATCTGATCTTGGGGGATATTACACCACTCAAAAAGCAATGCTCTCCGAAGTTCCGGTAGACATGTAGGAGGAGGTTGACGGGCTGCAACTCATCAGCCAAGCATATCCCACACGAGCTCTACTGGATTCAAGTCCGGGGAGAATGCTGGCCAGTCCATACGGGTGATATCCTCCGATTCAAGGCATTCGCTTACGATGTTTGCACGATGAGGACGGGAGTTGTAATCCATAAACAGAAATTGTGCGCCCATGGCGCCCTGAAACAAACGTACATGTTGTTCCAGAATGACGTCCCGATAGATTTGGCTTGTCATGGTTCCAATTTGAACATGCAGGTCAGTTCTGGAACCCAAAATAATTCCACCCCAAACGAGCACCCCTGCACCACCGTAACGATGTCGTTCAATGATGTTTTCTTGGTGGTAACAGGTACCTGGAGCTCTCCATATGAAAGTCCGGCGAGAATCGGACTGCAATCTAAACCTGCACTCGGCGGAAAACATCACACAAGCCTATATATTTGTTGGCAACAATTTGGAAAACCATTCAACGCTTTTAGTGATTCAACGCAAAGTGGCATTTCGAGACTAATAGCCCTTCTGAGCAAACTAATTCGAAATCCAGGCTTCCAGGTGAACATGCTCAGTTGAAGGACTGCGTTATTTAAAATAAATTTCTCTAGATATAGCAGTTTCCTCACAATGCTAGAAACGTACATACACTCATGCAGATTCTCTCATTATTTAATTTCTTCAAAAATAATGCAGGGTGACAATATTTGGTGGAAACAGTTTGAAAAGTGATTTAGTCTTTCATAGTGATTCAACTGAAAATCCCGTTTCGAGACTAATAACCTATTTGGGCAAACACCCCGTTTGTGCTAATAAAAAGACGAATGTTTGCATGAAGTACATATGAAGCAAATTTGACTCGGTCTTGAAGTTTTCATAAGACATATCACCTGAAAGTCAAGCTGTGATTAAACGATATTATAATAATCATCATAATTAAACGATATTATAATAAGAATTGGAATTAATTTATTTAAAAGCAACTGCATAATTACTGTTTAATGAAAATAAAAGACTGAAGATAAAATTTCTACAGGCAAGAGGTGAACGTAGCATGTTTACAAATGCATAGACTTAGGTAACTATTTATAATTTTTTGGAAAACCATCTCAAAATGGCTAAAATATATAAATGAAAATATGAGAGAAATTTCGTCATCTAATGAACTATTATTATTAAGGTACTATTATTAGTCCAAAGGGATTTGAATCCCGAAGGTCTATTAGTTTCGTTTTGGCATTTTGCGTCGGACTCATAAATGTCGGTTCACTTTTCAAACTGTTGCCACAAAATGTTAGAGTCCTGCATTATATTTGAAGAAATTAAATAATGAAAAATCTGCATAAATGTATGTATATTTCTCGTATTGTGATAAAACAACGGTACATAGAGTCATCGAATTTTGAATAACGTAATCCTCCAACGAATATGAGCATGTGGAAGACCAAATTTGAAATTTGAAATTTGTTTTATGATCGATTTCCTATTTTTTAAAACTTTGACGAATTTTTGATTAACAAACTCAAGGATTTCAAAGTGTGTGTGTTTGTGTGTGTGTGTGTGTGTTTAATTATGGCAAAGCACGCTAGGGCTATCTGCCTGAGGGGAGGGATGTCTTTCGTGGAGGACTTTCTAAGGGAAACTGGCTCGTATACACGTTACACATGGGGAAAACCACGAAAACGCCCATGCAGCCAGCCCGTTCGCGGGATTCGAACCTCGGACCGAACTACCAGTGTTCAGCGTCTTTACCGCTCTGCCGCTGGTGGGCCAAGGATTTCAAAGCGAGCAATGGCAACGTTGTGCAGAAAAAACATTTTTATCTCCAGCGCGTGAGTCTCTGTATCGGAAATTCTAAAGATACGCTCGTTTTAAAACTATTTTGCGATATTGCTGTTGCACTGGATCTTATGGTTTAAGTGCGAGGAACATGATATTTAATAAAGAAAGGTAACACACAAAATGTTAAAAAACGCCCATTTGGACGTAGTTTAAAATCTGAAACATTTCAGATTTTTTTTTAATTATTATTATTATTAAAATTGCTTTAACATACCTACGTTTCGCAATAAAGTTTCTTCGTGAGTCTATACTATTACATGAGACTACATGTCTATGCTGTTACATGAGACTGCATGTCTATACTGTTACATTAAACTACATGCGTATACTGTTACATGAGACTACATGTCTATACTGTTGCATGAGACTATTAATTTGAGTTTTTTATTAGCTTCATTTATTACAAATACATTTATTCAGTTGCTTGTTAAAGAAATATGAAAGTTTATGTGACGGATTAGATTAGATTTCCTGAACGTGTAAGAATTTTAAAAAGCATAGAATTCGAAGCATTGTTACTTTTTTCCTCTAGTTTGACGAAAAACAGCTGTTTGTGATATAAAAAATATATCTATTTCTTATGAACAAAGGGCTCGGAAATTCAAGGTCTAGACATTAAGAAAAAATTCATCGTTTTGCAAGTAACATTATAACTTACCTGGCAGTTTCCTTTCGCATATAGCACCAGTATATTCAGCTGGACATGAACATTTGTAAGAGTTCGGAATGTCTACGCATGTGCCCCCGTTCTTACAAGGATTTACTGTACAAGGACCTAAAAATGATAACATATGCATATTATGTTATTACTGCTAAAATCAGAAATTGGTCCGTTAACTAAGCTATTGGTCAGTTCTAACTTTAGCGATATATAAAAGTAAAGCTACTTGCAATATAAATAGCACAGTCATCAATATTATGATCACAGAAGCTAAAAAGGGATGATAATTTTGATTACTTTCTCACTGTCAGTTTTTCAAAATAATATTTCTTCTTTGTTTTCTATTTTATGCTTTGTCAATAAGTGGTGCAATGAAGCATTCGGTCACTTTCGATAGGAGAAAACAAACCTGGTGTTGACCGATTTTTGAACATTTCAAAACGCATATTTAGTATACTCTAAACAGAAAGAGTTGCAGAAAGTGGCCGTAGAAACCACTGGACTTCCAGGACTGAGCTAACGAGCACATGGTTTAGTAGGTGACCCAGGAAATGAAAATCATAAGTTTAAAATGTTTAAAACTATCCTTTTGAAAGTGTTCCGTCTTGTAAAAGATAGGGATAACTTAGAGTCCGAGCTTTATAGAAAATAACAAACTAAAACATAGGAAATGATATACTTTATTTTGAGAAAAGACCAGCTAGTAAATCTGTTGCTCAAAACAAAACCTGATGCAGAAGTTATTCAAATAATATTACCTAGGTTGTTGCCGCAGGTGAATGATTTGTTATAACGAAGAAACCCTGGTACGCTAGAAGACCTATTTAAATTAGCGTCAAATTCGAAATTTAGAGAGTGTTAACGAATAAATGTGCGTGCAGATACAAGAAAAGTATTAATGGGAATTTTCGGAAACCAATAGCAGAAGGAAGGCTTACATTTTAACGGCAAAAGATGGTTTCAAAGTTGTCAGAAATTTTCGCCCACTAATGGCGAACGCCAAAAGGTATATCTAAGAGAGAAAACTGTGGAATATTAAGAAATCTTTAAATTATTTAAGGTTTACAAGTCAGAGAGAGTGATCATTCCATTTGAAAGCAAAAGCTTCTCACATCCAATTTTAAACGGTGTTAATTAAAAATTTATCTCTCCCAGTGATTCAAATTCTGTTAGACAGCATACCATCAGATTCCTTATTGGATGCTGGGTCACAGGGTAATGTTTTTGGCAGAAGTGGTGTCAAGAAATATTTTAGGTGGTAGTGATATGGCGGGAACTAAGATGATTACAACCCAAGGTAAACGTTATAAATTGCGTTTTTTGTGAGAAACTTACAGATAAATGTAATACTGGAGATAGATTCTTTCAAATCTACTCTGGCAAAAATTAATTTTCAAGAAGATAAGTTACGCCTGGCTATTAACAAGCTGGTAGGAAATGAAATACAGCCTCCGATAATGAACCTGCAGGAACTGAAGCGGAAGATAAAACAAAGCTGGAGTTGTTGGTAAGACATTTTTCACACTTAATGACATTCCAGGCCCGACACATATGGTCTGTTGCTCTGCAGAAACAGAAAATCACTCTTTCCGCAAAATCCTACGCGACGAGAATGTCAAACAGGAAATCATCGAAACTAAACGTTGCAGAAATACTTCAAAATAAAATTATAATCCTCATAAGTAGTCCCTACGCTAGTCCTGTATATGCCGAACGAAAGATAAACCCCTCCATCAATTGTCACAGCATTCCTCTATTGACTACAGAAAACGTAATAACATAAGTAAATATCCGGTTTTCCCCTTAAACCAATAACTGAAGAAATAATAAGTGAAATTAACTCCACAAACCATATGAAGTCACTAGACCTCGAATCTAGACCATTTTCAGATATGTGTGAATGGATGCCATGTGGTCTATGCAGAGCACCTAACAAAGTTTCAAACACCCATTGATATGACTGTTCTTTAGATATAATACTAAGACATTTCCTTGGAAAATTATCTTTTGTTTATTTAGGTGATAAGATAGTCACAAGCAAGTCAACTAAGGAATAGCTTCAGGATGTGCACGAAGTTAATTCCCTTCTAAAAGAAGCAGGCTTAAAAGTGAATACAGCAAAATGTAAATTTTAGCCAAGGAACTCTTAGTCTTGTGCTATAAAATAACCGAATCGAAAAAAAAAAGATTCCAGAATTGCAGCGCTGAAAAATTATCCACCACTTAACATGGAGGAAACTTTCGCGTCATTTTTTTTGCTTGTGCTTCTAATGCACAACTTTCATTAAAAAATTTAGTTGATAACATAGTCGAACCCTTTATTTAATTTTAAAATGAAATAAGATAGATTCTCTTGATCGGCAGAATCAAAATTGCTTTTGAAAAACTTAAAACGACATTAATAGAAACTCTCGGTTTGAAATTCAATGAAGCAGAAGGCAAATTAAGAACAAACGCAGAAACATATGATTTCGTGAAAGAAGCTTGTCTTATGCCAGACCAACAACCGGTAGCACATTTAAGCCAACCAGTAAGACCAACTCAAAGAAATTGTAGTGCCACTAAGAAACATTAGCAGATCTGTTGGCCATATAAAAGTTTCGAGTTTATTTTGATAAAGACCCGGTTACCATACGTACGGCCAGAACAGTCTTCATGCCGTTCTGTTCGGGGAAGAATTTGTCACACAGACCCATAAGATGGACTCTTGCATTGCAAGAATAGCATAAAAACTAGGTGAAAACGTGAAATGCACCATGTTAACTTCTAAAACGTTAGGTTCAGGAGAAACAATTATTTCATATTTATTTCAGCGCTGCGAGCAAACCAAGAATTTAAGACTATCCACGGATATTAGAAAGATTCCCGATCATTTTGAATACCATGATGTAACGGGAATTAGGAACAGGGCTGAAAAATCCAGAATTAATGATAATATTTTTCTCCATAATCAGACAAAATGTAATAATAATGAAATAAGTAGCTCCGATCACAGCTCATCTCTGAATAAGCAAAGCGGTCCAGATGATAAAAAAATTAATTTGTATTATCTTTTGGAGCTTCACATGTAATAATATTTTTCTCCATAATCAGACAAAATGTAATAATAATGAAATAAGTAGCTCCGATCACAGCTCATCTCTGAATAAGCAAAGCGGTCCAGAGGATAAAAAAATTAATTTGTATTATCTTTTGGAGCTTCACATGAAATAATCTCACACTGTAAGGATCTTAAGTTTTACTAACGTTTATTTTTATTTTAAATCTTTACTATCACTTCTTATTTTCTACTTCCGGCCAGAATTAAAAGCTTTAACTTATTTATGTAAATTTGTCTGGCGAACGCCAAGTACTTAAGTTGTGGCTTTTTGCCAAGCGAGAGAGAGGAAGGAGTTAGTCGAAGCAGGCCGCTTGCCTTATCAGTTTTACTCGGTTGCTGGTTGCCTTCCAGGGCAGAGGTTTAATCCTCGTGATAATTTTTAAACGTATTGTAGTGTTAACAGTTCTCTGTACTACATACGGCTTCCTGTTAATATAAGGCCAATCTTCCACGTTTATTATTTATAAGTTAAGTTAGCATTTAGTTATATTTTTATATTCTTACGTTTAGACCCCAAGTAGTGGGTCTTTGTAAAACCCTTGTTTGTTATTCCAAAGTTAAGTTAAAGTTTAGTTAATATTTTTATATTCTTACGTTCAGACCACAAGTAGTTGGTCTTTGTATTCAGAAGTACGGAAATTATTGTAAAGAATGAAAAATAAAGGGTTTCGTATACCCTTCCTGTTTATCTTGTCTACTTCCCACATTTATTGAACATAGCTTTAGTAAGCTCCGTGTTCCGAGTCAGGTCCTTGCATGTTCCCAAAGAAAGTAAGGCGAAACATTGAACCTGATAGTGACGTCCGACGAAGAAGAATAACCATGGCCGAGTTTCAAGAAGAACCTGTGCTGCCTGCAGAAGCGGCTCAGAATCCAGAAATGCCAGCTGCCGCCCTGGAAGGATTTGGTTACATCGTCCAGACCATGCGCGCTTCGATGAAACCAGAAGCAACATTTAATGGAAACTCATCGGTAACCAGTTTTTTGAAAAAATTGGAGGACCACTCTCGATGTATCCCGTGTACGAGTTCCAGAAAGTCACCTTAGCTACCAGCGCTTTGAGGGGCCAAGCGCTTAACTGGTTCAAATGTATAGGCAGAAGTCTCTTGGGTTAAGCAGGAAGTCCCACCTATACTTACGAAAATTTCAAGACTGCCCTACTAAAAGCCTTCCCTGTCGTAAGGGATCGTGCGAAATTAGAAACGGAACTTTTCAGCATATATCAGCACAGAATCGAAAATCTCTCAAGCTTTATTTTAAGAAAAATTCACGTCTTCAAACTCTTGTATGGAAACCGTCCGGGTCCTGAGATAATTCAAGTGATTTTGCCGCGGTTACTTCCCCAAGTAAAAGACTTTATTGAATTAAGGAATCCGACTACACTGGAAACGTTATTTCAGCTAGCAATCCAGTTTGAAAGTAGAAGAAAGGTGGACATTGAAAGAAGACGCCAATATCAACAACGAAACCAATTTGGTGCGCCAAGACCAAAGTCAAGCACACGGCTACGGAAGCAAAGCGAATCAGTGGGCAAGGAAACCCGAGCATTCAAAAACAGCCGGCGAACGTCGACAGTTCAATAGCAATCCAGGAAAAAATTCTCAAGGCCGGCGGAAAAAGAAGGAAAGCAAGGAAATGAAAAATGATTTAAACTAAAACGGATTTCTGCTGACGGGAGGGTGCGGAAATCCGAAGGCCAAGAAAACCCCTCTTCCTTCAAGTTAAATACAGTAATGGTGAAAAATTTGACTCTTCCGAAGATTGAAGTGTTGGTGAATAATATTCCAGCCTACGCACTCCTGGATACAGGCGCGCAGTGTTCCTGTGTGGCAGAACATTTTTTTAGGAAGTATTTTCGTAAATATCGCATATATAATTCGGATAATACGACAGTGTTAGGTGCGCAAGGAGAAAGATGTAAGTGCATAGGTAAATTACCGCTATACGTCCGTATCAAGGACGAACAAGTAAAGGTTATGTTTTTTATAGTAAAGAATCTGCAAGCACATATTATCTTAGGAATATATTTTCTTTTAGAGACACAAGCAACGCTGGATTTTAATGAATCGTCCCTTAAGCTGACGATGAAACCAGTTCGAGAAGAAAAATCGGAGCCGCCGATGTTAAACCTTGACCACCTGCCTAATGAAGAGCAACAAAGAATCCGACAAGTGGTAAGTTAATTTGCTTCGATATTTAGTGATATTCCAGGATTTACTCAAGTTACTAACCATAGTATTGACACCGGAGATTCAATGCCAGTTCGCCACAAAGCATACCGGTATGATTAGAATAAAGAAAAATTATAGAATTTCACATCAGCGATATGCTACGTAAAAAGATCATAACGTCCATCTCAAGTAGTTGTGCTAGCCCGGTGGTTTTATGTAAGAAAAATAATGACTATCCATTAACACATCCAAAAAGGTGGCGTTTCGCGATCGACTATCGTAAATTAAACTCCATAACTAAATATCCGGTATATCCGTTACCTACTATTGAAGACATTTTAAGGAACATAACGTCGACCAAATATATGACGACTTTAGACTTAACGACTGGTTATTTTCAAATAGGGGTAAGACCTCAGGACGTGCCTAAGACTGCTTTTATAACCAAGTCTGGCACTTATGCATTTTTGCGTATGCCGTTTGGCCTTTCAGGGGCACCGGCAACATTTCAGCGATGTATGGACATTGTGTTAAGGCCTGTTCTTGGAAAGTCCACATTTATCTATTTACACGATGTCATTATTACTAGTGATAATCTCGACCAACATGTACAGGATTTAAGACAGGTGTTTTCTTTATTAAATGAGGCCGGTCTAAAAGTTAATGTCGAAAAGTGCAAATTTGCAGCCCCTGAATTAAAATATTTAGGTTACAAAATATCTCAGAAAGGAATCGAGACAGACGAATCACAAATAATCGCTGTGCAAAAGTATCCGCCACCAAATACGGCGAAGGAGCTCTCTTCTTTTCTAGGACTTTGTTCATATTATAGGCCCTTTATAAAAAGTTTTGCAGCTATTGCTGAACCATTGTTAAAATTAAAAAGGAAAAAGGTAAGTCTCTCGTGGACGGCCGAAGCCAATAGTGCTTTCCAAAAATTAAAGCAAGCATTAACGCAAGCCCCTGTGATGAAATTTCCTGAAAAGGATGAGAATTTAGAAATTTCAGCGGATGTTTCGGATTATGCGGTAGGAGTGATACTTTCGCAAAATCAGCAGCCCGTGGCATTTTTTAGTCGAACTTTAAATCAAACACAAAGAAATTATTCCGCGACCGAGAGAGAGGCACTTGCAGTTCTGTTAGCAGTGCAAATGTTCCGAGTCTATTTTGGAAAGGCGCCAATAACAGTGTATTCTGATCATGCGGCGGTAACTAGATTGTACTCACGGAAAAACTTATCCCCAAGGTTAATAAGATGGGCACTCAAGCTACAAGAATATAATCTGGTAATCAAGCATACCCCCTGAAAGGAAAATATCGTAGCAGATGCCCTATCCAGAATTAAAATAGATGAAGAAGGTAATACTGTAAAGGTGGCAATGCTCACAGCATGTACAATAAATTCCCGAGAAACTGTAATAACCGAACTCGGTAAGGATCCTGAGTTTGGAAGCATTTATGAGTATTTAAAGGATCCTGAAAATTTTAGCCACCAAGATATTGTGGCGATAAGAAATAGGGCGGCCCATTACGAACTAATAGATGGTCTATTATTTTATACAAAAACTACAAATTCCAACAACGAATTTCGACCTGTTATCCCAGCTAGTCTTAGATTAAATATCCTGCAGGAGTTGCATGACAGCCCTTTAGCTTCTCATGCTGGTATTCGAAAAACTGTCCAACGCGTAAACGAGGCAGTCTATTTTCCTGAACTGCAAAAGTTAACAAGGGCGTATGTCCAGTCCTGCCCAACATGTCAAGCAGTTAATTATATTAATTTCCGCCCGGCCGGGTTTCTAAATAGTATTAAATCCGAATTTCCAAATGAAATAATTGGCATCAATTTATTGGGCCCTTTCCCAAAACGTCAGTTAAATAAAAGTCGCCATCTCCTTGTTATGGTTCATCATCTTAGTAAGTGGACCGAAATTGTTCCCTTAAAACGAGCCTCCGCGAAATTAGTTACTGATTCTATTTTAAATAAATATATTTTAAAATACGGGGCGCCCCTAAAAGTTATATCGGATAATGGTCCTCAATTTGTAAGTAATATATTTGAAGACATGTGCCAAAAACTGGGCATACGTCATTTAAAAATGGTCCCGTATCGGCCGCAATCAAATATAGCGGAACGGGTCAATAGAAATATAGTGAAAATTATCCGTAGTTATGTTAAAAATTTTCATAAAAGCTGGGATAACTATGTCAATGAATTTGCTTTCGCCCTTAGGACCGCAAAACATGATACAACGGGCAAAACTCCTGCTGAGTTACTTTTAGGCAGAAAGATTATAACGCCGTTAGATAAATTATTTTATGTGCTACAAAGAGCCCCGGAATTTAAAATGGGTGATATAGAAAAATTAATTAAAGAAGCAAAAAAGAATACTGAAGTAGCACAGAGAAAACAAAAACTTTATTATGATTTGAAACGACGGGGAGTAACTTATAAAGTAGGAGATGAAGTATTAAGAATTAAGCATTCACTTTCTTCAGCACCAGAAGATAAAACCGCGAAATTTTTTCCACGATTTGAAGGACCATATGTCATAGAAAAAATAACTCACGCTGTAGTGGTGTTAAAAGCCAGGAATGGTGAAACATGCTCCGAAAACATTGATCAAATAAAACCCTACTATGACCGTAATAAAATGCAAATATTCACAGATCTTTTGCAGGATCCGGCACGGCAGGCACGGCAGACACAAGCTCCAGAGGTGGAACAACGACAAGTACAAGGGCAAGCCATTAGGAGGCAGGAGCAATTGAAAAGAAAGTTTCCCCGCTGGAAATTTGAAGGTAACAAGAAAAAGAAGCCGTTCCACCGTCCAGAAAAGAGAGCTCACGACCACCCCCAGAATGAAGAAGGGAGAATTACGACGAATGCAAAGGGAGCCAGGAGAAATAACGGCAACTATAACCCGGCTCCCAAACGGAAGATCTACTCATCGGACAGGACTCTACGCAGCAAATGTCGCCGAACTGCGGAAGGGCACCAGCGGCGGAGGAAAAGATACAAGGAAAATTTGAACGGCCAGCAACGAGGTCCAAGCAGGAACGAGAGAGAAGTGTCCCGGTTCCGCCAAGACCAGCTGCCATCAAACGGCCAAGACCACAGGCAGAGGCGAAAAAGAAGGTATTCAAGGGTGACCGAACTGGAGGAAAAAGAAAGCTTCTAGAGGAAGGCACTGAAGGGCGAGCCCGCACAAGAAGGAGGATAAATCAAACTAGAATCTTCACTACCTTCCAGGACTGTGCTGAGAAAAGAATGTCCGAATATTACAAAGATAAGTAAAATTTTTATGTTACTTTGCAAACTTAAGTTAATCTTTCGTTCTTACTGCAAGTGGCAGATTTCAAGAAATTTTACCTCATGTGAGGTCTACCTTTATCGCCAAAGAGGCGAGAAATGAGTTGTTACCAATTTTGGTATTATGTTTTTCAATTACTCGCGCGTAAAACTAAAGTTGATGTATAATAGGAATGTGTAAATACTTGAATATTGTAAAAGTTATTGTATAAATTTTATTTAAAACATTCTGGCAAGAAAGAAGCTTTAGTCTGAAAGACTTTTGAATTGTAGTATTTCAATGTAGAAGAATTGGCACTTGCTTGGAAAAGAATAGAAGTTAACAATGTACTACTAATGTATGTTTTAAAATGCGTAAAATTAACGGCATGTTAATATGTTCTTATATACAATGTGAACTGTTATTTTAAATGTTAAGAAATAGTGTGATATGGTAAAAGTGAAAGTAATGCAAAAAAAAAAAAATTTAAACTTATTCGTGTGACTGTAAAAAGACCAAATTATGGTGAATATGTGTTAAAGGTTGAATGAATGTAGTTAGGCTCTCTGACGCTACACTTCAGAGTTAGCCACTTTCAGAATAGTACCTCAGGGTTTAGAGTTGAAGATAGGGGGTGTTACGAGGTCTTGTTATGTTGAATTTTAACACGTTAGTGTTTTGATTGTAGGCGGCAGTGTTGCACACGTATACATAAACACATTCGTGTTTGGTGTTTTCTTTTACAACACACGTCAGAGAGCACGGGGAGAGATAATTAAAATAAAGTCATGAATGAAATAAGAATGTTAAGAGAAATATAAATATTCATGTTACTTGCCATTTCATTGTGTAACATTTCATTAAACTAGTTTTCCTTCCGGATCTCTGGAAGGAACCAGAATTGAATAAAAGCTCCTGTTTAGATGCAGGACAGATGAAAAATTGGTTGTCCATGGAGCTGATATTGTAAAAAGAATTTTTTTTTTTTAAATTTCTAGTTTCTAGTGAGAAATGTTTGTAAAAGATTGGCCTCGCGTTAGATTCTAGAGCTAAAAGTTTTCAACAAGGTCGTTTTAGACCTCAGTTTCAAACTAATTAACTCTGGCGGGAAGTATGTAAGGATCTTAAGTTTTACTAACGTTGATTTTTATTTTAAATCTTTACTATCACTTCTTATTTTCTACTTCCGGCCAGAATTAAAAGCTTTAACTTATTTATGCAAATTTGTCTGGCAAACGCCAAGTACTTAAGTTGTGGCTTTTTTGCCAAGCGAGAGAGAGGAAGGAGTTAGTCGAAGGAGGCCGCTTGCCTTATCAGTTTTACTCGGTTGCTGGTTGCCTTCCAGGCCAGAGGTTTAATCCTCGTGATAATTTTAAACGTATTGTAGTGTTAACAGTTCTCTGTACTACATACGGCTTTCTGTTAATATACGGCCAATCTTCCACGTAAGCCCTTGTTTGTTATTCCAAAGTTAAGTTAAAGTTTAGTTAATATTTTTATATTCTTATGTTCAGACCACAAGTAGTTGGTCTGTGTATTCCGAAGTACGGAAATTATTGTAAAGAGTGAAAAATAAAGGGTTTCGTATACCCTTCCTGTGTATCTTGTCTACTTCCCACATTTATTGAACATAGCTTTAGTAAGCTCCCTGTTCCGAGTCAGGTCCTTGCATGTTCCCAAAGAAAGTAAGGCGGAACATTGAACCTGATAACACAAGGATAAGCAATTCATAAGTCAGACCTTTGAAGAAATATGTACGAGTCCTGGAATAAAACGCTTTAAAATTGTCCCTTATCAACTACAGTTGCAATGTGTATAAATAGAAATATCGTTAAAATTATCCTCGACTAAGAAAGATATTACGACCCAATCTTGGGGCACATGTGGCAATGAATTAGCATATGCGTTAAGAACGGCTGAAGACGATACACCTGAAGAGACACCGACTCAATTATTTCTTGGCAGAAATTTGATTTATGTACCTCGATAAACTTACTTTTAACACTTTCTCATCGAGAAGGACCAAATCTGTTTTCCTGAAACATCGAAAACGCCCGTGTATACGAATTTCTCTTGGAAAGGTTTTCCTATCCCCATGACAAGTAGAATGCTACAGCACTAACTATAACCTACTTAAGTAAAGCGACATCTTCTTCCTTCGACGCTTTTACCACTGTGTGCAGTTTTCCCCTTGGAACAGGATTGTAACTTCAGGCATCATTAGCTAAACATTGATAGTAAACAAATTAAAATTAAGGGTTATTAAAATAATATAGGTACTTTTAGTCGCTTCAAAAGAATGATTAGCGTATCATTTTGCAACTCCCGAAATCAATGAGCAATGCAGTAACGTGATGAGACAAAGCACTAAGTAGAAAATGATTCAGGTGTTCGGGAGAAGGAGCGACCTGCCGATATCTGAACAGACGGGAGTTTTGGGAGACTTATGCAAAAGAGCAAAATGGTCTGCGGAATTCAAATTTTCAAATATTCAGAAATTAGTGGATGAGACAAAGAGTAATTCGGATTATTTGTGGAGAAATTATGATAAGACAGGACTGGGAGTTGATTTTAAGGTGGGAGAAATTTTTTTTTGGAAAAAATAAGCATATTCGTTCTTGTGAACCAGAAGGAAAGGGTAAAAAATCTTTTAACAAGTTCAAATCCCTTTTACTTATTGACCGAATATGACACAGTGATGTTTTCGAAAAGAGAAAATTATGAATCCCTGAAAGCAAATTTGGATCAGATTAAACATCGTTATGTGTGGGCTAGTATGCCACTGACAGAGGTTTTGCTTGAATCACCTAGTCTGAGTACTTAAAAACCATCAAGGAACTCAGTGGATCCAGCCCCAACGACTTTATTATGAGATCCGCAAGGAAAAGAAAGGATTCTGGGAAAGGCGAGAAGAAATCGTATAACCCGAAGTTCGGCGAGGCGGTCGAAAAGTAAAGTTGTAGAGACGGCGGGAGACAAGGAGAAGGAGCAGAGCAAAGAATTTGTCCAGTGGCGAAAAAAAGACTTCCATGTTTCCAGAGATGTGGCAATCACCATAGTACTAAACAACAACTATTGGGAGGTCAGAGAGCGTAAAAGAGGGGGAGAGAAGATCAGATAACAAAGAGAAAAGCAACTGGAAAATGACAGTTGAAGGTTATGCCGATTGGAATATGCAATGCGCCTTTATTATTTGAATGCCTCATGGAGATTATGTTTAGAGGTCTTTCTTACGAAGGTTGTGTGATATAGCTGGATGGGATCATCATCGCGGAGAAGAGTTTTGAAGAACATTTAGAAACAATCTTAGAAAGCTGCTACAGAAATTGAAGGAAGCCGGTCTAAAATTAAATCTGACCAAATGCAAATTATTCAGACTGGAAGTGATTTACTTTGGATATGCCAACTCTGCCGAAGTTTCATGTACAGATCCAGAAAAAATGTCAGTAGTTAAAGAAAGGAGACGTCCCGAAAATAACCATCAGCTGAGAATTTTCCTGGGGATTTGTACGTTCTATAGGAGTATTGTGAAGGACGCTTCTTCCATCGCAACGCCCCCTTTACAAGCTGAGAGAGAGTAAGCGAAAGGTTGTGTGGACAAAAGAACGTGAGGATGCATTTATCAAACTGAACGAAGCTTTAACATCTGACGTAATAATCCTGACGCATCCTTAGCTCGACAAACTGCTTATTCTCCACAGGGATGCTAGAAATGAGAGTGTCTGATATGTTTTGTTCCAAAAAAAAAAAACGGTTAAAACCGTGCTGTTTGATACTAAAGGAAGCGTATGTCTAAACCGTAGAGGAATTACTTTTTCCATACAAAAGATTTATTCACCGTTTATAAAGGCGTAGAAGGGTCCCACCATTCCCTCTACGGCATAAAATACCTACACATAGATCATTCATCTTTGACCTGGTTCATAAATTTTAAAAAGGGCAACTACCTAGATAGATACACATACTTCAGGTTTAACAAATCTCATAGTAGGTCATAGTAAAGGATCATTACTCGCAAACGCCAATGCACTGTTTAGAAGACACCGCCCGGAAAGCTGAGAATATTATTCCAGGATCGAAGCGAAATACGAGCTGGTTAATCCTATCGCAAGTCCAGTTGCAACTTCAAAGTGAGCTGCTCGAGGTCTGTGAAGTGACGAAGTCAGAAAAGACCAGTTGGAAGATTGTGACGTTAAACCCATGATTGTGCTTATGGAGTTTTCGAATAAGAAACCTACGTGGCAGGACATTTCAATTTACAGTCCTATGCCAAAACAATTGGATTCTCAGGGACTCACTCAATATTCGAAACCGCGTCCTGTACCGGGGGTTAAATCTAATGCTGGAAATGCATTCTGATAACAGCTGGTACTTCCAAGATCCGGAAATGCATTCCCGTATGAAGTCCCAAAATGCATTTCCGTATGAAATCCTTGAAGAAATTACATAGCAGTCCAGGAAGCCTCTTCGAATTATAAAGACTTTGCATAGAGTTCGAAAGGGCTTATACTAAAGTAGTGAAAGAGCTGATGTGCAAACTATGACAAACTTGCGATACCTGTGTAGGCAGGAAAGGACCAAAAAAAAAAAAAAGAAAACCGATTTAAGCTGCAACATTAACAGCTTTGAACGCCTTCAATATCCTGGGACCTCTGCCACGATCTGCTAGTAGTAGAAAATACATATACGTTGTTATTGATTTCGTTGCAAAGTGGTCAATTTTTACACAAAGGAAGGTGATTTCTCGAAGATAAATGTCACCACCCTTTCAAATGTTTAACACTACCACGCTTGGATTCTGTTCATTGGAAACTAAGCATGGCATTTTCATTCAAAACAATCGGAGAAGTGCATTATAATACACTAGTGTGCAAAAATTAAGGACGAGACGGTTTTTTCAATACAACTTTGTACAAAAGCTTTCCAAATCAACACATTTAATACCGTAAGATCCCCAATACGTAAGGACATGAGTAATGTAAGCAACATTTACTAAAAGAGCAATCAGAGAGATAAAAAGAAGCTTTATTGAAAAAGTAGCATGGAGCGCAATCCGACTGAAGGCCGAAACATCCCTGTGATGGGTGTCCAGCAAGAAACATCCAGTCTTTAATAGGCGATATGGTCTCCCCTGACTGCTAGGCAGGTTTCACGGCGTCTGCCCATGCTGAGAATGAGGGTGTCAATGAGTTGTTGAAGTATTGCTGCCCATTCGTCTCGCAGCGAAAATCGAAGCTCCGGAATCGTTACTGGTGGTAAGGTACGAGCTGCCAAGCGTCTGCCTAGAAAATCCCATACATGCTCGATAGGATTGAGATCCGAAGATCGTGCCGGCCAAACCATACGTTCAATATCCTCACTCTCTATGAGCTGTTCGGCAGCTACTGTGCGATGACATGGTGCATTGTCGTCCATGAAAAGGAACTGCGGACCAATAGCGCCTCTAAAAAGACGCACATATGGAAGAAGATTCTCGTTACAATAACGGGTCCCGTTGACTGAACCTGCGTCGAAGATGTGAAGGTCTGTACGACTACCAAGCATGATGCCTCCGCAAACGAGAACACCGCCACCTCCATACCTGTCCCTTTCAATAATGTTCGAGGGATGATTGCGGCTTCCCCGCTCTCTCCAGATGAGTATGCGATGAGAATCGCTACTCAGACTGAATCTGCTCTCATTTGTAAAGAGTACTCGTCCCCATTCATTGTCTCTCCAATTCCGGTGTTCCCGGCACCACAGAGAACGCCTTCTCCGATGGGCAGGCGTTAGAGGTACACCGTACAGGGCGTCGTGCAAACAGACCACCACCGTGCAGTCTTCTGGCCACGGTAAAACGCGACATCGGTCGTCCAGTCGCCTGTGTCGTATGTCTAGCGATTTCTCCCGCTGTCTGCCGCCTGTTTATTCTGGCCTGTAAGGCAATATACCGGTCATCTGCGGGTTTGGTTCCTCGTAGACGACTACTACTAAACTCCCGGTTAGCTGTTCCTGTAGTTTGAAATTGTCTCCAAAGTCGTGAAACGATGCTGTAAGGAATTCCGAACTCTGTAGCCACACTTGTCACACTGCGGCCTTCCTCCGACTTCCCAATGATTCGACCTCGGGTAAAAGCATCCAGATGTCGTCTAACAGATTGATTATTCCCCATTTCTCGCTGAGGCAGCAACTCGGTGTGATTTTAACTGCTATACGGCGTGCAATCTCTTTGCCAGAAATACTGATCTCACACCGACAACATGCTTTATACTACTCAGACACTCCTCCATTACGTCTACCTGCATATCTACGCATGTGCTACCGTACATCACCTTACTTAATCTCCTGATTGGTCTTTCTGTCCGCTCTGCCTCTTCGTTCAGCTGATATGCTAATTTTCCGACTTCGTCCTTAATTTTTGCACACCAGTGTAGAAACAGTCATATTAGTACGCAAGAATGTTGGATTCTTTACAATTTGATGACATTAACATTTTGATATTTTTTACCACGTATCAAATGCCACTGAACTTTATACGGTATCACTAGTGGTTCAAAATATTCTTTACACTGATCGACTGTGAGTAACTCTCAAATAAATTAACAGTAAATAACTTTCAGATTGATACATACTGAAAATGAGTAAAACGTTAATGTTACGTATTGCAGTTAACATAATTTTAAATTTATGTAATTAATTATTAAACGTCATTATTTAATTAACCTCTATTAAAAAACTGTATTGCTAGTTTTTAATGAAACATATTGGCAAAAAAAGTTAGAAACGATAAGATGACTCATAATACAGCTCTGTAAAAGAAATTAATTAAATATCTTTTAATAGTTAAATATATAAATTTAAAATTCTATTAACTGATATACGTAGCATTAATTACGTACTCATTTTCAGCTTTAAAATGCTTCAGTTCTCTTGATGCTTTTCGAGCATAAAAATTATTAATTAATCCAAAAATAAGAAATGAAAAGGCAAAATATTTCTCATTCTTAATTGCTCTCATAAATCATTATGAGAATATACATATAAAGCCTGAAAAAACCACGTCTGCGATGTCACTGTTATGCGATTGTTTGTTGGTTTATTTTTTACCACCAATAGTTTCTACAACGTTTACTACTGCGAAGTTTACGAAATACTTTATTTTAGACGCTGATGTCTTATACCACGGTAAATTAGAAGCGGTATATTTTCTCTTATCCCACAATGTTTTATTTAACGATGTTTTCGCCTTGCATTGGTTTTGCCAAGACTTTTTTAACAATGATTTTGCGCGATGTTTTCCGTGAACACCGTTCAACTGAATTATATTTTTGTCAGAATGTAGTATGCTGTAGTTAAATTTAGGTAAATATTGAAGTTTTGTCCCAAAATGCGTCTAAAAATAAATATTTCAATATAGAAAATTTTTCTGAAAGTACATTTATACATTGTGTAATTAAAATCGTTTCCCCCCTTCGTCTATAAACATATGTATACAATTCCTTACATAGCGTAACAGTGGGTTTGTTCTTGAGGTTAGGGCATAAAAAATTTGAATTACAATTGTTAGAAAGCTTGATATATGGTAACAGCAAGCTCTTAGCAACAGCAAATTCCTCAATCTATGTCATTTCTAAAGACGCATTGATACGCCGAAGATATACTGCAGATAATTTTCTGAGAAGTAATTCTTTTTCTGTAGCAGTAGGCGTAAAACTTTCACTTCCTGGTTTATGCTATAAACTGTCTACGTAAGTGCTAGAAACGTCCACGTATCGCAGATTCCGTATTCTAAACCGTGCTGAACGGAATAACGTCTAGCGAGTGCCTTTCAGTTTTCTGAAAGCTTCTCTTAATCTATTATGCCACGTATGGCTTCATATTATTTTTAAATTTTCTCCCTTTAAATAGATTGTAAAATATCGTATAATTATCTTAGTTTGTAGTTTATTCCCCTGTACGCCATATCTATGGTAATATTGTAAGAATATCAGACGAATATATTAAATTTTGCGATGAACGCAGAACTCCGAAATTTCTTTGAAGATGGCAAGTGATTGGGTTTTCATTCGTTCAAGTGCTACTTTAATTTGAGATCGCATTGTTTGATTCGATATATCGCTGTGGAGAACATTTTCTCCACAACAACCAGATAAATACATACAACCAGCTGAGTTGCTGTACCGCCTCTTATATGACTATCAGCATTTGTGCTCAATTGATGGAGCATTATATTGTCGCTAGACCTAGCCAAAACTCTCTGCAGAATATTACAATTTGTAGCAGTAATTATAAAGGTACTTCGGAAGATGGGTATTTGTCACCTGTGGTTATTGAAGAGAGCCTGTCAAGACTTTGACTGTGCTGAATGAGGATTTTAGCAATGTTTTTATGCATTGTTGAGTTTACAGGGAATGTTTACTCTAGAAGTCCGTGGTAACTTGGATATAAGAAGTTATTGTGATTATTATACTGGACAATATTAATGTACATCAAATGTTCTGTACACATATTTGCAGAGTTCCTGTGTAATATTTGCTTGTGACATTTATAGTAATCACTTGTGTTATTCGCTTACTTACGGTTCGCTTACAGTTCACTTATGTAAGTCTGCCTGATAACTGAAGGTGACGCTGATACAAATCAGTATGTAGTGAAAATTCATGTGTTCATTGAGAAATATGTGAGGTTCACTTAAACACAGAGCACCATTTTATATCTCCTTGGCATTTTGTGATATTTTTCCACTTCTTGACGTAATGCCTGAAAACATGGAAAGCTATGCAGCTTGCATTCTTTACTCAGTGAATGAATGCTCGCCTTGTGTAAACTCGAGCCTTTTCTGGAACTTTTTAACAACATCGTGAGAAATTAATACAAAAATATTCAATTCCGCTAACAATTCCGCATCGATAATGTCTATTTTCTTTCAACAGTTTATCAATATTTCACAATTTTTAACCCACATAAGTTAATCATTGCCCATTTTTAAGTTTCTATAAAATCCTCCTGCTTCTGCTTTTCTATAAAGTCCTTCTGGTTTTTTTCCTGCGTTTTCACGAAATACGGCTGATATGCTTATCGCTTTCTCGCTATAAACATGTGGCTCATTACATTAAAAAACATTGGCTGTAAACCGCGGTAAAGCTGCTGACAAATGGAATTTCAATTTGCGAACATGTTATATATTATTATGGAACAGAGATTGAGAATAATAAATTTCAACTCAATATTTATGACTCAATTTATCAAGCGGAAGCTATGGCTATTTTTTATTCACTGAAATGGATTAAGAAGACTCTTAAAGGGAAATATGATATACATGTTTATTCTGACAGTTCTTCATGCTCTCTCACGACCTGATCAAGACAACCCTTTAATATTAGATAATAGAGAATTATATAAAGACTTGAGAGAAAATCAAAATATTGTGTTTAATTGGGTGAAGGCACACGTTGGACATTTTGGAAATGAGAGGGCGGACGCACTGTCCAAAGAGGCAATTACCGATATTAATGCTAGTGATATTGATGCACAGGGATCAACAAGGAAAGCTGTGAGTATGATGAAAAATTTTTTTTTATGATAAATGGAGGGAGGAGTGGGAAAGGTCTGATCGAAATAAAGGTTATATGAAATTTGTTAAACTTAAAAAAGGTTTATGTTATTCAGACATTGACGTTAACCAAATCATTACGTTTTTCTTTCAGGTCATGGTCGTTTTTCTTTCGATTTTAAAAGGTTTAAATTACAAGAGTCTGACCTCTTTGATACCTGTAATGAACCGGGCACTGCAGAGCATTATGTGGAAACATATAAATATTTTACTGATATCAGGAACGAGTTTAAGAAAAATGATGTTTTTAATATATATGATATTTTAAATGATTTTAAAAGCCTCAAACAATTTGCCAGGAAAATGATGGAGAGGGTTAATCATAATAAGCTTGCAGTAGGGATTTTAATCTGAAATTGGTTTTTTAGTTTGTTCTTTATGTCTGTTGAAAGTGCTGTTTCTGGCTTGCTCTGGCGCTGCCCGCAAAAAGGTCGTAGAGCGACGTAAATTCTGCCAGGAAGATCGGGCTGCAGCCCTCATATCATATCATATCATGCAACTGGCTGCTTGGAAGGTTTCGTAGTTTTCCCCATAATAAACAGGAATACAACACCAACTCTCTTAAAAATTCCTCCACAAAGGGCTTTCCTACTATTACACAGATAGATCTTGTGTACTTTGTCGTAATCTGTGTAATGCAATGTAATTCGTACATTTCTTGATTAACTCAAGCATTTAAAGATTTTTTGACACAAAATTCAATAGGAATAATTTGTCTGGAAATCAACAGAAATATTTTCTCATTTATATCATTATTATACGCCTTGCATTTAGGCATTTATACCGAACAAGCAAACGACAGCTGTGTGTTAACTTTACTGAATTAATAATGTATAACAGGAACCATCTTCATAAATGATGGAGAATGATTGTTAAAGGGTCTATTAACGAGCCAGTCCCCAAATTTATGAAGCAGTCAACATAAATGAGTGTGTCCTAACTTCATGTAAAAGTATGAATTATGAATAATTTATTGTACTAAAACATTCTTTCTAAGCTTAAATTCTAATTTCAAGTCCAGATTATTCATCTAGTTTACATTCCAACGCATTCGAGGGATTTAATTACAGATGGATCAAGATCATTGATTCAGAATGTCATTATTATGAACAATATTAGCCATCGCATCCACGTATTTACATTTCCAATCTACTTAATGTATGCAAAATGAACTCACCTATACATGTAAACATTCCAGTTTTATATCCTTCTTTACAAATACATAGTTTAAACTTTAAAATGTCTCCCTCAATCGTGCAGTTGGACCCTTGACCACAGTGGCATGCTGTAGTGGAAGGAAAGTATAGAATATTATAAATATAATACTAAATACTGAAAATTACAGAAAAGAAACAAGAGCATTTTCTTTCGGTGTTTCAGTAGTTACTTATATTATATATTTACTTATTTACATTCTTATATTTTTGTCGTCTGCTAAATTGAGATATTAACAGAAAGTCAAAAAGAAGAACTTTAGAAATGCTTATTTTCAAATATCACCGGAATCTGGAAATATCACCAAAATCTGGAAATACTAATCTGGAAATTTCACCGAAATTTGGAAATATCACTGAAATAGATTATTATTTCAGTGATATTTCCAGATTTATGAAATAGATTTCCTTCCATATTTATGAAATAGATTTCCTTCCTTTAGATTTATGAAATAGATTTCTTTTATAAAGGGTCGGTCGCTAAAGTATACAAATCCATAGTTCCAGTTGGGCATTGCATAAAATTGGCAAATGATAAGTAGGGAATCTTCTAATTGCGAAACAAGGCTGAGTTGTGTCCAATGAGGTCAAAGAGGCTATATTATAGCCAGCTTCACTCCTTCTTTCTCAAGATATTAAATTTTCTTCTGTTGTGTTTCTTCAGAATTCGATTTGGTTTCAGAAAAAAAAAACATATTTAATTGAAGCGACTATATGTTTTATAAGCTAAGGAATTGCAAGATAAGTAAATTTAAGACCCAACTTGAACACTTACTATAATAAGAAAACTCAATCTTCATTTAAGGGTTCAAAAATGCAACTGTGGGGAAATTAAAATACGTTTAAAAAGTATTCTGGAGAAGTTATTGCGTTGATGATACAGTATTGACATATACTAGATGAATTAATGTTGCTCTTAAATACTATTCATTACGTACAAGAAGTTGCAAAGCGGTACTCCAACTATGTTAAACTTCGTAAAATCTAACAACTATCAGCAGAAAGTAAAGAATATGAAATTTCCTAATTTTCTTTGACATGTATTCCATCATTACACTAATTTCTATGAACAACTATAAGTTTTATTTTATACGAGATTAAGTAGTTATGATGGCTACGAGTTCTATTTGTTATAAGTGTTCTCGTGCTTAGAAATTTGATCCTGATTCTTGAGATTATGATTTCAGGAGTCGCTTTCTGAAAAAATCTGACATCATCTGACCCGCAGTAAGTCTACCGACTCATAACTGATTTTGTCATCATTTGAATGATGTTTTTCAGAGACAAAAAACAATAACTCCGTTCAATTTCAAGTCTTGACCTAAGAAGAAAGCGTTTAATTTACCTCACTACTATTAGGCCAGTCATCACATATGCATCGCCTGCTTGGTCGACGATACGTAAAAATGATATTAAAAGGATGCAACTAATACAGAATAGAGTGCTTCGTACTATTACTAACGCGCATATGTATGTTAATAACTTAACTCTTCACCATGACTTTAGGTTGGATACACTTGAGGAGCACATACTCAAACTTAATAGGCACTTTTATGATAAGGCACTTAAGTGTAATCACATGAATATTTTCCAGACTTTCAACTACGTCATATTAATGGATGATAAGGACCTACGTCCATTAGCTGCCCACCTCTGTAACTCAAACTTTCCCACTTGATGAATTTCGTATATATTTGTAGACAGTTTGTATTGCATTATATGACAACGTCTGCACCTCTGTCCATGATCCTTGGCTCTCCTGACCGAATGGTGCCGGTCTCTTCTTTTTTTACCACTTCCTATTTACTGTATTTACATGACGATTGACTTATCACGATGTCGCCATGGTGGCTAGTTTGATAGTGCCGGATACGCAGTTCACAGGATTGCATTGCCGGCAATAACCTGCCAGTCAGTCAGTCGAACGGTGCCCATCACAAAGTATCTGATACTTCTAGGTAAATCGGTCGGTGTCTCCAAGGCAGAAATTTCACAATAGCATGCCAGAACAAACGTACATACAATTTTACTAAAAACAGTGTTTTATTTCAAAAAAGCAACTCTCATATAAATGATAATATATATTTATATCAAATCGTTTATATGCGAAGAGAATTTCCTTTTGCTTTAACCAAATTAGCAGAATAAAAGTACTAGCAAAGCTGTAAGCTGTAACCTGGTATACAGCTGCCAAGGATACGAGGACGATTTTCGGAAGCATTTCTATCATCGATCAGAACTTTCTAGGGTGTTTTGCGCTTTTGGGCGTATTTAAGAAGCAAATATTCAATGGTTTGTCAAGGTAAAACATGGGTCTCATAAATATTCTAGCACATTTACTCTGGTTCAGCCTTCTGAATGCATCTTGACTAGGATACAGCGATTGACACGCATAAAAGTATATAGCAAGGCATTGCATCCAGTGTAAAGGCGCAATGGATGCTATTTTGGGTACTTTTCCGTTTCGCCGGCGCAAATCTCGCCCAGCAGACTTTATTGGCGAGAACATACAGTATACACATAAGAAATGTTAACAAATGTTAGTTCTAATAATGTTTTATCTTGAAGACATAAACATTTTAATATCGTTTAACATTTTGTAAAAGCCAATAAATAAAGACAGTAAATTTGTAAAAAGTACATTAATTTAAGAATTTATTATGCTTTCATGGTTCAACATCCTGATTCGCCGGTTCTCATCACGTGACCCCAAGTGATCTTATCTCATGTAAACTACGCTACAAAAATCGAAGTCTCTCAGTATTTTGTACATTACTTTCACGTTAAATCATGATTTCGATTACAAGTTTAAATGCAAGAATTGTTTCAATCCGTACGAATAGCTTACTCAGAAATTACGTAAAACCACAGTGCTTTACATCGCTAGTGCATTTTCATTAGAATTGATGAATTTAAACCTTAACTTTGTCTTTTCTATATTCTTATGGTAGAATTGAGGAATTTAATCCTTGACTTTGCCTTCGGGTGAGCGGTGTGATTGCATCCAGTTGACTTAATTACCGCGAATGGTCTTAAAGGATAAAACTGAACTATCTGGTAAAAATTCTATGTAATCGTATGCCAGTATTGAAAGAAACAATCAGTCTGATAAGAAATGGCTGAGACTTGTCTTGAAAATGAAGAATAAAAGGTTACCAGCGAGGATATTCCGTTTGGCATCAGTTGTACCATTATTGGCGAATTTATCGCCTGCACCGGCAAAACGGAAAAGTACCGCTATTTTTTATGCATATGACGGGTTTTCTTCAGTGTATGGAATAACAGTGCTCATACGTTCTGTAGTGATTACCTGTATGTCAAACTGCTTCTTATATCTGAACTGGTAATTGCAACTGTTTAGCTTTTTGTTAACGTAGAAATAAGTCAATTCTTCCAACGAGTTTTCCCCGGGCAGAAACAATCTACTCTATACATATATGTTCCAGGAAATGTTTGTTCTTTCTTATTTTTCTTAATTTCCGTTGCCAAGGTACTTGACATGAACAACATAACATATAAATAAGATACATAAAGAATACATTCATTAACACGTGCGCAGTCTTGCAAACCAAAACCGCTCAGTCTCAGATTTTCACATATTGCAATGCACCGCATAAGATGGTCATTACCGAAAATAAAACTGTTGCATAGAGGTCAGGTAGGCTTGGTAGGATACCAATGAGAAACAGATGCGTCGTCAAGCAGTAATGTCCAATATTTAATCTTAATGTCGCCATAACAGTAGCATGAGTCTAATTAGGGATATTGTTCCGAATAATATTCAACCAACGTTTTGTAGAATTTCTACACACTAAGTCTTGATGGCAGTTAGAGGTTGAAGTGTGTTTAATAATACTTTTAGCAGTTAAAAAAGAAAATTGCTGTAATAATATTGTAATAATTGAGTAGGAATCGTTGCCCGCGGCTCATCAAATTCCTTAAATACTCGCAAACAATCCGTATTAGAGATTGCGGCATATCTAACTGCCGTAATGAAAGCATTTTAAACTTCCATATTTACCATTCCTTATTACGTCAAATTTCTGAAAGTAACGAAAAGTATTTATACAATTTTTTTTCGTTCTTGAAAGCTGTCCATGGTTCACAAAGAGTGGCTCAAAACAGTATGTGTTTATTAGTATATATTAGGTAAAATCATTTGGGAAGTAACATACGAGAGGCATGTAATGCATATATTAATCAAGAGTATTCAGTATTCACAAAAGGTTTTATAAATATTTGATTTACTACTCTGTGTTGTGAACATCATATCAAGTTTCTCCCTTTTATGAAAAATACCAACTTACAATTGAGCCATTTGGACCGTTATCACTGATGCTTCAAATTACTTTTCTGAGGAATCATCGCCTCAGCCTCATACACAAGTACATCTCCCTATCATAATCAGTGCAATACGGTCATTTATCAAAGTGGATGTCTTCTACTCAATTATGATCACTGCGCACGTAATACTGCACTGTCAGTAGGTTTGTTTCGTAGTAAGAAACATGGGAAAAACAGCGACGATTTCGCAGCAATTTTCTAATTCCGAATTACGCAATCGGATTGCTTTCAGTTGCACCATGAAACAAGTAGAAAGAAAGGAGAATAATATGAATTGAGATTTAAAAATGTAGCAATTCCTTCGCAATTTCTAATGTGAGTTCTAAAACTACGTACACATAATTTAAAACATGATACGTGGCAATAATTTCATATCGTTTGAAGTGAGAGGCCCGTGTTTATAATAAATCAATAAACTGCTAAAAAGGAAAATAATCATAGACTAGAGTCGTGAAATTTTAAGATAAACTTTTTGAATATACCTTTGCATGTGTTATCGTCATCCAAAAAAAACTCTGGTGGACACTGACAGACTGCTCTTCCATCGGTATTTACAACACAATGTCCATTCTCACATTTACAACCTGCAGAATGGAAAACATTTAATTAGAAAAGAAGCATACGCAAAATTCCGGTATTTCATGAATTTTCACACCTCAACAGCAAAGAATATGCGATTTTTTAATATATCTCAGTCAACAAGTTTAAACTAATGTGCTATAGGAAACGCCGACATCTCCGCGAACACTAGAAGCGGAAATAAAAGTTTATCTCAAGTTAAAGATTATAATGTGAACAAAAGTTTAGTTTGGTTACTTTGGTTTGGCTTATTTGATTACGGCAAAGTACTAGAGGGCTCTCTGCCTAAGGGGACGGAGGCTTTTGCTGAGGACTTTCTAAGGGAAACTGGCTCCTGTAGACCTTAGACAGAGCACAAATTCACGGAAACGCCCATGCAGCCAAGCCCGGACATTCCCGAGATTACAGCCCCGGAACGAATCGCGAGAGTTCAGTTACTTTACTGTTAGTTACAATTTTATGTTTCTGGCCACGAGAAGGCGCAGCTTTTTCATTTCATGTTTATTGTTTTACGAAATTTTTTCATTCAAATGTAATGGAAATATTTAGATAAGTATTCGATTGTAAGCTTACAAATCGTAAAAAATAGTTAAGAAAATACAACTAGTAAAGTTAAGAAAGTACAAACTAGAAAACAGTATAAGCCATCTTCTGCTGGGGCGCAGACACCAGACTTAGACTCAGGCATAATTGTGATACACAAATTATCTTCAAGATGCAGCTATATATGGGACTGAATTGTTTGTGATTATAATATACTTCCCCTCCTTTTATAAAATAGAATATCCATTTCCTCCGAACTGCTTTAGTATTTCAGCAAAAACTGCGGTTAACCCTTTGTTGCATCATGTCCACTCTAGTAGTTAAAAGTTTAAATTTGTTTATTCTTCTGCAAATGCCTTAACAGATTCCATTCCTGTATTTATTCATTCTATATTATTAGAACTTTAAACTGTCGATCATAGATGGCTGTATAGCATCACTAAGCATTGCTATTTGTAAAATGGCTGCTACTTCTGTTTCCATAATTTCTCACAGTAAACATTATATAATATTGCTCACATTTTCTTATACTGCCATTTTTCATTCATAATTAGTAATTTTAGTCATTTTATTTTAAATGTCAGTTTAAGAAAATTGTGGAGTGGGTAAAGATCTATCGAAAAGAGTGAATTGAAACCCAAATGTAATGCTTATCAAGCCAAAACACCACTGTAAATGGTTATGTTTGGCAAGGAATTTCTAGAACATTTGACATTTGAATCCAGTAGGTACAGGTTACAAAATCGTATCAAAATGAATTCAATCACAGTCGATGAAATGAAAGTATTTCGGGGGATCTGTATGTATATGTCAGTTGTAGATTTACCATTTAGAAGATGATAATGATCACTGCAAACAAGGCAGGAAATGATTTCAAATGCAATGACCGTAATTCGTTGAAGAAGAAATTTGTATGCACGTACGTATATGCATGCTGTCAACTGTAGTGAACAAACTGCAGCAATTATTTAAAAATTTTGTGAATTTTTGTCCTAATTCTTTATTATTTGTATGATATTAAGTTCTTATTTCATCTTTTAAATATTCCTAGCAAACGCGTTGTCTACTGATACGAAGCTCTCTGATGCAAACTCGAGAAGCTCGAGCAATGACAGGCAATCGTTTTATTGATATTTCGATTTTAGCAAACGTTTTTTCATTACTTTGCTGTCCTAACTGCTTATCATGTGATTTGAGTTTTTCCACTGCCGGTCGCCAGGGACCGACGCCGGCCATACGGAAAGTTTACTGCCGTTCACAACGTGTTAAGAACAAATCGATAACATTGCATAACTTAACATAGCAATAACTGTCTGCAATTGAATGAACAAAGTGAAGCAGATGCATATATACCGGTGGTACGCAAGAGAAAAATAGGTGGTACGCAAAGAAGAAAAATATTTTGATTGTTAAATTCAAAAATTAAAACCGCAACATCCTGACTAAGGTTTTTCTATAACTCTCCTAAATTTATATGTGATCTCAGCTTTGTAAGTAGTTGTGGTGGCGGTAGTACTTCGTAGTGGTGGTATTAAAGGTTATTAATTCTTGTTTAGATGGTGCACGTTAGTGAAAAGGTTGAGAACTGCTGATACTATATACAGTGCTTTGAGGTTAACATTGAAAGAGCCGAGTTAAGTATATTTTAACTTAACACACCGGATTTCAGTATCTCTTTACACATTTAAATTTTTATTATAACTTTAGAAATTAAGACTGTAATATTAGATTTTTAGACTCCACATTTTTGCCATATAAGTAAACTGAGTAATTAGTATTAAGTAAAGCTGCAAAGTAATAAAATAATAATATATTTCCTGGTTGATTATTGAATATATTATCTCAGAAAAAAATCTATTGAAATGAATTTACCCGTTAACATTTTTAAAATGGAATAGTTAAAAGCGAAAGTGCAAACAACAAACTAAGTAACTGTCGTCATTTGATCGGAAATTAGTTGACCTTTCAAGTGTTTCGTATTTTTCTCAGGTAAAAATTAAGACAAAAAAAAAAAAAAAAAAAAAAAAAAAAGATAAAATTATTCAAATTTTAAATTATTCAAATCGCCAATTAAAAATCGGCAAGAAATTGGCGATACTGTCAAAATTTAAATGCAATATTCAAATACGTATATATAATTCTTAAAAGAGTGAGTTTTAATTCATTACTTGAGAAAAATTGTTCCCGACACGTTCGCCTTTGAACATATTAAAACAATTAAAACTTTCTTAAAACAATTAAACAAGGAAGAACAAATGGACAAAAATACATTCTCATAAAACTAAAATGTAACATTCAAAATGTACGAAAAAAGGAAATTTACATAATGCATATTAAAGGTGGGAAATGTATTTAATTAACTTACATATTTGCTAGCTGTGAAACTGATACTATGTACGTTACTTTCTTCGTATTCAGAATAGAAACTGGAATTTGAACAGGTTTAGGTATTATTGAATTACGGCAATGCCTCGAGGGCTATCTGCCTAAGGGGAGGGATGCCTTCGTAAAAGACGTTCTAAGGGAAACTGGCTCGTATACACGTTACACATGGGGAAAACCACGAAAACACCCATGCAGCCAGCCCGTTCGCGGGATTCGAACTTCGGACCGAACTACCAGTGTTCAGCGACTTTACCGCTTGGCCGCTGGTGGGCCTATTTGAACCGGGATGGAGAATATAGGAGAAATGAGAGAGAGCCTAGGCGGGAACGTGTGCAATGCTATTTTTTGAATGAAGGGAAAATAAGTAGCGTATAGTACATATGAAAACTGTTGAGTGGAATAGACTTCTGGCAAAATTTATTTTTAAACTAACATAACAAAAGAAATTAATTAATTTCTGGCTAATTGACTTTTTAGAAAAAAAAGTAAAAGAAATCTTCACTCCTCAAGAGCTTCTGAGCAAGCTTAGGAATTTGAAATAGGCCTATTATGTTAATAACAGTAATTAACGCCTGCTGTTTAAGATAAAGATTAATAAAGTAATTTGATACTTGATTATTTTTAAGAATTTTAATAAGTAGTAGAACTTCGTGTCGTAGATATATTGTATCTGAACAAAGATTTTAATGCATTGTATTCGATTAATGATTGTAGTATTAGAACATTTTTCGAAATGTTTCACTTGAAAATTTTTCGAATGGAAGTCCAATTGATTAATTTGCTAGTAATAAAATTGAAGTTCCGTGTTATGTTAAACAATAGAATCTTTTTGTAGTTTATTATTACAAGATATCTAGATAGTCGACTGCATTTTGTAAAGTATTTGTTTTATTAAGAATAAAGCACTTTGAATAAATCTGAGAACTTTCTATTTTGTTAAAGTTATTAAAGGTAATAAGGCCATCTATGTATCTGTAAGTATGAGAGTAGTAATTTAAATCTTTCTTCAGTAACTTTTTGGAAGGTAAATTCTTTAATAAAAACATATTACAAAGGTTTGTAGAAGTGTGTGAGAGAGAGAGAACGGAGGACGTGGGCATTATCCCCTTATCAAACGGTTAATTAATATAGCACCACGTCCACCACTATCTATACCACCCCTTCAAAATACATAATGCAATCTGAGAGGTATTCAACGTGCACGACAAGACATACAAAATAACATGTTAAAGATTAATATTCAAGATACATTACTGAAGCAAATATGACAGATGCAGAACTGATAAAAGTCTGATATAATACTGGTACTGGTACTGTAGAAATGTGAGCTCCCACTAGGCTAATTATTACATTCTTTAAAAGTTGATATTAAAATTTCATGTAGTTAAGAAAAATAGTGAAATTAAGGAAGTCTTTTTATCTACTAAATCTAGAACTGTCAGCATTGCAAGCAAGATTTTAGGTAGATCAAACAGGCTAGTATAGATATTTTCTAATGGAAGTAAAGTATATAAGTTTTCAAAGTTATAACAATTGGTATTTTTTAGTCCAGCCATAATTATGTTCTGTGTTACCAGTATTGTAGATCAAATTACAATTTTTTAAGTTAAATGCCAAAATTAATAGCTCATATTTTTCTTGTATTTATTGGTACTATTTACAATTTAGGTAATAATTTAAGCGGTGTTTTATAGAATTGGGAAAGAGCAAAAGGGTTAGTAAATCTGTTGTAGCTTGGATTTATAGAGATATTGAGTTTTTTATGTAATGCTTTAATTCTGCTATTATACAGGTTTCTGTATAATTTGCAAGCTTGCAAGTATTGGCACTAAAAGTTCTTTTCTAATAATTGTTTTGTAGGAAAAATTTCATATAATGATAAAATTATTATTTTTTTATCAAATTTGGTTACTGTAAATTTTTACTTTAAACGTTTGTAATTTGAAAGACGGTGAGACAAATTTAAAGGACTTTCAAACTTTGCTAGTTTGAATTTAGTTTTAATTTTCTGAAGGATTTCACTTTTCCATTAAAAAAAAACATTATTAGGCAAATTAAGTTTATAGCTAGCTTTAACAACAAATTTCTTAATACTGTTTTTTAATTTTTGTAGAATTTTGTAGAAAATATTTGACTGGTATATTTTATACACCATAACAAATGAGATTTTTAAGTTGCGAGTTTTGAATGATATCCAGATTTCCAGTAATGATATGTTAGTGGCGATCATCTACGTATGGATTGAGTTGTGGTAATTTGCAATGTCATTCTGCCGGCTCTTCTATTTCAGGGTAATTAGCGAGCAAGCTGCTTAATGCTTTTTTGATACTTAAATGCAATAACTGGTCTGTTGTCTGCAGCCGGAAAGAAAATTTTACATTTGTTGAAAATTCGAGAGAAGCCGAATTTATCAAAATGTGGATGAAGAAAATTGATTTTAATGAAAATTCGACGAAAAAAAGACGAAACATTTTCGCATCTATTAATTATTGCTAACGGATCAGAACAATTTAGTTCGTTCCCATTGAAAAGTCAACTAATTTCGTGTCAATGGCGATCATTACTTAGTTTGTTGGTTGTACTTTCGCATTTAATCATACCATTTTAATAGTTCCATTTCAAATATTCTAATGAGTAAATTTATTTCAATAGAATTAACTATATTTTTTAAAAAACGATAATATATTCAATATTCTACTAGAAAAAAAATTATAGGCATATATTATAATTTGAATACATTCGTTTTTGGATATTATTGATACACACTCTGAATAACCTAAATCTCTATTTCTAAATTTTAGCTTGAAAAGATCAAAATGTTTCCTTAAAAATGTGTTGCCTTAAACATAGTTTAAAAACTTCCAGCTTTTTCACTTTTTTGAAATTTCTGAAAAAAAAAAGAACAGATTTAGTTTCAAAATTAACTTCGGGATCTGGCATAAATTAACCTTATTTACTGTAATCGAATCTATACAGGAATATTAAAGCTACCGTTTTTATCCTTTTTTCTGAGAATGCTTGTAAAATAAGTTATACATTTTTTAGAACTACGAAATCTTTCTTTCCTAATTTTTTTTTCGAATGCAAGATAGTTTAAACTGTAATTTATTTTGAAGCTCAAATAAGAGCCAAAAACTTATTTTAATAAATGATAGCTTACCTGAATTGTAAAACCTCTCATGTGAATTTTACTTATTTCTGAAATTGGAGTCCTGAAATAATCAATTCTTCAACATAATTCTTTTATTACTAATTTTTCAAGAGGATATCCCGATATCATGTCAATAACTGAAGCACTATATTAAAAATAAGGGATGTTTTGGTTGGAGAACAGTTCTCAACAACAATCAAAGAAATTTTACAGAACACAATAAGTGGACTAGGAACGAAAATGTAAATCAGTAGTTCTCATTTTTTTTGCCCCATTTATCCCTCTCGTGTTAGTTAGACAATTCTCATCCTTTCCAAAAACCTGAAAAATACATATAGGCATTTATTTAGATTTAAATTATTTTGTGACATGTTTTATCAACTAAACAACGAAAAGCGTAGAAAATGTTGGAAAATACCAAAGCTTGAATAAAAGTAGATTTTTATATTCATAAACTAAAACTAAATGCTCAATAGCTAAATAAAATGCTGACCACATTTCCCACTTCAAGCTATGGAATTTCTTTAAGAAAAATTCCACAGCTTCTCTTAATGAAATTCCACTCTGGTTAAAAATTCCTAATGTAGATGTTTCATAAAAAACATTTCATGAAATTAATTTCGGTAATTGTTGGTTAACTGCAAGTAGAATACAGAAACCATAACACTACACTTAAACCGTAAAACCTTAAAAGTAAGTAAAACAAGTATGTCCTTATTACTGCTTAGCATCCGTAATCTACGTTTTCCTGTGCTGGTAGCACGGACTTGAAAGTTTACATTCGTTCAGAGAGTGAATGTACATGTTACATAACAGAGAATACAAAATAAAAATATTTATGATGAAAAAGTTATTCTGTTTGAAGTTATGCACTAATAACCTTTATGACTTCTCCGTAATTTTTCTGTAAATGCAATAATACAAAATAGACAAAAAATATATATAAAAAAAGAGAAAAACAAAAAAAACAAAATCTGAAATGTTTCAGATTTTAAATTACGTCCAAAGGGGCGTTTTTTAACATTTTGTGTGTTACCTTTCTTTATTAAATATCATGTTCCTCGCACTTAAACCATAAGATCCAGTGCAACAGCAATATCGCAAAATAGTTTTAAAACGAGCATATCTTTAGAATTTCCGATACAGAGACTCACGCGCTGGAGATAAAAATATTTTTTCTGCACAACGTTGCCATTGCTCGCTTTGAAATCCTTGAGTTTGTTAATCAAAAATTCGTCAAAGTTTTAAAAAATAGGAAATCGATCATAAAACAAATTTCAAATTTCAAATTTGGTCTTCCACATGCTCATATTCGTTGGAGGATTACGTTATTCAAACTTCGATGACTCTATGTACCGTTGTTTTATCACAATACGAGAAATATACATACATTTATGCAGATTTTTCATTATTTAATTTCTTCAAATATAATGCAGGACTCTAACATTTTGTGGCAACAGTTTGAAAAGTGAACCGACATTTATGAGTCCGACGCAAAATGCCAAAACGAAACTAATAGTCCTTCGGGATTCAAATCCCTTTGGACTAATAATAACTTTATTGTAAATTTATAAAACTATTATTGATGAAACACACAGATGAGTGTTGCCCCATTTTTATTGCCAATCAATAAATAACTTAAGTAATATTGGAGAACAACACGCGTACTAAACCAAAAGAATTATTCCTCAGTTAAATCTTCGTATGTAGTATTTAATTAATAGGCATTGTCAAAATATATTTTCATTGCTCTTATGTGTCATATTAATGAAGTCTTCATATTTAACAACACGTATTTTAAAGCATAACGAATTTTATTATCACTTTGAAAGATCTCATAAAATAAAAACAATCAATGACGGTTTCTATAGTATTAAAGCACATTCAGCATAAAAATACAGAGTCTCTTTCTTAAGGTTATTCACTAAAGAAAAATGCAGTGAGTCTGAAAAGTTTCCATTTACTAAAAATTAAAGCTATTTAAACAGTGGGACAGCAAATTATTATAATTAATCTTTCCATATTTAGTTACATAAAAAAATATGAAGGGTTTGAGGTTTTAAGAGTCACCCAAAAGGGTTTTTTAACGCTTATAAGATCGCGGTCTACCAGTTTGCTGTTACATTCCATCCAGTATTAACGCTTTGTGCGTTTACTTTGTTTATGTATCATGTTCCCGGCGCTTTCGCCAAATAATATTCGATTCAACAGCAAAATTACAAACTATTTTAAAATAGGATATTTTTTGAATTTTTGACAGACATTCCCGCCGCGCGCTGGTGATAAAAATTTGTTTTCCTTATAGTGTTGCCTCTGCTCATGTAGTTTCTTAACCAAAAATTTGTTAAAGTGTTCCAGATTATGAAATAGATAGTAAATAAATTTGAAATTCAAAACTCGGGGTTCCAGGTGGCCATGTTCGGGTGGAGGACTACGTTATTCAAAATTTAACGACTGTAAGTATCGTTGTTTCCTCACAATGCGAGAAATTACATACATTCATGCAGATCCTTCATTACTGAATTTATTTAAATATAATACAAGGCGTTGATGTTTAGTGGCAATAATTTTAAAAGTTGTATGCCATGTATAGTAATTTAACGCAACATGCCGTTTCAAGACTAATAACCTCTTAGAGACTAACATCCCTTTTGGGCTAATAAAATTTTCTAGTCTTTTTTTAATTTTTTATTTCATGCATGTTAATATATGAATCAAATGAAATGTTAAATTTATATTTATTGCACATTCTAGCAGTTTAAATATCTGTAGACAAATTTAAATTTAATTTATTCATTATATTTCAACACTTTAGAAATTTAGCTCTGAAATGGAAGAAATAATGAATCCGATAAATAAATTTATAACGCAGACAGGTGAGAGATTTCCTTAAAAATAGAGAGTTAAAAATATATTTACGTACTTGCTTTTTGTTTCACTGCAGTTGAATTCTCCACTAAATTTATCTGCTCTGGAGAATTAAGCAGTTCTTCATCATTTTCTTCAACTGATGAAGTTAAATTTACTCCAAATACAGATACTGGTTTTCGTTGGATTTCATATGTACTTGTTGTACCAAAGCTGAAAGTTATTACTAAAATCGTTATAAAACCAACTGGAAGCATAGTGCGTTTACCTATGTTTTCTCAACAGATTCAAACTAGAAAATATTTTAATGCTCTCTGCAGCTTATTCAGACTATTTAGCATTCCTAATCTTCTACTCAAGTGTCGGCAGTCTTAAGAGTGCTGACTCCATATCAAAAAGTCAAGTGTTTTTGTGATTTGGTTTGAATTTATCAGTTATAAACCGTACTTAATATTGATAGAATACAGAATGTGAAACTACCAATTGGGAAACTCCTCTGTAAGTAGCATTTGTCCAATCCAATTTGTAACCCTTTTTTTGAATTGTAAATTGCAGAAGCTTTGTGAAGACAGAAATAAAACCGATAGAATTATTTCGATTTTTCTCATTGAAGTTACCGTATTTTATGGGAGTAAATTATCATGTAACATTTCTTACTAGAAATAAGAAGGTACGTTTATTATTTGACAGAAACAAATTATTTATAATTTTAGCCTTTATTATGATTTCTGCTTTCCATTTCCTCATCATAATACAAATTTGTTAAATAGTATTTAGATTCAGGTTTTGGGGATTGTAAGACACAGCCTGTTTCTGTCTTTCGCGAATACCTTACATTAGTTCTTCCAGCTCTGGCAAGTTGCAATTATTCGTTTTTGCGGCTGAAATTTGAATTTGATATTCCAGGTAGGATTTTTGAGTCAGATTAAAATTGAATTTTGTAGTCTAAGCTACCTTTTCAACTGAAAAATTGACTGTTCAGAACAAATATCAGAGACATTCTTCTACATATTCAGAGAATCAGATTGGATATTCGTGAACTCTAATGTCACTGTTTCTGTATACCTTTATTGAAATGCATTAATTTTACATTCACAATATAATGTTTCGTCTATTTCATTTTCTCTCGGAAACTGCTAAAAACGAACAAATGTTGTTTTTATGTTATCCCGTATGTATTCTTACTTGACATGACCTTCGTCATGTTTCCATGCAGAATTACTAGGCTTTAGCAACACACTGTTCGGATTGTTGTCGGATTCGTTGTCGGATTCGTTGTTCGGATTCGTTAAGGTGACACAAGGGATGCTGATTTTGAGCAAAGAGTGAACATAAGCTCTGCGTTAAGCTCGGGAAAACCCATAGTGAAACGCGGAATATGGTTAAGCAAGCATACGCAGGCGAGGTACTTTAAGTCATGTTTTCGAGTGGCACAAAAGGTTTTGTGAAGGAAGAGACTCAGTGCAAGACGATAGCAGAGCTGATATCGATTCGTGGAGCGTGTAAGGTAGTTATTGCAAGAAGACCGTCGTGCAACTGTAGGTATAATATCAGAAGAATTGAATTTAAATCGTGATGGGTGTCATAAGATTTTACGCGAAGATTTAGGGAAACAGAAAATTAATGCAAAAATTGTCTCTCACTCACTAACATATGAACATAAAGAGGAATTTTTGCTGAATAATTGCATAGAGCCAGACGTGATCTCACATTTGTGTTAAAGGTTATCGTGACATTTTCTTGTTCCGTGAGCAAAAAAATAACTGAAAGGAAAGTTTCATCAATATTATTGTAGAAATCCAACGGGCTGTGACAAAGGAGCTTGTAAGCATCGCAGATGAAGATTTGCCTGCTTGCTTCCAAGACCTACAGAAACGTTGGCAGTTATGTATAGATAGCCAATGGACTACTATGACATCAGCTAGAATCATTTACTTGGTAAATGCAATTTTCTATTTTCTGCGACCTTTGTTCTGGAACTATTCTGACAAGGGATGTATCAGCTTTGTCTTGATCATGAAAATAATATTTGAAAACTAGACAGCGCATTCTTCCACTGATGTAAAGCTGGGAGATTATATTTCCACAGAATGATCCCATGGAGCTAGATTTACCCCGAGATCTAAAACCTCTTCTCTTGTGCTGATAGGGTGCAGACAAAGTATGAATATGTCTCTGCGAGTCGCAAATATTGTACAACTGTAACCTATGCACGTATTGTAGAATTCAAAATATGAATTCAAACTATGTAATTCTGAATCCTTTTTCGACGGAAATTAAGTCATCAGCTTCGTATTATAGGAGCATAGCGTGGTTAAGGGCCTTCGCCGATCTGCTGGTTCGCGCCAACAAGTCGTTGCCTGGGTATATTCGGCTCTTTCTCCTAATTTCTAATCTGGTATCATAGGAGCAAAACAATGTACACACACAGAGGTTTTTCATTGTAGAATAATGTTTTTTAATTCTTGTATCAGTATGCGTAAAGTTTGTTATATTGTCCATAATCATTTTGTAATGAAATTTTCTAATGCGTGAAGAAATTTTAAGCCAACTATTTTTTATTGCTTTGCTTTTCCAGTTTTATTAAGAAAAAAACTGAACTGGGAATAATTTATTTTTTTTAGGATAGCCTTTCTAAAATATGCTTTTAAAATGAGAGACATGTCTTAAAACAGAGAGACAAAACAAAGCATTTATTACAAAAAATGAGGAAGAAGGATGTTTTATCAATTTAGCTACCATTTTGTGTAACTTCTTGCATCTTAATAACTAATTATATAATAGTGACGTAATTCTCAATGCGAATAAGTTAGAGTTTCAAATGTTGTAAAACTGTAACCTATGCATGACTTACAGAATTCAAAATATAGAAAGTCATACAAACATTACTTGCCTCACAACTCGAATAAATCATGTTCACAAATATTTCTGCGCTTAAATGTTCACATATACATGTTTTTTTCTTTATTCTAGAATGATAGTATTTGTAATTCTTGTATCAGTGTGTGTAAATTTTATTATGTATAATCATGTGTAAATTTTATTATGTATAATTTCGTGATGAAGATGTTTAATGCAAGAAGAAATTTTGAGCGAACTTATGTTTTTGTTATTTAATTCTATTCTATTTTTTTAAAATTTTATTAGGAAAAATTTTAAATGGGAATAATAAGTTAACCTTTTTATAGAATAACCTTTCGGTAGGAAAAAAATATCTTCTGTAATACAAAACAGGAAGGACACTTGATTACGAACAAACGAGGAAGAAGGGTGCTTTATAAATTTAGCTGCCATCTTATAAACTTCTTACATTTTAATCACTTATCATGTAATAGTGACGTAATTATCAATTCGAATATTTTAGAGTTTCAAATACTGTAGAACTGAAACATATGCATGTTTTACAGATTTCAAAGTACGGTAAGTTTTGTAAACATTACTTGCCTTACAACATGGAAACAAATCATACTTTCAAATACACACACTGGCCAATGAACTATGAACCCGAGCTCAATATATTATTAGGCCACCTTTAACACGGATAACTGCTCTAATTCGTTTGGGCATCCCATCTATATGCTTCTGGAATGCATTTACGTCCAGAGAATACCATGCATTGTCTATAAAGCTTTTCAGATCTTTAAAATTGGATGGAAGAGGAGAGTGCTGTCAGGTACATCTTTTCACCATAACCCACACCATTTATTTCTATGGGGTTAAGATCTGGGATATGCGGTGGCCGTCAGGAAAAGTGTTGGAAGTCAGACTGATGTTCAGAGAACCAATTTTGAACACTTCTGCCACGATGTATAGTTGCATTATCGTCCATGAAATATCTCTCACCATCAGGGTAAACATGCAACATTGCAGGGGGCATTTGATTTGCTAGTACATCTAGGTACTTAGTGGCTGTTTGTTTATCCTTGAGGAACCCCAGAGCACCACTTCCATGCCAGCAGAACATACCCCATATCATGACACTCCCACCAGACCCTTGCACAGTGCGAGTAAGGCCAGATGGATTCATAGCTGTATGGGGTTCTCGCCAATTTCGAGGTCTTTCATCAGTGCATAATAAGGTGAAGAGTGATTCATTCGACCACATTTACCCGTTTCGAATCCTCAGATATCCAGTGTCTTCTTTCCCGACACCTCTGCAAACGAATTCTTGCTTTTCGGTCAAAAATGAGTGGTTTTTCCTCACAGACACCCGACAATGCATTCCTATCCTCTGTGATTCTCTACACATGATTCGAGCTAAATCTGTTTGGAAGAGCTTCGGTTGACAATCTTTGTTAGTTGAAGCACAGCAGAGTATCTGTTCTGCCGTACAATTCGTTGGACACAACGCCGATCACTGTCTTGGAAAACTGTGTTCGAACCGCAGTTACGTCCTTTAGAGAAGGACTATGGGTTGTGTTCCAACTTTTGAAAATCATTGATATGGCTGCATTTGAGAACCCAGTTATATTTGCTGTCTTCGAAATCAAGGCCCCTACTAAACGGGCGCCAACAATAAGCCCTTTTTCAAGTGGTGAGAGATCTGCCTTTTTTTCCTTTTAATTCATTCATCGTGAAAAGCCCTCTTACACCTTATTTATACTAAAGTAAAAGAGCCTTGTGGACATTCAACCAGGTAGGACGCTGTTCGTCTGAGCTCCGAGTTTTTGCCAATTTTTCATGGATTTTTTGGAGTCCCAAGTATAAATTTGGTGTTAAAGTGTTAGTGAATACTCGACGCATCGAATGATACTACTCTTGTGTATGAGTGACAAGTATTTTCCTCAATAATTGTGATTTTGTGCTGCAAACAAAAGATTTCAGGCTGCTGCAATTTCAGCGTACTTTTGCCCACTTCGTCTTCCGCCTAACCGACGGAAGGGTGCCGCAAGGCTACCACGTGGTGACCCTAGTAGGGGTAAGTTTTCATCGAAAATATTCTAAGTCGTGAAATTAATGAATTCTTTTTAAAAAATTAATATCTTTGCGCCAAATTATCACAGGAACTTCGGATTCGAAAGTAAAAGACTAGTTTATTGTTTTCTATCATATTATACTATATGTTATGTCTCAAATGCATTAATAACAAAAATAGACGTATCATCTTAAATTGTATTATTTTACTAACTAGATTTTGACTTTACCAACATTAATCGATTTTTTTTTGAAGTGTAAATTCTGTATTAAAACAGAGCTCCATAGGGTCTGTCCATTGAGCTCAGTAACCTAGAAAAACTATGTTTTCACTTTTGTCGTATTCTTTTCATGTTACGACCAAATAGCTTTCGGTGTCGAATCCTATCACGACGATTTGTTCTGGATTACGATAAATGTTAGAACTCTGTCTTAACTACTTTAGATGTAGTAATTATTATAAATAATTACTTTGGTTGATATAATATTGATTGCAATACCTATTTGTTCCTACTATTTTGCATTTATTAATATATATATATGTATTTTCTGATTATTTGTTGATAATATAACTTGTATAAATCTTGTATACTTTGCATTATAATTTAAGATTTCAGATTAATTATCCTGGTATTTCTGTGTTGTATATATTATTATTGTCATCATTTATTTGTACAATTCTAATATTAGTTTGTGGATAGTGTATTTGTATCATGTCACGCCCCTCAGTACTACCAACTGATGCTAATCATAGTAAAGAATTAGATCCCTTTGCTTTATTACATTCGGATCTTATCTATGTTGATAAAATTAGTGTTCTGTACGAAAATATACATACTATCTCTACTACGTTTCGAGGTGGCAAAATCATTCTTCCTGCTAATCTAAGGGAACCTTTACTAAAAACACTAGAAGCATTCAAGCAATTAGCTTTGGAAGGTCCTAATTCTGTTCCCCCACCTGCAACTACAGAAGTAGGAGTGAATACCTCCAAACTTTTTGTTGTGATTTAATTCATAAAACTACGACTGTAGATACTCCTCTGCACTCTTCTGAGGATCGTAGTTTCATATCTCCTCCACTTCCTGTGGCAGGTCTTTCATACGCAGCGGCTTTACAGTTCCCGCATTCTCATCCAGCTCCAGCTCCTAAACCTACTCTTCTTATTTATCCAAAAGAGCAAACTACTAGCCGTAAACTCAAGGAAAAGTTAGCTAAGGAATTCCCATTACCAAGTATTGGAGCACAAGTTACTACGATTAGGCCAATCCAACGAGGGGGCCTAGCAGTTGTTTGAACTGAGAAAGCGACAAACTTAGTAGAGGTTAAACAACCAGCAACAAAAAATTTACTCGTTGCTTTTCACAACATTTCACCTAGCGTACAACAGGAAGAAATACAAGATTTAATCCTTTCTGAATTTGGCTTTGAGCTAGGTGAAGTTAGATTACTATTCTGTTTAAAACAACGGAAAAATGTCAAATGGGTGGCAGAATGCCAGCCTAATGCCTTCAACATCTTCATGCGCAGTCCCAAACTCTATATGGGATGGCAAACCCATCTCATTACAGAGCACCTCAATATTAAACGTTGCTTCAAATGTCAACGTTTCGGGCATTTACAAAAAGACTGTAGAAGCTATTCCTATTGTGCAAATTGCGCCGGAAATCATGATACCCGTGACTGCACGGCCAACTTCTATAACTGTATCAACTGCATTGACAGAAACAACAGTACCAGAACCATGCTCCCAATTGAACACGCAGCCTTCTCAAATGAATGTCCCTGCTACCAGGCACAAGTTGAACGCATCCGCCGAACCACGACATATCAGTAAAGGTCCTATCCACTCCTCGTCCCAGCCTCTTTCACCATATCTTAAATGCTTACAAATTAATTTCCAAAAAGCACAGGCCGCTACTACCCAAGTCATTGCTTTTGCATTTGATAATAATATTTATATTATAATAGCTCAGGAACCCTATGTTCGTAATGGCAAGATTACTGGTTATCCACTTTTATTGAAAACATTTTATAAAGAAGATCCTCCTAAGTTTCTTCGAACAGCTATTATTTTATGTAACCAACAACTTTCACCCTCAATCCTCCAACTCAATAGAGATCAAGTTGCTATTCTGTTGGAACTAAACAACTTTACTGTTGCAATAACTTCCATATATTCAAGTCCCACGGAGGATCTTTTCACTGCTATTAATTTTTTGGATCATCTATCAACAGCACTTGGCAATAAGCATATGTTAATATGTGGTGACTTTAATGCTCATTCAGTGGCCTGGGGCTATGGAGATACAGATCCAAAAGGACGTCTTCTCGAAGATTATATAGCTTCCAATAACTTCATTCTTTTTAATACACCAGATTCTCATCCAACATTTGATCGTATTCACGCAAAAGGCTGGCCAGATCTAACGTTTACTACAATTTCCTTAGTATCTCTTCTACAAAATTGGACAGTTCGGGAGGATGAATCTTTATCTGATCATAAGTATATTACTTTTGATCTTATGTCCAATAGTGATATACCTATTCTGGTTAGATATAATCTCCCTGGCCGCAAAATAAAACAATTCAGTCGTAAGGTTCGGACTGCGCTTGGTCCCCTGCGCAGACAACTACATACCGTGAATACTTCAGAGGAGATAGAGCTTTTCACAAACTCACTACTTACAACTCTGCAGGATATTTGTCAAAATACACTGCCAACAAGGAATTCTAAAAAACTCACCTAATTTACGTTCACCTAATTTACGTTCACTAATTTACGAACACCTAATTTACGTTCCCAGCAGAAAAAGTGTCGTGCACTTCGTCGCCGTCTGAAAACAGAGAGACGTCTAAACTTATCCTCTAATACCTTGCAGATCTACAAAAGGGAGAGAGCTCAATATAAACGCCTAATAATAACATAAAAAATTATGGCTTGGAAAGAATATTGCAGCTTAAATACCGAAATTTATGGCATCCATTATAAGATTACTAGAGAGAAATTGTTTCAACCAACACCTCTTCATGTTATGGATACAGCCGATAATTTTAGCCCTACTGATGCTGCTATACATACCATACTGGAAGCAGTATTTCCTGATGATGACCCTACTTCCGACACTACTTTACAAGCAACTATACGTGACAATCAATCAATTCCAAATACAGCTAATGATTTGGATATTACAATTCATGAAATCAAAACCATTTTATCTAACCTTCCAAAGAAACGGGTACCTGGCCCTGATGGACTAGATTACCAGATAGTAAAAGTCGCTATACTCTCACAATTATTTTTCTTTTGCGACTACTTCAATAAATTACTACATCATGGCATATTTCCAAGAGCTTTTAAAGTTGGAAGAATAGTACTCTTCCTTAAAAAAGATAAAGATCCAAAATTGCCATCTTCTTTTCGGCCTATCTGTTTGCTATCTTCATTAGGCAAAATATTTGAGCGCCTCATAATGCAACGCCTCAAATATCATTTCCAAAGTAATCATATCTTAAATGACAACCAATACGGCTTCCGTTCCAGAAAGTCAACTCTTCAAATTCTTTCCAAAATAATAGAAAATATATATTATAATTGTAATCATGATCACCGCAGTGCGTTGATCTCTATTGATCTCCAACAAGCCTTAGATACATTGTAGTGGCCAGCCATTCTTGAAGCATTAAGAGCTGCCCAATGCCCTAAAAATATATTCTTGATTCTACAAAGTTACTTATCTGAGCGAGAACTCATCTATGCTACATCAACAGAAATTGTTCATAAACCACAAAATAGAGGCTGCCCACAGGGTTCCTGTGCGGGGCCAGATCTTTGGAATTTAACTTTTAATTCCATCTTAAATGCTCCCTGGCCCGCACACACCCGAGTATATTCTTATGCTGACGATACAGCATTCGTTGTTACCGGACACACTCGAGAAGAACTTGAAAAAAATTCTACTGAAACATGTGACCTATTTCATATCCATTGTACCAAATTGAAGCTATCCATTTCGGAATCAAAATCAAAGATACTTTTAATTCCTAAAAAGGGCGGGTCACTCAGAAGAAGACCCCGTATCACCATTAATGGCAAACGTATACGGATCTTTTCTCAAATTAAATTCCTAGGCCTTACAATAGATGAAAAACTTAATTGGATAGGACATGTTCAGGATATCAAAAGGAGAACTCTTGCTATATCAACTAAATTACGTCGTATGCAAGGTTTCAAATGGGGAATTAATCCTCATATTTTTAAAATATTATATCAGACAGTTGTAGAACGGATTGTCTTGTATGCTGCAGCAATATGCGCAGAGCCCATTCAAAGCAGGAAAATTAGAATGTTACTCAGTTTACAACGCCCATTTGCCTTGCAAATTACTAAGGCATATTGTACAACCTCTACAAATGCCTTAAATGTTATTGCGGGCCTTATTCCTTTACATTTACGAGTCCAACAAGAGGCTACTATACAAAGAGTGAAGCAGCTTCAACAATCTTGCTCTTTATTCGATGAGGTTTATTCTCCTGCTGACTATGAACCAGCTATCCATTACTTGGAAACGCATCCTGCCTTGCATGGAGCTGGTGTTAAAGTATATCTCAAAGATGAATGTATTCCAACTCCTCCATCTCTTTGTGTATATACTGATGGTTCTAAATTTGACAATCAAGTAGGATGTGCCTATGTAGTTCTCTCTCATACTCAACAGGTCTCTGGCTGGTTGGGTCGTCTGCAAAACAACAACAGTGTTTTTCAGGCGGAGGCCACCGCTATTTTAAAAGCCTTACAATATATTACATCAACTACTGAGACAGAGGGAGCAATAATAACAGATAGTCTATCATCACTTTATGCAATTAAAAACTCTCGCCACTCATCACCAATTATAGCTAACATACAGCAAATATTACGTGCTAATTTACATGTAAACATTTCTCTGGTATGGACCAAAGGTAATGCAGATGATGAAGGTAACAATTTAGCAGATCAAATGGCCAAAGAAGCAGCCTCCTCTTCTACTGCAGAAACATATCTGCCCGCTGGCCCATATCGCATCTCAAGCGATCCATTTTCCTCAATACAGTTTCACAATGGCAGATGGAATGGTATAATGCTGACACTGGACGCCGCACTCATTACCATCTGTCATATGTTGATCCTAATCGACCAATTATCAATCCGCAACTGGTACGGTACATTTCTGGCCATGGGCCATTTCCTGTTTATTTCTACAGGCATGGCACAATGCCAACAGATTTATGTATCTGTGGAGACTTGGGCACTCCTGAACATTACGTTACTCAGTGTCAGCTTATCCAAGGTCTCCACATCCCCATTCCTACTAATAATACAAGGGCCTTCTGCAAATATATGGTTCAACAGAAATATCTAATTCAAAAGCTTACTAAAATTATGGACCTTTTATTCTCATATGGGACAGATCTTTGCCAAGTTGTTTGACACATCTGTTGAACTCCCATGCCATTATTAGGCTTTCTGTAAGTGTGTTGCATACCTCTGTAACATTATATGATTGAACTTAGATTTGTGACAAGTACTGTTAATTGTTGGCATTCAGATTTTGTGACAAGTACCAATAATTATCATTATACATAGCACATATATAGTATGCACATTTATGGCATAGCCATGTCAAAAACTACTATTAAGCAATTTTATGTTATTTTCATTCTGCATATTGTATTATTGTCTTGTATAATTTAATGGCACAGTTCTATTTCACAGGGCCACAGTTTTATATCGCATTTGCATTATTATATATTTATATATTCTTGCTATAGTACAATTTACCGCAAGGTATATTATGTATGTATTGTTCTTCACATTATAATTTGTATATGTATTATTTCTATATGACTTATAAGATATTTATAGTATTATACTATATTATATAACTACGTTATTCTAGTATTTATTTATTTATTTATTTTTGCCTATATTGATTGGAAAAATTGCACTCCGATTTATTCATTGCAATATAGAAAGCTAATGTGACAGATACTATAATGTTTTGGATTTACGTAATTACTTTAATCTATAAATAATCTTTCTCGTGCAATTGTATAAGGGTATTGTAATGTACTATAATGATCATGTATGATAATATACTGAAAACATGTATGATATTATACTGATCATGTATGATAATATACTGAAAACCTATACTCATGCTGTTTACTATCTTATGTATGGTTATTATATCTGTAACAATTGGTTCGATATAGGATAATTTTACAGCACAAACTTATTGTATAGTAACATAACTTTATAAAAGTCTTTTATTGTATATATTCTTTGTATTGCATATATAGAATTGAATGGTGTGTATTGTATAATGCATTTGTATCTATATTTATCCACTTATTTTATCATAGTACAGAATTGTATCCATAGCATAATATCCTATAGTACTCATTATCTCTTAATAATGTTATGTAACTTAGAAATACTGCAATTGCATCTATTTATGTCCTTTTTGTATCATATCGTGCTACACTCTTAGTATCAATACAGTATTAGTACCATTCAGGCAAGTACCGTACAATTTAACAGCCTAGAATTAATTATTGTAATAGTATATCTTCCGTATAGTATAATTTGTGTATTGTAGAGCATCATAATCATAATCTTGTGTATGTTATATTTTATTATTATTTTATTACTATTGTATGCAAACATTGTATGGCATATATTATATAATCTGCATGGCATCATTATGTGTTCTTATATATTACATTGTAATATATCCTGGTATAGTGCGGTAATATTAACATAGAGTAATGTTCTATATAGTTTTCATCACTCTTTAATAGTGTTATGTAATTTTGAAATACTGTAATAGCAACTACTTATGTCCTTCTTGATTGATTGTTAATTCATTAATAGGGTACTATTATGTAAATCTATTTCCATACTGCATAATATTATCTGTATTGAAAATGTATTGAAATCATTTAGTCCAGAATAGCATAATCTAATATTCTAGATCTATTATGTGGTACTATAATCTGATGCAAATCTTTCTGTATTGTATGCAAATAATATATGGCATATTTTGTAAAATGTGTACGGCATCATTTAACAATTGGGTTCAGTACTTTAGAAATGTTTCAATTGCATTTACTTGTATTTCTACCGTATGATGGCAATCTTTCTTATTGGCAATCATATAAAGTATTGTAATGTATTCTGATATAATACTGAATTGTAAACTCATCTTCTCTTAACAAGGTCATGTAATTTAGAAATACTGCAATTGCACCTTTTTATTGTCTTCTCTGTTTGAATGTAATCTATTTTAATGACCACATATTGTATCTTATTTACATATAGATAACTATCCTAGCGCAACTATATAAACGCATTGCACTATGCCCTTGTTTGGCCGTGTATTTGTTGTTTTGATATTCAATAAATATGGCTCTAGATGGGGGTGGGCACGGTGCTAAACCGATTAACCTAATGGTAAAGGGACAGTGCCCGTGCCCCCCGTCACCTATCACCTATCACCTTATTTATACTAGCATTCTAACCACGTGTAACCCACGTCATAAAAAAATGTGTATACGTCATCCCTAGCACCGATTCAAATGAAAATATCAAAGGTTTAATTCATTGGCCAGTGTGCGTAATTGTGTACATATTTCGAAAGAAACTGAGTAACAACTTGGTTATAATATGAAATGTAAAATGTTCACACACAGGATTTGTTATTGTAGAATACTAATGTTTTAATTCTCGTATTCGCAAGTGTAAATTTAGTTCTGTCATGTATAATCATTTCATAATGCAGATTTTTAATGCATGAAAGAATTTTGACCCAACTTGCTTTCTTATTTTTTATTTTTATTCCTTTTTAATTTTATAGGGAATATTTTGAACTGAGAATAATCACTTATCTTTTGTAGTAAAAACTTCATGAAGAATCTTTTACAACACATAACAGAACGGATAAATGATTAGAAATAAACGACAAAGAAAGATATTTTATCAGTTGAACTTCCATGTTATGTAACTTCTTACTCTTATCATAATAACAGTTACGTAATTATCACTGATGGTTTTAAAGAGCACCACGCCTATCTGTTTCTTACTGACTATCTGTCTTGCTTCAGTAACGATTCGTATGTTTCCCTTTCGCGAGCAGTTGCTACAAAGTTAAGCCACCTAAAAGTAGTTTTTATCTCTAAGTGCGCAGTGTCTAGCTTCGTTAGCCATCTGCATTGATTGAAGCTGAAATGTACAAAAATCATTACAGATGGCGGCACTACGCATTATTATTATGGAATTATGATCACTGATGGCGTGCTGAAGTTGTACATTCACTGCATAAGTACTGCAAATTGAAATTTTATTATTTTAAATAATATTTCTAACTTATGCAAATAATTTTGATAGTTTTAATGTATATTTTTCTATCATTTAAATAAATTAAATTAATTCACATGCAAAAGCAATTAATTTTTATTAGGTTCTTGGATATGGATACAGGGTCTGTCCACCGCGCTTTCAGGACAGTAGCAATGACCTTGAAAACGCCGCACTGCCTCTACATGAGAGAAGAGTTATGTTTGAGAGTTTTACGCTTTTTTAGGGGTGCGAAATATAAACAAACTTTGTTTGTAACACGTGGTGAGTTTTGGGGCTTGATTTGACTCTCAGCATAGTTTTTCTGTTCGGCCAGAATGTTCACGTTTTTTAAAGAGACGACATTTAGTACACTTTCTCTAAAAATGGGGGCAGAGAATTTTTTCTCACTTTATAGATGTTTCAGATATAAATGCATTCATAATTTTCAACATGCATACTGATAAATGCAATGAATTCAAAACCATGAAAGATTTCCGACGAGAAGTGATCAGAGGACTGGAACTGATAGGTGAAAAAAAACTCCTAAGTAACAGAATCTAGATTCAAAATCAGTTCCCGTAAAAAGGCACAATCCATACATTCCAACAGATGAGCGCACATGAACATGTGAAAACGGAAGTCTCGATAGCTGTACAAGTCCTGCTATGTCCCACTCTGCTTCCAATCAAGTGATTCTACTTGTTTCGAAAAATTTCATACTAAATAGTTAATAAAAGTTATACCACATACCATAATTTCTGCGCTAAATTTTTATTAACTATATTTCAAACGTTTTTCTTAAAAATCTTTTAATAAATACAACAATGATATTGTACAATTATTTTATAATTATTATTACTTTATTATTATTAATTTAACATTAATTAACATTTTGTATTTAAATATTATTAAAATTGTTATTTTCATAAATATTAATTTCTCATACAAATTTGTCATAATAAGTTTAATTGATTTTGCCTTAACAGCTAAGCTAAATGTCTGAAGTGAGCAGTGGATATAAGCTCTAGCCTCTCCCTAGACAAAAAGCCCACCAGCGGCCGAGCGGTAAAATCGCTGAACACTGGTAGTTTGGTCCGAGTTTCGAATCCCGCGAGCGGCCTAGCTGCATGGGCGTTTTCGTGGTTTTCCCCATGTGTAACGTGTATACGAGCCAGTTTCCCTTAGAAAGTCCTCCACAAAAGGCATCCCTCCCCTTAGGCAGATAGCCCTAGTGTGCTTTGCCGTATTCTCAATACACACACACACACACACTCCCTAGACAAAAGACCCCTGATCATAAAAATTTTTTATGTCCAAACAATGTTTAAGATGGTGAAAGGGTTAAACAAGTACTCCAAGGAAAGTCACATTAGCAAAGACTATAAAAAAATAAAAAAAATGTAAAAAATAAAAGGGTAAAAAGTCTGCAAAAGAGTACGAAGGAAAATAAAAGACCTAAGTAAAGTTCCTAAATAAAGTATACATTTCAAGTTCCTTAGCATATTAATAAGTCATTGATTTCTCAAAAGTATTTATCAAAAAGAGGGGCGACAACGAGAACCTGTGATAGCTATTATCGGTCGGATTTGAACATTACCGGCAAGATTGTTAAGTTTTGAAAATAGCGTGGAAGAAGGGTGAATACTGACTACTGTAATTAATGAGTTGATTTTTTTATTTTTTTAATCTTTATATTTTTTAATCTTTATGGATTTATTTTCTTTTTCATCTTGCCTCTGGGATATTTTCCATAAAGTTGCAAAATATCCCAGAAGCATCCATAAAGATGCAAAATCTAAATAAATATATTTATTTAGATTACACAGAAAAATGAAGCAAAATGTAAATTACAAATACTTTGTTTACTATTTACTGTATTTGACGGCGTATAAGACGCACTTTTTTTCCTAAATTTGGTCTCAAAAAGTTACCTGCGTCTTATACGTGAAAGACACAGGTTAACTTTCAATACTGAATGCTATTTTAGCCCGGATAAAGATCTAGACACACATAACATTTTCTACATTTACATGTGCGTGGCCTTCTAAATAAGGGTGCGTCTTATATGCCGTCAAATACGGTAATTATCGCTTACGTTTTCACTGTTTAAGTTATACAAATTTAAAATAAAAGTGTATAATATTTAAAAGTGAGTACGGAGCATAGTACGTTGATAATCGCTTGGGGCACTAAAACGACTCTCATCCTTAAGTAGGACTCGACTCCATTGATGAGATGCCTAGTTTTTGCGCTCCTTGCACCACTCTAAACGGTGGCGCCTATGGCCAACTTTTAAAGGGATGCAGCGTTCAGGACGGCGGGCGAATAGGCCATCTTTGTGAAGGTGTCTGGACACAGTAAACCACGACAATTGTCGCCGGTTGCTATACACAGTTACTGAGTTTTGGGGTGTCCGCCGATGACATCGCGGCAAAAATATCGTGGACGAAAACGTCGCGGAGAAAACAACGCAAGGCGAAAACGTCGTGCTACAAAACATCGTGGGAGAAAACATCGCAAAGAGAAAACATCGCAGTTCTAAAACATCGTGGTACAAAACATCGTCGTAGAAAATAAAGCGGTTCAAAAACATCGCAGTTTAAAAACATCGTCGTCGAAAATATCGTGGTAAAAAATAAAGTATCTACAAATCATCGCATGACGATAACATCGCAGACATGCTTTTTTCAGGTTTTAATAATTGTAAATGGATATTCCCATAATGATTTGTGAGCGCAAGGTGTAAAGAAGGACAAATTTTACTTTCACATACTTTATTAACTAATAAATTTTTGCTGAAAACGTAAGAAGGAAACTTAAGTATAGAAAATTAAATGTAACTTATAGATTATACTTTTCATGAAATATTACCAGTAAAAACTTTATAAAAATAATTTATTAATGGCCTTTGTTAGTTAGCTATGTCGGTTTAAAATTTTATTAAGTGCTATAAGTTGCATTAATTTTTTATGCTTAAGTTTCCTTTTTATTTTCTCAGCAAAAATTTATTAATTAATAAAAAATATGAAAGTAAAAATTATCCTTCTTTCCATCTTGCGCTCACAAATCATTATGGGAATATCCATTTACACTTATTAAAGCATGCCTGAAAAAAGCATGTCTGCGATGTTATCGCCATGCGATGATTTGTAGATACTTTATTTTTTACCACGATATTTTCAACGACGATGTTTTTAAACTGCGATGTTTTTGAACCGCTTTATTTTCGACGACGATGTTTTGTACCACGATGTTTTAGAACTGCGATGTTTTCTCTTTGCGATGTTTTCTCCCACGATGTTTCGTAGCACGACGTTTTCGCCTTGCGTTGTTTTCTCCGCGACATTTTCGTCTGCGATGTTTTTGCCGCAATGTTTTCGGCTGTAACTGAGTTTTGGAGCTTGCTGACTGGTTTTGGGCTCTTTTCACCTGTAAGACGATATATCGGTTATCTGCTGCAGTTGTTAGCCTGGAGAGGCCATCACCAACATTTCTAATATCTGTACCTATGGCTTGGAAGGCTTTCCAAGCCCGCGAAACGACACTTTTGTTGACTTCGAAATCTTCAGCCACACTGGTCACAATACGCCCCTCCTCCAGCTTTCCGATCATTCTTCCACTCGCGAAGTAATGCAGCTGATTTCTTCTAGCCATATTTCATTAAAGATTTTACTTGCAGCGAATGTCTTTAATATCGTCTTCCTCCTTCCTTTTATGGTAGTCTCGAGTGGAGCGCACGCGTTTTGCCGTACGATCACGTAGCCTGTAATGCTTTTTTTCCGAACATTTGCATATGCATGACCTTTCTACTGAATTGCGTGTTCATTGTACCGATAGCAAGAACCCCTTTCCTACAACTGAATAGTTATCTGATTAAAATTTGCATTGTTGCTCAAGTTTTGCACATCAGTGTAGTTAGAAGAGTAAATGAAAGAAATGAAACTAAAAAACAACTTAAATTTTCTAAATTTTGAAATTAGCAGCTGAAAGATTCGCTAATACTTCTAAGACAATTTACTGGTGCATTTGATGAAAAAATTTAAAAATAGGAAACTATTAATTTAGTTCTATTTTTGAGTAATAAAGAATCTGCTACTAGGCAGAGTTTGGTTACTATTACAGAATGACATAAAGAAATTTTTAATATGTTACCTAATAAACTCAAAAAATATGCATATATAAGCATGCATACGGGTATTTTACTAATGCTAATGAGAAAGTCTTTGAAAATGTTTTATAATCGGTTAAAAATCCACAGAAATATATTACATTTTCTAGGAGTTTCTGTAAAAATCTCATACACTGTTGTTCAATCAATTCGGATTTGTTTAGGTCTGAAGTGGTCAGCTTTAAGTTAGAGACATTTAACTAAAAAAGGAACAAAAAAATGGGTACATACGTTGCTGAATTTTAAAACAAAAGTGAAAACATATAGGAAGGAGGGAATCCATAAATGAACTGAACACAAGTATTTAAGATTAAAAGTAACTAATAATGATGCGCTTTATGTTTAATAAATAAAACAATAATTTTGACAAAATTCGAAACTGAAGAGAAATGGTAAAAATCTCAAATTATGTGCAATAGTTTAATTATTCTAGTACTTAATATTGCAGCAATCGTCATCGTATTAGAGTAGATTCAAAGAGAAGAAATGTTTCTCAAGTAGAGGTCTGTAAATTGCAACAATATAAATTTCCAGCTCTTCACAAGAAGCCTGACATCTAATTTTAAAATTATATATGTTTGCAAGTAATTTATCTTTTTCCGCACAAAGCGCGCATAAAATAAAACACTGTCACAAGTTTAATCTTCTCAGTCTTAACCATATCTATCCAAATGGTGCAAATAGTGCTGAAAAGGTTCAAGGTACTTCCGCCACAAAATGAATATCACACTCCTGGTGAACTACCGTAGAACAATTACGAAACTGAACATGGTATATTCAATCAGAATGATGACTACATTTTTATACGACATAACAGTCACACCTCTGGATACTAGGCATGACTCTTCTTCCAGAATAAAACGCAAACGCAATTAAAGAAAGTATGTCATATCTCTTGATATAAGTACACTATTTGATATTTAAAAACGATATTCACGTTTACTACTGCGATCGTTAATATTTGTTTGGGGAAGGGCTATCTGTTTAAACGGAGTGCTGCTTGTAAAGGACTTTCTATAGAAATTAACTCGTATTTACGTCAGACATGGGGGAAACATGAACTATTGGTTTGGACCATAGTATTTTGTGTTGGTTTGGACCATAGTATTTTGTGTTGGTTTGGACCATAGTATTTTAAGATAAGGTTTTCCCAAAACTGAACAGCAAATCAATCAATAATACGAGTTGTATTCTCCGCTGGCTTTACAACTCGTTCCCAACATTCAACCAACTGTTCAATCCCTCGACGGTAGAACGCACCGTCTTTGACTAGATTAAACCAATTCTGAATTGTCCTAGGAAGCATCGATTATTCACCAAACACTTCACAAATGTGTCAAGCAGCTACTATGGCACCTCGATTAAATGTAAAACGCAGAATGTGTAAAAAATGCTCTTTTTTGTGGACTAGATGTTCCATTTTAATAACACGAGACGAACAAAACGTGTGTTAGCATAAAAACATTTAAACACATTTTTTTATTGAGCTCATAATTTCGAATAACATAAAATGCATTACTAAAACATTTTATTTTTGACGCAAAATTTTCACATAAAAAAAAACGCCATCACTTATGAGCGAACCCAATATCAAACCATTTGCCTGGATTCGAATTAAAGTCCAACTACTAGTATTCAGCAGGCTTAACCAACCAGAAGATAGCAGAGACATATATAACGGCGTATAATTGAATATTCCATACAAGGAAGTCATGTGGTGTATACATCAGATTTTTTTAAAACTGTTAAGAATTTAGTTTTAGTTTATTTATAAAAAACTAAGTATATATAAAAAACTAAGTATATAAAAAACTGAGTATAAAAAACTAATTTTGTTTAAGTTTTGGTATTTATCAATATTTTCTATGCTTTTTTTATTTAATTTATAAAACGCATTAAAAATTTTCAAAATTTGAATAAACGTATCTATACGCTGCCCTCCAAAAGTCTAATTTGAGAATGAAGCTACTTAGCTACTTTGAAACCACACATTTAGAAGACATGTTTACTAAACAGTTCTTTAATGAATGTGACATATTCAACAAAAACATGTATTACAATAGAAAATTGCACTCTTGGCAGAGAAATCCAGTCTTTTAGAAACAGTATATTACAGATTTTTGGAGGAAAAATGAGATGGTAACATTACAGAAATAGGTTCTAATAAGGAATGTGTCCATCACTAGCTGCAATACACTGGCGGCAGCGACGTTTTCCATGCTGCTAATTACGTTGTCGGTTGTGAAATGGGAAGCAACGTCCAGACACGGAGCAATTCTTGTTCAAGCTCATCTAACGACATTGGAAGAGGATTGAAAGCAGAAACCTGTCTCCCAAGGTAGTCCCAAAGATGCTTTATCGAATTCAGGTCTTGAGAAAGAGCTAGCCATTCCATCCGCTCCACATCGTGTCCCTCAAGATATTCTTCAGAAACCCGAGCTCAGTGTGGTTGAGCATTGTCGTCCAACTGAAGAAATCCAGGACTAATAGCAGCGGCATATGGGCAGACATATTAATCAAGGGTCTCCTCTCAATATCTCACACCGGTCAAAATTTATCGATGGAACACATGCAGGTCAGTGTAACCACGAAGAAAGATCCCAGGTCAAACCATAATTCAATCTCCTCTGTAACTGTGTATTTCCACAATGTGGGATTGGATGTATCTGGTGTGTTGTTGTCTCCAGATCAGCTGACGACCTGAATGTCTCTCCAGTATGAACCCGGACTTCACTCTCCAATGTGAACCCGGACACGTCTATAATGAAAACAGATGCCCATTGTGGACTGGTCCAGCAGACGTGTTCACTTGCCTAACATAAACTGGCACCTCTATTTCCTCGGGTCAAGCGGACATAAACAACTTGTCGTCTTGCATACAGACCTGTATTTTGCAGGCGCTGCGCACTGTAGTAGCTGAGATTCTTGTTTCTGTTGCCACTAAATGATCTGCCATGAGCTGAAGCACAGTAATGTTACTCCTCCTTCGGTCCGAAAGAGCTAATAACGGTCTTCCGCAGGTGTTGTAACTCTAGATCTCCCTGGAACATGTTTTCTGAACACAAAATCCTCGGATTCAAACTGATTCCATTTTCGGTGGACCACACTACGAGAGACATTGAGAGGTCTAACAGTATCAGCTTGTGATATTCCATTTCCATCGATCCGATCGCACTCCATTTCAACGAATCGGCCAAACGACTTCTCCTGGACATTTGTAGACTCTTCTGGATATTATCAACGAAACTGATAATAACAATTGAAGATCCACACTCGTAAACAAAACTTACAATTCTGCATTTTTTCACCAGCCCCTATATAAAATATTCATTTCTATAAAATAAAGGTTTTAGTATTGTTTTTGCATATATTTTCTTAGATTTCGTTACTATCATTGATATAAACTGTGTATTTAAATGTTACTCACATCTTTTAGAAAACATGCTGTTGCGTAACTTTTGGAGAGCAGTGTATTTTTCTAGTTCTGGAAAGGAAGAGACGAAGAAACAGTGTCTAGCAATGACGGAAATGGTGCATAGGATAAAAAAGATTGGGAACCACTGTATTAGACGATGTACATTTAAATTATGAACTATTATTATATAACGTTGCGCGCCTCCAACTTGCACGCAACCAAGGGTGACTGTGAAAGCTTGTATAAACCACAGAGTCTTGTAAAGGGTTTAAGTCCCTTTTTATTCAACGTAATAAATTGCGTCCTCTTGACGCTTACAAACTGTGCCCACTTGGCAGTCAAAATAAAAATAATACCCTGAAAAGAAAATAAAGATAAGATTCTAACTACGAGGCTCTCTAAAATAACTAACTCACCGTGTTTTACAATACCGCTGCTAATTCAGCAGACTTGAAGCTCACTGGAACAATTTCCACAACTTCCCGCCAAGCACATAGGCCGCAACGCGGGGTTCTTCAATTCTCGCTAACTACCTCCGCGCTCGCTAAGTAAGAATCTCACCGAACTCGTTTCCTTCTATTTAAATCAGAATACTTCCGCTGATAATTTGAATCCTTGCGCGTTCTACTAAAATTTACATATTCTGGCATTGGCAGTTCCAGGGGAAAGTAAGGCTTGACAGGAAAGATAGTTTAAACTTAAAATAAATGTTAGTTAAAATAAATATAAACCCTACATTTGCCGCTGCCAGAATTTGGAAAACTTGGAAGCAGGTCCTACAAACGACATGTTGTAAGTTTATCTAATTTTGAACTAACTGGCGAAAGCCTCGTTTACACAAAAAAAATCTTATGTAACAAATTGTATACTAAAATTCTGTGTATACTTATAACTCTCTCTTCTTACAGCAACTTTTCCTGGACTTCATCAATCAATCTTGGTCTTTTACTTCCAGCATCTGGAAGGAATAAGTATCAGTATCTTTCTAAATACATTATAATTTACACTTTCTTGACACAATAAATTTTTGTTTTTAAACTATTCGTTTTTCCTTAGTTATTGCTTACTTCACATTCATTCAATTTTTCAAGCATTAATTTAACTTTACCCTGGCTCTCCACCATGTGTGGTGTCAAACGGGAATATTTGTGTTTTAGTCTTACAACACTTCCCCTAACCACCATGATTTGTTAGAATTCAATAACCAAATAGACACACTTTACTCGACATTCTACAACTCAATGAGCTACTTTAATATTCTTAAAAATTCAAATGTAGGTGGAGAACCCTACAAAACACATTCATTCTAACTTCTCCCTCATTCATCTTTAAACATGCAGGCTTTCGCTCTAAAGCATGACTTTACAGTTTAATACTTAAATTTTGACTTCATTGCTTTTAAGCATTCACTTTTAGCATCTACAGTTTTATGCTTCTAGACTAAATTCTACTTTTACATAACATGCAAGTATTTACATACATTTACAAAAGTTTAATACATATGCTTTTTACAATTTACCATAAAATGAATAAGAGAAAATAAATTTTTACTTTACTCATTCTTCGCCAAGCTGGCGGCACTGAAACTAAAATTCTTATTAATACAAGAATACGAAGTTATTTTTATCTTCGGCCAAATTTTGGCTTTAACATAACAGAATTAGTCTTTCGACCAACAGAAAATGCTTGTTTTTAGCTTTTACACTTAAAGAAAATAATACTTTTGCCTTAGCTAAATAAAGTAAAACAAAACTAAGTCTCAACCGAGACATATTGACTTTCGTCAAAACATAGAACTTCGTACTTATGCATAACATTTCGGAACCAAACAGAAAGAAAAATTTATAGAAGGTTTTAACTTATCTTTGAGTTTTCGATACTTGAAATTCCGTCATCCGTTTTTGGCAAAATTGATCCCAAGTTAGAGGTTTCATGGATGTCAATCTTCTCCTTATTGATCTCCGAGTGTCGTCCCCGTTCCTTTTTCTTTTGCGTCCTCTACATGCTGGCCTCTTGACGGAGTAATCGTCTGGTTGTTGGCCTTTGCGTTTCTGCCTGGGACGGCTGGTGTTGACGTCCTCCGGTCTGGAGTCCTTCTTGAATTTCTTCTGTTCGTCGTACTTTTGTGCCTCCTGTTGTCGTTTCAGTTTCCGGAACGGCGGCCTTGCTGGCACCTGACTCTGTGGCCGTGTGCGCGTTCTCCTTGATGTGTAATTTCTCCTGCCATCCTTTGTAGGTGGTGTTTTCGTCTTTACCACGGTTTCTTTACCCGGTTCATCTGTATTTTCGTTTTTCTCAAACGCCGGAGTTTGAAAATCATTTTTTCTTTTTGATACCGACGTCCGGGTTGTAGAAGTGCTAGGTCTCTCTTCAGTTCTCCGTTTCTTGGGTGGTGGAATAGTTGTTGCAGTCTCTGGCCCTTCTATTTCGTTTAGACTTGAGTCCTGCAAGAAACTTTTAAGGATTTCAAAATCATTTGGATTATAGTATTTTTTCACCTGGTCGGGACTTGCTTTACAGATTTCCCCTCTGTCGTTCTTAAGATATAATACTACCCCTTTGATTTCCTGAATTACATAGGGGCCTTCAAACTTTGGAGCTAGCTTTGCCATAAAATTGTCTGGGGCACTTGATAAAGAAAATTTCTGCTTCAATACTTTATCCCCAACTTTAAAATCTGCTTCACGGCGTTTTCTATCATAATAAATTTTCTGCCTATTTCTTGCCGTATCCGAGGTTTTAAGCGCCTGATCAATTAGCTTTTGCACGTCCTTTTGTTTAAACTCCTGCTCTCTTTGTTGCACAAAGAATAATTTATCTAAAGGCGTCATTAACTTTCTGCCTAAAAATAATTCTGCTGGAGTTTTTCCCGTAGTATCATGATGTGCCGTTCTTAAAGCATAAGCTAATTCATTTATGTAGCCATCCCAGCGCTTGTGATATGTGCTAACGTAACTGCGAATTATTTTTACAATGTTTTTATTAACTCTTTCTGCTATGTTAGCCTGTGGTCTATACGGAACCATTTTGATATGGCGTATGCCAAGTCCATTGCATATGTTTTCAAATATTTGACTAATGAACTGTTTTCCGTTATCGCTAATGACATTTATCGGTGCACCGTATTTTAAAATGTATCTGTGTAAGAATGCATCTGCGACTGTTTTGGCTGACGCGCGTTTAAGAGGAACAATTTCTATCCATTTTGAAAAATGATCTACTATTACTAAAAAAAAACGATTTTTATTTAACTCGCTCTGGGGGAAGGGACCAAGGAGATCTATGCTTAAAATTTCATTCGGAAATGTAGCGCGAATGCTATTTAAGTACCCGGCCGGGCTGTAATTAATATCATTTATTAACTGACATTGATTGCAGGACCTGACATACGCCGTTACTATTTTGTATAATTGCGGGAAATATACCGCCTCGCGTACCCTTTTTATAGTCTTTCTGACCCCGAGGTGGCCCGCTGGTTTTTCTTCGTGTAACTCCCTCAAAATGCTTAATCGAAGCGAGGCTGGGATGACTGGCTTATACTCAAGATTTTCGTTTGTTGTTTTCGTATAGAATAATAAATTATCTATTATTTCATAGTTTTTTCTCTATTTCTTATCGCATCGATATCTGTGTGCTCAAAGCTTTCGGGGTCTTTCAAATAAGCATAGATATTTCCAAATTCAGGATCAGCTTTCAGTTCAGTAATAACCGTATCTCTAGAATCTAAAATTTTTGAAGTCAACACAGCGCATTTAAGTTCATTTCCTTCGTCGTCCAGTTTTATACGAGAAAGTGCGTCAGCTACATTGTTTTCCTTACCCGGTTTATATTTTATTGTGATATTATATTCTTGGAGTTTTAAAGCCCATCTTATTAACCTGGGCGTTAGGCTTTTTCCCGAGTAAAATCTACCAACAGCCGCATGATCCGAAAAGACTGTTACTGGCGATTTGCCGAAATAAACTCGAAATTTGTGTACAGCCATTAATACGGCTAATGTTTCTCTTTCTGTAGCTGTATAATTCCTTTATGTGTGATTCAATGTTTTATTAAAAAATGCCAGCGGATGGTTATTTTGCATAAGAACCGCACCCACCGCATAGTCTGACGCATCTGCCGCAATTTCCAGGTTTTCGTCCCCCTCAGGGAATTTTAAAACAGGGGCATTAATAAGCGCTTCTTTTAATCTTTCAAAAGTTGTGTTAGCTTCCGCTGTCCACGTAAATTTACTCTTTTTTCTTTTGATTACTAAGAGTGGTTCAACAATATTAGCGAAATCTTTTATGAAAGATCGATAATAAGAACATAATCCAAGGAAAGACGAAAGTTTCTTGGCGGTGTTGGGCGGTGGGAAATTCTTAATAGCTTTTATTTTTGAATCTTGCGTTTCTATACCCTTTTGCGAAATTTTATAACCGAGATATTTAAGTTCTTTAGTTGCGAACTTGCATTTTGAGGCGTTAATTGTAAGACCGGCCTCTTTTAATAATTTAAAAACTTGTTCGAGGTCATTAATGTGTTGTTCCAACGTACTACTCGTTATAATTATATCATCTAGATAAATTAAAGTTGATTTTCCTAGGACAGGCTTTAGAACAATGTCCATAGTTCTCTGGAAAGTTGATGGGGCCCAACACAACCCAAAGGGCATGCGTAAAAATGCATAAGTGCCCGATTTTGTTATAAACGCGGTTTTGTGTATATCTTCGGGTCTCATAGCTATTTGATAGTAGCCAGACGTTAAGTCCAAAGTAGACATATATCTTGTCGATTTGATCTGTCTAATGATCTCGTCTATAACCGGCAAAGGGTAAACTGGAAATTTAGTGATATTATTTAGTTTTCTATAATCGATAGCAAACCTCCAAGCCCTTTTATCTGAAGGAGGAAACTCGTTCTTTTTCCTACATAGTACGACTGGACTCGCGTACTCACTATTTATGGGCGTTATTATTTTATTCTTTAACATCTCCTGAATATGTTCTTCGATGATTAAGTCTTTTTGTTTATCATAGCGATACGGTTTAGTCCTACAAGGTTTTTCGGCATTTAATTGAATCTTGTGAGTCACGATCTGACAGTTTCCTAGTTTTCTGAAAACAAATGAGAAAAATTACTCACCACTTGCTGTATTGCTTTACTTTCCTGGTCATTCAAATGGCTAAGGTCCAATTCAGGTGTCTCCACAGGTTCCATCACCCTCTGGTCCATCTCCAAAACCACGGAACTATCTTGAAAATTTAATTTGGCCCTCGCGGCCCTTAAAAAGTCCATACCTAAAATAAGAGAGTGTAGCAGGTGTTTCACCACAAAAATTAATACTTTGAGATTTTCCTCTTTTACCTGTACGTTTAATGATACTTTCCCGATGCAGTGACATGTTTTTCCTTGCGCCGCTATAATTTCCGTATTTCTGGTTTTAAAGAGTCGTATCCTATAAAAATTCTTTTTGAAGAACTTTTCACTCATGAAATTTCCTTCTGCTCCTGTATCGATGAGGGCTTCTACTGGTACATCGCCAACCAGGACTTCTGTAATTGGTAGCTGTGAGTTTTTTACGATGACTGTATTTAAATGTCTATTTGAGGGTTTTTTTAAAACTTCCGGGGTCTGGACCCTCCCTTTCACAGGCCCCTCTAGTCGTTTAAAGCTTTCCTTTCAATCTGTGTCTTCTGGGTACGCGGATGCTTATTTTCAAATTTTCTTTTTGGGCCTTGACCTTCGAGTTTCGATGCGTTAGCTTGATAGTTCTTTCCCCCATATGAGCGATTTCCATTTCTGGTTTCCTCCTTCCTTCGGGTACTTTGAGAATATGTTTCCCCTCTCGCTCTTTCCGCGATTCTGCGATTTTGAAACTTCACCGCCAGTTCGAAGAGTTCCTGCAATGTTCTTGGGTTTCTAATTTCAAAGTAGTCTTGGACAGCGGGTAACAATCTTGGTAATATTATTTCAATTATCTCCGCATCGGGTTTTTTTCCATACAGCATATCCGTTAGCTTGATTTTTCGTAAAATAAAGTCCGTCAATTCTGCTGTATCCCGTTGATAGAAACTATATAGCTCGGCTTCCAGCCGTGCGCGATCTTTCACTATGGGGAAGGCCTTTACTAACGATTTTTTGAAATTTTCAAATGTATATGTCGGGCTTCCAAATTCCCCTAATAGAAATTTGCCTATGTTCTTCCACCATAGCGTGGCCTGTCCTCTTAGTGCTGATGTGGCGATGGCAACTTTTTGTCTTTCAGGCACAGGGTAGAGCTGAAAGTGGTTTTCTAAACCTTCTAAAAATACGGACACCGAATTTTTTCCGTCGAAATAGACGTTTGGCTTGATTGATGCTCTCAAAGTCTGGACCAGGTATCCAAATCCTTCTAACTGAGTTGTCATTTCTTGGTGTTGTCCAGCGGCTTCCATCCAATTTTCGGCCATTTCAGTTCGATAAGTGTTCGGGCGCCAATATAACGTTGCGCGCCTCCAACTTGCACGCAACCAAGGGTGACTGTGAAAGCTTGTATAAACCACAGAGTCTTGTAAAGGGTTTAAGTCCCTTTTTATTCAACGTAATAAATTACAATTGCGTCCTCTTGACGCTTACAAACTGTGCCCACTTGGCAGTCAAAATAAAAATAATACCCTGAAAAGAAAATAAAGACAAGATTCTAACTACGAGGCTCTCTAAAATAACTAACTCACCGTGTTTTACAATACCGCTGCTAATTCAGCAGACTTGAAGCTCACTGGAACAATTTCCACAACTTCCCGCCAAGCACATAGGCCGCAACGCGGGGTTCTTCAATTCTCGCTAACTACCTCCGCGCTCGCTAAGTAAGAATCTCACCGAACTCGTTTCCTTCTATTTAAATCAGAATACTTCCGCTGATAATTTGAATCCTTGCGCGTTCTACTAAAATTTACATATTCTGGCATTGGCAGTTCCAGGGGAAAGTAAGGCTTGACAGGAAAGATAGTTTAAACTTAAAATAAATGTTAGTTAAAATAAATATAAACCCTACAATTAATACAAACCATTTTTAAAAATTGTGACATCACCTTCTATGCTTAGTGATATCGCTTACCATTTCTTCTCGCTTTTGCATTTTTTGTTACTTTATTCTGATCAACTGTGATTGGTACTTTTCTTTCTTCAATAAACAAACGTAACCATTTTTAGGAAAATAACTGTTAATCCACAATCCGTTTCATCCGCCAAACAATCGGTTGTTGACTGTATTTCATTTTAATAAGAAAGAGAGCTTATTCAAAATTTAAATCGCTATCTAAATGTCGGCAAAAATAAAAATATTGATTGCACAAATTTTGTTATTTATGCAAAGCTAATTATTGTTTGTCCCATTCTTGCCACTAGATGGCGACTCTTTTTCCTTTTTTTCTGACTGAGATCTGAGAACGAGTGTAGATTCGAACGCGCTCTGAGCATCGTCAAGACAAAACCTCTGTAAAGCAGCTAAAATGTAATATATGATATAGTTGTCTTAAACTATTTAGAATCTATTTTGTAAATAATGTATGAGGTAAGAGTTTTATATTACTTTTTGTTATAAGATCCTGATGCAACATTTTGATGGCACCCGAACAGGGACGCCAGATTTTTTAAAGTTCTAATAAACTGAATTCAGATGCTGAGCATTAAATTTGAAGATTTTAGGTCTTGAAATATTCAGCGAAAGAATAATTTTGTTATCTAAGTAAGAATTAATTATTTCTTTTTCATGAAATGTATAATTTGTGTAGGTATTTAAATCTAAGAAGGAAACGGCAGAGAAAATATTAGATAAATTAAAAAAGAAAAGTAGTATCTTAAGAACTGCCATTACAAAACTATGTTATAAAATCGAAAATGAATTAGATAAATTAGAAGCTAATGTTAATGAGCTCGAAGAATTGTTAGAACAGTGCAACGCTAAAACCGAAACACTGTCTAATGCCGATGCTGAAACTGAACTAAGTTTTGAGAGCAAATGAATTCGAAAACGAAAGCGAAATTACAGAACAATATCGCGAGAAGATAACATTATGGAAATTTAGGCCTAAGAAAACGGGTTAAAGAATTTAACCATGACTTGAACACAATACTTCAGTAATTTTGGTCCAGGATAGTGATTTAAATACACCAAACACTTAGCAAAATATAATCGATACACTCTATGTTAAAATTACCAAAATTTTCGATTCCCGTATTTTATGGAGACAGTAGTCAATGACTTAATTTTTGGAATAGTTTTGAGTCCTCAATCCATAATAACGAATCATTGAACAAGGTAAACAAATTGAATTACCTGAACTTATATATTTAAGGGAAACAGCTGCCAGTTGGGCTCAAGGATTTCCGTTATTACTAAAGCATTCCGATTCAGCAATTCAAATTTTACACGGTTGTTTTCGAAAGAGGAAGATTCTTATCAATGCTCCACTGCAGCATGGGGCTTCACTGCTAATACTGATTATATCCTCATAAAACTATTTAAATAATCATAAATAATAAAATCTGTTTTTCAAAAAAAATTCAAAGTTAAATAGTATTTTAATATTCAACTGCCATAAATAATATTTAAGATGCAAGACTTCACAAAAATTAAAACGCAAAATTTATACAGATTAAAACGCGTTATTTTTTAAATAAAATGACTTCATTTATTACATCATCCACAGTATAAAATGATTTAAAACATCACAAATAAATAAAATAAATATTTCAAATAAAAGTTCAAAATTAAAACTTTTTCAATATTTAACAGACATAATATTATTTTAAACGCAGAACTCATACATATTAAAACGCATTCTTTAAAAAATAAAACGACTTCAAACGCCACAGCTGGTCAATTATGGATTACCATAAATAAATATTTCAGCAATGGGTGCCATCGTAACAATTACCGCGCCAAGAAAAATCGCCAAATACCCGTGCGCCAGTCTACCAGAGTAGCACTAGTACTCCTGATGAAATTTATTCTTTAAATAGATAATTTAACTCATTTTTAATAGAGTTAAACCTTTAATAATAAAAAAATCTGATGTGCACACCACATGACTTCCTTGTACGGAATATTAAATTATACGCATTTTTCTTGCATTTCAATCGGTGCCATCGTAACAACCACCGCGCCAAGAAAAATCGCTAAATACCCGTGCGCCAGTCTACCAGAGTAGCACTAGTATTCCTGATGAAATTTATTTTTTAAATAGATAGATTATTTAACTCATTTTTAATATAGTTAAACCTTTAATAATAAAAAAATCTGATGTGTACACCACATGACTTCCTTGTACGGAATATTAAATTATACGCATTTTTCTTGCATTTCAATCGGTGCCGTCGTAACAACCACCGCGCCAAGAAAAATCGCTAAATACCCGTGCGCCAGTCTACCAGAGTAGCACTAGTATTCCTGATGAAATTTATTTTTTAAATAGATAGATTATTTAACTCATTTTTAATAGAGTTAAACCTTTAATAATAAAAAAATCTGATGTGTACACCACATGACTTCCTTGTACGGAATATTAAATTATACGCATTTTTCTTGCATTTCAATCGGTGCCATCGTAACAACCACCGCGCCAAGAAAAATCGCTAAATACCCGTGCGCCAGTCTACCAGAGTAGCACTAGTATTCCTGATGAAATTTATTTTTTAAATACATAGATTATTTAACTCATTTTTAATAGAGTTAAACCTTTAATAATAAAAAAATCTGATGTGTGCACCACATGACTTCCTTGTACGGAATATTAAATTATACTCATTTTTCTTGCATTTCATTTAAACTTATTGGATTGAATTAAATCTACTTTGTCGACAGCACATAAACCACAATAGAATAAATGCATTATTTAAAATTTACTCTGTTTGTTTACCATAGCGACACTCTGGTTCATTTAACAGTATTATATTTCGTTCATATTATAACTCAGAATGCACAAAATTTATATCATTTAAAGAATTATCTAATCGTAATAATATCTAATAAATGGACGCGTTATCTTTGTTATTGCGGCACTAAGTTTCTCTAGATTGGCAACAACTCCACTATTTTGCTGTTTCAAATGTAAACAAGCAATGGCCGCCATCAAAAAAATTATTAGGCTTAACGGCACTTAAACAACTTTAAAATTGTTGATAATTCTAAAAATATTGCCTACAGATTTACTAAAGGCATGAAAACCTTAACCGGAAGATAAGAACAACATAATTCAATCCTTTTTAAAGCAAAGAATGTACAATTTACAAACATATAAGAGTAACGAAACTGAGATCACTGAGCCGGGTAACAGAGTGGATATATATATAAATATATTTATATACGTTTGGTGCCGCCGATTGCTACCAAAATACGAGGTGCACATCTGCATGTTATAGCAGTCCCATATGCAAAATTTCAACGTTCTGAGGCTACGCGTTTTTGAGTTAGGCGAGATACGTACGTACATACGTTCGTACAGACGCCACGAAAAATTATCTTCAGAATTCATTTTAAAGCACTTTTATAATTTTTTTGGAGGAAAAGAGTCTTTTATTCTGTCCTTACGTACAGATGTCACGCAAAATCATCGTTCAATTGCATTCGATAGCGGTCAAAATGGATATTTTCGTTAAAATATGCTGCCTGAAAGTTTTCGCGATTACGATACTTCCTTTTTACTTCGTACAAGGAAGTAAAAAATATCAATGTTGATTGCGTTAACATAAATATAAATCCAAGATTCCTTCTAATACTATAGCAACAAAATAAATATTGAGAGCGTTATATGATAAAGGCAATGGATTTTATTAGAACTTCTGACTTGCAGGTAAAGTTTATTACATTAAATCAAATATTATGCAAATCAAGTAAACATCACATTTTTATACCATAATAATTAGCATGTTCAGTCATATGAAGAGCATCTTGTAAATATAATGTGTCATGTTCATTTCTGTTATTTCCGGATTTCTTTTAAAGTGATTTTCAAGAAACTGTATCAATTTTCATTATCTTCTTATTCATGCCTTTCCTGCAACTTTAAATAGAAAATATATAAAAACTACATTAACATAAATAAGTCCAATATTAATATAAATATCCACAAAATATTTTTCATTAGATGGGTAACTTTGAACACATAGATAAAGTACGTGAGGAAATAACTTTTTCAAAACGCTCGTGAATTCCTTCGTTGGTACGTCGCCAGAACACCTGTATTTCTATCTGTACTTTCATTTTATCTGGTACTTTTTACCTGGTACTACCTGGTACTTTTATTCATCACGTTATTGCATGAGGGTTATTGGTTTAGGGAGTTGTTAAATGTGATTCCAATCATTCTTTTCAAGCGACTAAAAGTAGCTTCCTTATTTGAATGCACCTTCCCTCTCGCTTTATTTAATTTCACCGCTTTGCGTTTGATGTTTGAAGCTGCAAATTCTGTCCTAAGGCAAATCTGCACACAGTTGTGTACAACGGTACAAAGATTCTGAAGAGATAAGTAGTCGCTTCTCTTAGGGAGGTTATTTTTAACTCTGTAGAATTCTATTTGGTATGGAGTAAAGAAAGAAAGAAATCATTTCCAACAAAAATTCACATATACTGGAGTTTCAGAAGAACAGACTTTTTTTCTCTACCGATGTGAAAGAGTTAGGGTTATTGAACAAAATAACAATTATTTGAAAACATAATGTCAGCAAGTGCTGAGATAGAATAACAGAAATAAACACAAAAAATGATATGCATCCTGTATGACAGTTCCTGACGTCGAAATCGTAGATAGCATATTTAAGAATCATATTTATTAGGTGTTTGTACTTACATTTATTTTTGGAGCATCGTATTATGCTCCAAAAGTACTTACATTTACTTACATTTGCATACATTTCATGTTAATAATACTAGTGAACGTAATCATTTGCTAATGTAGTTTTAACAGATTTTGTTCTGATTTTCTATTTGTAAAATATGAACTGTAAATTTAAGAAGCTTGTAAAACAACTTTTTTTTTTAATAAATCAATAGGAATTGACGGCGCTACTTGAAGCAACACATTTTAAGCTGATAACCTTTACGTTTTCAACTCTTTCTTAAAAACTGTTTACGAATCTAATTAAAATGCTGTTATATATGACAGTTATTTGTGTTAGTATGAAACAAGAATTACCAGGTTTTTTTTTTTTTTTTTTTTTTTTTTTTTTTTTTTTTTTTTGAGAGAGAGAGAGAGAGAGAGCAAAATTACATCCAAGTTTATAAGCAAACAATTGCCCGTGAAATTAAAAAATAAATAAATAAATAAATAAACAAAAGAAGAAGAAAGAACGTTTAGCGATCAGTTCTTGTTACATACTGAATGTATTTAAATTCCGTACATTTATTAGTAACTCTTGCTTTGATTTCCCAGTTTTATTCGAATAATAAAAATAATAATATAGAAAGTTAGTAATGTATAATATAGAAATAGCATAATATAGAAAGTTAGCATATCATTTACAAGACATAGCACAGTTGTAGGTATTACCAAATGCAATTGAATACCACTATAAAGAACTTAGAGGGACGGAAAATATGCTTTGCTATACCCTATAGGAGACCAAAAATGGATTATATCACTAAAAAGTGTATAACGTGACTGATGAATCACAAACTAATGAAAATATGATTAATATTTTCACATCTGTCCGACGAAGAGAATAATTAATCTAATTTAAAAGAAATCATATTGATGTTTAACTTCAGTTATTATTATGCCCAATTATGAAGCTTGCTGCAAATCATATTGATGTTTAACTTCAGTTATTATTATGCCCAATTATGAAGCTTGCTGCTCAATCTTTTCTATATTCACTGTAGGTTAATAATTCTACATGATATTTTATCAGCGTAAATGCCATAAATGCAATTAGTCTAATGGTTCTGATCCTTCTCTCCAGTTGTACATCTCTTCCTAAAATGAATAATTAATTTGTTAATAAAAATGTAAAATAAAGTACGATAAACTAATAGCAAAATCTATTAAGGAATTTATTCCTAACTTGTAAGATTTTTTCCCCCTATTTCTAACCAGTTTATGTTAATTAGCTTTAATGCCTTTTTCATTTTCTTTTTCCCTGCAAAAATGTAAATTTTAGTTTTCGTGCGTACAAGTGAGGTATAAAGAAATAGCATTTAAAGGTTTTCGGCTTGTTTAGTCAGAGCGTGTTCTACCTACTAAAGACCACGATAGTCGTCGAAATTATTCAATAGCAGTCTGTCTGCGGCGTTGCATTATTCTCAGCATTAGGTTTGAACCAACTTGCACAGCAACTTTAACTTAGCTTTTACTTCTTTAATTTTAAGTTATGCTATAAATACAGGCTGGCACAAGTTTAATTATCTGATAAACGTTTCTTTTATAGCCTTTGTAAGCCTCTTCCTACTTACTGAAGATATTAATAAGTCCCTTGTTCTCAGATTGAGCCTTTAGTTTATGCTTCCAAAGAAACTGAGAATCTATGAATTTAATTTCTGTGTACAAAACCAGTTTATAATCTTCTTCTTGTATGATGCCGTTTGTAGGAAACATTTCTTAACATTTTGTAAAAAAAGAGAAGACTCCACCCCTCCAGCTTTATCTGAAACATTTGACCAAATATGGGCAAATTACGGCCTCTTTAAAATGGAGAATAGTTCCAGCAACTGTTTTTCAACATCCTTATTCTCGACCTTTCTTAATATTTTACTCGTATCCAAACTTTCTTCATGCGTAGAAGTTACCGAGCCTTGATTTTGTATATGATATGCCAGCTGCAGATTTGGATGAACCATACTTCCGTGTCGATTTGATTACATCTATTATGTATTATTGGAACAATGGTTACCTTTGTCCGTTAATGAATAATGTTTATTTTAAAGCTGTATTAATAATTTTTGCCACAACATGTATTTAGCCATACAGTTTGTAGGGAATTAGGCCAGAAAGTGTGAGAAATTTCTCCTTGTGGTGTCATTGGGTTATTTTGAACCAGGAGACGTGAAAAATGTCCCTTACTCTCGCCGTGACTCAAACCTTGGATCTCTCGAATACACGTGGAGTGGGCTGCCAGTTACACCACGAAAGCATGTTGAAAGAATAGAGAAAATAACCTTACGTACCACCCCTTTAAAAATGCGACTGCGGATCATGGAACCCAGTTGCCAAATTCCGGTGGTGGAGAGTTATCGCCCATTATACTTTTAATTCGGGCGTCAATTGCAGAGTCATAAGATTATTGTGAAGAAAGAGAGGTGAAAAATAAGCAATGCCCTCGTCGCGATGAAAATCTGGAACAGCGCAAAATCTCTTTTTAAGGCTAATAGCCCATTCGGCTAAACACACATATTTCAATCGAATATATCTGTAAAGTTTGTTATATCCGTTTGGAGTTCGTTATACCTTTGGGGGTTTGCTATAGTCATGCAAGATAACTTTAAGCGTGTAAAAAATTTGACAGAACTTATAGGTCCATTCGCTATTATCGGGATTTGTTATAAATCGGGTCTCTACACATGGATTTGATTATACATCATTTGTATAAAATTCTTCTAGTTTCGAAAAAAGTTAACTTACATCGTTTTAAAAACCACACTAAAACGGACAGTAATTCAATAACGGATGGAAAAATTTTGGAAAGTGTGCACTTACTTTCTGCAGTATACATAGCAAAAACTTATTAACACAGCCATTGTTACAATTAGCACAGCTCCTTGAAGAATGAGAACTGCAGTGATTTCTTTCCTGTTTTCTGTGGGTCAAAAATTGGTAGCGTTAGTAAATGCATGAAACAGTTGAACTTCAGTTTGAACTATAAAATGTTTAACAGCGGTTATTACACGTGTTCCACACATTGAATAAGTGTATTTGTAATAAGTCACCATATTTCATAGTCTAAAAACAACATTTAGAAAATAAGAGGAGGATAACTGAATGAACGATACGCAAATCTATTATCTAATAAACCGTATGAATTCAGTATCTTTTGCTAGTTTATGAAGCGAAGAGAAAATTTTCCGGAAGAGATAAAAAAAACTTGATGTGAAAAACCATAGTAGTTCCTTATACAACCTGACAAATTATACACATTTTTTACTTAACTTCATTTAAGCTTGTATCCACAAATTATTCTAGCTTAATTAACCGATTCATCAAGGCAACTTAAAAATGACATCATAAATTGGAAGTTTTGAAATTAAATATCCCGGGCAATTGTTTTCGTACTGGTTTCAAGGCCTACTAGCGGCCAAGCAGTAAAAACGCTGAACACTGGTAGTTCAGTCCGAGGTTCGAATCCCGCGAACGGGCTGGCTGCATGGGCGGTTTCGTGGTTTTCCCCATGTGTAACGTGTATACGAGCCAGTATCCCTTAGAAAGTCCTCGACGAAGGCATCCCTTCTTTAGACAGATAGCCCTATTGTGCTTTGCCATATTTAAATAATCCTAATCGGTATTGGTTTCAAATTTCTTAGAACAGCATTAAATTTATATTTCGTTATTTGTCGAAAATAATTGTTTTTTATATGTGGCAGTGCCCTAAACATGTATGTTTTCGTCTTTTAAAACACTACTGCAACCTCGCAGCTAGTATACTTTCTTTCTTTCCACCGACAGCGAGGCAGCCGGTCCACTGGGGCAGTTCGCATATCGGCCAGGTAACTCCGCTGACGGAAATAACTTGATCAACATCATACACTCATATGTACATATTGTGCTTAAGACGAGTGCTGGGGGGGCCAGTGCAAACAAATGCTGGACGAGACGATAGTGCAGTGATGGAAGAAGGGTGCAAGGCGGGTGAGAAGAACAACTTCAGTTACATATTTACAGAGTTATGGATAGGTGGTTACAAAAGGCATCCACAACGTGAACAATAAATAAGTACAGTGCAAATATCAACAAGTTACTCTAATTTCAATGGTAAATAATATTCTCTCCTTGTAGCTTTGGCGCCACAGCATGCAAGAGCCCGATATCTGTCCAATCCCTCCGAAGTAATTGCGGAGGAAAATTTTAATCTGGCATGTCGTTTTCTCTGTAAAAGTATAATCATTGCATACTAAAATATATAATTCTATATAATATTTTGTACATTAAGCTTAAAAGTCATGAAATAAATATATTACTAATATTATAGGCTAATATGCACATGATCTGTTAAAATAGGTTTAATGCAATTTTCTTGCACCTGAACTGGATAGATACTTAGAGTGCTCAAACTGTCAGAGTAATGGCCTTTAACAGCTAGAAACATAGTACAATGGCGGGTTGTTGCTTTAATTACATTGTCTAGTGTGTCCGCGGCAGATATTTTTTTCTTATTACGAGCTCCACCCTTACGCACTACACAGAAAGGGAGGAATGCCCCTCGGAGGTCTTTTTAAGGGATTAGTGGATTAGTGAGTTATGGCAAAGCAACATGAGGGCTATCTGCCTAAAGGGAGGGATGCCGTAGTGGACGACTTTCTAAGGGAAACTGGCTCGTATACTCGTTACACATGGCGAAAACCATGAAAACGCCCGTGCAGCCAGCCCGTTCGCTGGAACTCGAACCCCTGACTGAACTACCAGTGTTCGGCGGCTTTTACCGCTCGGCCGCTGGTGGGCCTTGCTCTTGCACATGCAGCTGTAATTTCTTAAAGGAGGTGGTTATCCATCATCACCGATTTCCTGTGCTACACGACATCATTCAAATCTCCCAAAGTAAATTTAATGTACTGTCATACGTCATATATTACAGTCCCCATAGTACCCACCTGTGTTAAGCGAATACCATACTACATATAGTAAAGCTAATTTAACTTTGAAACCAACTGTCCGAATGAAACTTTATACAGTAATATTTTTATTAAATTTGTGCAGTTTTATCTGTCAAAGTGTCTATGCATTTTTCTACCGAACTTTATATTAGCAATTATGAAAATATTTATAGCAAAATACAAGTTTTATCTTTTCAGATCGTATGCGTATGCATTTGAGAGATCCACTCTACAAAGCTCTAAAATAAGTTTATCAAAAAAGGTTACAGATTTCAGCATTTAATGCAAAATTGAGAATTTCGATTGTGAGATGATTTAATAGTTATCATGGATAAGAGTTGAAAATGTATAAGAAAACGGATATTTTAGTGTGAAATCACTAACGTATTCGTGATAACAGATTGGATACCCTCACTGGTAAGTTTATATTGAGCTGATCAGAACGTAATACAGCATTGAGACAGAGTCAAATTCAAAAGAATATAAACGGGCATAAATTTAATTCTTAATATATATATAACAGCGGTCCTTTTCTATGCCTTCTTTCACGTAAAGTTTCAATCCCCAACTGAGAATACCTTATTTGGAAAGCAAAAAATCCATTTATTATATTCTTGATGTCCAGTTTTTTCTGGAAGCTCATAAAAATATGAAAATGCTACAATGACCTGGGAAAGTAATAGGAGGAATGGGTAATAACTGGACACTTAAAGGGAACAATTAAAATTTTCATCAATTTTTTGTCAAATAATTCTTGCAGTAAGTGGTTTCACATTATCCTGCTGAAAATTCCCATGGAGTCCGTTGATCAGCGCAAGTCGCTTAATTGTTAAAGCCATTATAAAATAATTTAACTGATTGCAAAAGATTAACACTTCTAACTATTCAAAATAATTGGATTGACTTAAGGATTATGATCAAACACGCAAGGATACATTGCCTAAGAAAACGGATATTTTTATGGAGGACTTTCGAACGGAAACGCCAACAATTACGTTGTATAGGTAGAAACTAGGCCAGAATATCTGTAGTTATACAGGCGATTGTGGTAAGCTAGCTAACTGCTACACATAACTAACTTTTGGAGTCAAAGCTTCTATGTCAAGGAAGAGTGTCTCACAAGACAACATCCCCAATAAAGCTCTTAAACGCTGTCATGCCTTATTAACGCTGTCACCTGCATCGCAAAAATCATTAAGGCAGTAATAAAATTCTCTCTCTTCCCTGGTACCTGGAAGCAAGGAACTGTAATTGATTTCCTTAAACACAAACAAAACAATACCTTTCTTCGAAAGTATATACTTGTACTAAGTCCTGCTGCACTAACTGTGTATTTCCGCCCCAATTTTGAGGAAGAGCATCCCGGAGGACGGTGTGACGTAAGTGGAGTGGAATTACACAGTTAGTGTAGTACAGGTGTATTCGACACCTGTACTACACTAACTGCGTAGTTCTACACCAGTTTTGAGAAAGAGCCTCCAGGAAGACGGTCTGAAGATTAAAAAACATCGAAACATGAAAACACCCAAAATGAAAAAAAAAAAAAAAAAAAAAAAAAAAAAAAAAAAAAAAAAAAAAACCCAAACAAATGAAAACACCCAAACAGAAAAATCTTTCTTCGAGCTTTGAATGTGATTCATACCATAAAGGCCCCACGACTGGTCGAGTACTTAAGACGGCTGAATACTGAAGGTTCGACCTGGTTTGTTTTCATGCCCAGACAAACGGGCTGGCTGGGTGTTTGCTTTCTATCGCTTTTCCCACATATAACGTAAATACGGGACAGTTTTCTTTAGAACGACGTACACGAAAGCCTCCTTCATATTAGGTTGATATCCCGCGTGGCTTTGCCATCTGCATATAACCCAATTTAACCAAACCATAGGTTTTCAATGATTTTATCCGCTTGTCTATTGATAGGATGTTAAAATTAAACCACACTTTCTCATCTTCCGAAATCGTTTTTGAAAAACCTCCTGTTTTTCGGACATCCTCGACTTCGTTTCCTCTGAAGAGAGTAATATATATCAATCCTTGTTGTCGATGATTTTTCAATTGTAAAATTCTGTGGAACTCAACGCGACAAAACTTTTCTATTTATTTCAAAAGATTTACTGATGTTCCAATAACTAAAAGTTAGACCGTGAATCTGCAATTTCCAATAATGGGATATAGTTGTTACCAGGCTTTAACATATTCTGCACAGAAGAAATGAATGAAGTGACGTGAACCGGAACAGCGTAATTAATATTAGGGCAAAATTTAATTAAGGATTATTTCGACTCTTATTTCGATGAAGTGATACATAACAAGAAAATATAATAGCTTAATTCTGTATAAGTAATAGCTTGATTGAGCAAGAAAATATAGTTTCTTTTAAAATTAATTTTAATTAAGTGCATTGGAGCGAAGAAATGTAGTTTTGTTTTAGAGAAAAACACATTCTTGCCTTTAATTAGTCCTTGTATGTATGAATAATAAAGCAATGACTGAGACTCTTTTTGAGAGCTCAGCTGCGTTTATATTCTGCAGCTGGTTGCTACAAATTTAATTAGAACTACATTATTTACTATTCAAAATTCATTGCCTCGGTACTATAATTCATTATTAAGCAAAAGCAGTTATTATTTATTATTTCACTTTCTCTGTCATATTTATGTTTGAAGACTTATTCACGAGTCACAATGTTAGATTTTGCTTCTCTTTTACTAAGTACTACAACATATTAAAAAAATTATCACGACTTAATATTGCATTTTTCCAGAATTTCATTTTACTTACTTACATCCTTCTTTGGAGAAAAAGGTGTATTCTTAACCAAAATAAATTGTATTACATTCAATGGTTATTCTTCAGTGAATGATTGTTAGATCTATAAGGGCATAAATGCTTTTAAATCTTGTTTTTTTTAATTATTTATAAATTCTGAATTTTCTTACGGAATAAAGAAAACGCTCTGTCATACGAAAGATATGCTTTCCTTAAGTGCACACATACAGGATAGAAAAAATATTTTACCTGTACTCAAGGCATACACACCTGTAATTTTATCCACTTGGACATCGCAGGAAATACCTTTGTGATTCTCATCGCACCTGAAATCATTTATGATTTAGTATTTAGAACTGTAGTATTTATGATTTAGTACTGTAGTTATTTTGCTGTTTGCAAAGAAATATATAGTAGCTTTAAGCTTTCATTTCATATAAAATGAAATTTTTTAAAAAGATTAAGACTAATTTATTACGCCGTTAAGTAGGAAACCAAGAAGATTATATTAAAAATGGCGTCTGCAAGCGATGTCATTGTTGGGCAGACAGTATTAACTCGCCTGCAGCGTGCATAAGAAGATGGAAAATTTTTAATAATATAAAAACACTTTATTTCCTTAACAGCAGTGATTATTAACTAAAGACTGGGAAATTTAGCTCAGCCAAACAATTCAACCTAAAAAATAAAAAAACAATTCTTGGACATACTCTGCTGTTTAGAATTACCTGGCCGATTTGCTTGCAAAAGCGCGAGGTTGACATTTTGTCAATATCCCTAATCCTTTTTAAGAAGATTATGAATGAGTTGTGTGGAAATGTTGTGGAGTCGTAGAACCATGAATACATTAGTTCAAGTAAAGGGAACTTTAAATAAGAGATTTTCCCTACCATCGATATGAGATTAACAAGTCAATTATTTTTTACGAGTTATAAAATGATGCTGTTTCTTACGGGATATGAAAACTTAAAATTTATCTGAGCAGATTTTAAGTTGGGTCTAGAGACTTTTTGTGATTACAGCGTCTGTAGAAAGGAGAATGTTGCTTATATGATTCTTCCGTGCTCCAAATTTCGCAGTGAAAGAAAGCTATTAAAACTAGCACTAAAAGTATTACCATTAACTTTCCGCTTGCTTTTCATCAGTTTATTTCCGACAGAGGTGCCTTTGAATACTTTTGTATATTCATTGTAAATTATTGTAATCCGTCATAAGTTTTTCAATTATTAATTACTGTTTAGTTTTCTGTATTGTATCTTATTTACTACTATAAGCCAAAGAACGTCTATGTAAAGAAGGAAAGGCTCCGTAGACGTAATGTAAATCAGTTTGTCTTCTACGCCGCTAGAAAGAAGAAGGAAAATTCGAAAAGGGATTTGGCGATGGAATCTGTTGGCGAGAAATTCCCCCTCTGTGATGTACGGGACCTTACCGAGATTTTTCTCTTCCGCGAATGTACAGGAAATTGAGGAGCTCGGTTAAGATGAATAAGAAAATTAGGTGAAGTTTCACTTTCACTGGCTGGCTGTTGAACTTGCATTATCCAGTTTGATGTCTGTTTGATGGTGTCTTGCAGTTTGATGTCTGATTTTATATCCACCAATATGGAGGGAAAAATGAAGTCACACAGCTTTAAACATTTGATAAATGTGAGCATCGAACCTGTTCGAACTTCGACATCAGCTTCGAGCTTTGGCGCTTTTTGGCGACAGATATTTCACGCATGCGCAGCTGTTTCCCTTTTCATTCGAAGGGAGCCACTCCTGCTGCTGCGAAGTTTTCCTTCTTAACAATACATATTTTTTGTATAAGCCCCATGTGATTATCTGTGGCACATGTGGAATGTTCTGGGTTTTTAATAAAACGAAATCGTATATCTATACATAATAAGCTGACTTGGAGTAAACTGCAACATGATTACGATGTTTTTCTGCATAATATAGTTATTATTATTTTATATATAGTTTTATTTCATACTAAGAAAAATGACTCTCAAAGGAAATACTTGTAGACAGACGTAGCCGAATTGAATGTAACTTTTTTTGGTGGATACGAACTAGTTGTCAAAATCATCTCTTCCATCGCACATGATCATGGGCGCAATACGCACCCCACAATTTTATACAGAGACTACCACATTTTAGGTAATGGTGGAGTTAGCATCATGACAAAGCAAGCGGAGCGAAATAGCAACTTCACTGCAAGGGAGCTGAAGCTAAAAGTGCCCAATTATCTACTGTCCAGGCTGACGAAGAGGAGGTTTTGGTTTAGGTTAGAAAGGTTTCAGTTCTTAAAATTGTGAGTTTAGGTTCCGGAATAGTTCCTTCATCAACGTTACGCAAATCATGCAAGAAGGGATGACCTGGAAATGACACAGTCCAGAAAAGTTACGAGTCTCGTAACTTTTCTGGACTGTGTCAAAGACAAGTCCTGGACTGCGTCAAAGACAAGTGGACAAAGAGGGGAATTCAGAGGTTAATTTTGATTTATATATTTTTTATCTACATATAGTATATGTTTATTGTATATATGTTTATTCTACATATATATGTACATTATTTGATACAAAATTTGTTTTAAAGGTAACTGTTGAATGTGTCATATATACGTGGATGAAGAAAATAAGAACGGAGCACATTAGGGCAGAGGATCATCCTTTCCAGCGTCCAGAAACCATAAAATACAACGTAAATTACAAGCGACTGTATAAAGTGCTTCCCATTGCTTAGCTATGTAGCTTTTTTATGCTTTAATCCATTGAGGTAAACAAACATTAATTACATTTTTAATATCTGTTTACGGTAAGTAATCTATGCTTCATATAAAAATTAACCAGTTTTGATTTAAAACACAGGAAATTGAACAGAAGAAATTCTGGTTATGTGAATAAAAGTAAGAAAATATTTTGTAAAATATATAGATAGCTCACTTGCAGAAAACTCCTTTTCCTGCAGTTTTAACACATGTCCCATGCACACATGAATAAATATCGCACGCTTCTGAAAAATAAACAGAAAGGAATTTGAGAGGCAAGTCACACTGCATATTATAGATTTCATAATTGACTATGAAAGGTTAATATAATCTGTAAATGAAATAAATATTTCTGCCTAAAATTAATTATTTTTGCTTAGAAGTTGCTTTTTGGACAAGTCATGAAATAAGGACTGAAATCTTTGTTCACGAAACTTTATGTTTTAACTCGTACATTGGCAGCATTTTTATGTGATGGATTTCTGTATTACGCAGTACATTTTTCTTTTACACACCCTTAGATCAGAATGCCTAAGCCAGGAGCGTAGCCTCTTGTTTCATAAAAGGCAAGCTATTACACACGGAAGTAAAAAAAAAAAGCGTCATTATTAATGAATGGGGAATAGCATTAAGGTTATTCAATAGTTCATTATTATGCTTTTATATATCAAGGTATAAATACAAATTTAAAATATAAATAACAAATATTAAAACTCCCAGTTTTCTGCCGTTCTTCATATTATAAAATATATTAATATTTAGAAATAATTTACTTTGAGGATACGTATATTATTTGGTTTATGAAATAACAGTTTAGATCTGAAGTTTTCTTTAGTCCATGCAATTATTCTATCACGGCAATACAACTAAAAAGAAACCAACAGAAAAAAAAAAAAAAAAAAAAAAAAAAAAAAAAGGTTTTTAGCATAACTGCAAACCAGATAATTTTTTTGAATTATGTATTTTTCTTTAAATTTATAGAAAAGTGTTGTCATAGCAAATTTTGACCAATTCTTAGTTTATATAATTTTTTTTTGTTCAGACACTTAATTTCTAACTACATTTACTGGAACTTTAAACTTTATTGTTTAGCTTTAAATTTCAGCAGTTTTAATTAAAGCGCTTAAGAATTTTTCAGTTGTAAACAGCTTAGACTTGCATCAAATTGCATCAAAAACCAGAATGCGAGAACCTTAACAATTGCTTGCTTAAGTGAAGCGATATCTCTTGGAGATATTTATGTGATTTTATCCATTGTGTGCAATTTCCTCTTAGTACAGGATTGCAACTGCGAGCATCAATAGCTAACTGTTGACTCTGAACAAGGGAGAGGGAAGGTGCTTTCAAATAAGACAACTACTTTTCGTCGCTTCAAAGGAATGTTTGGTATGTTATTTAAACTCCGGAGTTTAAATAACATACATGATTCACTCCGGAAACCAGGGAGCCATGCATTGAATGTGACGTTGGAAAGTACCAGGTAGAAAATGAATATAGACATTCGGGTGACCTGCTGACATCTGAAAGCACGGGCGTTTCCGCAGTCTTCGTTGTGTAAGGTAGAAGTTAAAATTTTGTCTATATTAGATTTTTTTACCATAAAGGTGTATTCTTCTGTTGATTTGTTTAAATCAAGTGCAGGAATTTTTTTTGTAACAATGCACTGTAAAAGAAAGCACCCACTTAAACTAAACATTACATTGTATGAATTACCTACCTTTGCATACTCCGTTGATTTCTTCATAGCCATCTATACAGACGCACCGCTTGAACCCATTTTCGTCGAAGAAACAAGATGAATTTTGACCGCATGAGCACACTGAAATTATAAAACTTAATATGTAAAAAAGTCATGAAAAAGCGTTTAAAAATATTTACAAAGGGACATTTTAATGCAAAATAAATTTTATTAATCAAGACATACTAGAGATCTTAACTGTCGTTTCAAATGAAGAGATAAAAATTTTATGCAACTCCTTAAACTACGTGAAAAAAGGTACTAAATTGAACTATATTAGAATGAATACATTCCATGTTTTTAGGCATATGTCTGATTGTGGTAAGAGAAAAATAGCATATATATTTATATAAAACAAAATAATGCTTAAACTAAGATTTCATAAATACACTAACTAACATAAATTAAGGAAAAATCACAAAAATAGCGATAACTCTGTCAAAAATAAGCAAACCGTGTAAAACTTGAATATGTTGCCAAGTTAGAGTAGCTGAGTAAAACTCCAATATGCAAATTAGTGGCGCTACACTCGGAGTATGTCATCTGCGAGGAGAATAAAAGTGCATGTTTGAGAGCAAGCCCACATATTGCACTGTAATAGTGACATCAGAAATCTGAGATAGCCAATTCGTAACAATGACCTCCAGGCATCATTTGCCTGCTGAACTACGATGGAAAGGCCATTGGGAGATTAGAGGCAGGATAAAGTCAAACAGAAGTGACCAGATGGCTAAATGTGAGTCCTGCTGTGGTTCATAGACTTTGGAGGCAATTTCAAACCACAGATTCGGCATCTAGGAGGTTAAGCCAAGGACGGCCAACTGCTACGACGAGCGCCGATGACCGATATTTGACATTATTCGCACGCAGGAATAGAACCGCTACTCCGATTCTTCTTAGATCCTCCCTTGCTGCAGCCACCGGAAGGTTGGTGTCAACGTCAACTGCGCGTAGAAGACTTCACGAAGTTAGTCTGTATGCGAGACGACCATCTATTTGCGTGCCGCTCACGTGTCGCCATAGGAGGACCGTTTGCAGTAGGCACGACAACATGTCCACTGAACGCCTGATCAGTGGAGGGCTGTTCTCTTTACGGATGAGTCCAGATTTAGTCTAGAAAGCGATAGTAGGCGTTATTTGATATGGAGAGAACCTGGAACCCGTTATCATCTGTCAAACATCCGTTAAAGAGATGTATACGGAAAAGGCAGTGTCTGTGTTTGAGGTGGCATCTCTTTGGATGGACACACAGACCTCCATGTCTTTCCAACGGAAATCGTGAATGCTCCGGTTTATAGAGATGACATCTTTGGTGCTTATGTGCGCTCATGTGCTGGGGCAATAGGTGATGCTTTCCTGCTACAGGACGATAACGCAAGACCACACAGTGCTCTCATCGTAGATGATTATCTTCAACAGGAAAAAATTATGCGCATGGAGTGGCCAGCTCAATCCCCGGACTTGAATCCTATCGAGCATGTTTAGGAAGCTTTAGGGAGACGTCTAGCTGCTCTCAATCCGCCTTCTCAAACCCTTGTCGAGCTTGCAACTGCTTTGCAAGAGCAATCTCTTGCTTCCTATGGAACTGATAGACCGCATAATTGAAAACATCACGCATCGTTGTATGTGCTATATTGCTTCTAGAGGCGACCATATTCCATATTGAAGGTACTTTTCCTATAATAAACTGGCACCTTCGATTTGTTCATTTTATACATGTGCTAATTTCTATACTACCATAATTATCTGGTAATTTATTTTTATAATATTTGATACCTTACTATGTGTTGTATATTGCGGGCAAGTTTCATAAAATTCTACATATAACTTTTTCAGTAATTGTGATTCTTGCGATTTTTCCTTAATTTATGATAACTAGTGTACATATTTACCTATAAGACATTTTTAATCGCATTGCACAACGTAAAGTAATCCAGGATTATAAATTCCGAGATAATATTTAATTCCATGTCATAATTTTAATAGTTTTGCACAGAAAGTAAAAATGTGAATTTTTGATTCATACATTTATTACCTTAAAGGGATTTGCAATGAAAAAACCTTTTATTAACAAAGTCAGTATCTTTTTTTAAAATCTTTCACATATATATACTTAGACCTAAAATCTTCAATACAAACAATGCCACTATTTACATAGGAATCTAAGATGATAAAACAATTTTCAGCAGCAGTTATTCAAAACAGTTTTCGATGCGATATTTTAATGTATAAATAGACGCAGATATCTTATTCACACGATGTTAGGCAGTACGCAAATATTATGCTCATGAGAAAATAATTTTAATCAATTTCGTTATTACATTTACTGTAATTATAGCATATATTCAGGTAGCAGGGAACGAAATTTGTTTGATGAAAAGAAGTGATTTAAATAGAGCGAAATTAAAAGTGATTTCATATTTCTGGTTGTTCGAACATTTTGTAAATTTTATTTTAAAATGTATAAGATATATTTAGGTTTTCGTTTTTATCAGTCGTTTCTGCCTTAATTTCTGGTAAGTCTCCTTTTAAAATTACGTATGAAAAGTAAAATTTGATAAACCAGCCCAATGTGATTCAGCACATTGAATAAATCTAGCACATGCGAATCCTGTATGTCCAAACTATGAGCAAATCATTTGAAAGAAATGGAAAAGAATACACTATTTGTTTCGGGGCCAGCATCGTTACGGCTGAATGTTAAGTAGCCAAATATTGCTGAAGAGGAAAAAAACATTGTTTTTCTTACGATTAACGACTTTTAGACTCAGTTCATAATGTTTACTCAAACAATTCTCTTATAATTACACTTTCTGAAAATGAAACTTATTGAATGAGAAATTAAAGGTAAGATAATTATGGAGAAATCCGCTGGTGTCATATCAAGTGGAGAGTAACGGTGAGTAAATTTTAATTAATGTCACTCGATGTAAGACTGCCACAGAATTAATGTGCGGCAAAGCAAGTAGGTAATCTTCATTTTTTTTTTTCCTCAATGCCGCTTCGACTATGAAGGTGGACATTTCAGGAAGTTTACTTGTTACAACAGTGCAGTAAATTATTATCCAGTAGGTTTTCAAATCATAAATCCATTTGTAGAGTTTTCAGATGCATACTGACTTTCGTTTAAAATTTTTCACTCTTACAATAGATTAAGTTATATCTACAAAATTGTTTTTGCGCCATTTCTTAGATAAGGAAGCTAACCGGGCATATTTGATAAGTCGGCGTAACCATATTGCCGATGTTGCTGTATAATCGAAATTTTACTGCATAGTTTAATAAAGAAGATACTGAGCTATTTTAAAAATAAGAAAAAAGTACTATTATGTTGAGCTGATAATTTAAAATCTGCTGATCCAGTCACTACGGGAAGCGTAACGGCAATCCGCACATTGAGTTGATCAATGTTAACGAATTTCGCTTAGTGGTGCTCAGAGGTGTACCGTTGGCTTGGGAGGAAATGCTGGCAACTAAGGGGGGCAACCTTACACAAGCCTGTTAGTCATGTTGGTTTTACTGTTTTACAACTGCAGTACTACGGAAATTTGTGTGTGCTTATTACATATGCTTCTGTTTCATTTCGTTCTGTTTTATTTCGTTCATAAACATTTAATTTAACATCAGTTATTTGACTTTAATTCAGTAATTTAAACTGGATTTATTCCTTAATTTTTGAGAGTATATATAAAAGGAACGTATAGTAAATGCTCAATTGCTTTTATTCCTCAGAAGTATAATCAATAAGCATTCAGTTAATATATCTTGTAATATTTCCTGTTCTGTAATCCTTCTTAAACGACAATATACGTCGATAATTATAATTGCAATCGATAATTATAATCAAAGTAATGAAGCAACTTACAACCTAAGAAATTTTAAAACCCCGAATTGTTTACGCGTAGATAACACAATATTAACTATATACCGTGTTTATCATCTTTTAAAATTGCGCCAAAGTTGTACTTGCGACAAATCCTATTCTGGGCATGCGCAGTTAGGAAATTCGTTTAACATTGATCAACTCAATGTGCGGTTTGCCATTACGCCTATGCGGGGAAATGTTCTAGCGATGATTGAGTTAGAAAAATGACGTAATAAGAATGCGGAGAGCTTCAATATTTTGGTTCGTTTCTTGGAATCAGGTCTTGCAATCACATTAGTGCCAATCTATAATTATCTTATTCAAAGCTAAACCCCTATATAACGTGCTTTTCATATATATAGAGAGATCTGGAATACTATCTCATTTTTAAAAACAATGCAGTTACGAACAGTTTTGCAAGGATTTCGATTTCAAGGACATGAGAAGAGAAAAGTATAGTGAAATCCACATGCTTTATTCAAAATATTTTTTGAGAAGTAATAAATTTAGAACGTGTGAATAATAATAAAATACTTTTTTCACATTGTTTCCCTGAGTAGAAGAGTGGGCAGGTGCAGTCATATTCTCCATCAATAACGCTACATTTGCCTCCATTCTGACAAGGTCTTGAGCTGCAGGGATCTGAAACATGAGATCAGAGACTTAAAATGAGTTTCCCGTTATTTATACGTATGCTAAAAGTTTTATAAACATAGTAATTCAATACTTAATTGAAAGAAGTACCTTCTTCACAGAATCTGCCTGAATACGGGTGTTGACAGACGCAAAAATAATCTCCATTATAAACTATACAACTGCCTGCATTCTTGCAAGGATTTGGATCACAGGGATCTAAAAAGAATGGTTAAAGACGTAAATAATTCTCTTGATTCAAAAACTAACAAACATCTGTGTTTAAATCTAATATTTGAGCGATTAAATAAATCCTATTTTGCATAATGATCCCGAGCAAAAAACTATGAAGGTGCATTTACATTTGTCGTCAATTTAATCGCATTCTCCAACCTTAAGTATGCACTTGTACTCCAGAGATCTAAACAATGACTTCAAAACTATGTAACCAATTATTCTTGCTTTTATATTCAGATGGTTTGTAAGCAAGAAAGCAAATGGCTTTCTCGCGGAATGTTCTTCTGAAAATAACACCCGAAAACGTGAGGAAAGAAAATGAATTCCGTAGATTTTACAAATATTTTGAGCAGAATTTTCATTTTAGGTATCATATTCGAACAGGAAGAGAGAGATATTAAATCATTTCTGAATTTTATATTATGCAGCTTTTTAAAAACGCGAATTTAGAATTTGGTGTGCATTGCTAAGACAGATACTACTCCGGCTATAAAAAAATTACAAATTTTCAGTTTTCACTGGTGGGTCACATGGGCATTGGATTCCGGTTCGAACTATTACATGGGCCCACCAGCGGCCGAGCGGTAAAGTCGCTGATGGGTGTTTTCGTGGTTTTCCCCATGTGTAACGTGTATACGAGCCAGTTTCCTTTAGAAAGTCCTCCACGAAGGCATCACTCCCCTTAGGCAGATAGCCCTAGCGTGCTTTGCCATAATAAAATACACCACCAATACACACACCAATACACCGAACTATTACATGCAGATAATTCTATTAAGCCAACGGTGAGTGGAATTTTTAATTGAAGATCTATAGGTTGAAAAATTCACATTATTTCCTTGCAGAAAGTTATATGCGATTGAGAAAACAGAAAAAAAAAATAAATAAATAAAAATAGAAGGTGCTGACAACAGTGCTGAACTTTAAACCTTTCAGGGCAGAATTCATACATGAAGGAAGGGATTTAAATGAATATTATTAAATTCAATATCAAATGCACTGATATTTCTGCTAATGTCTGTTCTTATGCTTTCCGTGCTCTATTAGAGTTAAACAGTTTAAAGACGCACGGTGGGTCGGTGATATTCGAGTGCAAATGCAGTACCAGTAAGCTAATTCACAGCAACTAATTTATAAATCTAATTAAAAAGAACCCTTTATTTGCCACATTGCAAGCTTAGTACTGTTATTAGCATAGCGCTAAATATGATGTGCAACTATATAGAATATTTTATAATATCTAAAAAATTTCTTAAACTGGCAGTATAAATATATTTCAGCTATATACATTATTGCTTTTCGATAAATTACAAGTTTTGAGGAAACAAGAAAATTGGTGTATTGGTGTATTGAGAATACGGCAAAGCACACTAGGGCTTTGCCGTATTCCTGTTAAAGCCTAAGGGGAGGGATGCATTCGTGGAGGACTTTCTAAGGAAAACTGGCTCGTATACACGTTACACATGAGGAAAACCACGAAAACGCCCATGCAGCCAGCCCGTTCGCGGGATTTCGAACCTCGGACCGAACTACCAGTGTTCAGCGATTTTACCGCTTGGCCGCTTTTGGGAAAACAAGAAAAAACTAATATTTATGATGCAAATGTTAGAAACCAAAATTACGATCCTATAATACATAGTCTATAGCAAAATTTTAAAAATACAAATTTGTTATCTTCTCATAACCTCGGAACTGTTATTGCAATACCAGGAATAGTTCTCTTGCTGACTCACCTAGGAGCTTTGGGAATTCGTGAATGTTGATATAGTAGCAGGAACTAACATTAGAAATCACCGAAGTATTAACCAATAAAAGACATGGAAATAAATATTCTTCAAGAAAAATTTGTTTCAAAAATTTAATAAATTTTAATACATCTCAGTTAGAATTTCCATGTTAATTGTAATTTTTACTATTACTTTTATTGTAAATAAATTTGTTTCTCTTTTTGTCAGTCGCTATAGATTTTGAAATATCATCACCTAAAAATTTTGGTATAACAAACCTTACTTATAAAGTAAAAAATATTTTTATTATTTTTAATATATGTATTCGTACTAATACTTAATGATTATGTTCTCAACAGATGGCAATCTTCGCCCTGCACAGTTTAATATTCGGCTGTTAGTTGAAAAGTTTTAGCATTTAATATTGGACATTAAAATAAACTTTAAGCATTTGAATTATTTTTTCACACTTCATTCCCAAGCAAGGTGATAAGTAGCAAGAGACATAATGTTGAATTAATGCATCTTATATGATGCTATTCTGGCAAGCGTTTGAGATGCAAGAAATAAAAAGACATCGTAAGCATGTACAAATTAAATGGTACTCAAAAATGGTTATGTATTAATTATTTTAAATTTGCAATCTAATCCAACATTTCCTGATTTATGCCTTGTACTTTGCGATGCTCGGACGTTAGTGCTAGTCAGTGCAATTAAAAGGTTTTTAATTTAAAACTTATTGTTTTATTGTAAGGTCTAAGATCTAATTATCAAAATTTAAGTTACCGTTTTTTAATTCTAAACTTTAATGTGAAATTTTGTCCAAGAGAGATGAATTTTTATACATCTGGTCTTATTTCAGTTAGTTTTAACCGTAAGTTAGGATTCACTTTAAATTTTCGTCTGTACTTTTTTCCAAATATAACACAAAGTAAATACACAATTAGATCACAATTTCACACATATAGATTGTGCAAAACGACAATGAAAATTTAATAGCTTTATTTGAAATGACTTTAAATTCTTTTTTTCGGTTCTTCACGAGATAAAATTTTAGGTCCATTTGAACAAAATAGATTTGTAATCCAATCTTCTTTCTTATAACCCTCGAGAAAATAAATGTTGAAATTATTTATCAATGAGAAACTATGATTTTAATGTAAGATGTTAAGTCGTCTTTCATTTTCGCATTAGTTTCGGTTAGAAAACTTTCTAAAAGTGGTAAAAAGTTAAAAATATTATTATCCAATTCTTTTATTATTAACTCGAATTTTTTTATCATTGCATTTCGTTTATCTCTAAAGGTAAACAAATTAATACTTTGTCCTTGTAATCCCAAATTTCATTCATGTAATTTTCCAAAAATATGAGCTAAATATGCTAATTGATCCAATCATAATTCAATAAATAAACAATTTTGCATTTCAAATTTTGAATCACAGATGAAAATTTGATTTTCTGTTTGAAGTTAAAAAGATGATTTAAAGATTTTCCTTTGGATAACCACCTCACTTCGGAATGTAACAAGAGCGTTTCATGTTCACTGCCGATCTCTTGCCATAAAATAGTAAATAGTCTGAAATTTATAGCTCGGCTTTTAATAAAATTAACAATTTTTACTGCTTGATTCAAAACGATTTTCAGGTTTTCGGGAATTGTGTTTGTTACTAAACCTTCACGATGAAAGGAGCAATGAGTAAATTTAGTTCCAGGTGAGACCTTTCTTTATTTCAGAAATAACACCGGAATGCTTTCCTGTTAAAGCCTTTGTCATTGCATACGATAACGCACTTTTTTAAAGGAATATCCTTCTCAGACATAAAATTGTCAGTTACTTTCAAAATTTCATTTGCTCTTGCTCTACCATGAAGAGATTCACAAAGTAAATATCTTCTTATCTAATTTCATCTTTTACGAAACGTATGTAAACTAATAATAGAAAAAAGTTCACTGCCATTTCATAAATTCGTGGACTTACTGAATCATTTGATAACGCAACATTATTAAGTTCAATAGCAGCTTTTTCGTTGCATAATGTTAAAACGATATCTTTAGCTCTTGATAATATTAGGTTTTTCTCGAATAGAGTGCGCCTGACCAGTCTTAGACTGTTCTTAGACTTACTAGGTAACTAGCTTCCAAAGTTTTTCACTTGAGGTAACAAAATCTTCGATTAATTGTTTACTATTCTTGAACTCCGATAATTTCGTCATAAAATATTTTTCAGATTTATCCTTTAAAATGGTATGAGGAGATTTATGACGATTTTTAAGAAACGAGGGTTTCATACTTTGATTGGATAATAGTTCACTGCAAACAACTAATTAAGGTTCCGTTTAATCTCCAAGTAAACCCAAATGATAAATAACTTTCATTGTATTTTCTATAAAAAAATTGTCTTTTCCCTTCTGTATTCTTAGTGTTTTCCTTGGATCCATCACGTGTGAATCATCACTTTTCCGCATTGCCAATCCTAGCCATTTTTCCACTTTGAAAATTTTATTTGTTTCTTTACTTCCTTGTACGAAGTAAAGGAAGTATTGTAACCACGAAAATTTCCGGGTACCATGTCCCGGAATTTGACATCATTTGACATCCCTTTGACATCATGTCCTCCAGAGTGGGAGGGATTTGAGTTTCGAGAGAAATACCCCGGATACCAAAAATTCGTGGGAAGCCATTTCTAATATTCCCATCTTTGTAAGCCATAAGCGACGGAGGACGTGGGCACTGTTCCTTTGCCATTCGGTTAATCAGTACAGCACCACGTCCACCCTTATCTAGAGATGGCCAGTTGGTGTGGCCACACGAGATCCTCGCACAAGCCTCCGAGATCCAGCCCCTAGAGCATCCGGTGGGCAGTCGAACAGACCAATATGCCCCCGGGAATTCCCTCTCATCCAATCGCCCGGGCCCAGCATTTATTGAAACAACTATCAATCAATATATAGCCATACAAGGGCTTTGTCAACATGGTATGACAGACTGTTGTTATTGCTACATGAGGATGACCCCCTTCACATTCTTGGTTATTACCTAAATAAAGATGCCTATATATAAACATTACAATATATACAATTTTATATTGTACATTATGCCATACTTGCGCTATACTGTACCTTATATTACGTCACACATTATATATGATACCTTACTTTTATACATTTCATTATATTCCAATGTGCGTTTTACCGTACACTACATTTACCATACTTTTCATTACTTTATACATTTGCCTTACGTATTTAAACATAAAAAACATACATTGAGAACATATTATACATTTAAAACTGACATTACATTATACTGCATCTTACATTACTTTAGAACTTCATTATATACACTGAATACATATTATACTTTTTATGAAACTTGCACTATTTAAAATGTTTTAAAACCTAATATTACATTAAACTGCATCTTACATTATTTTAGCACATTATTCATAAGTGATTAATTCAGTGCACAATAATTTCAAATTAAACTGAAGTAAATGTAACTTAAAATGTAAATTAAGTAAAGTAATTAAAAAAATATATGTTTTAAGCACCTAAATCCATTTACGAATTGGTTGTGCGGGAGATAATAATTTTTTATTGTTGCGGATTGTAGCGAGATATTAATTACAAAACTATAAAAGCAGAAATTAGCGAACTATGAAAACGCTAATTTGTCAATAGAAATTTATTTACGAGTTAGTTATTTACTTGAAAGGCCTGCTCATATGTCGAGCTTGCCTGCTAATCTATACTGTTAAAACATGTGCGCGTCTATCTCGTTGCTCTTTTGTGACACCACTCTCCCAATACATTCTGAATTTGGTCTGAAGAGGTCTTAGGATCAGTGGACGAAAGTTAGTTCACATAGACGGCGGCCAAGTTCAGGATGCCGTCGGCAGACTAGTAGTCAAGAGGACCTTCACATCACACAACACACGTACATAATTCCAACTAAGTTAGTGCTCCCTGTATCCGTCATCTAGACACATACAGACATTTCAGCACAGACCCTGTGGCTGCTCGTACCATCATGAAGCTCATAGCTAAAGGACAATGATATCTTCACGCCTATTACTGATGAATCAAGATTTAGTTTGGGCAGTGATGACATCCATGTATCTTTCCAGACACACGGTGGTAAATGTCTCAGTCCTGCCTGGTATTTACTACGGCAGCTTCTACTACAGCTTGTGTAAGGATATGAGGTGCCTTAGCATACAACGCCCACTCACTTCTAATACTGATTGACGATAACATGAGAGTCAATCAGTACCTTCGCGATCTCCTTTGGCCACATGTGTTGTCAGTCATGCCACGGCTCCTGAAAACATTTTTAAACACGACGATACTTTACTACCTACATAAGCGTGAATTTATCAAGACTTCAGTAGCTCTATCACCAGTTACAATACTCACACCGAACCTGCTCCTACATGACGACCTCATTACGAACATTGCCGAGTTAAGACAGATAACGCACTACCGATTTCATTTTAGTGAGTGGATGCTTAGAAAAAATTTACCACAAAGAAACTGCTCAGGCCTTTCATGCTTGGTGGCCGCCTCTTTGGCAAAGCTCCGTCCTTAGATCTACCGCGCTGAGGTGAAACCTGAGAGAGGACCCGACTACAGCAAGGTGTCAAAGGAATGCCTCTATCACATTACCATCCAATCTTCTCTCCTGCTTCCAAAAAAAAAATACCATTCAATCTTGGCCTGTCTGATCTACAGATTCATCGTCGATTACGTAGGCCCTAAGGATGGCAGCATGGAAAGCCTAGAATTATGGTCGAACTGAATTATCTTAACAACTGGAAATGAGATGACATAGGGCACCATACAGAAACGCTATGCCAAAATCCCCACCCCCATATTGCACAGCGCATTTAAACTAGATATGGCTCAACAGCGCACTAGAACCTCCACTGAATTTTGTGATCCTGAAACAAATGAGATTTTGCTTTGATTTATTGATCACTAAGTTACATCAACATTGCATTTACATAATCAAAATTAACATTTGAGTCTTTCAGTTCTCTCCTTCTGAGAAAATTTAATAGCAATGAGTGCATTATCGCAACCTAACCACTTAATTAAGCTAACTTTCATAACGACATACGTGACCAGAATTATTATCTCACAAACATCTTAAACTGGAATTGATAATTTCATTTAGAAATGCCAGTTGTCGTATTACATATATTAATACAGTAATGAATAAAATTTCAATTTCATTCACTTCATTCAAAATGTAATTTAAAACGTTACCTTTTCCGCAGTTTTTTCCAGAGTATGGAGTCTTACAAGAACATTTATATCCGGAAGGGATGATTTCACATTTTCCACCATTGTGGCAAGGATTTGGTGTGCAGGGATCTGCACAGGAAGGGAAAGAAAAGAATTTCATTGTAAACTAACATCAGTTCCTGTATTAGTGTAGTAAATTCTGTAAGTAAACATGATTATTTTTTAATAATTTATTGTTAAATACAAACATTTCTCGCAGAGGTTTCCAAAATAGGGTACTTTGCATTTGCATTCCACAACACCATTAGCTACATAGCATGTTCCTCCATTTTTACACGGATTTGATCTGCAGAGATCTAAAACGAAACCAAAGACTTGCAAATAAATCTCCATGTTTTACTAACATCTACTAAATAGACCATCATGCCATTTTATTAAAAAGAATTTACCCTCTTCACATTCTTTTCCCGAGTACGGGGATTCACAAGAACACTCATATCCGTAACTTGTCACTGTACACTTTCCATCGTGTTTACATGGATTTAAAGTGCAGGGATCTGGAAAGGATAAAATCATTTGAAAATACAAAAAATATGAAAGCCTTCTTTATTATTCATATTCAGTGTGTTACGCATAAATTTATGACATACAAATTTGAAGAAAATTATTTCTTCGGCAAAGTTTTAAGTTGTCATCTCAATGCTTATTTTAAAAATGATTGGATTGGTCATTTGGAAAGAAAGATAAAATATTTCATGTTCTCGTCCTGTGTATCCTTGACGCCATGAACGAAATATGTCGTATTGAAGAATATAATTCTGGCTATATCAGGAGTCTTTGAAACGGTACATTTTCTCATCATTACTGGCATGATTGAACACGATGACCAAACTATACTAAACAGACACTTAATAAAACACAAAGTCAGTACGACCCAAAACATCAAGTTCCTCAGCTCAAAGTAGTGAAAGCCTTAGTTTAGCAATATAAGGTCAGGTTTGTGTCACTGTGGCAGTGAAGATACAATAACAAATCTGCCATAGCAGAATTATAGGAGTTTTGTTGTTTAGGAATTATTAATTCCATCAGAAGGGAAGCTAATTATCGCTCTGTCTAAGTAACCAAAAGCCATGGAAAGGTTTTAATAACCTTTTTATTAGACAGAAATTAGAAAATTAATGCAAGTTTTTGTGCTAACAAAATCATAAATCTTGCTGATGCAACTAAATATACAATAAATTTCCTTTTAATAGTTAGGCTAGTTGTCAAGAACTACACAATCATATTTCATTCTAATCTCGCTCAATAATTCTACTGGCGTAACAAATTAAAATGTCGGCCGTAATAAACGCAAAGCCAAATGATTAAGCACACATCAAACACGGTGAAAACTAACGCTAGGTGCCCTCAAACGTAGAAACACGCTCTCTGGCCTTATAATTCAGAAATCTTAGTCTAAATGCTAGCTAACAGAATTTCCATTCTGGTGAGGAAACGAAAAGGTGAAATTTTAGTAAAGTCTGAATTTATATATAAATGATTAAATTAAAAAAAATATTATTAGTACATCGTCATGGCTTCTTCGAGCCGATAATAACAGGAAATGGCGATAGTAACAGGCAGTCTATTAGCTTGCTGACTGCTTAAAACGAGGTTCCACGCTCTTGAGTTTGTGGCATATCCACTTTTTCAGTTACCTCTGCTTCTGTTTGCCATAGGCTAATATAAAGTTATAAATTTTGCTTTTAAATTAAATTATTTGTTTTAGTCATGATAATACTTTAAACTAAACTACATACCATAAATCCTAAATGCATGCTTTGCGAAACTCGCTGTGTCTCCATTTTGTGCGTCAGCCAGTGTTCAGAAGTCCATTTCTGATTTCTTTTTCAAATAATTAACCTAACGTTTTGAACCATTGGTACTTTTTCGAAACATTAATCAGAGAGCATAATTTTCCAGATTATCGTTTAATACTTAGGCTATTTATATACGTATATTTTAATTTAGAGCAAAATGATGCTAAAGCATTAAAATATTTGTTTGAGATTTTGGTGTTCTGGAAATAAGTTAAATTACGTTGGCAGTAATATAAACATCAAGTATTATGCGATGTTTCATACGGCGGGACGATACACGGATAGAATATGTAATTCTGAAAATTTAAATATAATAATTACTAATCACAGTATAAGTTAATAAAGCCCATCTAATTCTCATCGCTACGGGACTTATGAAACTTCGAATACTGAAGAACGTTATTATAATCTATGCCAGCGGTTCTCAACGTTTGGACAAACGCGTACCATCTAAACAAAAACTGAAAAAGATTAGTATGACCATTATATTTTACAACGATTATTTTTCTTTTTCTAAACAGAAATATTAAAAAAATTTATTTTTCCATTTGCACAATCTATTGACTATTTTTATTAAATATGCAATGCATAAAAAATATTATAATAAAAGTTGGTTATCATTTAACCCATTAACTGCCAAATTTTTATTTCATCAATTTTTATATTATTTCTGTTAGTTTACATCTAAATAATAAGAAAAACATGTTTTTCTCATAAATGCGTCAATTTTTTTTCAGAAATTTTAAATTTAAGTCTGATCCCGAAATGGGGATCATGGCTAATACTATCCACTTTTAATGTCAGCGTTCAAAACAGTCTACGTGTAATCCAACATTGCTTTTCCACATTGTTTTTTTTTTTTTTTTTCATTTGTTTTGCACACTGCACATTTTCTTTGCTTACCATTTTCGGTCCGTTCAATATAATGATTACCAGATGTTCTGATAACAGTACGAATACAATTAATTGATGATTTAGTGAAAGAATTCTTTCACCCTTTTTTGCATCTGAGAGTTCTGAAGATAAAGCAAGATATACTCTAGCAACCATCCTCCTAAAGTCTAGCAATGGAATTTTATCATTTGAAATACAATACAGTGCGTGGTGGTTAATCAGTGTTAAGTCAACCGCATTAGTAAGCAAAGGAAAATACCATTTCCCCCCTTTTTCTTATTATGTATTTTTGAACATTCCAATCTATCTTGTCTACTCCACCTATGCATTTGTTATATTCTGATATCAGTTTGGGTTGTGTACTTGAATATCTTTCTTCTCTGTTCTTTTCCATCGCTTCACCTCTGATATTGGTTCGATAGTTTCATGATTAGACAGAAGCCTTACACAACTGTTGTCATTCCACGTGACAGCTAAAATTTCATTACGGAATCAAATCTGTAGTCATATGCCCCGCGTTCGTTTTTCCTTATCTCTTTGTCTGTTGCAATAGGGCATTTGTTCATTCTGTTGAATCGAACAGTTCCTGTTGCTCTAACGTCAATGTCCTGCAAATGTTTCATCAGAGAATATCCTGTGAAAAATTGTCGAAGTAAACTTTATGAGCATTTTGTGTCTGAAGAATAGATACCATCTGAAGAACAACAGATGTCCTAAGCCCACTGACGCTTTCATCATCTCCTAATTTCTTTGATTTGCTTTCATACACTTGAGTCTGATAACAATATCCAGTCTGTGAACAACAGACAGCCCCTTGTTTGAACCCAAACCGCACTGGCTTATCAAGTATAAATTGTTTGAGGTAGTGATGTCCATAGTAACGAACCATTTGTTCGTCAATGCTCAAATTTTCAGAAAACACCCCAAATTGTTGAAATTTGTCATTCAGCTTGTCAATCAATGGGCGAATCTTGAAGAGGTTATCGCGTTCACCTAGTGGAATCCTTTCTAAATCGGAGTTGTCACTGATATGTAGGTACCGTTTAATTTCCAGATACCTATTCCGACTCATGCATGCTCTAACACACAGAATGTTCATGTCTTTATCTTCACACCAATATAATTGCTCTTGCGGAAGTGAATGATAGCCAGTGAAAAGAAGTATTCCAATAAATTTTTAGGCAGTTATTAGAAAGCTGAAATTGGTGATTGTTTTCCTGTCTGGCGTATATTATAGACTGCTAGACAATATAGGTGACAGTTTCATTATCAAAAAGTATTTCAAAACGCTCTACCGGGGATTTTCCCCCGAGTCTTCTAATGACATCACTTCGCCTTGTCTCTATAACGTCAGAATTTTCATATAGTTTCGAGTACTTAGCTTGCTTCTTCTTCCAATTGGATGTCAATACTTCTTTTCTCTATTTAGCAGGTGGTAAGCCGGTACCTTTTCCTTCATTTGCTGAAGATTCAGTTGTATTCACTAAAACATTTTCCTCAAATCCTGCCACACGGTGAATTTCAACACACCCGGGAACATCAAGGTTTTCTTCATCATCAATTACGTTGTCATCCATGCCCTCATTATCTGAAATCTCATCAACCCGCTCTGGTGGAATTTCAACATTATCTATGGGGCTATTATCGTCGTCATCGTCAGATAAAAAAATTTCTTCTATTTCTTTTAAAGAAAGATATCTTTTACGCGACATTAAAAAAAAAAAAAAAAGTTTTTTTTACAATTTTAGTCAGTATCAGCCATGATCCCTAAATGGGGATCGATATATCTAGGTTCATTCTACCCATCAAAATTACAATATGAGGATAAATAATATATTGTAGCGTGCGTACGGATTCGTTACGAAATGAATGCACAAGTCCGATGAAAAATGAACAAAAATTTATTATTATCACAACAAAAATGCTTAAATTTTCTCAAATTATCATGCAGTATTACAATATCTCACAGTAGTTATCTTTTAACTACTCAAATGTCCAATAGAACGTAATTCAAAACAGCTAAAGAACGCTAATCCGCTAATTCGCTACAATCAACAAGAGCAGTTTTCTAAGCAACAACAAACTAAGCAATTGCTACAAACTGAGATGTTTTCCTCCTTTTATAAGATTTTAAAAATCACGCGCTAGAATTTTCCAGTACTTTCTCGAAATCAAAAAGAGATATTTATATATTTAATGCACGCGCTCTTGTATTTTCAATTTTCCGGCTTAGCTGTCTTTTAATATTCGTCACGCGCTGCACTGCGCGATAAATAAATTCATTTAATTTATAACTGAACTAACATTAGCTTTTTAAATACCAAATTCGTAACACTGCCCCCTTCCCAAGGACTGCACGTCCCGGGCAGTACAATCCCTGGACAGGAAGCTAAACTTACAACTGTGGAATAAATGCTACTGAGGCATAAACATTACATTACAATATCAAACAACATGAACAATAAATGCAATAACTAACTTAAACAAATCAAATGCTAAATGCATATCAAATACTAAATACAAATCAAATCAAATACACATTTAAAAACAAAAAGAACCATGGTCTTATACTATTTACAATTATTTACATTACGTACTATGGCTATAGTAATGAGCTAACCTGTCGTAATGAACGACTCTAGGTTTAGAGTTCGAAGACTTACGGATGCGAACTACGTCGTCATTCAGTCTGTTCAGCACTGTATATGGACCATCCGAAGGTGACTATAATTTAGGACTGAGTCCTTTTCGTTGAATCGGGTTCCACAACCACACCTTGTCTCCTTCGTGGAATTGATGTTCAGTAGCTCTTATGTCGTATCGGGTCTTCATCTTCTCCGTCGCCAAGTTGTCTCGCTCTCGTGCAAATTTGTGCATCACCTCAAACCGGGACTGGAGATCTTGAATATATTCCTCAGACGATGAAGGAGCATCCGGAGGGCGACCAAACAATAGATCACAAGGAAGGCGAAGGTCACGACCGAAGAGCATCTGTGATGGAGAATAGCCGGTAGTCTCATGGACAACACTGCGGTAAGCCAGTAAAAAGTGTGGTAATTTCTTGTCCCAGTCCTGTTGGTTTCTGGAAACCACTAATAAGAGGTTATTAAGGTTGGTTCGATTGAACCTCTCTACCATGCCGTCCGACTGGGGATGCAATGGCGTAGTTTGAGTTTTGTCAATGCCGAGTAGTTTGCATAGTTCTTTGATTACTGCCGAGACAAAATTCCTTCCCTGATGGGAATGTAACTGAAGAGGCACTCCGAACCTGGAAATCCAGTGCTGTATCATTACCTCAGCTACTGTGACAGCCTCTTGATCAGGAATAGGATAAGTTTCAGGCCACTTGGTGAAGTAACACGAACTCTCTGTAAGGTCTTCATAATTCCAAAGTGACCTCCTGTAGGGCTGTTATGTAGTTCTTTTAGGACATCAGGAATCCGGGATCTTGGAAGTATAAGTTGCCATCGGAACGTCTTCCCATCATCGGATTCGAATTTCCGGTATAAGACGCCGTTTCGAATGTGACGTGAATCCCAGAGTGCCCAGTATTGTTTTGTGGTAGGACTACAGATAGAAATGTCCTGCCAGGTAGGTTTTCTGTTTGATGACTCCATTAAATCAATTATGGGTTTAATGTCGCGGTATTCCAGTTGGTCTTGTTATTGGCATTCAAACCCCATTCCTAACACCAAAAATTGTTGCGTGCGTACTGATTCGTTACGAAATGAATGCACAAGTCCGATGAAAAATGAACAAAAATTTATTATTATCACAACAAAAATGCATTTTCTCAAATTATCATGCAGTAATGCAATATATCACAGTAGTTATCTTTTAACTACTCAAATGTCCAATAGAACGTAATTCAAAACAGCTAAAGAACGCTAATCCGCGAATTCGCTACAATCAACAAGAGCAGTTTTCTAAACAACAACAAACTAAGCAACTACCACGAACTGAGATGTTTTCCTCCTTTTATAAGATTTTAAAAATCCCGCGCTAGAATTTTCCAGTACTTTCTCGAAATCAAAAAGAGATATTTATTTATTTAATGCACGCGCTCTTGTATTTTCAATTTTCCGGCTTAGCTTTCTTTTAATATTCGTGACGCGCTGCACTACGCGAGAAATAAAACCATTTAATTTATAATTGAACTAACATTAGCTTTTTAAATACCAAATTCGTAACAATATAAATACATTAATTACTCACCAATGATCAAGGGAAATACAACAAAACTAATTGTTCCTAAGTAACGTTTCTGAGCTTTGAAAATAACCGTATTATTTTTCTCGTGAAAGTAACGAGAGAGCAAGAAACATAAACTCGTGAGCTCAACTAACGGAGTTCACGTGTTTGTTTAAGATTTCTGCCCTTAGTTGCAATCTTCAGAAAAGCATGAACACCCGTGAGGGACCACCCAGGTGCAGCATGACGTCACAATGTATACAAATGTAGGAGATCCCCAAATGGGGATCATGGCAGGGAATGGGTCAAAATCTAAGTTATAGTAGTTTAATTTTAAAATTTAGTGTCAAATTTAAGAAAAGACTTGTTCTATTACTACCTACATAACCTACACATTTCTCAGTCTGGTAGTAAATATCCCTGTATATTAAATTTATATATATTATTCTAGCATAGGGATTTTAACAAAAATCGGACTTTTTCTGCAATGACATAGGACTGACATGCAGATTTTACGACTTAATTATAGCAAAGTGCCAAGGTTTGTAAAATTCGCACGAGTAGTTTTCAAAATATTTAGAGCTCACAAAATTTAACCTCCTTAGCGTTAATTGAATTTGACTTATATTTGTTAATATCTTTTTTTTTTATTAAAATTCTTTATTCCTCCTTTCTCAGTTCGCAATTTATATTCAATCCGAATAAAATTCTCACACCATTTTCTGATTTAATTTTTTAATTTGTGTTTTTAAGAATGTTATAAACTTTTCGAAACATTTTTGAAATATAACATTTTTGCCATCACTTTAATGTAGATGGATTTCTACACATATTTGCAAACGTTTAGTGCTTTTTATTCAGAATTTCCCAAGATATACTTGAATTATATTGGCTCTGTTTTGAAATTTGGCTTACTTGTGAAAATCGATAATAACACCAAATTTGGTTTACGCGCTTTGTTCAAAATACACTCATGTCCATAAATTAAGGATAATGCAAAATCAGGCAAAGGAAGAGTTAGAAGCAAAACAAATTTGACTTATTTGTAAAGCTTATTTATTAAACAAAAGGTAAAGAGCAAAAAAGGATGCTATATGTTTGATATTATTAAAAAAATTAGCGATTTTTTCTCCCTGGAGGAAATTACAAAAAAAAAAAAAAACCTATTTACATAAAACCAATATTACATGGTTGGTATGATTGGTAATACATTGTATGTCTCCCAAAAGATGCAATACAGTCCGTACAACGCCTAGGCATGCTGAGTATCAAATTATCGATCTGATCTCGGGGGATATTACACCACTCAAAAAGCAATGCTCTCCGAAGTTCCTGTAGACATGTTAGAGGAGGTTGACGGGCTGCAACTCGTCGACCAAGCATGTCCCACATATGCTCTACTAGATTCAAGTCCAGTGAGAATGCTGGCCCAGTCCATACGGGTGATATCCTCCGATTGAAGGCATTCGCTTACGATGTTTGCACGGTGAGGACCGGCGTTGTCATCTATAACCACAAAATTGTGCGTCCATGCCGCCTCGAAACAAACGTACATGTTGTTCCAGAATGATGTCCTGATAGATTTGGCTTGCCATGGTTCCAATTTGAACATGCAGGTCAGTTCTAGAACCCAGAATAATTCCACCCCAAACGAGCACTCCTGCACCACGTAACGGTGTCGTTCAATGATGTTTTCTTGGTGGTAACAGGTAGCTGGTGCTCTCCATATGAACGTTCGGAGAGAATCAGACTGCAAGCTAAACCTGGACTCGTAGGAAAACATCACACAAGCCCACTGTTGCGGTGTCCACTCTCTACTCCAGGCTAACCGCAGGCAACAGTGAGTTGCAGTAAGTGGAACGCATCTGACAGGTCTACGAGCATATAGACCAATCTGCCGTAAGCTTCTGTACACGGTCTGCCTTGAAATTGTCGTGCCAGTTGCTGAAGAGAGCTGACGGACAGGTCTGAGGCTGTGCTCCGCCTGTTTCATTTGTCAGTAACTGCCAAATACCATTCCTCATTCTGCGTTGTAACTCTAGGCGACCTGTGCTGTAACGTTTACTCACATTACCATCATCTTGGAATCGTTGCTAAAGCCTGGAGATGACACTCTGGGAAATTCCAAGTTCGTCTGATACTTCAAGTTGGGTACGCCTACATTCCAGACGGCCGATAATTCTAGCACGTAAAAAATCATCCAAATGCGTCCTTTGTGTCATAACTATTCGGTTATTGAACTGAAATGCTTATAAAGCCCCTGCGAACAATTTTACGTCTTTGCCGGTATTCCTTATGTTCGATGTTATGCAAATTGTATTTCTTTCTTTGTACCGAGGAGCGGTGCAGAAGCAAATTTGTTAGGTTTTTAAAGCTCGCGTTTAGAGCTTTGAGGTTGCTGTGAATTACTGGAGTTTCAACTAAGCAGAGGTTCTTCTGAGTTTGTGTTGGTAAGCCGCTACTGAGTTCAGAGTTTTGTGTGGTGTCATGACGTGATGACCACGCATGCGCAGTTTAGCCGAACGGCCTGCAACGCCTCTCTCTCATGAGACTTACTAGAGAAGAGTAGTTAGTAGGTAGTAGCGAAGTAACGAAGGAAACGTGTTGTATGTCAGTACGAAGTTATACTTGTGTGTTAATCGTTTGTACTTATTATTTTTATTTGTGTGTTAATAAAGTGTTGTGCCGTTAAAAATGCTGTTTTATGCAACGCCCATAATACGATACGTCTACGGTAGGAAGTAAACACATATCCAGAAACTACACGCCCAAGAAAAAAGAAGGATATGACAGTGGTGTCAGAAAAGGAGGATATGTCATTCTGCAAAGCTCACGGATAAATGCGTAAGTGAGTCTTCAGAAAGGTAAGAAATTTGTTGAATTTATTTTGTGGTAAAGTGGAATTCAAGGTTACAAAAATGGCTGAAGAGCTAACGAAATCTAAGAAAGAACGAAAAGTTGTTCGTTCAGCCATTACTAAAGTAACAAATGCTATTGAATCATTAATTGCAGCCGGTAACCTTGGAGACCTTGAGGAATCACTGGAAAGTTTAAAAGAAAAAGCTATTTCTTTGAAAGCGTTAGACGAAAAAATTAAAACTTTGACTGACATTAATGACATTGAAACCGAAATCGAAAGTGCCTTGGAATACGAAGAAAAAATTTCGAAATGGAGCTTTAGAGGCACAAAATTATTGAAAGAAAAAAGAAATAGCAATAGTTCGCTAGTTTCTAATGGTTCTTCTAATGATAGTAACAATTTATCTATTTCTGGTGTCGATAAAAGTTCTGATTATAATGTTAAATTGCCAAAGATTATGATTGATAAATTTTATGGAAATGCTGAAATGTGGCAGACATTTTACAATTCTTTTGATACGGCAATAAATCAAAACGTAAAACTATCTAAAGTAGATAAGTTTAATTACTTGCTTAGCCTGTTAGGCGGTGCAGCTTTAAAACAATAGAAGGCTTTTCTTTATCTCCAGAAAACTACGACGAAGCTTTTAAAATTCTCAAAGATAGGTATGGTCGAAAAGATCTCCTTATTAATTCTTACATGCATAAACTTTTAAATTTACGGCCTGTCCAAAGTTCTAATGACATTAATTCTTTGAGGGAATTATATGATACCTGCAACGTACAAGTAAGGTCACTAAATTCGATAGGGGTCAAGACCGAATCGTACGGAAATTTACTATACCCTTTGTTAATGAAATGCATACCTCAGGATATAACGCTTGATTTTGCTCGTCAAAACGCAGATGAGGAAACTTTTAATGTCGACAACCTCATGAAATTTCTAAAACGGGAAATTGAAAGTCGCGAACGAACTTCATTAAATTTATTTTATTCTAAGAGTCACGCTAATTCTCTTGGAAGGCATTCACAACCAAATGAAAAGCGAAACAACTTCCACACTCGGAATTCATTCAACGCCAACAAATTTGGCGCCAGCTATTCCCCTAATGTAAGCAAAATTGCAGTTGTTCGAACTTTCCCTTGCTTATTTTGCGAAAGCGAAAATCATGCTTCGGAAAAATGCGTTATGTCTCCGGAAGAAAGGAAAAAGAGTTTACGGGATTCTAATCGGTGCTTTCGTTGTTTCGAAAGGAATTGTAGAATAAAAATTTGCCCTTCTCAATTAAAATGTTCAAAATGTAATTCTAAGTATCATAATATATTGTTGCATGAAGATAAGGAAAGGGTTGATAAAGAAGAAATTAAGAATAATTCTAACGCCGTAACTGCAAAGATTTCTTCTAAATATTTTACTGCGAATCAAGAGGTTAAAGAATTAATAGATGACTTGCCAACCGTTAAACTTATATGTGATGGTAAATTAATTAATGCAGTAGCAGATACAGGCACTCAACTAACCGTTGTTAAGACCGGCATTGTACCAGAAAAATACCGTACGCCACATGGAAGTGTTATCCTCACGTCAGCTTTCGGGCAAGCGTTAAAAGCTCCTCTCATTAACCTGCCTTTAGTAAGATATTCTGAAAATGATAAATTTATATCACCTATTTTTATAACATGTGCAATGGTGGATAAGTTATGTAATGATTTACTCTTGTCGTTAAGTGCTTTTAATGAGTTAAGGGGAGATGATAAAAGAAAGTTTAATTTTGAATGTAAAAATGTAAACATTGCTACTGATAGTTTCGGTGAGATGCCTTTTCATGAAACTGAAAATTTTGACGAAATACTTAACCATGATAGGGAAAACCTAATTAATGAAAAATGTAATGAAACTGTTAAGAAGATAATAGAATGTTGTGCGCTTGTATATGAAGATACAGGTAAGGATGATTCCAAAGGTAGCACAAGACACGATCAATGTGTTTCGGATTCAGAACTGTTTCGAGTGCAACAAATAAATGACCCATCTTTAAAAACATGCTGGCAAAATGTTAAGAACGGAAGTAATAACTTTATTGTTATTGACAACTTTTTGTATCATAAAGATAAAGTTCTAGGAGAAAGAGTTTACCAGTTGGTCGTACCCAAAGAAAGAAGAAAACAGATTTTGGACTTAGCTCATTCTAGCTTATGGGGAAGCCACCTGCGAACCAAGAAGACAGCTGAACGTTTGAGATATTCGTTCTATTGGCCGGAAATCAAGAAAGATGTAAATGAATACTGCAGTGCTTGTACTTCTTGTCAACTTCAAGCGGAAAAGCGTCCCTTTGATGAAGTTCCGATTACGCCAGTAACACGTCCTAAAGAACCATTCCAGGTAATTAATGTGGATATCCTAGGACCTGTGGAGCCAAGCTGTAGAGGTTACAAATGTGTTCTGTGTGCTGTTGATCAATGTACAAGGTGGCCCGAAGCGGTGCCATTGAAGAATTTGAATGCCAAAGCAACATGCGATGCGTTGTTGCAAATCTTTTCACGCACAGGAATTCCTCAAATTGTTGCTTCAGATCAAGGAACTAATTTTACTGCTTCGTTGACCCAAGAGTTTTTGAAAAGGATCGGATCGTCCCCAAGATTCTCGACTCTTTATCATCCAAGTTCAAATGGCCTGGTAGAAAGATTTAATGCTGTTTTAAAGGGAATGATACATCATACCGTTAGAGAACATTCGAAAGATTGGGAGAAACATCTACCGTATTTACTTTGGGCCTACCGAGAAGTTCCTAATGCTACGACTGGTGTTAGTCCGTTCCAAATGCTTTATGGAAGACGTCCTAATGGCCCGTTGTCTATTTCGAAATCGTCATGGACTAATGAAACTCCTGTTCCTCATGGACAGTTAAGTTCAGTTACCGATTATTTGAATGATTTGAAGACGAAATTGGAAAAAGCTGCTGAATACGCAGGACTTACAGATGTTGGAAAGCAACAAGCTTATGCATTCTACCGTAACCGAAAGACTCGTCATAAAGAATTCAAGGAAGGTGACAGGGTTATAGTTTTAATCCCTGATAGCCAAAACAAAGTTTATGCCAGATGGACGGGACCTGCTACGATCATCAAAAAGCATACTGATTATAGTTACATAGTACAAATGCCTGACAATTCATCGAAGCACGTTCACGCAAACAAGATACGAGAGTTCAATATCGCTGTGAATAATGTCGGTGTGATATATGATACAGATATTGATTTAGGCGAAGTTGAAAACGTTCCAAGAATTGTTCCACGGAAAGCAAAAGAACACTATTCTAATGAGGAATGTGATTTTACACACCTTGAACCGCATAAGAAGAAAGAACTTATGAAAATTTTAAGAAGGCATAAGAACCTAAGAACTGGTATTCCGAAAATCGCCAATGTGGGAGAACACAGCATCAGACTGAAACCTGGAAGTATGCCAAGAAAGCAGAAACCGTATCGAATACCTGAAGTTCTAAGAAATGAAGCTGATCGTCAAATAGATAAGCTTTTACAGCTAAAGCTAAGCGTTGAATCAGGAAGTGAATATGTGCATCCAGTAATTTATGCGTTAACAAAATGGAACAGTAACATTATGTGTAGACTAAAAGACTATGCTGAATTTATTGATGACGTGACTTGAAATGACATGATTATATTTCCCAGTGAGTGAAGCATGCATGACTGATGTTATGAACTATGAACTATAAGACATTTTGACTCTTTAGTTTGATTTTTTTTAGCTAAAATGCTAATTTTTTTTCTAACGTTGGGTAATGTGTTTAAAGATTTAGCTAGGGTTTGCTAAAGTATTATGTTTAATGTTAATGATTGATTTGTATTGTCTCGTTTATATGATAACTGCTTATATGATTATGATTATGTGAAGGATTTAAGTTTGAAAAGTTAATTGAATGTTATTTTTTTTTAAATGAATAGGATTACTGAATTTATGTTGAAGTAATTTTAATTTAAAATGGTAAGGATTGGTTAATTAAGTTCGAAAATTTCATGAATGTTATTTTATTTTGTTTCAAGAAATGTTTATATAAGTGGATTTGACAGGTCATTGAAAGACGCAATCAAATCTTTTCGAGGGGAGGTGTCATGACGTGATGACCACGCATGCGCAGTTTAGCCGAACGGCCTGCAACGCCTCTCTCTCATGAGACTTACTAGAGAAGAGTAGTTAGTAGGTAGTAGCGAAGTAACGAAGGAAACGTGTTGTATGTCAGTACGAAGTTATACTTGTGTGTTAATCGTTTGTACTTATTATTTTTATTTGTGTGTTAATAAAGTGTTGTGCCTTTAAAAAGGCTGTTTTATGCAACGCCCATAATACGATACGTCTACGGTAGGAAGTAAACACATATCCAGAAACTACACGCCCAAGAAAAAAGAAGGATATGACATGTGGTCTTCGCCGTTCCTCAACTAACTTACTGTTTGAAAGTCAATAAAGAAATTTCGGTCAACGTTATGACTCTGAGATTTTTTGGGTTCTATACTGAAGTAATATCAAGTCAATTTACAGTCCACTATTTTTAAACAACGGAACGTACATGGTTTTTGTTCCGTCAGCTACGGAGTCGCAGTAAATTTGGTGAGTCAGTGTGTTTTTTTATCTTTCTTATTAGATAATGGAATTTACAACGCTTAAGACTAAAAAGCGTGTAGCTAAATTTAAGTTAAGTAAACTGAAAGAGAAAATTACAGTGACTTACGATTCTGCTGATGTTGATCAGTTAGAACATTTTAAAACTAGATTAAATAATTTAATCACCGAACTTTCGGATATTTTTAGTAACATATTTGTAGTGTGTGAAGAAAAAGATATTGATGTATTTATAGAAGAACAACAGGTCATACAAGATACTGTTGATGAGTTAATTTTAATGCTAACCAGAGTTAAGAATGTTAAAGACATTAGTGTGGAAACTAAATCTTGTGAAATAGCGAGTATACGCTTACCTAAGCTAACTCTTCCTGTATTTAGTGGCAGTACTGAAGAATGGTTATCATTTTTTGATTTATTTAAAACGGCGATAGTGGATAATGACCGTTTATCAGGTGCACAAAAGCTACAATATTTAAAGGGTTCTTTAAAAGGAGATGCTTTGCGGATTGTTCAAGCTTTAACTATTTGTGACACGAATTTCGAAATAGCGTGGCATTTATTGTGTCAAAGATTTTCACGTAAGAGAGAATTACTTTCATCGTTATTAAAGAAAATCTTGTATTTATCAAATTTACAAGCTGAAATTCCTAGTCACATATTAGCGTTAGTAGACACTGTAAGAGAGTGTGTATGTTCGTTTGAAAATCTAGGATTCAAAGTGGAGCAATTCGCGCATACTATTTTAATGTTGATAGTACAGTTTAAATTGGATTCTTCGACGAGAGGATGGTGGGAAAGAACATTAAAGAGTGAGGAAATACCAACACTTAATAATCTGCTAGAGTTCTTGAAATCTCATGCCAGAACCTTGCAAGCAGGTAAAACGCAAGGTGTTAAAAAACAAGTTACAAAAGACAAATTAACTTCATTGGCTTCAGAGATTCGCGCGCAGTGTACGTATTGTAAAGCCGGTCATTCAGTTTTTAAATGTAATAAGTTTTTAAATCTGAATGTTCAGGAAGGCGTTAATTTTGTGAAGAGAAATAATGTTTGTTTTAATTGTTTGGTTTCAAATCATAAAGCTTTCGAGTGTAGAAGTACACATAAATGTAAAATGTGCTTTAAAAATCATTACACACTACTGCATTTCGAAAGAGTTAAAAATGAACCAAAGGCACGTAAAGGAGTTACGAACAGTTCGAATGAATTATCAGTGACGTCTAAGCCATTTTTTCCCTGCGCCAGAACCTCGCGCTCAATCGGCTGGGTCAGGGGAGAATATCGCAAGTTCTAGTCCAGTAATTAAATCTTGTGTTTCAGACTTTAATTTTCGGAGTGAAGTTTTATTATGTACGACTGTTATTAAAGTATTAGATTCATCGGGTGAATACCAATTGTGTAGAGCCCTCCTTGACCTTGGCAGTCAAGAAAGCCTGATTTCAGTAGATTGTGTACAAAGGCTAGGGTTAGCAAGAAGAAATGCCAAATTTTTTATTTCATGCTTAGGTCTTTGAATACGAAAACTAATGGAATTACGGAAATAAACTTCGATCCGCATTTTCCGGCGAAAGTGTCATTTAAAACACCAGTATTTATCATCAATAGAATTATTGGAACTTTGCCGCATTTTACATTGGATAAGAAGTACGTTGAGGAATATAATGATTTAATGTTAGCAGATCCAACATTTTACAAAAGTGGGCCTGTTGATATACTTTTAGGCGTAGATATTGCCTTACCTCTTTTAAAGGGAGAAACAATTAAATGCGAAGAAGGTAAACCGGTAGTTTCTCGTTCTGAACTAGGATGGATTATTTCGGGTAGTGTGAATAATTCAACAGAAATTAATCCTACTATCCATGTTAATAATATACAAGTGGAAACTGATCAGATGCTGTTTGACTTTCGGAAATTGGATGCTGTACCTACGTGTGACATGCTTACTAAATGGGAGAGAGCATGTGAAGATTACTTCAAATCTACATACACGAGCGAGGAAAGTGGGGTATATACTGTGAAATTGCCGTTTCACTCTCCGCCTTCTCAGCTTGGAGATTCCAGACAATTAGCTATGCGTAGATTCCAATCTTTAGAAAATTCACTTCTAAAAACGCCTCAGATATATGAACAGTATAAGGATTTCATGAGGGAATACCTTGAGCTGAGACATATGGAGGGAGTGCCTGAGGGGGAGATTCTTATTGACTACGTATTACGTGCCTCATCATGCCGTATTAAAGGAATCAAGTACTACGACTAAACTGAGAGTTGTTTTCGATGCTTCAGCTGAAACGACATCGGGTCTTTCATTGAATGATATTTTGATGGTTGGGCCAAGAGTTCAGCAAGAGTTGTTTCCAATTCTTCTACGGTTTAGAACTCACAAAATTGCAGTTTGTGCCGATGTAGAGAAAATGTTCAGACAAATTCGTGGCCACCCAGAAGATGCAAATTGGCAACGAATACTTTGGAGGGATAGTCCTAGTGAGCCCTTGAGATTTCATTTTTCGGTATGCATAAGTGATAAAGAGTTTACTAAGAGGACTATTTTATCAGAAGTAGCCAAAATCTTTGATCCAATGGGATGGCTAGCGCCAACAATAATATACGCGAAAATATTATTACAAGAGTTATGGAACTTACAGCTGGGTTGGGATGAACTCGTTGATAAGAGAATAAGTAGAAAATGGAAGCGTTTCTATCTAGAATTGCCCTTACTTTCAAGCTTACAATTTCCGAGGTATGTCTTGATTTCGAAGGCAGTAGTTATAGAAATCCATGCTTTCTGCGACGCTTCAGAAAAGGCTTACTGTGCAGTTATCTATCTTCGAACAATCAACCTTGATTCGTCAGTCAAAGTCTGCCTTCTGACACCGAAAACCAGAGTAGCGCCCTTAAAAACCCAGTCTCTTCCGAGACTAGAGTTGTGTGCTGCGTTACTTTTAGCAAATCTCTGACATGCAGTATTATTGTGCAGAGAACTGCCTATTAACAACATTTACGCATGGACCGACTCGCGGGTTACATTGGCATGGGTCTCGTCCGAACCTCGCCATTGGCTACCTTTTGTGGCAAATCGAGTTGCTAAAATCCAGGAAGCTGCTCCAGGTATTCAATGGAATTATGTTGCTGGGAAAGAAAATCCTGCAGACGGTGGCACCAGAGGTTTTATTCCATTAGCATTCCTACAATGTGAGTTATGGATGAAGGGACCGCAGTGGTTAAACGAATCCCTAATTCATGTACAGCAAAATTCAAGTGTAGAATTAGAGAGTGAAGTTATGTTGAAAGAATTGAAAAAGAGTTTCAGTTCAAATGTTTTCAAATTTGAAGAGCCTAGTGTGTTTTCAAGATTCTCATCATGGTTAAAGTTATGTCGAGTGTTAGCGTGGTGTTTAAGATTCAGAAATAATTGTAGTAAGTTACCTACAGAGCGTATAAAGGGTTATTTATCTACTGAAGTTACTTCTATGATTGTTAGGATTGTGCAAAGAGCCGAATTTCCAGAAGAAGTATTCTGTTTAGACTCTGGTAAACCCTTGAAGACATCAAGTAAATTACTGTCTTTAAGTTCTTTCTTGGATTCCACGGGAGTAATGCGTGTAGGCGGAAGGCTCAGAAACTCTACAGTTTCAAATAATCAGAAACATCATATGATTTTACCTAAGAATCACAATGTTACGCGTTTAATTATTAAGCATTATCATGACACGTATCTTCACGTAGGTACGCAGCTACTCACATCTGTCATACGACATAGATTTTGGATTGTGAATGCTAGAGATATTATAAGAAAGTGTATAAACCAATGTGTTATCTGCCGTAGAGTTAGAGCGCAAACTGCAACTCAGCTAATGGCAGATTTACCCGCTTCAAGAATTACTCAAAGTAGAGCTTTTTCTCGTGTAGGGATTGATTTAGCAAGACCATTTAACGTTAAATATTGTCCTGGTATAGGAGTCAAAATCTTTAAGTGTTACGTATGTCTATTTATTTGTTTTACTACAAGAGCAATACACTTAGATTTAGTTGGAGATCTTTCAACAAAATCATTCCTCGCGACACTTAAGCGGTTTATAGCTCGTAGAGGCAAACCGTGTGAAATTCACAGTGATTGTGCAACGAATTTTATAGGAGCTAATAAAGAATTAAGGAAATCCTTTTCTATTGTTCAACGTGATGAACAGCTACAGGGTTATATTTCTTCAGAAAATATTAAATGGTTATTTAATCCTCCCTCTGCCCCTCAATTTGGAGGGCTTTGGGAAGCGGGTATCAAGTCTATGAAACATCACTTAAAAAGATGTTTAGGAAAACTTATTTTAATATACGAGGAATTTTTGACATTAATAACCCAAATTGAATCCTGTCTTAGTTCTAGGCCTTTGGTACCAGCTTCAAGTGATTGTAGCGACTTGGAGGCGATAACACCAGGACACTTTTTAACCGAAGCGGTTTTAAGCGCTATTCCAGAATCTAACCAAATTTAAGAAACCATGAGCTGCAGTGACCGTTGGAGGAACGTGCAAAGGTTATTTCAACATTTCTGGAATCGATGGAGCAGTGAGTATTTATCTAGATTGCAGCAGAGACCCAAGTGATGCAAGGTACAACAAGATCTGAAGATTGGTGATATGGTTCTTATTAAGAACGAAAATCTACTTTTGCTACGTTGGAAATTAAGTAGAATTATTAAAGTGTATCCTGGTCTGGGTGAGAAAGTTCGAGTGGTGAGTTTACGCAAGTCTAATGGTGAAATAAAATGACCTATAGCAAAGCTATGCGCTTTGCCATTTAATTCCTGATTTAGAGACTTAATTTTTATTTTTCAGGTTTATGCAGTTCAACAGTTTAAATTTATTGTTTGAACCCCCTTGGGACTTCAAGGCTGGGGGTATGTTCGATGTTATGCAAATTGTATTTCTTTCTTTGTACCGAGGAGCGGCGCAGACGCAAATTTGTTAGGTTTTTAAAGCTCGCGTTTAGAGCTTTGAGGTTGCTGTGAATTACTGGAGTTTCAACTAAGCAGAGGTTCATCTGAGTTTGTGTTGGTAAGCCGCTACTGAGTTCGGAGTTTTGTGTGGTCTTCGCCGTTCCTCAACTAACTTACTGTTTGAAAGTCAATAAAGAAGTTTCGGTCAACGTTATGACTCTGAGGTTTTTTGGGTTCTATACTGAAGTAATATCAAGTCAATTTACAGTCCACTATTTTTAAACAACGGAACGTACACCTTATATATCATTCTCTTACACTCTCGTCATTGTGACGTACCATCGGTGTCATCTGGTTACTTCCTGAAATTTGCATATGATTCTTGAAGACGTGTGTAGTGATTTTACAGGTGATATATTTATTTTAGAGTTCGATTTCCGCGTGACTCCGAATTATCTTTAATTTATGGACATGAGTGTACTTGAAAGTATGAAAGTTGCACCTTTTTTTCACACTCGGGCACAACGAAAGATAAAGAAAAATAGGTGATTATAAATTAAAAATTTGGCTCAAGTGACACATTCTTGGCGTTAACTGAAAATAGTGCACCAAGATAAATTTTTAAATTTCTCGGTAAGTTTATCACTAAATTTTACAAAATTTGGTATTTAGAAATAAAGGTTGGAGAATACAAATATGGAAAAATGTCGGCATGCCATTTCGTAAAAAGTATGATTTTGTGTCAAAACACCTATGTCAGAACAATTGCTATATATAAATCTAATTTATATCTTAAATCGCGCTTTCGAGACATGAAAAACTCAAGTTGAATTTCGTCAATCGAGCCAGTGAGAGATATAAAACTGTCTTTTTTTGTGTGTGCATAGTGTACCTCCATTTTCCAAGCGTTTAGAATGGAAATAACAAACTATACTTGCAGATTCATATATTTTGATTATTGCTGTTTATCTGCAAGCTGTTTCAATACTTGCTGACTTACATCCTTTGTCAGAAACGTTCCAGGACAAAGGTAGTAAAAATTAGAAAATTCCATTAATGATTCTAGATGCTGTCAAAATAGTCCTCTTGGCTATCTGTACAAAACTGCCAATATTTCTGGAGGTCTTGGAAGAAAGCGGAGAAATCTTCAACTGCGATGCTTGCAAGCTCATTTGTGACAACCCGTTGGATGATTGCAATAAATCTTGATGAAGCTTCTCTTTCAGTCACTTTTCACTCACAGAAACAACAAAAAAAAATAACAGTCATCTTTGACATAAATATGGGATCGCGTCTGGTTCAGTCCTGTAGTTTAGCAGAAATTCTTCTTTCATCTTTCTATCCAGCAGTTAGTGAGTGAGGGACTATTCTTGCATTAAATTTCTATATCCCTAAATCTTCGCATAAAATCTTATGACACGTGAAAATTCAAATTCATTATCCCTAATATCATAAGCACAGTTACACGACGGTCTTCTTACAATAACTGCCTTACACGGTCCACGTTTTCATCGTTATGTGCTGTAGACGGGTGACCAGCTCTGGGATCGTCTTGGACTGAATTTCTGCCTTCACTAAATCTTTTATTCCCCACGATAACACGACTTCTTGAAAGTCCCTCGCCGGCATATGCTTGACTAATCATGTTCCACGTTTCACTATGGGTTTTCCAGAGCTCAGCGCAGAATTTAATGTTAACTCTTTGCTTACAATCAGCGTCCATTGCATCCATCACCTTAAGAAATGCGACAACAATCTGAACAGTATGTTGTTAAGCACAGCCCTACGACCTAGTAAGTTTGCGTAGAAACATGACCAAGGTCATGTTATGCAAGAATAGATACCAGGTAACAGAAAATAACATTTGCTCCGTTTTAGTACTGCAAACTCATAAATTTAAAAAAAAAATTGTCCTGTAACTTTTCTAGTAAAGGATGTATGTTTCTTATGGGCTAGTGATATTCCTCCATTGCATTTTAAGGCTCGCCAGTTTAGTTAAAACGTCTGTGATATTAGACATTATAATAAGCATCAAACATTTGAAATAAAGCAAGCAAATACCTTCTTCACAATTTTTTCCTGAATAAGGGTATGAACATAAGCAAAAGTAATCATTCATTACTCTAGTGCATGTACCTCCGTTCTGGCAAGGATTTGGGTTGCAAGGACCTAAGAATAAATGGTAAAAATTAAAATAGAACTGTACTCGTAAGTTATACTTACTAATTCTAGTATTTGTTATAAATACAATTATTTTTATTTATCTGCATGTTTATTCAGAATTGTTATTTAAGTACGATTAATCGGTGCAAGGAGCGATGATACTAGGCTAATCAGTTCAAATGAAAGATATTCACTTTGAAGATTAAATATTATAATCCACTTAATGCATTTGAATTAAAGCAAATGCTTTCTTTGCACTTTTTTCCTGGGCAAATACATAAACTCGAACGCATATAATCGTCATCAACCACTTTCTATGTGACTGTGTTTTGAGAAAAGTCTGAAATGCATGAATCATAAACAGAAAAGGAAACATTAAAAACAATATCATTGACAAAAAAAATAATATTAAAAACAATAATACCTGATTCATTAAGATAATACATTTGCCATGTACTCTTCCTGCTTGTGGATAAACACATTTGCAAATGTAATTCCCTTTAATTATGTTGCATTTGAATATAACTAACCTAAACAATTATTTAAAATTTAAATAAAAATATTTCGAAATAATAATTTTGGATAGTCGCTACAACTGTACGCCGCTTACGATAATTTTTATAAAAAAGGAAAAATATACAATAACCTTAATGAACCCAGTTTATTTAATATCATGGTACCCAGGTTATATAATTTCTTAAAAATATTTACTGCATATGAAAGTAAACGAAAATTGTTAGTTTTTGATTATACGAATTTAATCCAAATGCTCAAGTCAAATGACTTGAAATGCAAGAAAAACTATTCAGTTAGTTGCAGGAAAAACTATAAGGCATTGTATAATTTCTTTAATATAAGACATCGCTATAAATTTGCTCCCAAAAGGTCTGTAAGGAAGGATAATATTTCAAATCATTTATTTTTCAGTGCGTAAAAAATGTACCTTATTATTTAACAAATAACTATGATGAGCGAAAAATTATAAGTTTATTTCCTCCGTTTTCATCTTCTCAACTACCAACACCAACATTGAATTATCACCGGTTTATCGCGCGAAACATAGCGTTACCAGCTCAGTTGAAGTCCTTCATTTAACGGCACTTAATTTTGCTCCATTTATGACAGTGATGATCCGTGAGGACGGAGGTAGAGAAGAACAGGTGTACCATGAGAAGACTTGCAGCCATGTGTTTACGTTTTGTTACGCTTGTTACCATGACAAGACTTGATGCCATGTGCTCCGGATAGCAGTATATCTTGAGTGAATGGTTTGGTGAGTCCAAACTTGCGGTAGGCAGAGTAACAAATCACATGACTCAGAGCGATAAGGGGGAGTTGGAGCGAAGGCATTTGTTCATTGGCTGCCTGTGGATCCGAGCGGAGTCTTCCAGTAAATTTTCTCATCTATATTCGGTATGTTGCTATTTTTCTGTATAAAATTGTAGAAGCAGTGGTAGCTCAAATATCGATCGCTCCATTTCTTCCATCATTTTTATCAAAGAATTCCATAGTAGGAGGTAGACTGTTTAAAATTTTATGTCAGTAGTTGTTCCTTTAATTATGTAGTATGCGATATACCGCTTTTAGTTACTTAATTTGTTTTATAGACAGCTTCCCTAAAATTGGCTGTTGTTTTGATCATTTCTTTATTTTCATTACATTTTATTGCATATCTTACTTTTTTTTTATCTATTCAAAGAATCCTGACGACGTCTAAAATAATTGTGGAAAACGCTAAGAAAATAGCTTAATGATAATTTCGTAACACTGAATAGATACAAAAAATACATGATAAATATTGAGGAACTTTTTACGAATTATAAACATGGGTTTATATAGGCAAGATAACAACATCTAAAACCGTTAGATTTCAGTAGAATACTAGTAGAAAAATATGTTTACATAAAATGTAAGCGGCAGTAAAAAGTAAAACTTATTTATCAAGTATGTATTAAATGGAATTAGAAATATACTTAAAAAATGTTAAAAGAAAGTACAAAATTTATAAAATTTATTAAAAATATATATCTTGAATTAAATTCATTTTTATTTGAATTAATCCGATTATTTTCAAAATACGATAGCTGCTTTAAGAAAGTACTTGGCGATCTCAAAATTAACGTTCTAAATTTGGTGTTGCCTCCTAAATTCATTTGTTCTCACAAATTGGAGATTTTTCGACGTTATGTAAAGCTGATTGAAAAGGGTAACCAAAACTAATATTAACCAATCACAGCTTGTCTCTAGAATCGCACCTATTTCTCGTATAAATACTCTGGCAAGTTAATTACTTTACTCATTCTATCATCTACAGTGCTAATAGCTCTCGCTTTGCTTCCTGTGTAAACTGCCAGCGTATAGAAATTTATCGTATTTCATTATTATTGAATCATACAAATGTCTCGTATTTTATTATGATTTGATAAATATCTATGGAGATTATTTTATATACATGGAAATAAAGACTGGAAGTTCGCCAAGATCATGTTTTATTATCTTTATCTGTTAGCCTTCACTCTCTGCTACGACGACTGCAAGCTGATTCTTCTTCTATGCGTCCCAGAAACATGACATATACATACATATATATATATATATATATGTATGTATATATATATATATTATTTAAAGCTATATTTATTGTTTTTTTGTTTTTAAATATCCAAAATTCATCAAATTTCCGCAAAGAAAACATTCAAAATTTCGTCTTTAAAGGTCACATATTTGGGAGGAATGTTATGTGCGTTCAAAATTTGATGTCTCAGCCTTCCGACATTTTTCCACAGTGCCAGAAGCAAACATACATATTCTTCATTATTTAGTAATAAAAGCTAAATTCTGAATTTTTAAATTACATACGTACTTTTTTCACACAAATGTCCAGAGTATGGTTTCTTGCAGGAACATGTATAACCACTCGTAGTAGCGTGACATTTACCGCCGTTCTGACAAAGATTTGTCGTACAGGGATCTGCAATGTAGGATTAATTATATAAAAAGAACTTTAGTCTACTCATACACAAAGTAAATAAAGCTTTGTCACTTAAATGTTGAACTAAAATCAAATACCTTTCTCACAGAAATTTCCTGAGTAAGGCGATTTGCATTTGCATTCATAGTCTTCGTTGACCATGTGACATGAGCCGCCATTTTTGCATGGATTTGTACCGCAAGTAACTAAGAAAAGAAGAGACAGCCGAGAAACTGTTTGATTTATAATAAAGATAAACGTTGATTATAAATCATAATACGTTTTTCTTTTAATTCATTTAAATTTTTTTTAAGTTGTTGTAGCTATAAGGAAAGATATGAGTGTGCAGATGTTCACCAAAAAGATCCAGAAAAGTTAAATGCAAATTGTGACAGAAAGAAAGATGGTCATCCCTTAAGGAAAGAGAAAGATAGAGAAAAAAGAAATCATCGGCTTATTGGTAGTTTTTCCGGTTAGACCATCAATGAAGGTAATTTTTTTAAGTGCTGTAGCTATAAGCAAGGATATGAGTAAGCAAGTGTTTACAATAAAGATCTAGATAAATTAAATGCAAAAAGTGGCACAAAACAGACAGTCTTCCCAGAAAGAAGGGAAGAAGAAAGAAAAATAGAGAAAAGAGATTGAAAGAAATAATGCGTTTGCTGGCCATTTTTTAATTTCTGTTAAAAGGTAATCCATGAAGGCATGTCTCTCTTTGAAAAGACAATTCTCCAGTATTTCACCATAAACCAACCAATTCAAACCGTGTAGCACTATTTAACCACAACACTGGTTATAATCAAGTCAGGCCTCTAAAGGATCGCTTTGAACCTAGGATCTTGAAGCCTTCCCCAACATTCAAGGTTTGTAAAGAACATTTTATGATTTCTCCAAAATTTCTTCCGAATTGAACCTTTTAAAATTTCGTTGCATATTATATATTTATTTCGGATTTATCTATGCCTTAAGCTTAATCTCCTTATCAGGCAATCTGACCTCTCTAACAGATTAATATGAAAAGCATACAAAAAAATAAATCTCTTTATAAGAAAGCAAATAAACACAGTTTGCTTAAGTAGCATCTTTCCCCATAACGAATAAATTATCCTTTAAGAACGCAAGAGAGGATTTGTGTACTATATACAATTGACGTTTATGAAACATAAATAAAATATAAGCAAATAGTTATATAAATTACGAGTTATTTGAACCAAAGAATCAGCTCATCGTTCATATTAAATTTATAAAAACATTTTTGCTAACGTTTGAATTCTAGCAGTTGGGCTGAAAAAAGTGAACTCTGCTTCACTTCTCAGTATTTGACATTATAAGCTGTATGGGAAACACTTTTATTTTACAAAAATGTTTTTTAATTAAATGCACATTTGTCAAATTGACGCATGTTAAAGCGTGGAAAATTATTTTGATTATATTTTTTAAAATGCTAGTACATATTTCGAACACATTATAAAAAATGATATCAAAATGAAAAACGTATTTTCATTTATTTTATTGACTATTTTTTTAAACGAATAGATTAACTTAAAGCTTTTTATACTAAAATCCGAGTGTTTAGATTTTTTCTCAGCTAAAGTCCCGAAAAATCAAGGTTAATTTTATTGACTATTGAATAGTTTGCGCTTTACTTCTGATTTTGACAAGAGTTTTGACATGTCTGAAGTTTTCATAATCTGAAGTTTTTTATCTCCATGTGTATGACCACAATGTGCTTTTGAGCCCATCACAAGCAGAGCCACTATTTGCAATACTAAACTACAATGGTTGGCATTTTAATAGTAGCTATTGTTTATCTACAAATAATATCTGTTTATCTACGTTAATCTTTATCTACAAATCATGCAAAAGACATACGTTTCTGAAACATTTGCTGTCGTTTTATGTTGTTAGAGCTTAGGGCGTAAGAACATGGTGGAACGCTAAGCAATTCCAACTTCATCAAGAGATTATTTAAATTATTTACAGATTGCGATACAAGTGTCTGAATATTGTCGTGCAGAATGACTGATAGTTTCTACAGAAAATGACGTCTTTTCCTTTACACACTCGTCGTAGATCATGCTCAACAAATGAACAGTACGTCTGTGCATTTCTTTACTTACTAATATCACATTTTTGGGTTTTTTTATTTCCAGTAATGTTAGTAAGTTTATTCTTTCATTTCAACAGTAGCAGATATTTTATAACTATTATCAAATTTATTTAATGAATTTCAGTTTTACTTATGCTTATTATGCTAACGTTTATGTTAATATTAAATTATAATAGTTATGCAAAACATATTTTTTCCTTATATTCTGGTGGTTGTTATGTACATTTGTGTACTCATCAACAAGATTACGGATAGGGATAGCTGTGGAAAACGTTCTAGAGGCCGCTGCGTCGCCCGCATGTATTTACTAAAACTTTTCCGTTATGTGAGAAAGTGAAGAGCTGTGGCCTCTATAAGGCGGGGTTTAGTGAGATTTAAACAAGGTGTTAATATGTATAGGTAAATTATTTGCAAATATTTTTTGATTCATAAAGTTTTAGAAGAAAAATAAAAGAGTTTATTTGAATTCAACATGACATCAAGAACCACCGATATAATGAAGTCAACAGATTATTCTAATCCCAGAAGATCTTAATAAGACCTTGCTACAAGACAACGAACACATTAAGTATACGTTAAACTCCGCTTTTTCGAGAACATTACAGCTATTCAACATGTAACCGTTAACTTACACACAAATGTATTCATCTTTTAGGGCCATATATTTTGAGCTGAAAGAGAAAGCCCATTTATAAAGATAGGTTAGGTATTACATTAAAGTGTGGTAAAAGCTAGAAGCACTTGCTCCGTTTCATACATGTATACACACCGCTGTTGCATATATATAAGGATTAATTCAGGTTTATTCCTTAGCTTTTCTGGTTACGGGTATATCGGCGACGCCGATCGAAAACGGACAAAAGTAACTGAAACTACCGGAAGTACTGCATTTACTCTTATACTTTATATTAGGATATAGAAAGTATAAGATATATATATATATATTAAACTATAAGACTCTTATACTTTATATGAGTATTATACTTTATATTAGGATTTAGTTCAACTCTGGCTTAGACCATTATAGTAATGTGTTGCCATTTTGTTTGGAGCTAAAATACGTTTCTTTGGAAGGTAAAACTGTTACGGAAATAAGGAGCCATTTTTCTCAGTAAAATTGATAAAGATATTCAAAAGCTACAATTTTATAAAAAAGTAACATTTGTTTTTTTTATACATTTCTTCTCTCACCTTTATTTTCACATTTAAGACCAATGTAAGCACTTTTACAAACGCACTGGTAAGAGTTGGAAATATCCAAGCAGGTTCCTCCGTTTTCGCACGGATTTGGCGTACAAGGACCTGTAACGACAAGTAAGAAAATTATTGCACTGGTCTTATCGTGCAAAATAATTATCGTACTTAATTTTCTGGCGGCTATTTATCTGATTTAAATTACATAAGAATAAGCATAATTCTTAGTTAGTTCCTTTATTACAAAATCTCCAACCTTTGTGGAAAATTCTGAGAAAGTCATTAGCGATCACCGACGTATGACCACTGCGTTATCCCTTTGTCTGGAACAAACTGAGCAAAAGTAAATATCTTGCAACTTCCGAAAGGCTGACTGGACACATTTTACTCTCATATTGGAGAAACCACACAAAAGTACGTCAATATACAAATACCTAGATAAAAGAATGCAAGCCTTCTTTCACAACATCACCGCTGCAGTGAAGAGAAGTATCCCAAAAGATAAGAGGAGAAAGTATTGGATACACTACTGGAATGATGACGAAAAATTTATTTCCTTGTTCAGTGAAAGAGATAATACGAACGAACTCTTGAAAATGAGTAATACTGAGGAAAGCAGAAAACGACTTTATAAGCTTATTAGTGGCATCTAAGAAAACTGCAGTTGTTTTCCTCGGCTTAACCTCAGCATTCGATACCGTCTGGAGAAACAAACTAATTCAAATTGTAAATGAAATGGGTGTACAGGGTAATGCCCATATATGGATTTCTGAGTTCCTCAGAAATAGAGAATTTAAAGTAAGGTTTAATGGAGTCAACTTAAGAATCAAAATGATCTGGGGTGGAGCTCCACAGGGGTCTTTCCTTAGTTCCTTGCTGCTCCTTATGTATGTCCACAACATTCCTCCACACCTTCACAGGGATACAAAAGTAGCGAGCTGTACTGATGATATTATCATCTGGCACACTGATGCAAAACTAAAGCAATCTGAGATAACTTTGTTGTACTCTCTCAAAGAAATATCGAGATGCGCGGAATCCTTGAAATTGAAAATCAACCCACAGAAAACACCTTACAGCGTATTTTCCGCAGATAGGAAACATAGGTATTCCTTCTCACCAAATTTATCTCTAAACAACCAGTTACTTACAAAGACGGAAAACCTAGTATATTTAGGACTAATTTTGGATGCAGAATTTGGTTTAACTTAGCATATCAGGAAATGTGAAAATAAATCACTCTCAAGATTGAAATTTCTGAAAAGTTTATGTTGCACTGGTTGAGAGTAAATACTAAGACTTTAAAAACTACCTAGAACACTCTTATCAGGCCCATCAATAGAGTAATATCTGTCTGGTCCCACGCTTTACAATCTGCATTAGAAAAGGCCGAAAAATACAAACAAGAGCAGAAAAAATAATTATCGGACCAGTCTCATCCACAAATGAACTGAAATCACAGCAATAATGTGGCCTGGAGACCTTAGGAAATAGAAGAAAATTTAATGTTATCAAATACACCAGCAAGATCAGAAGCCGTAACAAAGATCGCATTAGCAAAATAAAATAAAATAAAATAAACCTTCAGAAATGGAGCCGAAAAAAGGCTTTAAGATATACCTTGCAGTACGATCGAGAGATTAGATTGCAAATCGGCTTGGAACATTACAAGTACAAAATTCTACAGCAGTCAACTTTAACATCTTTGCTACTTCCGAATACTACAATTCCTATTAATCATCTTGAACAATGCTCCAAACATAGCCAGCTGTCATTGTAAAAGCTAAAAGAATCAGGACCATAGACCCGTACTTCAAGGATTGGCTATATTTGCGCCTTCAACAGATGGAAATTCGAATGACATTCTAATTAACTGCAAACTGGAATTAAATCATTTTCCCAGTCGGTAGCATAACACATCATAAAATTGCAGCAGGAAAAATTTACTAAAATTACACCTGGAAGCTCCTTACCATACAAGAGACTTTAAACGTCTATATCAAGCTAGAAAATTTCAAAATGACCAAAATAATAATAATCTTCAGTGACTCTCCAAAGCTGCACTTCATGATATTCAGCGAGCTATCTCAAGACAGACCAATGAAATACACAATGCTCTCACCCATATCGATAAACTTAATACAGTGTAATGAAATGGATACCAGACCACGCAGGCATAGATTACAAAGAAGCTGCCATCTCAATTAATAACATGAATTCCGTTGTTAAGTCAGACCTAAGAAATCCGACCACCAGGTAGAAATGTCATCTATGGAACTCAACGCCAACAGATCTACTTCCAAAACATCGGTAATACTTAGAAATGACCATTTCGAAGTGATAAAAATCTTACCAGAAAAATCAAGAACCTACACTCTCTGCAGAACCTGCTCTCGAATCAAACTTGGACCAGACCACATTTTATCTTGACCCGCCATCTTGGCTGCAATTCTGGAAATTAGCGATTTGCGCCCCCCCAGGAAGATATTTATGAAGAAAACTGCCTTAAAATGCCTAATACGGTCTGCACCGTCCACATTACCATCTAACTGATTTCAAACGACAACAAACAAAAAACAGTTCCGTTTTATACTAGCTTCAAACAATGCGAAACATTAGATGACATTTAAATACAGTTTAATTTCTTTTAAAAAACAAAAACCTGAAAATTATAAACATTTTCGGTGAAATATTCATTTACGTAAAGGTGCAAAGGTTATTTGCCAACCGATGTCAAACAATTTCATATTTAAAAGATAAATAAAATTTTAGAATATAGCCATTATTTGAATGTAATAGAATCAATATGTCATGCATTCATCCATTGTATTTTCAAGCTTGAGTTTCGATTCGGTGTAATTAACTTTGATAGTTAGCAAACTTATTTTTGGGAGGCAAGAATAACATGAAAGTTAATATATTTGTGAGGCTGAAGTATATGATATATTAATACTGTTTTTATTTGTTACAAATAGATACCTCAGAATGAAAACTGTGTATTATGGTATAGGCGAAGCTGTGCTTATGGTTATTGGAATATGGCGAAACACAAGAGGGTAATTTGCCTAAGAGGTTTAATACCTTGGTGGAGGAATCTAACTCATTTTTAATTTACATATCGATGAAATCATAAAGAACAATCATGCAGCCAGCCCGTTCGCCTTTGATCGAAACGTGGTAGGACTAGAACCCGCATATTTAGACATCTTAAGCTCTTACTCATTGTTAGGCGGTAAAATGGTGAAGTAGAACGTGAATTGCTGCACTTCTATTCTTTACTGGTTGCAAGAAACTTCATTTTAAATACTGGCTAATGCACACATTAATTGACTCCACATATTTTGAAATTCTGATTTTTTTTGTTTAATTTTAAACAGGGCATTGGTTTGATTTTGACTAAAATTGAAGAGATGAAATCATCGAATATAAACAACTATATATAAGCGAGAAATTATTTTATCATAAGAATATATCAGAAAATCATTTTTAAATTAACCAGACCCATAAAGACGGAGCACATCAGCGGTGTCAAAACTATAATAGCATCGTTTCTCAGTCAAAGGTACAAAACTCTTCAATGTGTCCAATATATTACGCGTTTAAATATCAATCAGTGACAAGCCCCTTTGCCTATTTCTCCCGTAGTACAGTTTTCAGAAGAATCTTGTATATACAATATTTTAAATTATACAGTATTACGCTTACTTAACTGTTAAAAATATTATATTTTTTCTGCTTGTATAAAAAAACAACAAAGGGTGCTTGTAAACTGAATTGTTATCGCTTCACTAGCTTTTTCTTCTAGGAGGTGTTGAATGTATTGTAGAATTTCGTGTATTTTATTTACGTTTCATGTTTTGGTGAAGATTTTAAACAGCAGAAACCTTGATGTTTTAAAAGGTATGTTCTTTTGACTGCCATCAACGCTGCGCTACGAATTCCCATGTAAAATTCCCATGCTGTGCTACAAATTCCCATATAAATCTCCACATATCCCATGTAAATATATTGGTTCTCTTTACACGAGGATAAGGAAATTTCTCAAACATATTTAAACAATTTGAAGTTTCATTACCTTCATATTTTACTATAAGAAGACTTTGAAAAATTATAAACAACTAAATTGTTGTACCTAATGAATTCACTACTTATTCTACTGGTCGTCTAATGTTTCAGCGATAGTTAAGTTTTAATTATAAACTGAAGAATGAAAACAAATGTATATTTTTGCCAAATTCAGCTACATTTTCTCTTATTACCAAAGATGTAGTTTGAACAGTGCTGCTATTGAGTATAAGATTCCATGAAGTGGATATGGACTCTTACGAATACCTGCACGTAGATATTAAACTAAGTTCAAAGCAGCTGTGAAGTAACATTATTTGTCAAAGTAGGTGCATGCCTTTTCCACAGAGTAATTTTTGCATTACTCACTATACAATGTGCATTGTATAGTGAGTACAATACTATTGCACTCACTGGACAATATGTCAGAAAACGAGCAATAATTTATAAGATGAATTTTTTTAATTAAAAAAAAGATTTTCGTATTTATTTGTAGCTAATTGCAGATATGCCTTATCTAAAAATTATCCTGTGTCGATTTAATTCCTTGCGAAAACAGTTTTTGCGGAACACGTTCTGTGAATGTTGCAACAAAGTCAGTAGCTCAGTATTTTGCTCGCTGGAGTACTTGACTCAGAGAATGGCAAACTCAGTGCGCACGAATAACAAAACTCTCTTTTAATTATATTCTTCAATAGTTAAATTAGTAGTACGTTCAAAATAATACAAAGGAAAATATACAATTTCCTATATAACCGAGTTGACTGTACTGTAATTAATTTTACACCGAAAGAGTAGAAAACAATATAGATAGGTCAATTATAAATGCAAAATTAAATCACAGAAAATAAGCATATTCGGGAATATAATAAATAATATAGCATATACAGTTAGTCACAAAAGTCTGCGTACAGACTAAATTTTAAATTAAAAAAACACTTAAAAGCATAGAAAAATGTATTTTAATCATTGCATTTTTTTTTCTTCTATTAGCTAAAATTGTAAGCTTAAATAAAAAGTAAATAACATCAGTGTAATACTTTTTACATTTTTTCAAAAATATATTTTGTCAAAAAAACTCAGAAATTCCCTTCAATAAGTCTGCGTACACTTTCAAAAAAAAAAAGTTTTTTACATTACTTCAGTACTTTGTAGGATATCCTTTATTCTTGAAAACAGCTTGCAGACGTCTGGGCATTGACTGAACAAGTTTTTAAGTGTCATCCGACGTAAATTTCGCCCATTCTTAATGCAATTAACTAATTAGCTCATTTCGCGACGTAATATTGTGTTTTCGAATCCGTTTCTCCAATTTTGCCCACAAATGTTCGATTGGATTGAGGTCTGGTGACTGTGGAAGAGTACGCAACTGTCTTGGAGTGTGATAGAGGAGATATTCCTTCACAATTTTAGCTCTATGTTTTGGGTCGTTGTCTTGTTGAAAAATAAAGGTATTAGAAAAGTTTAAATTTCGGGCACTGTCTCGTAGATTTATCTTCAGAATATCCAGATAAACATACTTATCCATGACTTTATCAATAATGTGAAAATTTCCAACTCCTTTCGACGACATACACCCCCATACCATCACACCGCCAACTCCATGTTTGACAGTTGGATTTAAATTTCTCAGATTCAGTTCTGTTCCTGGTTTTCTTCATGCAATAGGGTGGTCATTAACTTTAAATATTGTAAATTTACTTTCATCTGACCAAATTACATTGTTCCAGAAGTCCTGCGAAGAGTTAAAATATGTTTTGGCAAAAGCAATTCTGTTCTTTCTATTTGTCTCGGAAATGTATGGCTTAGACCTAGGTTGGCGTCCATGATAATCGGACTTTCGGAGCACTTTTCGTACAGTTTCAGGAGAAATTTCTTTGTTGCTAGTTAAAAAAATGTCTTTTGCAATGCTTGCAGAAGAAAGTTTAGGATTTTGTTTAATTCGTAAAAGAATTTTTCTTTCTTCTCTCTGCGTTATCTTCTTCGGTCTCCCACATCTTGGTTTTACAACAAGACTACCAGTGTCAAGATAGTTTTGAATAACTCTTTGCACACTAGAAAATAGTTTTCCAATGGTTTTACCAATATAACGAAGAGTTTTACCTTCATCTCTCAATTTGATAATTAGTTGTTTCGTAACTAAAGGAATTTCTTTATTGGTTGTCATTTTCGTCAAAGAAAATAGAAATAGCAACTTCCAATCAACGTGAAATTTGCTTCGGAAGTCAATGACCTTAAAAGTGTAACCTTCTTTGCATTCTCAAATTTGAAGTTTAAAAGTTAGATAAGAAATCCTCCGCCTCCTTCGCGTTGTACGCAAACTTTATTGGCTTTGATTTCTGGACACTTATCTTTTAAAAATTAGTGTGGATAAATTATTAGATATGAAAATATTACAGTTAAATAATTTCAAAGTCCCTTATTGAAACTAAATATTTAAAAAATAAAACTGTAAGAAACTACCCTTTTCGCACCTTAAAATTTGGATTTGATATTACTTTTCTTGATGTACGCAGACTTTATTGACTATGTACATAAAGAAAAACTGTGAAAAATTTTATTCTGGCAGTTTCTCAAATTCCGTTAAGTCTTCTGCTGTAAATTTACTGTAAGAACATTTTTTGTTAGGTCTGTTGTAGCATACTGATCCACATTGGGAGATTTATTTTCCTGTTCTTACCAGTTCGTTAATGAACACAAAACGGGCCTGGCGGAGGTGAAAAACATCAGTGACCTTTTCTACAGGGCAGGCAGAAATAGATGGAGCAAAGAGTGTGAAGCACCTTACTTTTCGTTAGGTAACGATTTTCAAGCAGTATATATAAGAAGCTATGTACTAAACAAGATGGATGTATGCATTTAATATTCTTCTAAATTTTTATGAAGTTTTAAGATTAAATTCCCCTAAATGATTGCTGACAGTATTCTTAAACAAAATCAAACTGATTCTTCGTATTCTGATTCCAACCAGAGGCTGAGACCTCTGAACACGAGTTCCACATGGCTTCGATGCCATACAAAAGGAGTGGCTGCATGATTGGTGTTTTGTGGGTTTCCACAAAGTCAGTAGGCAAACAAGTTAGTCTATTCTCAATGCTCAAGATTAATAACGTCAGAAGACAGTTGTTACTTTGGAACTATGAACCAGTGATATCAGCCACTCTAAGATTTCTGGTGGGGAAGAGGGAACCTGGTAATAACTTTGGTTTTCCCCATGTGCAACGTGAATACAAGCCAAACTCTCTTATGTCCTTTATGAAGTCCTCTATGAAGGCAGGCATCCCTCGTGAGCTCTGTCATATTTAAATAACCTAACCTGCTCTTTGAGTTGTGACTGTATTTGACCAATAGTAACTTTTTATTCAACGAAATAAATGAACAGAAGTGAGCTGATTAGTTTATAAGTAGGTTTGAGCTAAAAACTAGTTGTACTTACCTATACATGTGCCGTTTTCCTCTTTGTAGCCTTCCTTACAAACGCAAGTCTTTTCATTGTTCCATAAGCCAGTAAATGTGCAATTTGAGCCTTCACCGCAGTTGCACTCTGCAAAAGTATAATGATGCAGAGTATGTAGTTTGCATATGTATTATTCTCAGTATCAAATTTTAAGCCTAATGCCATATTAGTCACTTACTGTAAAATTAATTAAATCGATGTTCAATAAACGAAATCTTGAAATTAAATTTTGAAAACTTTAAAAGAGTTCATTTGTCAAGGCAAATTTCATGGCTGCACACATCAACAAAAATAAAATACAGTTATACATTACAAATAATGCATTAGAATTCAGAAATAATAAAATGTTTCGTATGTACATACATTAGGTATCTTTTGCAAGCAGAAGAAGTGAAAAATGAACAACGCCCTCGCCGGGGTTCGAACCACAGACGTCTGGAATACGCGTAAAGCATGCAGACCACTACACTACGAAGGCATGCTAAGAAGGCTGGAAAAATATCTTATATACCCCCCTTTCAAAGGGCGACTGGGGATTTAGGGGACCCGATCGCCAAATCCTGTGTGTGGAGTATCATCATCCACCACCCTTTTAGTTCGAACGCCACTGTAGAGACATTGGGTATATTTAGTAAACAGTAGAGATTGAAAAATAAGCAACGCCTCCTCCGGGAATCGAACCACGAACCTCTGGAATACGCACCCAGGGTGCTGGCCACTACACTAAGAAGGCATGCTAAGAAGGCGGGAGAAATACCTTATACGTATATAATATACTAAATTTAAATGGATATACTACCGATTTCAGGAAACTCAACCAACTTTTTTGAATATTATAAAAAATAAAATGGTGACTTATAATTGCAAATCGTATAGAGCACGTACATTTAAAATGTACAATATTGTACATTTTAAAGGGATGTTCGTGGCGAAGCCAGTGTATATACATCTACTTACAAGCGGGGTTTATTTCATATCCTCTGGTAGAAATATGGTGGGTTTAAAGTTTCAAAACAATTATTTTCTTTCTTAATTTTGCTGCAAATCATTCTATCCGTGCAAAGATCTAAATTTTTTCCATAGCAAGTAAATCTCACAAGCACGTGTAAAAAATTGAATTCAAGCCGAAAATGCCACGCTTTGTCCATAAAGACGGTTTGAACCCGAAATGCAACAAAAAAGAACACATAAGCAACGTATCCTAAAGCACTATTATGTGCGGGTTGGCCAGAATTTCGAACATCCTGAAAATTTGGCAGCTTCTGCTAAATCGGTTGTGGTAGAGTTTATTTACTTTGCATTCAATAAGACTTTTATTGTGCTGTGACAAAAATAAAAGATAATTTAAATATTGCAATACTTGGAGACATTTGTGCATTGCCAGCTTAGGCGGCAAGGCTATGTCTATTATGAAAATCAGAGTTCATTACAGAGAGCTACATTATTTCACCTGAATATACAGTGTGTAACAAGAAAGGTGGTGGCAAGAGATGATATAAGATGGAAAACATGAAACATTTAATAATACGAAATTCCTGAGGTTGGACACCAAATGGTTTTTGGAAAGAGAAGGTCGTGTGTTTCCCAAAATATTATGCCAATCACTCCGTCGTCGTTGCGATGTATTGTGTTGCCACTGATGGTCATTATTTGAACAATTCGTGTAAATTATTAAACCTAATTTCTTGTAAATATCTGTGATTAAAGCATTTTTGCATTTTCCAAGTGCTAAATTATATTCTTCTGTTAGCAGTTTTTGTTCAGATTTGCTTAATAAATTAAGGTGTATTTAAAACTTATAGCCTTAAACTTGTTTCTTCGCTTAAACGTAGATATCCGTTTCCTTTAATCAAAAACATTTAAAATGAGAAATACTTTTCCTAACATTTTATAAGAAGTATTTGAGAAATTCCAGAGCCTTTATTATTTGGATTTGACAAAACTTAGAAATAAATCCTCGTATAAAATAAAGCCTCTCCCATTATGCTCAGTGAAAAAATAGCTGAACGTAAAGTATTCAAACACGTTACTACTGCTTCTAGATTAACAAAAAGAGAAAAAGAGAAAATTCCTCAGTTGTTTCAAATTAGTCTGTTTGACTAATTAAATCTGCTAGTTAAAACATTGAGTAAAATTTAAAAAATTGCAATGGGGATTGAATACTTTCTCCGACTACTCAAGCCTTTTTGCCAATTCATTAAAAATATGAAAGACGTAACGTGTCTTACGAATTTAATATCACCTAAATGTTCAAACATGTGTGGAGAAAGACAGACGTATGTCCATAAACTTGATTTCTAATTTATAATAAAGGCAATGAATGAAAATTTCTAAAAAATACTTCTGCCGACATTGGTTTAAAAAAAATTATTTTGATAGTTTAAGCTACATACACTTTTTATGCAGCTAATATGTATTAGAAAGTTTGCCTTGAATTCATTTCATCTACATAAAATATATAAATTGAATTTAAAAGTAGAAATTTATTACAATAATGAGAATGTAATGATTGACAACAGGAAACAACATAATGAAAACAAATGCGTTAGCTGGGCTGGAGCTGCATGCATAACTTATTTCTAGTTTAAAGTCTCTGTGTGTTGTGAACCATCTGCTGTCAGTATAATACTTTAGCGATGATAAATTAGAAAGGTGTTAAGAACAACTATTTGCTAAGAAATAAAAATATAATCAAATTACATGGATTTTTAACGAGTTTGCGGGTATGTTTTTAAAAATAGTATTTGCATATGTGTACATATTACTGAAAATCTCACTAAGTATAATCATTACAGAAATTAAACATCAGAAGCTTCGAATTGAAATGAGTGATTGATGAAAAAGCTAATTGCACTGGAAAACTGTCATGAACATACCCTCTAAGGGGAAGTTACCTACACAGCCCTGCCTGAAGAACGGAATCACCTCTATCTGAAAGTGGAGAGGGGAAATCTGGCAACGGGAAGAAGGGTGGTGGATGCGAGACGCAGTGGCTAATCGCACTGACGGTGCGAATAGCTAAAGAGGCTATTCACACCATCTACGTTCGCGCATACGCACAATCAACCCAGATAGAAGCATTTTACACCGATTTCCTTAAGGCAGGCGGTTTCGAGAGAGAAGATTGTTAACCCTAACTCAGCAATAGAAAGGGTTGTTAATAGTTTACCAAGAAGAGAATAATTTGCAAGTAGTAATTATCAGTTACAAACACGAGGTCAGTCTATATACATGATAATATTCAGGAAATGATTAGATAAAATAGGGATTTAATGATGGTTCTAATTGCAAACGAGAACATGTATTAGTTAGAAAAATTTTAATGCATTTACAAAAAGGCTACAGAAATTACTTAAATTCTTTTATTTAACAGATTAATTTTTATGCAAACTTAGACCCTAGTCATATAGCATAGGACTGTCAGAATTTATTATTCAATAAGAAAACTTACTAAAAATTATAACATTCTTATACATTTATCAGTTTTTCAGGAAACAACATAATGAAACAACATAATGCTTATAGGTTCAAATGCCATATTTCAAAATCAAAGTTATTTATGAAATAAAACCTTATAAAATCTGATAAATCATTTGTGTGTGCAAATTTTTAAATCTAAATCTCTTACATTAAATTATTTCTGTCTTTTAAATTACATCCCATTATTTATTTCAATTTAATTTATTAATGTGTTTGTACTAATATTTTAAAGTTGTTTGAAATGCTCTTTGTGTCCTGAAAGTGCCAAGTATTTCCATAAAAAAAATAAACAGGCATACAGAATTGTTAATAACCAGTATTATATGATTAATTCTTCATTTAGTAGTTGATTTAATCGCTTTTAACTTATTTCATGTCTAAATTTTCCACACAGAAATCCTCTTTTTTAATTTTTATTATCTTTTCTCAGACGAAAATTTTGAAAGAGGAATGAATAGACATCTTTGACATCATCGCAAAACACATCTTTGAAGCTAAATGTATTCTAAGAAGTACGAAAAATGTAAAAAAGATTTTGTCCCCCCCCCAAATCAGTCATTTAAACTATTCCAACATGAAAAGGAAAACAATAAACACTGCAAACATAAAATCTGCCCTTTTTTATATATACTTTAATAAAAGGAAATGTGTTCCTTCTTTTTATAAGAAAAGGAACCCATTTTCCTTTCTAAACTTTTGAAAGTCTCCAAAGCTTAAAAAAATATAAACTACGCCAAGGTAGTAACCCGCCTTTAAAAAAAAAAAAAAAAGATTCAGTACAACACTTGGGCAGTTCGCGTAAGTAGAATGCGTTTAAGCGGCTAATCGCACCGCTGGTGCGAATAGCATCGGCCGATGCAAGAAGGACGGCTCGCTCGTTTGAAAGGACTTATCTTCTGTATTCCTTTTTTGTTTTTATAACTGGAAGGTAAAATGAATTAGTTGTGCGTTCGATGTAATTTTAAACAAAATAGTTTGTGAAAACATAATTTGTATTTCAAGAATGAAAGCATAGCTTATTTTGTTACTGTTAAACATGCTTGAGTGTGTCATTTTATTTCCCATGAGCAGAGCTGACAAATAACATTCATAAGTGGATGGAAATGAACTGACAAAGTTGAATTGGTCAAGACGTTGGAATGATTTAGGATCATGACAAAAACTTTGAAATGAAAGGAATAATAATTATGCTGTTTAAAGCATTGATATCTGAGACAGTATAAATGATAATGAAACAGTCTTTAATCAGCTCGCAATGATTCATGTATAGAAGGTGTCTCAAAATGTTACAAAGATTGATGAGATACTAATAATAATGTTACGTTCTACGGGTTCTTGGATGTGGATTGATTGATGACTACACTTGATGAAAAATCAAAACAAAATTTAATCGGTAGTATTACGGAGGAGAACTCTAAAGACGCTTTACAGTGCTCGAAAAACTGGGACAACCTCACTGAAACTATCAGCAACACAGACTTCAGGCTATAACGGTGAAGACAGCTTCGTGGAAAAAGCACTAAAGTACAGCTTCTTACTGGATCCATCGCTCTCAAGCTAAGAACTACTAATTCAGAAGTCAAACAACAAAAATCAGCGTTATATTTTTTCAAAATTTTCACAGGACTAGTTTCGATGGTTTTACCGAACCACCATCCTCAGCTGCAAAACCGCAAATGAACGCTACTGAACTACTACTGAACTCAATATTCTTTGGATATTCTCAAGATACATTTGAAGATAAAATTGTTAACCGTGTCCTGTCCTATATTAAATATTCGGTTTGCTTTTGTGCAGTTTACGCACTTTTTATTTTTCTCATCATATTTTATTGCTTCATATTTTTTCGAAACGCACCCTGGACATATTTTGGTTTTATTGCAATTTTCGGAAGTTTAACTCACTAATTGATCTTTAAATATTAACGTCATATCAATTCTAACAGTATTTCTAAGCATGTGTAAGTTGATTTTTCAATTTTTCACTAATTTTTTTTAATGTTACTGAATTCACTGATATTTATTAACTCTTGTTTTTACTTAGTTTTCTCTGCGAAATGTAAGTCCTCTCCAATTTCCTATTATTGCCAATCTTGTATTTAGGGTTTTAACCAGTGCATTATTGGTTCCACAAGCTTAGTTTTTATTATATGCAATTATTTTCATGTTTAATTTCTATACGTATTTCATTCCCATAAGTTACTTTAGCTTTTTAATTTCTTAAATCGCCTCCCCTAGTGGTGCTAGGTTCCTTTCTTATTTAATTTTGCCACTAGACCTCCCTTGCTAATTTTCTTAAAATTTTTAACAACTACCTTTAACTTGGTTTGGCTAATCTTTGGAATATGGTAGCAGGTAGTTTGGCGACATTTTGGTAAGGCGATAAAGGTTACTAGCAAGGACTTTCGCAGTGTACATGGATAAAGCCAAGAGTGTGCGCAATGCCATTTTTGTGCAATTATGGGATTTTTTTTAAAGTGAAAATAGGTCGACGTGTACATGGATAAAGTGTATGTGCAATTCTTATAAACGTGGCAAGCAGTTTGCTATTCTGCACTTTCTCCCGATTTCGCACCTATTTTTCGTCATGATTAAGTACTTTTGTTCCATAAAAGTTCTAGCATAAGCGTAATTCGGCTAGCAGATTGTTGGAAAAAAATGTTGAGTTAAAACAAAATACATGCCTTTACTTCGTGAAAACAAAATGACATCCAAACAAAAACTAGCAGGTTGCTGTAGCAGAGTTGGTCGCCAAATTTTCGCGAAAAAATCGCCAAGTTACCATAATTCAAAGATTAATCCTTGGTTTATATGTTTACAATTTTGCCTTTTATTTCTTCTCACGCGCCATACGCTTTTGGACACACCAATAGAAAATATTCTTTTTCTGGTTGTTGTTTTCGTGATTGGCTGCCTTTCACATCATGATTTGATTTTTGATTTAGGTCGCGATATTTCGATTTCTGCGTAGATTGTGCGCTCTTGAGCTGTGAGTTTTTGATCACATATCTCTAGAATTGGGCTGTGTTCGGTCTTACTTTCTACGTTTGCTATATGAATGCTCTGTTTAGTAATAATACTTAATTAACTTGATGTTTTTAATCAGTTTCTTAGGAATAATTTCTTTTATAAAAAAACACATTTATATCATTCAGACACTCTTATGACAAATGGAACTCTTTGCTAGCATCCACTGAAAGCTCATTTTCTAACTTCTGTCATTTCAGCTTCTCTTTGCCTTCTCTGATTATACAAGAAACACTAACTGACAACGCATCTCCATCAAGACATTACTGTCTCTCTGAAGAATACCTTGAAGATGTTGTAGAACCTTTATTTGTTTCTATATGGGTATCTAGAATCCAAGTCCTGTCTAAATTGGATATGTTATTTTCATTTATACTATTAGCCTGGTTATTTAATGAGTTTTATTTCATGATGCTTTTTATTGCCTCGAATGTGGTTTTCTTGTTTTCAGAACAATAATTAGGTTTTAGTTTATTGTTGCAGTTTCAGTAATTTTTTAACATTTGTGAACATTCAGAGTCTACAAAAAATCGATATGAGTCATGTGTACATACGAAAATATGACTGGAAATGAGTACATGGCGCTGTACGCGAGCGCTTCAGGTCTTCATCTGACGTTTCCTTATTAAAACTTGGGTTGTATAAAGAACATGAAACACTGGTGAATAACTTGGCGATTTTTTGGCGAAATTTTGGCGACTAACCCTGCTACAGCAACCTGCTGGTTTTTTTTGGGGGGATGCCATTTTGGTTTTTGAAACACTGGTGAATAACTTGGCGATTTTTTGGCAAAATTTTGGCGACTAACCCTGCTACAGCAACCTGCTGGTTTTTTGGGGGGAGACGCCATTTTGTTTTCACGAAGTAAAGGCATGTTTTTTTTTACTCAACATTTTTACCAGCAATCTTCTAGCCGAATTACACTTATGCTAGAACTTTTATGCAACAAAAGTGCTTAGTCATGACGAAGATTAGGTGCGAAACTGGGAGAAAGTGCAGAATCGCCTACTGCTTCGCACGTTTTTAAGAATTCCACATACGCGGTATCCATGTACACGTCGACCTATTTTCAATTAAAAAAGCATCCCAGAATTGCACAAAAATGGCATTTGCGCACACTCTTGACTTTATCCATGTACACATTGACCTATTTTCACTTAGAAAGGTCAAAGAAAATTGACAAAAATCCAATTCTTCTTACTCTTGTAAAAAGCGTCAAACAAATAAGTGGGCGATTCTGCACTTTAGCAGCGAAATTGTTTCTAAGTGCTTATTAGCTAAAATCACGATCGGAATTTTCCGGAAAATGTCACATGACATGTATCAAGATCTCTCATTTCTCTGAGGCAAAATAATCTGTGATTCGAACTGTGTACTTCTCAGATTATTGCTAAATTCCTACCTAGTAACCTTTATCGCCTGACCAAAATGTCGCCAATCTATCTGTTGCCATATTCCAAAGATTAGCCGAAAACTTTTTATGTGTGCATGAACACTACACTTCGTATATTGTTTGTCTGGTAGTAGTTGATGAATCATAGTTGCTGAGTATTATTTTACAGTGCATAATGAATATACGAGTATTATCGTATTATTTTGTATTATCGTATTATTTTGCAGTGCATAGTGAATGTTAATATTTGTGAATTAATTCTTCATATATTTTTATTTAAACTGATTTACATTTGAATGCGTTAAAGCTCTTAATAAGCTATCGAAATGAAATGTATAGCTGAAAAGATGGTGACATTCATTCCCACCAGGCTAGCCACTTGGTGGGGCATTAGATTAGTGAACATCTATGAACTATTGTCCCCTTTACTTCCAAACTGCACATGTGTTTCACTCGTCCCCAGAAAATTTGGTCTTTCTTCTGAAACGTGTCCCAGAAAATTTGGTCTTTCTCCTTTTGTTTTGTTTATCACTACTGATATCGCATCTTTGACAGAAATTTGGCTAAAACCATTCCTTGAAGGTTATCCTGAGAACGGGGTATGTCACATTTAAAAGGAGTTAGACGTTTCATGGAAAATTGATGGTAAATTATTACCCATTTCTCGTTGGTTGGCGGGAGTTTAAGAAAAGTATTTCAATAGGTAAATATATATTTATAGTTAATTTGAGCCAATAATGAATTTGGATTCTGTCCCTATTTTAGAGATGCCGAAGTTGTAAAGGTTGTAGCACAAGATGCAGGAAGAAATTTTTTTCCACCGAAAAGAAATTTTAAAAACGGAGGTAATTTATAGCCTTGTCGTAAGCCGGTGGTTATGATATAAGCGCTTTATATTATTTTACTTTTTTGTGTTCATTCTGTGCCTTAGACTTCTGAGATTGGCGAGTCATGTTAGGCTTGACAGTATACAAATGTTCATATCATATCATTGTTTTCTACAGTCTCTCTGAGTTGATACGTACAGACTGATGCACCTTATATGATGCGTTTAGAGCCATAATTGGGGCTCCTTATGAATAACTACGACACAACATTCTTTGGAATATAAGTTCTTATATTTTACAAGAAAGAGAAATGTGTTATCTCAGTTTTCCTTGCACAAATATTCTAATTTATGTTCTCTTAAAATATTAGCCACTAAAATCCAGCTTTGTAGGCGAGACGGTTATCCGGCGTTCGTCATTAGATTTAACATTAGACAAGTCATATTTTTAGACTTAAATTAGTAAACAATTGAAAGCAATTTGCTTATAAATAATATTTGTTGAATTGCTTATAAATAATATTTGAATCATTTCAAATTGGCTTCCTTACAAAGTGTGCAATTCTTTTATGAACATATTGATAATTATCATAACACATTTCATTACATTCAACTTAAATGATCATCGTTTAAGTAACAGGCGCTCTATAAAACTGGATAAATTTTATAGAAAGTAACACAAATAGCTTCTATCTAGAATTCATAAATTTTAAAATCAAGTTTGCTTTAATTTACCCATTGTACTTGCAATATTGTTTTCTGACAAGGCAAAATAAACTTCAAAAAGTAAAATACTATCATGCTTACATATCTTACTTTAAGTTATGAATTATGATAAGCATGAATAATTCGTATTCAAAGCAATGCTATAAAGTAAAATGTTGTTATGTAATTTTCTACACGAATTTTAATACATACTCTAGTATTTCAGGTTAAAGAAATTGATTCAAAAGTGACATACTTCTGATTTAAGGTATTTTGATTGTTTTGCACATAATAAAAAGATACATCACAAATATAATTTATAATGCTAAAATACAAGTAAACTTCACATACTTTTACATCTGTTTTCCATATACAGGCCGAAGCCAGGTGGGCATTCGCATATATCTTCTCCTTTCTCGTTCAATGCACATGTGCCACCTATATGTGTGCAACATAAATAAAAAAAAATAGGTTTATATATATTTAATTCATATTTTTAACATGAAAAGAACTTAAAATTTTAAACACTGAAGAAATGTGTTAATATGATTTTGCAAAATTTCTCCTACTAAAATTGACCATAAAAGTCCTCTTTAGATGTACATTTATAAGAGAAAGTTTGAAATTTCCAACTGCTTGAAAACCTAATGTGCCCTTTTCTCATGAGACTCTTTCTAGAAAACGTTTAGTTATTGACAAAAGAAAGATGCAAATGGAAGAAAAAAAGATGCAAGAAAAGGTGCAAATGAAACAAATTCTCCCAGGACCACGAATCTGGTGCAGGGAAGGGAAGTTGGAATTTGCCTTGAACCCTGTTTGGAACTCTATCATACTAAACTATATTTCTAAGGTATTTTTTCCTCTGCATTATATTTTACTGAGCTTTGTACATTTCAGTTTTTTATATTATGTAATAAATATATAAATTAACTGTAATTCAAAGGGAATTTATTACACAAATTATGATAACATCTGAAATTACTTTCCTGACAGCTTTAGCTTCTCATGATAAAAATTTTATATAAAAAATCATTTCTGGAAAGAAAAAAAACGCTTATTTCAATTATCCAATATATACATATATATAGATAGAGCGAGAGAGAGATTTAAAATATGAGGAAAAAATACACAATTTTTGAAGCTGTTTCGGTTTACAAATTGAGCAGTGAGATGGTTAATATAGTATATTATTAGGATAAGAAGTGACTGATCTCGGACATGTCATTTCTGCTGAAGTGTGTGCACGGTTCTACAAAGGGTATTGACAGTTAATGAGGTACCCCTAAAATATACGTCAGCTGAGAAAAAAAGGGAAAATCCTATCACTGCAATACTCCGCTGACCGCATCCGAAATTTTGGGATACAGAAAACGGGGTATGTCAGCGATATAAAAAGCACTACAGTATACGAAATTAAGGAAAAACAGTCAACAATTCATACAGACTACCAATTTGAACAATCAGATCTGTTCAAGTCCAGGAGCCAGTGGATCCAATTACTGCTCTTCTGGACTATTCATCTTAAGGTGGGATGTGTGTGGTTACAAACTGATCCTAAAGTGTTGGAACTGCGGTGGTGAAGGATAAGTAAGAAAGAACTGCAGAGACCCTGAAGAGCTAAAACCGCATCCCAGCAAGGCGGCATGAAAGCAATTAGTGGAAATCTCGCAAATCGTAGGTTCCCAGATATGTAGAAGCCCAATCTTAAGAGCTTCAGATTTGACAGTGAGTGGCAGGAGTAATCAATGTTTCGTAATGAGACATATAAATCGAATTTTTGATATATGAACATCGGCATTGAAGCCAATCCAAAATGACCCGGTTCAACAACTGGAAGGTAAACTAGTCTAGATACCACTCTATGTTACCCTTCATACAGTATCCGGTGATAAAATTGACATCGAAAGTTTAACATTCATATCACATGTGGAGGTGTCTTCTGTCATCATATGTGGAAAGCATTACAGATCCTTGTATACTCGGAGCAGATTTCCTAGCGAAAAACATTTTTACTTTAAAAATAACGAACTGCGTTCCTCCTCTGGGGATTTTCTTAGTTTAATGCGTCCAAAAAGCGTAGTTCAGGACGATATCACACTCCAAGCAAGAACAGAATTTTTATTAACTGTATTCATAGCTGAAAACTTAAATGTCTTTTACAGCATAATGAACTACCCTTGAGCTGTAACAGTCCCAGAGGTGTACTAGTAGCTTCGACAGTCATCGAAATACTCTGGGCATGTACTCCGACGACATGGAATGGAAGAAACAGTAACCGTTCAATCTCTCCATCTTCGGATAGCCTAACATGGGAGTTATTACCTAAAGCACAACTAACCAGTGAACGAGGACCTCTGCAGAAAGTGTCATTCAAGAATGTCAAGATTTTTGTTTCTTTAGCCAATCTAATGCAGATCGAACCGCTTTGGTGTAGGCTAAAAGAGCTATTAGAAAGCTTCCACCAATCAAGCAATATCCTGGACATCTACCGATCGCTAAACAGGACGATGTAGTAGAACGTATAAAGGCCATGCGAAAAGCGAAATATCGACAACCCAACAAGTCTTGAGCTCCTCCCTTCGTCCTGGTCAGAACGAAAGATGGTTAACTAAATTTCCTGAAGATTAGTGTCGGTTGAACGACGTACCGATGAAAGATAGCTACACTCTTCCTAGAATTGACGACATACTGGACACTCTTACCGGAAACCGGTAGTTTTTGACGCTTTACATAAAGACTGGATATTGGCAGGTAGAGATACACCCTGATGACGAAAAAAGGTCTTCCCCACTAGATTTTAAACAATTGAGGAAATTTCATTCATTATACTTATAATTTTCTTAAAAATCATTCTTTATTCTAGGCGATCCTAAAAATTATGTATATCAATAAAATTCCAGGACCCTAAGCTCTAAGAGACCTACTTCACCATCGGCTCAGTGTCCTGTTGACTAAATGTCTTGACATTAAGTGTTCCGTAGCTAAATGTCCTGTCGGCTAAATGTGCTGTCGGCTAAGCGTCCTTGTCGGCTAAGTGTCTTGTCGGTTAAGTGTCCGTGTCGGTTAAACGTCCTGTCGGCTAAATATCCTGTCGGCTAAGTGTCTGTTCCGGCTAAATGTCTTGTCGGCTAACTGGTGTCGGTTATGTGTCCCGTCGGCTAAGTTTCCGCGGCCGCTACCGAACAGGTTCTACTGCAGTTCACGATGATGCCGTTTGGTTTAGGGTAATGCACCGGCCAGTTCCGGAACGATCATCCAGAGCGTGCTGAGGGGTCTTTCCTACGAAGCCAGTCTGAAACACCTGCATGACATTATCATCAAAAAAGTTTTTTAACGTTTAAAAAATATTCGAAATGTGCGTCCAAAATTGCACGGGAAGCAGTCTGATGTTTCATCCTACAAAATGTATATGGTTCGTACAGGAAGTGATTTACCTCTGACATGCCATTTCTGCCGAATATGTGTGCACAGATCCGAAAAACGTTTTAGTAGTTTGAAAAAAAGGTTATAAATGATAAATGCCCCCAAAATTTCTATCAACTTAGAATTTCCTGGGGTTCTACTGTATGAAATTCCTGCAGGACATTTCTTCCATCAAAAGACCTCTTCACGGATTGATAGAGCAAGAGAACTTTCTTGTGTGAATGTGAGGATGCATTTTAGAAGCTGAGACTATCCTGATGTATTCCGAGCTCGACAAACATATTTATTCTTTACACAAATACTAGTAATGAGAATGTCGGTGCTGTTTTGTCTCATGAAATAAACGGTGAAGAAAGTGTCGTGGCATGTTCTAATAAGTATTTGCTTGAATCGGAGAAGATTATTGTGCACTTTAAAAGAAGGTCTCTCAATATAAAGCTGTAGAAAATTTCCGCCATTTGCTGTATGAGAGAAAATGCCTGTCCCCACATATCATGCATCGTTGTTTTGTCTCTTAAATTTCAAGAATCCTGAAAGCCAAATGAATACATGGCCAGATGCATACAGAAGCCAGATGTGTGCAGAAGCCAGTGGTATATTACCGATGGCAATAATGTCACAAATCCGGACCAGAGTACAGCTGAACTGCTGAACTCAGAATTACCCGGATTGTTAAATCTTCTTTTAAGATCTGTTGTTTAAAACCCTTAAAAACTGACTTTGCTGCATTTGATTGTTACATCAAAGACGGTAATGTCATATTTATGAATACGACTTTAGGCTTAGGAATTTTGTAGTCTCACTCTGTAGTTTCTTAGAAAGTGACATAAGGATCATATGCTTTAGTGTTCAAATTTGCGTTTTTGATATGATATAATAATTCTTAAAATCAAAAACCAATTTTTGATTGCATTAAAGGCAACTTAAAAGCCAATATTCAGACTTTGAGATTTGCTTTTAAATATTTCTTGATAAGCTTACGTCTGGTTAAAAATTGAACTTAAATAGTTATTCTTCATTACTAATATATTATAGGTTGTATAAAATTTATAAAGGTGTAGTTTCAGAGATCTAGCTGATTGGTTAAAGGTTAAAGTTCTTAAAAGAATAATGGTTTGATTGTTATTGCTTTTTTCTTTTACTCAGCGCTTGAAATAATCCTTAAGTTTCTGCGCTTATTTTAATTAAAAAAATTAAAACTATAAAATATTGAAACAACACTTAAGTAGTACAACACTCAAGTTACGTTAAGAAGATGGACTACAAAGATGAAGAGTTTTTCTTACATACTTCATTTAATGAATTTCATTCCTATATCCGCGCGAAATATGGATCTAGTTTTGAAAAAGACCGTTTTCAAATTAGTCTTTTCATTTAACACAGATTTCAACTTCTATTTTAATTTAAAACTAACCGATTTTTTTCTCATTATTATCAAATTTATAAAAAAAATATTCTGCACAATTGAAATTTGGTGCTAAAAATATTCAAGTAAATATTTAGGTTTCGAATTCGAGAATAGTTAGAATTCATCCAATTTCTGTAAGTGTTTGTACTTGTACTTGTACCTTAAGTACAAGTACAAGTACAATATGATATGACTTACCTTCACAAGTCATTTCTGCGCCTAAGGGGTCTTCTTTACAAATGCAGACTTTTTCTCGTTTTCCGGTGATGTCTAGGAATTTGCAGTTTTTCCCTTTTCCACAATTGCATGCTGTAAATGAATAGCAGTATTGCTCACATTTGACACATTTTATTTCGCTCACATTTGGCGCTCCATATCGAAAATTGCCTAACAATACTTTCGATTACACAGCAAAATTATTTTAGGGTGAAATTTATCTGTAAATGGAAAGTGTTTCTTCGCTAATTTAGGTAAGTTTTCAGTTAGGGTTGATTTAATTGTAACATGTCCTCTACAATTGCGTTAAATTCGAGGTAGATTGGCAACATTAATGTGCCCTTACCAGACATATTTAAGGGTAAAAATGTATATAAATACATATTTCCTGGAAATAGAGATAAAATATATAACTCTAAAATTTTATTACATTTTAATATGCAAAAGAAGAGAAAATTTTAAAGCAAGAATGTTTTTTATTTTGCTGAAGTAACACGAGTGCTGGTCTTTGCCACTGTGTGTTTTATTAAATGTACTTTAAATGTATTATCGGAAATAGTCTCTCCTGTTATTCCTTTTATTATTTATTTATTAATGTAATATTAGAAATAGTTTCTGTTATTATTATTTTATTATGCATTCGTTAATATTTGACACAGTTTCTGTTATTGCTCTCTTTATTATTTATTTGTTAAAATAATACCAGAAATGGTCTGCGTTAATACCCTTTTTAATATTTATTTGTTAAAGTAGTATTATATATAGCCTCCGTTATTACTTTTTCATTTTTTGTTTTATTATTAGTAGGAGAGATACACTTGGTTATTATTCTTTTCTTTCGTAAAATTTTATCACGCTCAAAATGCATCCGAATGAACAGTTATACTTGCCTATTTTGATGACAGTCGCCGATAAATAGGAAAACAAAAAACGGGACTATTCCGTTTTGAGGACCGTAAAAAATTGCAGCAAAAATGTATGCGCAAAAGCGCTAAATCAAGCAAACGCGCTCAATTAACAGCGCGCCAAATCTAGCGTATGCGCTGATTTCAAATTGCGTAAGTTTAGATAATTCTGTATTTCTTAAGATGCCATTGAAATACTAGTTTAATTTTTAAATCCTTTTTTGATAACGCTATGGATTTAACAATTTAGGAGTTGCCCAGTGACGAAAAGTCTGCAATAGAATTTCTTCAAAGAATAGGCATCATTCATTATATAAAATTATGTTTGAACTACAAACGAGATCAAATTATGCTTCATTCAGCGATAACTCGGTAGCGAAATAGCGGTGCAGGAATCCATTCAGTTATATTTAGCCTTTTTTATATAAATTATAATAATAAAAATATATTATATGAAATTAATTTTTCATCTAAATTAAAAGAATACTCTTAGATAGTTATTTACTATTATGCTTCTTTCTTGCGTTAGGGTTGCCGCAATTATTTTTGGCAGCACTGACATCAACAATAGTTTGGAGATTTTTTACGATCCTCAAAACGAAATAGTACCCAAAAAACAAGTACCCTCAGTCTGATTCCTAGGAACGTTCGGCAAATCTAGACTTTATTCTATACCCTTCTCGGTACTTACGGAAAATCCCGTCGACCTTTTTTTCATATTAAAGAAAAGACGCCAAACAATGCAATTTTTCTTAAAAAATGGAAAAGTCTTCTTCAAAAACCCTGGGTTTGGTGTAACCTTGATTACACGTGTTAGTTATTATTCTTGAGTAAAGACTCCTTTTTCCCCCTCTATAAGGCATTTTCGAATTAAAAAATATGATTAAAATTTGGGACCTGCCTACTACAGAAGAGCATACTGTTGAATATTTCCAAAGTTATGGAATCTTACCGGCCTCAAAAAAATGTTAACCCTCCGAGCGGCTACGAGTTTTGCCAAGAAAGCACAAATTTTCCAAAACTACTATGAGAACAAATTATGTTTTTGATTTTAGTGTAAAAACTCTTCTGGTAGTTCATACCTGCATTTGTGTACTTTTAATATATTGCCTTAACTTCTTTGACGTATTTTAAGATGCAAGTATATATACGTTCTTACAGATATCACAAGAAATATTCTAGGCCGTATATATACGGCCTTGCCGCTTTGGCCACGTATGGCGCTTTATTTTTTAAAACTGAGAAGTAATAGCGTTGCAACGTTAAGGCTTGTGCGAAGCGAGTGTCAATTCGAAATGGAACTTTGTTTTACTATTTAATTTTTGACTGCATTCGGATTCATTTATAGTTGGCGCAGAGAATTAACAACTATTGAATGGGTAAAAGAGGAATTAGAGTTAAGTGACAAGACTGTTGCAAATTGGAATAATTACCTGAGAGAAGTTTGCGCACACAGCCATTTAGAAATATTAGAAAGAAAATTAAGAATAGAACGTTTTTTCTTTTATTTAATAAATGAGATTTTTTTTTAGTTTGGCGTGATTGACGCCGTCTCTTATGGTTGACAGGATTTTCCGTAAGTACATCTTTCTCTTATTAATGTGTTTTTCTTTGTGTTTGTTTGTTTTATTGTGTGAAGGATAACTTTATTTTTATTTCAAAAGTTAACTAAAGATAATTTAGATGACGAACATATCTGCATTGCGCCATTTTTGAAAGTGATCATTTTCCCTTGAAAAATTGTCAGGCCAATGTTTGTTTTTAGTTAGTTTACAATGTATTTTGCGTTCTGCCTCTGTAGTCCTGGCCAGAAATGAAGCAGCAGCAATCCATTAATCCCAGTCTTTTCATATTTTACTGAAAAATCGCGAGTATTTAAGTTCGCATGCCAATTTCCATATCACGTAATGAGCTATGGAAATTTAATGTCAATAGCAGCCGGCAAATTGTTAAAGCTCATTGTTTTTGTGAGGATTTATTTGCCTTCTTATGCAGCCAAGTCCATAGGAAAACAAAAGCAAGCTGCGGAGAATAAAAGACTGATGGGACTTTGAATATGATAGCCAAACAATACTTGAAAAATAAAAAAAAATAATAATAATGTACTAATAATATACCATTTCATCGCCAAAAGACGCCAATATGTTATTCTCGATGTTCTGGCGAATATCAGATAAAACACTAGCACCTGTTAATCAGTCAAAAAATCTCGATGTTCAAGCAGTCACATTTGTATATCAAATTGAAAATCTCGATAAAGATAATATACTAATAATATACCATTTCATCGCCAAAAGACGCCAATACGTTATTCTCGATGTGCTGGCGAATATCAGATAAAACACTAGCACCTGTTAATCAGTCAAAAAATCTCGATATTCAAGCAGTCACATTTGTATATCAAATTGAAAATCTCGATAAAGATAATATACTAATAATATACCATTTCAACGCCAAAAGACGCCAATATGTTATTCTCGATGTTCTGGCGAATATCAGATAAAACACTAGCACCTGTTAATCAGTCAAAAAATCTCGATATTCAAGCAGTCACATTTGTATATCAAATTGAAAATCTCGATAAAGATAATATACTAATACTATACCATTTCATTGCCAAAAGACGCCAATATGTTATTCTCGATGTGCTGGCGAATATCAGATAAAACACTAGCACCTGTTAATCAGTCAAAAAATCTCAATATTCAAGCAGTCACATTTGTATATCAAATTGAAAATCTCGATAAAGATATTAAAATATGTTACTGCTTTCAGTTTTTTAGAAAGCTGAATAGTTGAAACACATATTATGTAATCAGTTTCTAAACAACCCGCACTAGCAATTTTAAGAAAAACGCATAAATTATTTTAATAACTGTAAACTCCACAAGATGTTGTTGCATAAGTCCGAATAAAAGAAAACCTGAAAAGTAATTCAGAATTTTTGTTTTTTATCAATAGTTTCACTTGTTCTTTAATAGCAGTATAATAATACAGGTTAGTTGTATTGATAGTACCCCAGCAGGCTGGTGCTTTATCCCTGAAACTGGGAGTGGTTGATTTGTTAAGACATTTATATTCTAGTAGTTCAACCCGAGAGGAATTTTCGGGTATCGAAGTGCGTCCACAGCTGTTTTTAAGATGTGCTATATGTGCAATGAGAATAAGTGCCATTTACCATTGTTAAGTTCTACGTGAATATATAAATTACGTTAAGCAGTTACCTTCTTTATCTCTGTCGTAAAGAAGAATATATTTGGTACTTTTCTGTTTCACCTGCGCAAATCTCGCCAAGCAGACTTTATTGGCGACAACATACAGTATACACTAAAAACATGTTAACAAATGTTAGTTGTTAGTTCTAAGAATTTTTCATTTTTAAGTCATAAACATTTTAATGTCGTTTAAAACTTTGTAAAAAGCCAATAAATAAAGACAATAAATTTGTAAAAAGACATTAATATAAGAATTTGTTATGCTTTCATAATTCAACATCGTGATCCGCCGGTTCGTATCACGTGACCCCAAATTATCTCATCGCAAGTAAACTACGCTACAAAAATATTATTATCTACATTAATGTCAAGTTAAATCTTAATTTGGAATAATAGTTTAAATGCAAGAATTATTTCAATTCGTACAAATAGCTTACTCAGAAATTATGTAAAACCGCAGTGCTTTACTTCGCTAGTGCATTCTCATTAGAATGGATGAATTTAACCCTTGACTTTGCCTTTTCTATATTTTCGCCTTTGGGTGAGTAGTAGGATTGCATTCTAATTGACTTAATTACCGCGAATGGCCTTAGAGTATAAAATTGTATTATCTGGTAAAAATTATATGTAATTGTATGCCAGTATTGAAGGAAACAGTCAATCTGATAAGAAATGGCGGCGAATTGTTTTGAAAAACAGGCATAACAGGTTACTAGCGAGGATATTCCTTTTGGCATCCGTTGTACCATTATTGGCGACTTTATCGCCTGCACCGGCGAACCGGAAAAGTACCAATAATTTCTTTACAGATTCGATTCTCCGAGGTTAACGGCATTTACCGTTGTGTTTCTGCACTGGTGCGTCACGTAATGGGAATGCCGGTGTGTTTTCTTGGGAGCGTTATTCATAGCATTATCCTTTCTATAAAAGGAAAATTCGCTTCTTTCTGCGTAACTAGATATTGAGTCAATGTTGTTGCCTTTTCTTTGCATTCAATAATTTTCTCTCTTGCTAATTATCATAAATTTTCCGTTAGATCGAAACTCCAAAATTTCATTTTTGTTTGAATCTTTGTTGTTACTTTTAGATATGAGCCTACAAATCACAATCTTTAAAATTCGATAAGAAATTCTGCAAGTTCAGAAAAATTTAAATAACATAAATGCAGATGAAAATATTTTAGATTTTCTATTTTCTACTCAGACCTTAACTTTTAATGAATTTAAAATAATAAACCAATATTTAATGAGTTTCGTTATTCTGAATATTAAGCAAACAAAACTAGCTGATTAAATCGGGTTTTGTACCTATGATTTTTTTAAAGTGGATCTTGTATTTCGCAGATTAGAATATAACATTTCAAAACAAAAACGGAATATCTTATACTTAACAATTTAAAAAAATCTACATACCTCTACATTCAAAAGTATAATAATGACCATATTCCGGTGGACATTGACATACTCTATCCCCATTTTCATTTGGAGCACATTTACCATTCTTACAATCACAAACTGTAAAAAAAAATTAATAATTGTATTAAGTACCTCTTCTACACGTGATATTTCTTTTAAGTACTCATTTTTCTTTCGTCATGTCTAAAATGCTTCATTCAGTAACGTGTAAATACCGATTCTTCGTTCTTAACAATGAATGAAAAATTAAGATATTTAAAATCTCACTTCGAAGGATATGCTGTACCTGAAATATTGAAAATACATCAAAACAAGACGGAAAGAAATGCGTCTGGTCAAGCTTAAGGATCAATCGGATGTCTATGAGTGGGTTTCATGTGAAAAAGGTTTTGAAACTGACTCTCATAACAACATCGTTGAGGGCATGTAGATCTACACTGCGTATGATATTGAAGCACATAACTTGAGTGTCGCCGAACCTCTGGCAATTATAACATTGAGTCGGGCCCCTCTTTTTAGGCTTGTATACTTCGATATGCACATAATGCATACAATGTTGCTCACTTTAGAAATGGATAGAGCAGCTTTGTTTTCCCCTAGTTAAAGAAAATATACGAGAAGTTTCTCAGTATTCTGTTCGGTTTTCCTCGTAAACGGCTTTGCTTTTAGGTCTAAAAAATTCCATTTTGCTAAATATCTTCGTTTTTCTTCTCCACGGTGATGTTCTGGAAATGATTTTATGAAACTGCATTAACAGTCCTTTCACTCTTCGTCTGATACAATCAAAGCTCTGATCCAAGCCAACGTCAGTCAGTGTCAGCGTGTGTAATCACCAACGTTGGAATCTTGATCTTTGCTACTTCAAAAGTTTTATTTCTCATTACTTCTCTCTTCATCGCTGAGTGGAGATGATCTGCTTTCCTGTGAAAATTCTACCTATTTTTCGTAAACGGGAATTCTTAAAGATTTCTTGTGAGAGTCCCATTTTGCTTTGTACTCCTCAATTTCAGCCTGGTCATTACCCTCATTTCAACCTCTTGTCCATTGCTCCCTATTCCTTCCGCTCATTTTGAGGAAATATTACTGTAATAAGAACTGCGTTTTCCTTAGTTATTTTTTAGACTTCTTATTGCAGTACTACATTGTGCTTTAGATTAGCTGTCTTCAGTTTGATTTCATATTCAACAAGAATCTGGTTGATGCGTTTAGACCTAATATAATTTCTCGCTGCATACTAATCTTCCAAACAAAATTTCACTTCATTTGGGTAATTTTCGTTCAGCAACTGCTTCATTTCTTCAGTTGCAGTTTTTTATATTTTCTGGTGCTCAAGAATACGTTTTACCTTGCCTGTTGCCATTAGGAGAAATTTTGCTAGTCCTCCTTCTCTTGACTTTAAAGACAGTATTTTAGGAATTTTTAAGCAATCGAGCTGTAAAGAATAGTTGCTCGTAAAAGATTATCATAAATTCAAAATTCGACCGATGTTAAAGCGATCCATCTTTCTCAGTCGTATTTATATAGACTTCATTGAGATATTTGTCTATTAAGATTTTGCAATGTAAACTATTAATTTATTTTTATCTTAATTAGCTTCTCTGTCTTTCTAGCTTTCCAGTTTCCTGCCAGAATAATGATTTCTAGTTCGTGCGAAGTTAAATGAGGCAGAAAGAGGTAGTATTTAAAGAAAGGTTTCATATTCTAGAATCAGAGCTTGCTGAAGGCCACATTACTAGCTGATTTTCTTGAAAGCAGTTTATCCAAATAATATATATATTGAGAAAGAAAGCTTCCACAGACATTGTTAAATCATTTGATTACTGCCCGCTATGTCGCGGAGGGACAATTCTATTCGCTAAATCGCCAGAAAATTGAGAAATACGATATACATTCGAGGCTCAGACTTGATGCGTGAAGGTGCAGTTGCCTCTCGCTCCCTATTTTTTGACTTCGCTAATTTTTTTGCGTTTTAGTCTATGTGTTATATGTTTGATCAGATAGCCTGGCTAAGTACAAGTAGGCGGCCAGTGTAACTTTGATTCGAAATTCACGTGTTTTCTGTTACGACCACGTATTTCTGAGACTCCTTTGCCAATGCTTTATTTTTCTTCTTTTTCCCCTTTCTAGTAATTTCGTTCTCCTTATGAGGAAGGACCTTTAGCTACCTTCGAAATCGATTGAGTGTTTTAATATATGTACGCTAAATACAAGGTTGTTATTGCGATTTTGAATGTCACATTGGCGTGTTTATCTTCTATTCGCGAAGACATTCTAATAACTTAGAGGATTCGTCCTTTGACAAAATTTTTGCGATAGTTTAAACTTGGATTTTTGTAGATGTTTTCAATCAAAATAAATAATTCCTGAATTAATTTATGTATGCGGATCAGTGAATTGATATACATCGATTGGGCGGGGGAAAATGATATCACAGTATTCCGAAATTTCGACAAATTTCGCTTTCGACCTTCGACAACTATTTCACGCATGCGCAAAATTATATCAAGGCTGGATCAACTTCGACACCGATAATAATGAACATTATTTTGCGATCCCTGACAGTACAAATGTTTACATGCTCACGAAACTGGCGATGAAACTTTGCAGACTTGCATCTACTTGTCATCCGAAAACGAGTCACTACGTTCAAGTGCAATATGGATGGCTTTTTCAAACAGCATTCTTTGATAATGATTTATTTCTAAGAGACACGGAGTAACCTTTACTAATATATATTAAGGAAATGACAGCCAGTATTGTCAAACTCTATCATCAATATATATTATAACAAAAGAATTTCCTTGTTAATGTTATAGGCAACTTATATTTTCACGTACTACTATATAACATTTAAGCAATAATATTTTCAATCAAAATTATTTCTAGCTTACTCAATCTATTTTTAATCATTATCCTTCTTCATTTCTTACATCTCCTGAATTTCTTTGCCATTGAAACGTTTAAGGAAACTACCAGCAGTGTTAGTAAGATTATATACATATTTGAATGTAACACACTAAAATTTTATTAACAATATTTTTCAAAACTTAATTATGCTATTAAAACGCTATGCTCTATTTTATAATTTTTCAAATTTCCATTTGTTTCTTATTTGTAACAGAATAATAAACGTCTGTTACTAAAATGATTATATTCTAAATTTTACGAAATTTGTTCAACGTCTGACTCCAAGTTTTCACAATAGTTGAAATGGTGATTTAATGCCAGAGCAAATATATTTAGTTATCTCTATGTTAGGATAACAATAGTATTTCATTTTGTGTAAGGAGGTTCAAATAGATCTTGAATCTGTTCCAAATAGCTCTCCAAAGAAATAATCTTTGATGTATTTGTTAAGAGAGTTATTAAATATATTTTTGCTTCTTTTAAATATAAAAATATTGTATGATCGGAATTTTCTGTTTGGAAATCAAATATGCCCTTTGTTCAAGGAAGAGAATAAAATTGATTTTTTAAAAAATTTTTAGCGTTTTTTAATGCCTCTATAAGATAAATTTTATATTTATCTTATAGAGATATATAATATATCTCTATAAGCCTCTATAAGATAAATTTTATATTTATCTTATAGTGATATATAATATATCTCTATAAGCCTCTATAAGATAAATTTTATTTTATTCCCTGTACCATAAGTGCGGATTTGCATAATGTTAATATCCTGTATAACTGAATGGCATGGTAAACAGAGCTGATATGGTAGTTCAAAAGCGTTGCAATAATCCAAGTTTGATTTTAAAGATTTTTAAAAATAAACTACTATCAGATTAGAAATTTAAATTCTGTTTTGTGCTCTTAAATTTTCAATCTGCTTATTTAGGATTTTTAAAGTTTTCTTTATAAAATTATTAGAAATTATTATTTTAGAGATTTCAGATAGAAACCTGACATCTCACTTTTCGCACTGAAACTTTATTTTCTTTCACCGATCATTATGGTATTCTACTTATATGTTCAGAATGCATAACTACTTTAAGATTTTACAGAAGACACTCTTCATGACCATTCTGTGTAAATGCAATCGTTTTCCAATGATTTATGTTAAATGTTTACCGTGTTCTTCGTAAAACAAATGCCATGTCTCTGTTGGTTTGTATAACGAAACAATACTAATTCAGAAGACAAACAACAAAAATAAGCGTTATATTTACAAAATTTCCACAGGACTAGTTTCGATGGTTTTACCGAACCACCATCCTCAGCTGCAAAACCGCAAATTAAGAATGATCATTTTTCATGTGGTATTTTGTAAATATAACGCTGATTTTTGTTGTTTGTCTTATGAATTAGTATTTATTCGGCGTGTTATTGTGTCTTAATTAACGAAACAATATTTAGATTATTATCAATGTTATGCGTACAGCTATCCTGTAATCAAAGGAAGTCACACAGACCAATACATGTTACTAAAAATTCTTAATCTTGAAAGAGTAAGAGAGAAAAACGCTTGGAAAACTATCAATCAAGAATGTGGATAGAAAACGTGTATTGACACCTTTTGAAAAGCGAAACGGTATTACTATAATATGCCTAAACGAATTAATACATGTGTGTAAAGAACATATATGTAAAAAATATGCAAAACATATTATACACAAGTGGATGAAGTGGCAGTTCGCATTTTAAATTGATTTGCGTTAAATAATTATATTTTCAAATTCTTGTTTGAAATTGAGATAAAAAAAAGAGAAAATACCTAAAACAGAAAAGTAATTTAATAATTTTTATGCTCAGTTTCAAAGGAATTTATTCTTCCACTGATGGTAGTGCACCTGTTTGCTGAAAACACCATTTAGTCATTTTTTAAACACGTGCAAGAATGGATTTCCGTCAGGAGAAAAAAAAAATTATATCACTAAATAATAAAAAAAATGTACTTTTACAATTAAAATTACATTTTCGTGGCTGTGATATTCATTAAGAGTAATCACACGTTTTAAATTCCAAAATAGCGTGTTTGCATTTTAAATAATATCATGTATGATTCTTGTAATTTTACACCTTAGTCTTAAAATTGTCATAAAGCGTTTAAGAAAATAATTACATTTTTAAAACATTACTTTTGATTCTTTGTAGGTTTGTGCTCTTAAGAAAATTATACATTTGTATACACTTAGTGAACTAAATATTACCGATATATTCTAGTAGCTTTCGTCAATATTTATCTCATCACAGCCGGTATTTTTCTGTCATGAACTAAAAAGGTGACGATATCGTTCCTGAAAAATATTATTTCACGTTACAATAACCGCTTTGAATTCGTTCAGATTTTGTTTGATCATTCTGAACGTTCAAGTATTCCTTCCACTTCATTTAACAAATACTCAGTTAAGGACTGAAGTCAGTAAACTGAACTGGCAATGGAAGCAATTAAATTAATGCTCTTTAAACGAATCCAAGACCATACAATTTGGGAAGGTTGTTCCTAGAATGACAATCAGCATCAACATCGCAGCCATAATTGAGTGTATGTCATAAGTAATAATTTTGATTTAAATTATGCCGTTAATAGTTAGTTTCAGAAATATTAAAGGATCTCTTGCATTCCAGAAAATTATTCTGGCATGATAGCGCCATCAACATGGATATTTACATCGGTCCATGGATTTGCTTAGTTTGATCTATATTCCTATCGCGTTGCCTGGATAGTAGAGCAGAAATTTAACCACCTGGGCCGAGAGAAATGTTTCTTGATCGTCAGAAGTCTGATGGTGCTGCTCCGGAGAAGGCTGTACCGATAATTTCCTATTTTTAAATTATACTACAGAAACTGTTAAAGGGCTGTTGCTGTTAAAAGCTATTTGTTACGAGGTCTAACGTACTGCGTGTTGGTAGTGCTTTATGGTAAGTCTGAATCATTCATAGCTGCAATTTTTTGTTCCTCAGTTATCACGGTCGCTTTGTGCCAATCGCTTTTCACATTTTACATTTACCAATATGTTCCGTTAAAATATATTTTTGTTGCCGAATTGTTTTGATAAAAAGCCACTCGATAAACATCCGAGATACAGGAGAAAAGCCTAGGTCACTAGCAATTTCTTAAATTTTGGAACTGAAGCTTCATCAGCTAACGATCATGCTTTTTTAAATTATTATAATCTTTCATTTTTCCCAATTGCACACCGAGATACCTCTTTAGTCCCAAATGCTCCCTTATTATACTATAACATGGTACGTAGGTCACTCTGAAAGTTTTGAGATATGCGCAGATGATAACCGGCAGAAAACAATTAAGAGTTGGATTTGAAAGTATGAACTATTTTAGCCTAACAGACGATTTTTATTGGCCATTTGCAAGTAGTTTAGCGTAGAATAAATTTTAAGCAGAGAGGAAAATGTAGTTAAAGCGAGAACATCAATTCACTATGACTTTATATGATTAAAAAAAAAAAATTAAATCAACAAAAAGAATGCATTCAAGTCTACAGTTAGCATTAGGAAATATAGGTTCATCCCGTGCTACTGTATTCAGATGGTTTACAGAATTTCACAGATGTTGCAACTCTCTTTGGACTGAAAAAAACACACAGTAAAACCGTCGTCAACAGTAATCCCAGATAATGTGTTTGCCATACCGGAAATGTTAATCAATAAAAACTGCTGCAACCACCAAATAATACGAAAGGAACTTAATATTGGTTTAGAATTATTCCGGAAAAACTGCATATGAAAAAATTAGTTTGCCTTAGGGTTCCCCATAATTTAACATAGCACCAAAAAGGAGGAACGTGTCAGAATCAGTAACGAAATGCTTAATTTACCTAAAGATGGTGGCCACCGCATTAATCAAACTGGTGATGAAATGTGCATGCGTCTTTGAAGATGATCTGATGCCCACAATGGGAAAAAGACAAGGTGCCATGAAAACATAATGTGCGCCATTGTTTCAGAAGCACAGGATTGGTCAAAGCCATCAAGGTGGAAGGAGAGAAGACAGTCACAGCTAACTGTTACACCACTAAGTGTGTTCCAGAAATTCTTCAAGAATTGAATGGTAAAGGATTCATGTTTCACTGTGACAATGCTTCTTCTCCATTCAGCAAAATTGTCGGTTGGGTTTCTTGAACACAAACACATCAAAGTGATAAATATCCACCCTGTTCACCCGATCTAGCTTTGTGTGAGTTTTGGCTGTTTTTTAGTCTAAAACGAACTTACGAGGACGTCCGATTTCCTTCCGAAGATGAAACTGATGAGATTATAAATGCATTTTTAAATCGATGCTAAGAATTGAATGGATTGAATGAATTGAAAGTGTTGGAAAATTCGCCTATAAAAGTGCATGGATGCTGGAGGAGACTACGTTGAACACTCAAAAGGAACATGCGTTAGTTATATAGGCAGTTCTTCATTGCTATGCTCACTGTCAGACTGGTCTCGTAAAAGAAGGTATGACTGTAGTCATTCAATGTACCTAAAAAACTTTTTTTTATTATTTTAAAATTTTAAACACTTTTTAAATCAATTACATTTTTCCTGCTTAGTGAAATATGTTAAAATCATTATAAATAATTTTCACATTTTTAAATAAAAAATAAAATGGCGGTAATTGTCATGGTTTTAAATGTTCCGCAGTTCTAGAGTTAAAGCTTATATTTAATCAGAAATTTTGATGAACAGGTAAAAAGCGATGCTCACCTATACACTTTCCGTAAGTCGATAGCATGTAGCCTTCACTGCAGATGCATTTTGTAGCCTTTTTCTTATCAAACGTGCAACTGGCTTCTCTTCCGCAATTACATTCTGCAAGACGAATGACAAAATGAGCCCTAAATGCATATATTTATCTTATTATCTGTCTATTTGTAGAAAGTGATGTGGAAGTTTTGCACAATATTGAAGGGTACGCCATTTCTTCATTGTGTGCGATTATTTGCTTCCATTAATTTCTTTTTAGAAAATATCTCTATAAAACTTGATATCACTTATTTAATATTTGTGAATAAGTAACATGAAAAACTAAGGTAAAACGTGTTCAAAAACATTTCTTTCAAAACCTCATAATAAACCATGATAAAATTTTTATGTTATTATCATTTTTTATGTTTTATCATTTATTATACTTTTACTTTATTGAGAAATAGGGGGCATCAGCAGACAATAGATAAGTTTCCTGAACAATTTTCAACCTCGATTTTAATTGTAATACAGCATCATGGTGGGTAATCCAAACAAATGACGAAATATAATATATAGCAAAATATAACGAATAATAACCCGAATGAATGTTTTACGGGTTACACCGGTGTTTTCGTAGTTTTCTTTATGTGTAACTTGAAAAAAGTTTCTTTTATAGAGTTTGCCGTGAAGTCAACCATTTGTGTTAGAAAGGTAATCCTTCCTTAACCTCCTGTAACTTTATAAAAACCAACCAAGTTTTTGATTATTTTCAATACGGTTTCATAGTTAGTTAAAAGAGATATGTTATAAAAATATTTCTTTGTTGAGTTTACATAAATGCTATTCCCATATATCTGTCTTGAAACAATAATAATCTTTATGCTGCTGAATTTATGAAGTGATTATCATGGCTTGCTGCAAATGTTCAGAATTAAGCTTTACTTAAACAGTTGTGGTGTTGCGTGGCCCCAACTTGCCCGCAACAGTAGTAGTGACTGCTATGAACTGGAAATTACACAAACTCTTAAGAATGGTTTAACTCCCTTTTTATTCCACTCTAGAAGTTACAAATGCGTTCACTTGACGCTCACAAACTACGCCGACCCGGCGGTTGAACAAAATAGACGAAAATGCAATTAAAAATAAATGACAGGATGAATAAATAACGAAGTCACTACCTACGAGGCTCTATAAACGTGACTAACTTAACCGCGTTCTAAGATACAGCTGAGATTTCAGCAAACTTTCTGAATGAGAAGTTGAAAGATTCATCTAACTGCCGAAGTAGGCACACAGGCCGAAACGCGCGGTTCTTAAATTTCTACCTAGCAACCTTCACCCTCGTGAATCAAGAAAGCACACCTACAAACTCGTTTCCCTTCTATTTAACTCAAAAATACTTCCGCTGACAATTTGAATACTTTGCGCGTTCTACTAAAATTTACATACTCTGGCATTGGCAATTCCAAGGAAAAGTAAAGGCTTGACAGGAAGGATAGCTTAAACTTAAAATAAATGTTAGTAAAAATAAATATAAACCCTACACAGTCATTGCTAATTATCTTGAATAATTGTTTTATTAATGCATTGCGATACTCTATTTTATACTTTTTCAAATTTTCATTTGTTTCTTATTTGTAACAGAGTAATAAACTTTTTTACTAAAATTACTATATTCTAAATTTTACGAAATCTGTTCAACGTCTTACTCCAATTTTTCACAATATTTGAAATGGTGATTTAATGCCAGAGCAAATATATTTAGTTATCTTTATATTCGAATAACAATAATATTTCATTTTGTGTAAGGAAGTTCAAATAGATCTTGAATCTGTTCCAAATAGCTCTCCAAAGAAATAATCTTTGATGTCTTTGTTAAGACAGTTATTAAATATATTTTTGCTTCTTTTAAATATAAAAATATTGTGTGATCGGAATTTTCTGTTTGGGAATCAAATATGCACTTTGTTCAAAGAAGAGAATAAAATTGATTTTTTTAAAAATTTTAGCGTCTCTTTATGAGATTAATTTTATTTATATTATGAATTCAATCATGCCAAAAAAGACCTCAATTAATAATTTTGATTTTTTAAAATTTTGTTTATTGATATCATTAGCGGGCGAGCTGTAAAGCTGCTGAACACTGATAATGTAGTCTGGCTTCCAATTCCTGTGAACAGGCTTAATACATAGCTATTTTCGTGTTTTTTTCCAATGTGTAACGTGTATACGAGCCAGTTTTCTTTACATATCCTTACGCATGTATCGCTGTCCTCAGACAGATAGCCTCCGTATCCCTAATGTAATACATCAAATCAGACGTTGTTGATTTTGTAATCACAGGCAGAGTAATAGGTGGTAGTTTCATTTCTCCTTGCTAACATTGAATGCCGCCTCTGTAAATAGCCATTACATTCTTCCAAATAATGATTATTTAATCATATAATTTATTGGAAACAAATTCACTAATTGTGTAAGAAATCTTAAATTCCAAATGTATGAAAATTTGTGTCGAATATCTTTTTGTGAAATGCTATGTTAAGTATTTAGTGATGATTAATCTGAATCATTTTTCTAAGGCCAAACAATCGAGACGAAATATTGAATGCGTATTTTGAAATGTATGAGCTTTCTATATTTTGTTGTCTACTGAATAATATATTTAGCCATGAAAATATTATAGTTAACCAGGATCTGGTATTTAAAACTTACGAAATTTCTTAGTTAGAAATTTAAAGAAAAACGAGTTAATAGCGGTTTTGAATCATTGCATTTGTCCTTTTTAACAGACTCAGCTGTGAAATTTAGGAAATTAGGCAATGCATATACATTACCTATTGGAAAGCCTTAAGAATTTTATGGGATTTATTTATACCGCAGTTTATTTCCAGTGTTACACTGTCCCGATAATATCATGGCTATTCACTATGATGTAGCTAATAAACACGAGACTGTACTTCTGGTGACGGAGCATATGCTCAGCATCGGAAGTCTATTAAGTGTGAAACTGGTTAGTTATCAAATTAAGGAGTAGTGTAAGTTGGTAACAATGGTTGCCTTTCAAGGCATATGTACAGAGGTATTTCTTCTATTAAATTTGCCGCTAAATATATATATATGATATAATGAGTCAACATAAAAAACATCGTTAACAGACAGATTTAAAAATACTACAGTCAAAAGTCGTTAATCCGGACTCGTCGGGACTTCGGCGATTCCGGATTATCGATTTTTCCGGATTATAGATCATCAGTTTAAATCTCGTAAGATGAAATGCAGAAATTCTAAAATTAAAAATATGAAACCGTAATTTATGAAATAAAGAACAATTATGATCTAAAGGGTATCAAAATTTGCAAAAAGAAAACGCTTAATATTTATTTGTTTACTTTATTAAACATTTCTTTCAATGTAAGTTGTTTAAGTTTTGCTTCGTTTCATGTGATAATACTTTCTCTTTAATTCTATTAAACAGACATAATTTCTTGTTCAGTTACAAAGTTCCGCTGTTCAAGTCCTATAATTGCTGTGTCTAGAACACCGATTAATTTGTCAATCGAAATTTTCTCGTTTTCAATAACCTCTGTCACTTTCTTCGCTATCGAAAGCGAATTATAATGACGAGGAACTTGTTTTAAATCATATCAAAGACGGATCATATCGAGATGAAGTACTACATTTGGTAAGGAATTATAAGCCAAATAAAATAAAAACATCTGCGCTGAAGATAAGGATAGTGTTGACAGATCAACTTCCAATTCATTACGCGCCCGCCGCGGCGATCCCCCCGCCGAGCAGCGTGAAATTGATAAACAGATTTCGGATTTCAAAACATACTTTCCCTTTAGATCCTTTACATATTAACAAATATATATCGGAAATTCTATTTGATATAATCGAAAGTTTAAGCTTACTTTTATAAAATTGCTCTTACAGTCTGCAAAAAATAATAAGCCGGATCCAATTTGAAAATTAAGGAACAACGCAATCATCAACATTAACTGAAATAGATAATTAGATAATTTTAGCTTATACGTCCATTATACATAAAACGCGCACGCGCACACTCATATGAGCAGTCGTAAAACGTCTTACGCGCATGCGTAAACGCCTATGCGCATGTGTCAACGCGGCGCATGCGCAGAAAGTTTTTAGTTTTGAGGTCCGGATTATAGATCATTCCGAATTATGGGTGTCCGAATTAACGACTTTTGACTGTATTTCTATAAAGAAAAGCAAACTTATTTCACGTACTTTGGCACACTGTTGGTGTAACGTGGCCGTACTCCGGTGGACACCGACAGGCAATTCCCCTGGTTTCAGTCAAAACACATTTCCCGTTAATGCATTCACAATCTATATGAAAATACAAAATTTGTTATTAACTTTATAATGCCTTATTAAAATCACTTCTAAATTTTTATAGTGAGAAAAAACATGGATTTTAGGTGTTATTTCAGACGGCTTGCTTCGATAGTTACTCAACATTTTATGCTTCACGTTTCTTGAAAGTATATGTGCATGCTACATATATCTTTCAGATAGAGATACAGTGGTGGCCAAAAGTGTGGATACTTTTGGAAAATATTTATGTGTTTGAAGTTTGCATGCTTATAGAAAATGTTACGTTTCGCAAAATGCAAACTTGTATATATTATTTTAAAGAGAATTTATTAATGAATTCAATACAAAACACAAAATTCAATTATTTGCAATACAAAAAAAAGTTATATGTACTTTAATATAAATAAAAAAACACAGTTATGAAGTGGTTTGTAATGTCTAGCATTCCTTGCCAATCACTGTTCTTGTTCTGAGAACCAATCAAATGTTAGTAACTGCCAGTAGAAGCTGATATCATGTTTACACTTGAAACAATTCATTATTTTGCTTTGTTCTGTAGAAGGAGGACCTGTTTCTTATACACTGCAATTCCATGTAGGAATTTTTGTAAAAATTTTTAATATTTAGTCAAGAAGCAATGACAAATAAAAGAGTAGATTGGACACCTAGAAAGAGATGTAATATTATTGTGTTACGAGAAAGTGGTCTATCCTATGCTGAAATTGCAAGACAGGTGGGTGGTTCAGTGACTACATCTGGAGTCCGAAAGTTTTGTTTACGATATCAGGAGACAAATTCAATAAGAAACAAAGAAGGAAAAGGCCGAAAAAGGTGCACCACATCTATTGATGACAGAAGAATAAAAAGACTATGTCTCCAAGATAGGAAAATGTCATCAGCGGCCGCCAGAAGTGATCTGAATGATGCTGGTGTTTCTGTCAGTTCAAGCACAATCAGGAGAAGATTAACAGACGAAAAAAGCCTTTTCTTAATTTTCAGCAACGAAAAAAAAGACTAACAGTGGGCAAAGGAACACGTTAATTGGACAGATAATCAGTGGTCACAAGTTCTATGGAGTGATGAAACCAAGATATCGTTATTCGGTAGTGATGGGCGAAAATATCTAAGACGTAGAATAGGAGAAGAGCTACATCCTGACTGCATTCAAGCAACTGTGAAGTTAGTGTTATGATTTGGTCATGCATGTCAGCAGATGGTATTGGTCGCCTTTATGTCATCGATGGGACACTGAATGCCAGAAAATACATTGATACTATTCTAGAACCAAAACTTCTACCTTCCATCAGAGATCTCTTTCCCAACAATGCTTTGTTTATTTTTCAGCAGGATTCTGCTCCTTGCCACACGGCCAAAATCTCGAAAGAGTGGTTTCGTGCAAGGAGCATTAAATTGTTGTCATGGACAGGAAGCAGTCCTGACCTCAATCCTATCGAAAATTTGTGGCACCTTTTGAAATCTCTTGTCTGAATGAGGGGACCATCAAATAAAAGAGAACTAATTGAGGCTATAATTGTTTCCTGGCATCATGTAATAACGAAAGAAGAGCTTAAAACTCTTGTCAGCTCAATGAAACGTCGATGTGAAGCTGTAATCAAAAATAAAGGGTACCCTACTAAGTACTGATAACTCACTGCAATCATTACTATCTAATGTATATCGATAACTATTATCATTTAACTTTTTTTGTATTGCAAATAATTGAATTTTGTGTTTCGTATTGGATTCAGTAATAAATTCTCTTTAAAATTATATACACAAGTTTGCATTTTGTGAAACGTAACGTTTTCTATAAGCATACAAAGTTCAAAAACATAAAAATTTCCAAAAGTGTCCACAATTTTGACCATCACTGTATAATAACAGGAAAATGGAAAATTATACATCATTTATTTACAAATTTATATACATATATGAAGATATTTATGATTTTTATACATATAGGCATATGAATGAAATAAATCAAAGTGTACAAGGAAATTAGGTAAACGAAAACTATTAAGTACGCAATATTAACTGCTTTTAATGAATAGTAATTAATTAGGTGAGTATATATGAAATATATGCAAGATACAGATTTTTCAACATACAATTTCAATTTAATTAATAGCCCATAAAACCTCGTTTTAATCTTATTACTTGTCCTTTCTGTTCTAAAAGTATAAACTTGCGTGTCTTTCTGAATATTTAATTTAAAATTATTCCTTGTAATGTGATTTTTATACAGGATGTCCCAGGATTATTGGGACAAACATTAATGGGAGGTAGGGGACATCACAAGGATTTAGATTTCCCTAGGATTATAAAGGATTTAGATTTCCCGTTATACTACTTTCCCATGATGTTTCTCCATGTTTGGAAACATGATGGGAAAGTAGCATAACGGGCACAAGGGACGAAGAGACATTAGACTGAAATCATCTGAAATATTTATTGGTCATGAGCTACTTCGAATAAACTTCCTACTTTGAAATAACCTAATATCTCTACAACTCTTTGAAGATGGCATAGGTGTAATCTTTCACGTTTCAAAACACGATGAACGCTACTCCGAGATTCTCCAACGGCAGTAGCGGTGGCTGGTATGCTGGCAGTCGGATTCCTCTGAATGGTATCCAACACATTTTGTTCCATAATGAGAGTTCGAGTCGTCCTCCGCCCACCCTCACTATGCTATTACCTCGTAATGATCAGTATTCACACAAATTGGGATGCAAATTAGTAAACATCCGGCTGTCCATTGCATCTCTCTGTGGGTACTTTTCGCGATGCAAACTTTCTGCTGCTCATGCATATCCTTCTGCCAATCTGTAAATCAGGTACACATCTGCCAGCTTGTTGTTTGTAAAGCGTTGTTTGTAACTCTGCGGGCGATGACAGCTCAAATGACTGCGGCAATGCAAGTCTGTTTTCTTCAATGCTCTTGTAAAGAACGCCACCTAGCGCCGAACGAAAACGCTTCCGACCATAGGTTGCTATGTAAATCTATATGCTTGTCATGTCCTTAACCTTCCCTTGACATGTATCCCAAAATCCTGGGACGCCCTGAATAACGCTCGTGAGGCATGCAATGGTCTTTTAGCCAATAATACTGATATATTTTGAAAGCGAAATATTTAATTATCCAGCAGAAAAGAAGCCAGACTATAATCTCTCTAACCACCATATCGTAAAATTTATGTTAAACATATATTATAGAAATGCGCCAATTTTGAACGTTTCTAAATTCTAAGGCAGTTGTTTTTTCCGCATAAAAATATTTTTTATCAACAAGTAAACAGAAAGTAGTTTGGTTTTCTTCAATTAAATATTTTTTAAATGTTATGAATTTAAACCTGTTCAAAGCATCCATGTAGTCATTTTTAACTCTCCAATACTTTTTTCTCAATAGCTGCTGTTCACCAATTACATTTGAGACACACTTGAATAATAGCTGGAGAAATTCACACGTAACGTCTTGAACACAGGTGAGAGTCTCATTACAAGAGAATTTACATTTGGTTCCCTTGTTGGATAAATCAGAATATACACACTTTAATCAAAGGCAGAAACTTGTTCAATGGTCAACTTAAACAACATGGAAGAAAATAGAAGTGTGCTATCAAAGGCTTCAAAGACATTGGAAGAAGAATAATTGCAAACAAACAACAAAAAATGGACCCAGTTCTGTAAGGCTCTAGATTCTATTGAAGATCCTAGATCAAATTAAAGTATTGGGAAATAGCTAAATCCCTGAACACGTCTTTCACCTCTATTGCCGTCCAGTCTTTAAACGTCCTTGTTACCAGCTGGATTAACAGTGGATTCTAATGAAAATGAATGTGCCTAATGCACTTGCAGTGCACTTTTCTGGTTTTTGTGAAATTAACTCTCAGTAAGAAGGTAGCGACATAAACGTTCTGTCGAAAAATTAGTGGCAAAAAGATACAGGTTTGATGACCTATTCTAAACGACATCACTTTGGAAGAATTATATATTGCTATTAACACTATTAAAGGGAATAATCGCTGAGAAATGATCTTATTTTCGAAGAAATAGTTAAACAACATTTTGGCGAAAAACCAAGATAATGCTTGTTGACCATCTTTAACACATCATGGAAATCTGGCAGTTTATATTTAACGGAAAATTTCTATTAACTTATCAGTTCTCAAACCAAATAAATAAGCTACGAAATGCAGAGATAGACCTCTCACCACTCATAGTATTTAACCTACTAAAAAACAGCCATGCAATAAAAAGGAACTGGTTGAGATTTTTAAAGCGAAAGGGATCAGAACCATTGAACATTATACAAAAGAGGACTTTGTACACGCTTATAAACAGCTAATTGAGTTTCCGAAGTGTTTCTGACTACTCCAGGCAATACTACTTATCAACACAAAACTGGCGCAGGAACCACAGTCGAATTTTGACCCAAAGGATTTTAAATCAAAGGAGCGCTAGCCATAAGAACTGGTATTCTCGAAACGGCATTTTACGTCGAATCACTATAAGCGGATGTATCACTTTTCAAATTATTACCATCAAATATTATCGCCCTATATTATATTTAAAGGAAATAATAATGAAGAATCTGCATGCATGTTTTTCGATTCAACGATTGTGAAGCTAGAGACATACCTAGAGCCATCAAATTCTGAATAACATAGTCCTCCACCCGAATGGGCATCTGGAAGCTCGAATCTTACATTTTGAATTTCGTTTATTTATAGCATGATTTTTTAAAGCTTATCGAATTTTTTATTAAAAATCTTAATGATTTGATAGCGAATAGTGACAACACACTTTATGAAAAAAAAATTAAAAATGTTTTATCTCCAGCGTGCGAAACCCGTGTTTCGCACGCTGGAAAAACACTCCAGCGTGTCATTGAGAAACCCCAAAGATATGCTGTTTTTAAAGATTTGGAATTACATAATGAAGAATCTGCATGCATGTATGTATGACCCTAGCGCAGTGAAAACATGATATTACCTAGGGCTATCACATTTTGAATAACGAAATCTTCCACCCGAACATGTGCACCTGCAAACGAGAATTTAGTTTTTCAAATTTTTTGTTTCATATTTTGTAAAACTTTCAATTAGTTACAACTTCACCGTTTTAAAAGCGAGCAATGAATTCACTGTACATATTAAAACATTGCTATATTTTGTGTGTGTATTTGTGTTTGTGCGCGCGAAGTGTTCCAAAATGTAAAATGTTTCTTTTGGTTAAAAAAAAAATCTAAAAGGTATCCGATTTTAAAAAAACGCCCAAAGTGGGGTTTTTTTCTAACGTTCTGCGTGTTACCTTCATTTGTCTTTGCACTTAAACTATAAAATTCAACCAACAGCAATATCACAAAATAATTTTGCGAGAGCGTATATTTAGAATTTCCGATTCGCGCCGGAGATAAAAATGTCTTTTTTTTTCGTATAGCACTGCCCTTGCTCACTTTGAAATCGTTGAGTTTGTTGATCAAAAATGCATTAAAGTTTTACGAAATACGAATAGATAATAAAACAAATTCCAAATTTGGGCTTCCAGTCACCCATATATTCAAATGGAGGAAATTTAAATGCGTTAAATTTTGTTTGCATTTTAACAGTGCGAAAGTCATCCGTGCAGTTTTTTCGTTATTTAATATCTTTAAATATAATGCAGGGCTGTAATATTAAGTGGCAACAATCTTAAAAGTGAACCAAAGCATAATGTCAAAACGAAATTAATACCTCATCTAGGCAAATTGCTTCCTTGTGCTGAAAAAAAAAAAGATTATGAAGATATCATTGGTTTTGCTTGCATTCAGTCTATTACGCACGTAGCAATATATTTCCTTTCAGGTTAACAAGCATTAACTTTGCATGTTGTATTCTATAATCCCTGTATAGAATTCAAAAGTTAGTAATTTTATTTTGCCAAGTAACTTCCTATTTTAGATGCTAATTTTAAACTCTAAATTTCACGTGAATGGATTTGTTTGGGAAATATCTATGCTGCAACTTCACGATAAATTACATATAATTTGCTTCTTTTAAAGTTAGAAAATAACATGGAGGTAGCTGAACAGTTTTTTTCAAGATTTGATGACATACGATTATAATAAAATTTTTAATTTATTTGGACTCATCTAATTTTCTCATAGTGTCATTTCCAATGTCTAATGTCATAAAGCTATCCGAAATTTATTTTTGAAATTTTATTAATTTATCTTTATTTATTGGAATTTTAAAATCCAATTATATTGCAAAAATTAATATGAACAAATTTCATTAAAAGTTAATTGTTCCTTAACGGTTATAAGATTCAGTATATAACGCTTGCAAATTTAGCATTTTAGAAGTTATTCTGTTTTGAATGGAAAACAAACACTTAGAAGTAGCCATTTTAACACCTAGAGACGAAATTTGTAACCACAGCTAAAGGTAACTTGAGGAAAAATAGTTTTATACATTTCTATGATTATAAAGAGAAAAGAAGTAGTCAACAAGGTAAGAAGAAAGAACGCTCGTAATAAATTAGCGCAAAGTGCTTCTGAATTTTAATTGAAGTTTAAAAGTAATGCTTGATCCAACTCATCAGCAAGAAGAAATGAATTTTACGAAGTAAATTAATACATGAACTACATTCAAGCTAAAACTAAGATACTAAGGCATTGATCTGAATGAAGAAATTAATAAAGAAGAAAGAAATTTTGCATAAATTAATCTCCCTTGTTTGGAGCTTCATAACAGAACTTGTCAAGGGAAAAGTGTTTTGAAGCTCCATACTTGCTCGATTAATAAGAAAGCCAAGACAAATTTCGTTCCGACCTATCAGAAGCGCAATATTTAATCAATTAGTTAACTAATTAGTAAAATTAGAAGTCTCATTGAATTGTTTCTTAAGAAATATTTACTGCAAAATAAACGTTTTTGTAATAAATTCAGAAAAAAATATAAATGATATAGTATGGGAATAACTCAATTTTTTAAAAGTTAATGCTATATTTAGATAATTAGATAGCTCCTTCGTTTGCTGAATGAGGGAAGTGTTTAGTTTTTCTTTCTATTAAGGACAAGAAATTTAAACAAAAATTAAGAATCATGAACTTACCTGCTTGCTGAATTTCCTCAGCTAAATATAATGATGTGTTAAATTCTTGAAGATAGTCAGAAGAAGAAATATTTCCGTCATCAAAGGATTCTGATTTTACATTTCTTTCACTTGTATTAACTTCCTTAAGAGTAAAGATCCTCAAACAAATCACTTTGAAAACAACTGGGTACATAACTGAGTGCTTCATATCTTCAAATTTTGCTCTAGTCGTTAATGGAATACTTCCTGCTCTTCAAGAACGAAATGCTCGTTTAATGGCTTTTATTCTTCATTAAATATACATAAACCTTGCACTCAAGATAACGACCATATAAAGTGTTGATTATATTTAAATAAGGATAATAACCGTATTCATTATCCTTCTTTAAATATAATCAACACTTTAAACTGGAGGTTTCAGCGCCTCTTTGATGAATTGATTTTTTTTATCAGGAACTTCAGCGTTTCTAAACGTGATGTTTTCCAAACAGATGTGTGTAATGATATATGTGAATAAATGCACACTAGTTGTGCATTTCTTTTTTATAAAGATTACATTTAAAAAGGAAAACTAAAACCTAACATTCTTTCGAATATTTTATTTGGTGATAAATTTATTATTCAAAATATGTTAAAATTTTTTTAATATAAATATGGCCAAACAAATACTCACATATCATTAATAAATTTAAATACTGCACTTAGCAAAGTGTCCAGTAAGGAAGATATAATGTAGCTATTTGTAATATTTTAAAAACATTTGAATTTTGTCAAACACTCGCTGTATTAATGGAATTTGTACAATAATCTGTTTATTTGCAATCAATAACTGAATTTTGTTTAAGACAATTTAAGAAGAAAGATTTTAAGAAATTTCGTGCAATAGAAATATTTGATTTTGCATTTTTAGAGAATTCACGACCTTAAAAAGGAACTATTTCCATGTACAGATTCAACGTCATAAAAGTATAATGATTTAGACTTTATTATATATTGATGGAACATTTACATCAAACGAAACTTACATAATAATAAAAAATCAATTTCATATCTTGGGTTTTAAAAGTATGTCATTTTAAGTTGATGGACATTACTAGGAAATCTGGTATGATATTTTTATCTTATTTCTGAAAATAAATCGCAAATTATACGGCATTGCTTCCAAGACTGGGTAAATTATGTATCAAACCAACCAACCTACACAAATGATCCGTCGCATTTAAAAGGTAAAAATGGAAATATATAAAACTATTCATTTGATGCCCATAATGATGATAATGTATTAGCATAACTCAAGAGAAAATTAATTTTATCCGTATCACATTAATGAAATGAACAAATGAGTCTTGCTAAATAGGAACAATTTTATTATACCCAGATCTCATAAAAAAGAAAACCTGTACCTTCTATGAATCAAAGATAACAGCAATACATGGGGTTTTTTGAGAAGAAAAAGGGACTGCGAATTTTAGGATCATCTTCAATAAATTTTGAACAGTTACTGAAAGTACAGTATGAAGTTGAATCCACATTAAATATCCTTAATTTACATTTATGATGATTCGGAAGTGCTTGGACCTCTGACAAATCAACTTCTTCTTCAAGACATAAAACAGGTGGGGGTACTAGATTTAGATTACATCGACTCCCAAAAATGGAATGTGCGAGCCAACTACTACAATATACTGAGGCAAGAACTCAGAAATCGCTTCCGCAAGGTATACCTAGTCCAGCGTTTGCAGAAAGCCAGTGTTTCATGTCAAGGAATACAATTTGGGGACATAAGTCCTCATAGAACTAAAGAACAAAAACGAGTAATCTGGCCCATTGGTAAAACTGTAAAATATCATTATAGTAGAGACGGTGCTACAAGACAGGTACAAGTGAAAAACAGACGGTTCTACCAGAGTGGTAGCAATGGAAATTTGGTAAAGACTAATCAAAATATATCTACTAGATGTTTGAGTTACTATCGATGGTGCGCTATACTGGCAACTGCAAAAGGATCTAGATATGGGAGACTTTTAAAAAGAAGGGAAAACTAATAAGCATTTTATACAATATATAAGTTTTTGACTTTAAAAGCTTTGTGTTTACTATATGTTATGTCATATGTATTCTGTTTTAACCCCGTTTTTCTTTCATTCATTTCTAACTAATGTACGGCTGTTATTTTTATACTTGGTTCTTAAAGTTACGAAAGAATTTGATAAAATCAGAGTTTGAAGGTGCTATACCTTTTTCAGATATACCAGAATGAGCCTTAAACAACGGCAATGGTAACCATAGTTTAAGAATTTTGCGCGAGCTTTAGAAAGCTTTCAAAAGATTAAAAGTATCTTGTTCTAAAGTTAATTTCATTTCTTTAACATTGAGTTAAAAATGGAGTTCTGGTTACTTGTTAAGTGGCATACAAATTAAAATCAGCTGCGTATATTCGAGATTCATTGCATGTTATAAAAGTTTCAGCAAGAACTAAAAATTTTCAAATAAAATACATCCCAATATATTTATATTAATCTCATCGGTTATTTTATGGATTTTTTTCTCTCACTTCTTTCTTCCGTTTCCTTCCCAGGATGCAAATTATTTCGGGAGTTTTTTAGCTGAAGTTTTTAGATTTTAAGACAGAGCGTATTTCTGCCTGTATGCGCGCACTTTACGCTTCTCTCAGTCTGATAGCTTGAAGTTTAAAATCGCCTTTGCATTTGTTTGCTGCTGATATTTCCATGTTTACGCCGATTAGCGCTGGGAGCCAAATTCGTGTCAAATTGAATTATGTAATCCTTATTTAAATTTACATTAGCTTATTTAAAATTACATGGCTGTTATTTTAAGTTATTTCCGTATATGATGCTGGAAAAATGTTTCAAACACGAGATGTGCTCTCCTGTTAAAAATTCAGATTTAATAGAAAGATTAAATTTTAACCTTCTCAAGACTTCGTCATTATCTGTAGACTCAACGACCTAAACGACAAGTGACTACAAGTCTGTTACAAGTTTGGACCATAATATATGTTATCACAGAAAACCATATGAATTTAATAATATTTTAAAATTATTTATAACACTATAAAGTACCCTCTCTAGAGTGACCACTCATGATTCCATATGCTTTTATTCTTCTGTTGATGCGGTCATCTTAGAAAAGTAATGACTAATACCTATGCTTATTTATGGTCACATCTTGTATAAAACGTATGATTTTCCGTTAATATTTATTTGCTGAAATGTCCACCAGTGTCCTACAGTCAAGCAGCTAAACACTGGTAGTTTGACGCAAGAAAAAATAGCTGGAGATTTTTGTGGTTTACCCTAATATGTAAAGCGTTTATGAGCCAGTTTCTGAAAGCCCTACATAAAGACATCACTTTCGTGAGGTAAATATTCCAAATGTGATTTGTCATAACCCAATAAATTTATATCTCCTACTGAAATATTATATAGCTACCCTGCCACATGTTTCATCATAACTAACGAATTAGCATCCAAAAGATTAACTACAGGCTGTAAAAAAAATGTTAATTCAATTTAAGAAGAGAAGAAGAGTAAACTGAAATTAAACAACTTAATTTTGAGTAAGAGAATATCAAATTAACAAAAATGGAATAAAAGAATTTTACAATTTGATAAATAATAAACAAATTTTATTATAAGTAAACTCATGCGGTTACTTAGTATCCTTTTTCCAATTTCTTTTAGACTCTAATTTTCATAAGCAGTTTTCCAATAAAACTTTATAAAAGAAATTAATTAAATAACTAATTTTAACAGCTAACTGCGTTAATTTAAAAGTCCTATTAACTGTTACATGTAGCATTATTTCTTCACAACGCTTTAGCTTTTAAATGCTTAAGTTTCTTAGTTACGGTTTTAAACCAAAAACTATTAATTATTCCACATGAAAATTATTAATTATCCCGCAAACGCCTTCCCTATTCTAGCAATTTTAGACTATATTTTTCATGGAAAACTGCCAATAAAACTTTGTGAAAGAGGTTAATTAAATAATGTCCTTTAATAGTTTAGTGCATGAATTTAAAATTCTGTTCTATAAGTAGAATTAATTTTGCTTACATTTTCAGCTTTTGACTGCTTAAATTTCCTTACTGCATTAAAACAAAATTTTTAAAAAATCCAAGAAGTGAAGTATAGAGGTAAAAATGTTACTTATTCCAACTTGCGCCGAAAGCGGTTATGCGAATGAACATTTACAACTTTCAGAAGCCTGAAGAACACATGCCTGCGATGTTCTCCTCATGCGATAATTTTTCTATGTGCTTTATTTCTTACTACGATATCTTTTACGACCATGCTTTAAAACTGTGTTTTTTACCCGCTTTATTTTCGAAGACAATGTTTTATATCATTTTGTTTGAGAATCACAATGTTTTCTTCATATTTTCTTTTCTCCCACTAATGTGTTGTAAAACGATGTTGCATTTAATTGACCTTGCATTGTTTCTCTTTGCTATGTTTTCGTCCTCTATGTTTTTTGCCTCTATGTTTTTGCTAAGTATCGGAACAGAATTCAACGCCGCTGCTCATGTTTGGTGCTGTCTGAAAATGCTATCAGTTATAATGGCATGGGAAATGCAGACGAATGAATTCTTAACCGTTTAGATCTTAAGTAGTGTGCTTTAACCACTTGCGCTACGATTAAATTTCACGGTTGCGGTGCCGTACGCTACAATATAACAAGCGGTAAAGTGTCTCATTTACGCCGCTCCGCGTTTGCGAGTGCAATCCAGAGCTGTAACTCGAGAAATAAACTGTTTGAAATTAATCATATCTTGACTTATTTAATAACTTCGGACGAATGGTAATATATTTCGCAGAGTAAACCTTTTTAATTAACAATGAACTTATTTATTTAGCATTCTAAACATTACAAAAAGGATAACATTCCGTCAGCTAGCAAGCTCGTAGTAATATATAATAGTCTGATGTGTACACCACAAGACTTCCTTGTACGGAATATTAAATTATACGCATTTTCTCTTGCATTTCATTTAAACTTATTGGAGTGAATGAAATCTACTTCGCCGACAGCGCATAAAGCACAATAGAATAAATGAATTCTTTAAAATTCACTCTATTATTTGTTTACAATAGCGACACTCTGGCGCTATATTCACTTAACAGTATTATATTTCGTTCATATTATAACTCATAATGCACAAAATTTATATCATTTAAAGAATTATCTAATCGTAGCCACATGTTCTATTCAAATACTATAGTAAAGCTAGAACTATGTATAAAACAAATTAAGTAAACAAAACAAAAAAGAAACAGTTTTTCACAGATGATTGAGTATTTCTCATTCAACTAATTCAGTTTTCACTTCGCGACAAGGCAGAAATACATAAAAACTCAAAATATCTGTATTAAAAATTACGAAGTAAATCTTAAACGCTTATTTCCTCGAAAAAATTCCAGAAAGGATTAAAAATGATTTAAATAATAAATGAAGGCGTTATCTTTGTTGTTGCGAAGCTAAGTTTCTCTAGATTGAAAACAAATCCGCTACTCAGCTATTTCAAATGTAAACAAGAGCAATGGCCGCTATCAAATTAGGCTTAGCGGCACTTAAACATTTTAAAATTGTTGATAATTCTAAAAATATTGCATACAGACTCACTAAAGGCGTAAAACCCTTAACCGGAAGATAAAAACAAAATAATTCAATCATTTTTAAAGCAAAAAAATGAACAATTTATAAACATATAAGAGTAAAGAAACTGAGATTACTGAGCCGGGTAACAGAGTGGATATATTTATAAATATATTTATATACGTTTTGCGCGGCCGATTGCATCCAAAATACGAGGTGCACATCTACATGTTATAGTAGTCTTATATACAAAATTTCAACGTTCTGAAGCTACTCGTTTTTGAGTTATGCGAGATACGTACATACATACGTTCGTACAGACGCCACGAAAAATTCTCTTCAGAATTCATTTTAAAGCAGTTTTTTAGTTTTTTTGGAGGAAAAGAGTCTTTTATTCTATCCTTACGTACAGATATCACGCAAAAACATCGTTAAATTGCATTCGAAAGCGGTCAAAGTGGATATTTTCGTTGAAATATGCTGCCTGAATCTTTTCGCGATTACAATACTTCCTTTTTACTTCGTACAGGGAAGTAAAAAACATTACTGTTGCCACAAAAAATCTACATTATCATACCACAAGAAATGTACATTATTAAATTATTGTGTATTAACTGAATTCGTGCACGTTCCTAAATATAACAATCTCATTGTTAGGCGGCGTGTGCGCCACGTCATTTTCAGTTTTGCGATAAATGCCTATCGACGTGGTGTTCACGTCGCTAGCGGTTTGAGACAAAAGCGTCTCGACGTGCGTGACATATCTTATTAACGCAAGTGGTTAAGTTAAAATCTTTTAACTGAATAAGAAACAGCGTATACGACGTTCACTTTCAAAATAAAAGCTAGTTGATAATTTGTAGTATATATGAAAGACTTCCTAAACAAACTGAACGTTAAGTTTTGAAGGTTAAAAATAACTAATAATAATGTGTTTTATATTTAATTAATAAAACTTTCTCGAAAACATCCAAAATCGAGGAGAAATTGCAGATATCTCAAGATATAAGCAAGAGTATATTTTATGTACAATTAATTTCTATTAATTTGTTGTTGTGACTTATATCACTTGTCTGACAGTAACATTATAAACAAGCCCACGAAATGCATGAACGCAAGGAGAGCAAGATTGAGCCTTCGTTGGCAAGAGCTTTGAACATCATGCAGGGGAACAGTACAACTTTGCTCAGTTCCGCCCACAATGCTGATGAAAAACACCTCTGAGGAAAGGGTCCAAGGTTTTAACAATTCTCTTCCTCCACCAATCTCTCTAGAGAACTTTCGATTGGCTGCATATTTACAGTGCTCACAAGCCGCACAGACGCGACATGTTTAGAACCAGAAACACGCTCTCCGAGATTCGAACCCGGGCCCTTCGGTACGGCAGTCAGCGTAGCTAACTACCATCCCGTTTGGGATAAATTAATTATTAGAATCAAAATTTCATTATGTCTAAGTCTGATGTAATTAGTCTCTTTCCTTAAAGTATTATAAACACCAAAAATGTTTTAGCGGTTGACACTGTATTAAAATAGATTTAAAGAGAAGAAAATTTTTTACAGCAGATGTCTGTAAGTTTCAACATCCTAAAGCTTTTCGACAACTGTTCATAAGAAGTCTGACACCTTATTTTAAAATTATGCAATGTTTGTACGTTTGCAAGAAATTTATCTCTTTTCGCATAAAGTGCGCATAATGTAAAACATCGGCTAAAGTATAGCCATCTTAGTCATTATGATACTTATCCTAATAGGTGCAAATCCTAATAGGTTATGAAAACATTAAATCTGCTTTCGCAACAAATGAACCTTACACTCCCATTGACATATTGCAGATAAATTTCGAGACTGAACATGATATATTCCATCGGAATGTTGACTACATTTTTATATAACACACCATTGACATCTCTGGACGCTAAACATTGCTCCTCTACCGCAGTAAAACGCAATCAATACGCCCTGTCATATCTCTCGATTTAAGTATCCTATAAAATATTTATAATCAATCTTTACTTTTACTACTGTAATCACATGTAATTAGTTAAGCTATGGAAAGTTTATTATTATTTGGCAGTGAGAGGCCTTTGTGAAGGACGTTCTATAGGAACTAGCTCGTATTACCTTTACAAATTGAGCTGAAGACCATACTATTGGGTTGGCCCATACGTTCCGACTACTTAAAGTCAGGTTTCCACAAAAATGTGTAAGAAATGAATAACAAATCAATCAATAATGTATTCTCCGTTGGCGTTTACAACTTCCTCCCACAGTTCAACCAAGTGTTCAATGCCTCGACGGCAGAAATCTCTGTGTTTCGATACCTTAAACCAATTTTGAATTGCTCTGACAAGCTTCAATTCTTCGCTATACACTTCACAAATAACTCGAGCAGCATCTGTGGCTTTGGCACCTCGATTAAACGCAAAAAGCAGAAAGTCTTGAAAATGTTCTTTTTTGTTGACTTGACGCTCCATTTTAATAATAGGAGAAGAACAAAATATGTATCAGTATAAAAAGGTAAACACATTGTTTTGCTGGGCCCAGATATCTCTATTGAATGGCAGAAAATGCATTGCCAAAACATTTAGTTTTCACGCAATATTTTCATTTAAAATGCCAGTATTTGTGGGCCAACCCAATATCATACTGTTCGCCTGGATTCGAATAGGGTCTAACTACTTGTGTTCAGCAGGCTTGATCAGTCGGGCACTACTAGAATCACATCTAATGGAACATAATCAGCCGTCCAGTTTCATATTCACTATGAAACACTCCGTGTATTGTGTATAATGAATATTACATTATTACATAAATAATGCATACCTAACGAGAAATACATTATGTTAGCCAATACATAATTGCAGGCTAATTTACCTTTAATTCTGTATTGGCTATAATTTTTTAATTATACAATTATATTATAATTATAAAAAAAAGCTTGAAGTTTGCATATAAAATTAGTATGCTTATATTGGTTTTCCAATAAATCTGGTTCAACGATTAGAAATATTAAAATTTTTTTCAGGTTTTGGCAGATCTTTCTGAAATAAATGCCCAAACATTATATAAATTTGTATACATTTGATTTAAATAAACATTAGAATATCAGTGTTTAGATTTAATGGAGAAGAAAGATATATTAAAATAGCAGATAATGTTTGATTACATTTGACTTTCGATTAGCCTTGTTAATAGGAAGCATATCTTTTCCCTGGTGACCCTCAAAAAAATAAAAACGGCCAGGTTAATTGAATATGGTAAGCCTCAAGCTAGCTAACTCCTTAAATAAAGGGATATCTTCATGGAAGATAAACAAGCTCTTACTCGCGTAACACATGGGTAAACACCACAAAAGCAACTGTGCAGCGACCTGTTCGCATGTCGTCGAACTTGCAGTGTTTTGTAGTCTGAACCACTCGGACACTAGACGGACGGCAATTAAAAGAAACATAAGAAATATAATACAATTACAGTAACGTAAGAAATACAATAATCACATTACAATTAATAGATAACACTATTTACAGATTTCATGTATTTTAGCTAGTTTAATTTGGTTTAATTACTGCAAAGCACTCGATGACTATCTGCCTAAGGGGAGGGATCCCTTCATGGTGGACCTTCAAAGGGAAACTGCCTCATATAGACGTTCGCTTTGAGAAAACTACGAAAACACCCATGCAGTCCGCCCGTTCGCCGGATTCGAAATCCGGACTGGACTATCAGTGCTCAGCGACTTTACTGCTAGAGCCCTGGTAGGTTCCGTTTAACCGTTTGAGTCCGGCGCGCGCTTCACTTGTATGCCAAAAATACGGCGCAGCGCGATAGCGCTTCTCTTGTTTTCTATTGAGAATGCGAAGACGCTGCTGTTGGTTAGCATACTTGAAAAAAAATATTGAAAATTGAAAAAAAAAAAATATTGAAATATTCAATTGGTTTCGCATCAGGAGGAGGGGCATGCTTTGGTCCAGGTACTTCAGAAAAAGTATTCGATTCGTTCGAAAAAATTGTGTAAAAGCTCATCAATAATATCGTCATAGGAGGTACTTGCTGTTACTTCATCATTATCGCTGCTATCACTAATAACTCGTAATCTTTTAGAACGAATGATGATGTCACTTCCACTATCACTTTCAAGGTCATTACTATACCCTTCATTATCACTTCTCATAACATAGTCACTTTCAAATGAATCAGAACTTCACATGGGTTATTTCGTAATTATCAGTATAACACTTGGTAAAAAAAAAGAAAACAATTTCCAATTCATATAAAACAACTGCTACTGATATCACTACAACTGCTCTCAATAACTGCGTAAAGTATACTAACCAACAGCAGCGTCTTCGCATTCTCGATACAAAACAAGAGAAGCGCTATCGCGCTGCGCCGTATTTTTGGCATACGACAAGTGAAGCGCGGTAGCGCTTCGCCGGACTCAAACGGTTAATTTGGAGAATGATTTTATTTGGTGATGTAAATTAGATCAGCATTTAAAAGAAAAACCAACAAATTTCAAAATAATAAGAAACGGTTTATCTTTTTGTATTACTTTTGTGTTTCTAGAGGAGCCAATGGGAAAAAGGAAGTTTAATAACTGTACACTTAAAATTTATTCTTGCGGTGGATTTATCAAATTATTTTTAATTTAAGTTAACAATATTTATATATTCTAGACCAATGGCTGTCAGTGAGAGTGAAATTTCCCCCTAGGGAGTAAATTTCGTAATTTCAGGAGGGGATGAAATCAGTATTTTATATACCTTTTATGAATTTAGTTTTAGTTTATAAGTATTAAAAATACTTTTGTTCAAGTTTTGGTACTTATCAATATGTTCTATACATTTTCTTGTTTAAAATATGGAATACATTAAAAATTATCGAAATTTGAATAAATGCAAACAATTTTTTTTTTTTTTTTTTTTTTTTTTTTTGAGTTTTGGAAAGAAAGGGAGAGGAAGGAACATACTTGCTTATCAGTGGTGAAAGGGGTGTATGGGTTGGGTTGGTTTGGTTTATTAAATTACGGCAAAGCACTCGAATGCTATCTGCCTTAAGGGTGGGATGCCTTCGTGGAGGACTTTCTAAGGGAAACTGGCTCGTATACACGTTACACATGAGGAAAACCACGAAAATGTCCATGCAGCCAGCCCGTTCGCAGGATTCGAACTTCGGACCGAACTACCAGTGTTCAGCGATAGGGGTGCATGGGATAAAAGTAATTGAGAATAACAGTTCTTGACGATGTGCAACTAATTTATAAATTATTATGAATAAAAATAGTATTTAAAAATTATGTGATCATGTTCTATGCTTAGTGATATCTCTTTTACTTTTTCTACCCGCTTTTGCATTCCTTGTGAAAATATTCATTTCTGATGTATTGTGATAGCTACTTTTCTATTTATTTTTTCAATAAACAAACTTAATCTTTATTTTTTGGCCAGTCACTTGTTAATCTACAATCCCTTTCATCTGACAGTAGTTAATAATGGGATGTTGATCGTATTTCGAGGGTATTCAGAATTTAAATCTTTATTCAAATGTTGGCAAAATTAAAAATATTGGTTCCACAAATTTTGCTATATATGTATGTAAAATTAATTACGTTTATTATGGTCGCCCCTCTAAAAAAATCCAAATTTCTATACAACATTAAATATTATTCCTGATAAAATTTATTTTTAAAATGTATAACATCATTTAACTGATTTTTAGCACAATTCATAAAAATTTGTTTCCCAAAAACTTGTTGCATGGTATGTTTGAGGAAGAATCACATGACTAAACAATACCATTTAATATTACTGGTATAATCTGTTTTAATGCATTTAGTCATAAAATAGTTTTAACATTGATTAAGTTAAAACAAACACATATAAAGTTAAGATTCCCTACAAGACTATAGAAACAAAATGAAAATTGAGACCATTATATCATAAGGACGGTGAAATTTATTATATAATATGACAATGAATTTTATTAGAACTACTGACTTGCAGGGAAATAAATGGTATGCAAATAACGTAAATATCACATTTTTATAACATAATAATTCGCATGGCATGTTCATTAATATGAAGATCATCTTGCAAATTAAACATATCATGCTTATTTTCTCTTATTCCAGGATTTCTTTCTTTAAAATTATTTTCACGAAACCGCATCGGTTTTCTTTATCTTCTTAGTCATGCATATCCTGCAAATTTAAATAAAAGATATGTAGAAAGCACATTAATGTAAAAAAAAAAAATGTAATACAAATATAAGCACCCATAAATATTTTTCATTAGATATATAACGCTGAACACATAGATAAAATATATGACGGGTTAACTTTTTCACAGCAAATTTGTCCTAAACTCCGGTGCATTCAGTCGTTGGCAAGTCGCCGGAACGCCTGCGTTCCTTTTCTACCTGGTGCTTTCAATCATTGCGTTAGTGCATGAGACTCATTGGCTTAGGGAGTTGTTAAATATCATCCCAATCATTGTTTTCCAGCTACTAAAGCTAGCTCTCTTATTTTAATGCACCTTCCTCCTCCTTTGCATAGCTTCAACATTTAGTTATTGATGCTTAGAGTTGTAATCCTAGACATGATTGCAATAGCTAGCAACTGCCATCAGCTATTAGCTATTGCAACAGCTATTAGCTATCCTAGCGATCAATAGAATCCTAAGGAAAAACTGCACAAGTGAAGTCGCATAAACATCCTGAAGGAAGAAATAATCGCTTCAGTTAACTATGTTGTTTTTAACGTTGTAGCGTTTTGCTTAGCATGGCAGAAAGAAATTCTTTTCAAAAGAAATTTGTATACACGCGAGTTTCAGAGGAACACATTTTTCCCCTCCATCTATGAGAGAGAATTAGTCATTTAGCAAAATAATATATTAAAAAGCATATTGTCGGCAATTTAGAAACAATTATTTGAGGAAATGACTCAATTACAGACGATGTCGCTTTCCTGATAAAACCTAACACATTCAGTGGCATCACAAAAAGGAAACTATCGTCATTTAGAAAACATAAATGCGTATTTAGGAGACTTACTATATATTAAACAGCGCATATATTATAATTACTGTGCCTATAAATTACAAAATATATGACATTAAAAACATCTGTTGTTAATTAAACTAATAAAGAAATTTATTATAAAAAAACTCTCGATTATGATTATGTATTATAAATTATCTTGTAAGGATTATGTTAATTTTATTAACAGTTAAATTTTAAGTTCCTTTCCTGTCAAATTCTTAACATACTACTTCGGGCCAGAACGTAGTTTTGGAATCTTGCTGAATATTTAATGAGGAAGAGCGGTATTTAAACTACGAAATTACTTACAGAGTCAGAGAGAATCAGAGTTTCTGATTTACGTGCGTCTGTCTTTTTGGCCACTCTCTCTCTCAAAGCTGTTATTACGCTCAGCCTTTCTCAGGCCCTTGCTAAGCTTCGTAGTCAAATGAGTTAAGGTGCCAACTCGATTTGAATCTTGATAGCTTCGGCTATATTTCTTTAGTTAATCTTAGTTTTAGTTTAATTCTTAGTCTCTTACGTTCAAGCCCAAGTGTCGGCTTTGTTTGTACACTCCCAAGCGGAGTTTTGTTAAACCTTATTAAAATAATAAAGGGTTAGTTACCCTTCTAACGTGTTGTTTCTTGTCACTCGAACTTAAACGATTATTCGCTATCTAGTTCTTAAGACTCGTCACTTCGTACAGTAACTGAGATTTACACAGTGAAAGTCTTACAATATGATTCAGATAATGAAATATACATTTTTCATATATATTAATTGCATCAAAGACTATAAAATATATCTGGATTGTATATATTATACCAATCGGTATGATATTGAAACCGGTATGTATTGCTATGGTATTGAAACCAAATAAGGATAAGAGAAATTTGATAAATACGTAGTTGACACAATGTTTTCTGTGAATGTAGAAGTATGTAATGCATTAACAAACACTATCCTTTTTTGTTGATATGTTTGTTTCCTTCGCATGCTATATGCACAAGCATAATAATGCCTTTTATTCACAAGTAGACTAAGATTCAAGCCTGTGACGTGAACGAGTAAAGAGGTAATGTCTTTATCACTGACCTTCTTCACGCTTAAGAGTTTTTGAGAAAGTTTTTTTTCCGTACACATTTTTCTGATTTATTTTCAAATCATCATGGGGCATCCTTTTCGAGTAGTGCCAAAATACGATGCATTCGAAGTTAGATCTATGCTACGAAACACTTGGACATTTGAGCAACAGGATGGAAGACAGTCATCTCAGATGCTGTCTCAAACCATTGTTTTCTTGCAAGCAATTGCAATGTCACGTTAAGCAATCTGGAAGTCCTGGAAATCTGGGAAAGACTGTTTCAGTTTTGGAGTGAAACTCGATAAGGGCTTAGTTACTACCAAACGACAAATATTGTCCACAGTTGCAAGACTGTTCGACCCGATTGGCCAATCATAAGCAAAGCCAAAATTTCCTTCCAACGGTTGTGGTTGTTAAAGCTGAATTTGGATGAACCACTGCCAAAAACGGAAGCTACAGAATGGAAGGAATTTTTCACTACCTTGAGTTAATTAACAGTATTGAAGTCGATAGATGTATTTTGCTATGATATGCAATTAAAGTGGAGTTGCATGATTTCTCTGATGCCTCACAGGTAGCTTATGGATCAGTTATCTGCTATAAAGCTACTCAGCATCAAACAGTACACCAGTGAGTTTCGTGTGCAGTAATCTCCCCCCTGAAGAAGATCAGAACCCCAAGACTTGAGCTCTTCTCAGCAATTCTCTTGGCGAAGCTAATGCATCCAGTGATAGCATCGTTGAAACTGGAGCTTTCCTCTATTTAACTTTGATTGAATGATTGCGCTGTCGTGGATTAAAAAACAGCTACATCTGCTCAAGACGTTTGTTGAAAACCGGATATCAAAGATATAGAAACTTACTAAAATTGAACAGTGGCATTACATCGCTTCTGAACAAAACCCATCTGATCTCATATCTAGAGGTATGAATGTTAAAAAACTGCAACTAAGTCAAATGTGGTGGAATGGGCCTGACCCCTCGATGAAGGATGAGTACTTAGCAGAACTGTACCAGAAGCAGTAATTGAAGGAGACACAAAAGAACTTAAAAACTGTACTAACTCTGAACTATTAATATATTTAACTTTAAATGTGAATGATTTTATTAATGATTTTTATTAATCGTAGCAATTATTTAAAATTAGACTCTCATAATAAGTTTTTATTTTAGGTTTTGTAAGAATTGTAGGCAAGAACCAAAGAAAGCATGTAATTAAGACACAATAACACGCCGAATAAATACTAATTAAGAAGTCAAACAACAAAAATCAGCGTAAATTTGCAAAATTTTCACAGGACTAGTTTCGATGGTTTTACCGAACCATCATCTTCAGCTGCAAAACCGCAAATGAACAAGATAGGAAATAATGTTTAGATAAGATAAGAAAGCCTGGATAAGAATAAGCAAGTGGCGCGCCATCTGTTGGCGAAACCAGAACTAAAACATAATTTCTCTAAAAGCCGAAGGCAAATTTGGATTGGAATTAGGATCGTTAACTAGAACAGAAAGATTTTTATGAATGTGAAATGCCTCTAGAAAATCCAGTTCTCCAATGGAAGATGTTTTTTGAATAATTTTGGCAGCAGAAAAATTGAAAGTGTGATTTTCGGACCAACAATGTTGAGCAACAGAAGACTTCTGTGTTTCCTTTTTTCTAACATATGCCTCATGTTCTTTGATGCGAAATTTTAAGGCTCTCTTAGTTTGGCCAATGTAAATTAAACCGCACTGGCAAGGAATCCTATAAATACCCCAGGAATTCATATCCGGAATGGGGTCCTTGAGTATAGAAGTTGGAATTTTATTGATGGGAGAGTAAACAACCCGAAAGTTAAATTTCTGCAAAATATGTGCAACTTTATAGCTAATTGATGGAAAGAAGGGAATGACAACAGAATTTTTATAATATCCTAAAATAAGAGTGTGGCTTTTAGTGTGTTGAGATGAGAATTTTTTAACTGCTTGATTAATAATGTTGGGTGAAAAGCCCCTGTCAATAGCTATTGCTTTTAAATAATTTAGTTCTTCATCAAGGGCTAGTTTGGAGGAGCAAACTTGAAGAGCACGGAAAACATAGGAATAAAATGAAGCTAACTTTTGTTTAGTCGGATGACATGATTTAAAGTGTGGTGGAAGGCAAACCGATGAAGGTTTACGGTAAACTGTAGTACTGAAGTTGGATGTGTTACGTGTGACCAGAATGTCGAGAAACGGAAGAGAATTGCAAGTCTCAAGTTCAAAAGTGAACTGAATAGCAGGATCAATAGAATTCATTGTTGAAAGAACTCTATTTAAATCATCTTTATTACCTTCAAACAGGGTAAAAGTATCGTCTACGTAGCGGAACCATGCCGGGAAGTTTAAAGTTTCAAACAATTTTGATTCATAATAATGCATGTAGATATCAGCCAGGATGGGACTGAGGGGGCTTCCCATGGCTAATCCCTCAGTTTGCTTGTAATATTTATTTTGGAAAACAAAATGTGTTTGTTTCAAACAGAGTTGAGTGAGAGAAATTAGCTCATCAATTTCGATGCAAGAGAAATGAAATTCGCGAAGTCTGGTTTCTAGACATCTTAATGCACCCTCCACTGGGACATTAGTGAATAATGATTTTACATCAAAAGAAACCATGAGTAAATTACGAGGAGAAATGTTTTTAACCTTTTTTACAAACTCTATTGAATTTTTTATGGTGTAAATGTTATTGTCTAATAGAGTGGAAAATCTAGAAACTAAATATTTAGCTAATGAATACGAGGCAGTACCTAAATTTGATACAATAGGGCGGAAAGGAATACCACTTTTATGAATTTTGGGAAGAGCATATAATCTGGCACAATTCGCAACAGATGGGATAAGCGAATGTTTTAAGTTGCTTGAAATGATTTGCGAAGATTTGATCGCAGTTTTTATTTTGGATAAGTCCGAAGGTGAAGGATCTTTAGGGATCGGATTATATGGTCCTTCGTTTAAGAGTTTAGTGACACCATCGATGTAAGTGTTCTTATCCATGACAAATATCTGGCCACCTTTGTCGGCCTTTGGAACGACAATATCCAGGTTAGAATGAATCTCGCGCATTGTAGCTCTTTCTCTCGCAGTTAGATTTGGTTTCAAAGGTTTATTATTGAATTTCACATTATGAGCGATAAGATGCCTAATCATTTCTTTCTGTGAATCTGAAACTTTACTGAACTTGAAAGCTTTTTCGATAGGAGCCAATATCGAAAAATTTTCTGTTAAATTGCAAACTTGCCTTACTTCGGTCCGTGATAAGGGATACACGTCAACAATTGTCCAAAATTGAACATGAACTCTATAAGCTTCATCTGGAACTCGCTAAAACATATCCAAAATTCACTGCCCTTGAACAAAAGTCTTGGTCTAGAACGGAGAATGCAGTTAACCGTCATAAAAACACCATTGCAGTTAAATTCGAAAAACTTCTTTTACAGTCTTCCAGTTCAAGTAGTTCAAAAAATCTTCCCATTGTAAACATCAAGCCAATAGTTAATATTTCTAATGTTAGTCTTTCAGAAGAACAAGAGAGAATTCTAAAATATAATTTTAACTTCTCACAAACCTGTAAACCCTCGATTCCAAAGATTTTGGCTCCTATCGAAAAAGCTTTCAAGTTCAGTAAAGTTTCAGATTCACAGAAAGAAATGATTAGGCATCTTATCGCTCATAATGTGAAATTCAATAATAAACCTTTGAAACCAAATCTAACTGCGAGAGAAAGAGCTACAATGCGCGAGATTCATTCTAACCCGGATATTGTCATTTCAAAGGCCGACAAAGGTGGCCAGATAGTCGTCATGGATAAGAACACTTACATCGATGGTGTCACTAAACTCTTAAACGAAGGACCATATAATCCGATCCCTAAAGATCCTTCACCTTCGGACTTATCCAAAATAAAAACTGCGATCAAATCTTCGCAAATCATTTCAAGCAACTTAAAACATTCGCTTATCCCATCTGTTGCGAATTGTGCCAGATTATATGCTCTTCCCAAAATTCATAAAAGTGGTATTCCTTTCCGTCCTATTGTATCAAATTTAGGTACTGCCTCGTATCCATTAGCTAAATATTTAATTTCTAGATTTTCAACTCTATTAGACAATAACATTTACACCATAAAAAATTCAATAGAGTTTGTAAAAAAAGTTAAAAACATTTCTCCTAGTAATTTACTCATGGTTTCTTTTGATGTAAAATCATTATTCACCAATGTCCCAGTGGAGGGTGCATTAAGATGTCTAGAAACCAGACTTCGCGAATTTCATTTCTCTTGCATCGAAATTGATGAGCTAATTTCTCTCACTCAACTCTGTTTGAAACAAACACATTTTGTTTTCCAAAATAAATATTACAAGCAAACTGAGGGATTAGCCATGGGAAGCCCCCTCAGTCCCATCCTGGCTGATATCTACATGCATTATTATGAATCAAAATTGTTTGAAACTTTAAACTTCCCGGCATGGTTCCGCTACGTAGACGATACTTTTACTCTGTTTGAAGGTAATAAAGATGATTTAAATAAAGTTCTTTCAACAATGAATTCTATTGATCCTGCTATTCAGTTCACTTTTGAACTTGAGACTTGCAATTCTCTTCCGTTTCTCGACATTCTGGTCACACGTAACACATCCAACTTCAATACTACAGTTTACCGTAAACCTTCATCGGTTTGCCTTCCACCACACTTTAAATCATGTCATCCGACTAAACAAAAGTTAGCTTCATTTTATTCCTATGTTTTCCGTGCTCTTCAAGTTTGCTCCTCCAAACTAGCGCTTGATGAAGAACTAAATTATTTAAAAGCAATAGCTATTGACAGGGGCTTTTCACCCAACATTATTAATCAAGCAGTTAAAAAATTCTCATCTCAACACACTAAAAGCCACTCTCTTATTTTAGGAGATTATAAAAATTCTGTTGTCATTCCCTTCTTTCCATCAATTAGCTATAAAGTTGCACATATTTTGCAGAAATTTAACTTTCGGGTTGTTTACTCTCCCATCAATAAAATTCCAACTTCTATACTCAAGGACCCCATTCCGGATATGAATTCCTGGGGTATTTATAGGATTCCTTGCCAGTGCGGTTTAATTTACATTGGCCAAACTAAGAGAGCCTTAAAATTTCGCGTCAAAGAACATGAGGCATATGTTAGAAAAAAGGAAACACAGAAGTCTTCTGTTGCTCAACATTGTTGGTCCGAAAATCACACTTTCAATTTTTCTGCTGCCAAAATTATTCAAAAAACATCTTCCATTGGAGAACTGGATTTTCTAGAGGCATTTCACATTCATAAAATTCTTTCTGTTCTAGTTAACGATCCTAATTCCAATCCAAATTTGCCTTCGGCTTTTAGAGAAATTATGTTTTAGTTCTGGTTTCGCCAACAGATGGCGCCACTTGCTTATTCTTGTCCAGGCTTTCTTATCTTATCTAAACATTATTTCCTATCTTGTTCATTTGCGGTTTTGCAGCTGAAGATGATGGTTCGGTAAAACCATCGAAACTAGTCCTGTGAAAATTGTGCAAATTTACGCTGATTTTTGTTGTTTGACTTCTGAATTAGAAAGCATGTAATTTACAAGAGGAGGAATTTGTGCCCAGCTGAAGAAACATTATTAAAATTGGTGCAATGTGAGTATTTTCTTAAAATTCAAATATGGTTACAAAGGATAGTTCTGTTAAGAATGTTCAATTTATATGTTTTTCATGTTATTTTGGTTTATATGTTGATTTATATATTAAATATCATATTATTCTTTGCTGATTTTTATGTTAGTTTGTTTACATAATACATATATTTATATATATATATATATCATTACGATTGTTAAATGCAAACACATTATAATGCCGGGAAATATATTCACGCCTGCGCTTCAGCAGTGCAATCACGTGAGTATTGACATGACGAGTGTGGTCTTCGGCGGCGTACGAGAAAGAGTGCGTATTCGGCTCATTGAATGGCCATGAGTTATTAATTTACATTTGTGAGTTGAGATATTGTGTTATTAGAAAACGTGTACGGTCCACTCAAATGTTATTATTATTTGAGAGTTCACAGAGTGACGACAATTTGAAAAGTGATTTAACGTTTATAGTGGAAAACGCAAAATCTCGTTTTTAGACTAAGAGCCTATTCGGGGTAAAAATACATGTTTCAGTCAAACATATCCACAAAGTTTGTTATATCCGATTTATGATACCTTTGAAGTTTGTAGTCATATAAAATAACATTAAGGGTGTAGAAAATTTAGCGCAACCTAACGGTTTGTTCTCTATATTTGGTAATACGTTATAAATCGTTTTCGCTACACAGAGATTAGATTGTATATCATTTAAAAAAATTCTTCTAGTTTCTAAAATTTATCTTAAATCATTTTAAAACTACAGTGAAAGGGACAGTAATTTATGAAAGGATTGAAATATGTTAAAAAGCGGCCACTTACTTCCTGCAGTATACGCAGCTAAAACTTATTAACAAAGCCATTGTTAGAATTAGCGCAACTCCTTGAAGAATGAGAACGACAGTGATTTCTATCTTGTTTCCTATGGGCCAAAAAATTGTATTATTAGTAAATGCACGAATGAATTGCACTTCAATTTCAGTTGTAAAATTTTTAACAGTGAGTGTTGGATGAATTCCACTCACTGAATAAGTATACATGTAATGACTGATCATATTTCAAAGTCTAAAAACAGCATTCAATATCACATTAATAAAATGACAGAGCAACAGCTGATTGCGCAACAGCCTTATCTGTTATGTAATAAACCATATAAACTCAAGATCTCTTGCTAGTTAATAAAGCGAAAGGGAAGTTAAAAAGTTACCCAGTTATTTTATGATTCAGACCGTTACTGCCATTTCTTCCTTCAATTTCCACGCCGGAATGATGATTCGCTCGCGGGTATTTAAGTTGAGGATTTTAGATTGTAGAACGGAGCATATTCTGTCTTTCGAGGGTACGTTACAATGCTGTTAGTTCAGTTTAGATTTGTTGACTTCGGTTAGATTGTGAGCAGCTTCGCGTTAACTTGGTCTCTGTAGCCTTTGGTTCCTAGCTGATTTATTTTAAATTTAGCATTGACTTTACTTTAAGTTATCTCGCCACAAGTGTTGGCTGATCTGTAAGCATCAGATGTGCCTTATGTTCATTTTAGCTTAAATAAAAAGTTCTTTTATTTAATCTAATTTTATTTAAGCTACACATTTCTCAAATTTTACTTGTTATTTTAGACTTAATGATAATTCGAGTGACGTCTACAAGAGATTGAGCACTATTTTATGATTCTAAACAAATCAAACCTGTAAAACAACCTATTCACTGTTTGATAAAATATAAAAAATATGTACGAATAATGAGGTAAAGGTTTAGACTCTTTACAAGAGTCTAAGCCTTTCATTCCATCATTCATCCAAGTGAATTTCATTCATCCAAGTGAAGCACAGAAATGCCTGATACGAATAGTCATGGCAGTGACGTGCAGCTGGAAGCAAGCAAAGTGAACGTAAAGATTCCCCCATTCTCGATTGATAGACCAAAGATATGGTTCTATACTGTTGAAGCCCAATTTAAAATTGCAGGAATTACGTCAGAAGAAACCAAGTTTAACTTCTTAGTGGCTCAGCTGGATCCTAAGTTTGTTGAAAACATATGGGACATTATCAAAGATAAAACTGTAACTAAATATTTAGCAGCAAAAGAAAGGCTAACAAACTTATTTAAAGAGAGTGAAAATAAGCGCATCAAACGATTATTGACTGGTTTAGAACTTGGCGATATGAAGCCAAGTCAACTACTTCGAAAGATGAGAACGCTTGGTGATAATAACGATGTGTGTGATAAAGTGTTACGTACTCTGTGGATGGAAAAGTTGCCTGACGCAGTAAAAAATATCCTTATAGTCAGTGATGAGAGTCTCGAAAAATTAGCCACAATGGCTGATAAAATTGTTGAAATGCGTCCACGCATGGAACTTGCAAGTGCAAGTAATAATTCCCCCACAGTTAATGAATTTCTCACCAAAATATCTGCTTTGGAACAAAAAATAGCTTCGCTCAGTGTACAGCATTCGAGATCACGAACTCATAATCCCAGTCACAGGCATAGGAGTCGCAGCAGATCTCCGAAACGGTACAGTTCCAAAGGCAAACTGTGCTATTTCCACTTTAAATTTGTCAAAAAGTGTTTTCCGGAAAAGTGTACACCTCCATGCAGCTGGAAACAGACAAAAAACTCCAGCCAGCAGTAGATTCAGCGGCTAGCTCTGCTGCTAAACATATGAATAGCCGTAAGTTCGGGTATTTGTAACGAATAGAAATTCAGGACTAAAGTTCTTAGTGGACAGTGGAGCAGATGTATCATCTCTTTACAGATGTGTCATCTCTTTACGAGAGTCTAAGCCTTTCATTCTCATTCTTAATTCATTGCCTCAGAACTATATTTCATTATTAAAGAAAAGCAATTATTATTTGTCATTTTAGTTTTTCTGTCATATTTATGTTTGAACCCTTATTCACGAGTCACAACTTTAGATTTTTCTCCTCTTTTACTAATAGAGTACTACAACATATTAAAAAATATTACAAACTTACTGTTGCGCTTTTCCTGCATTTTATTTTACATGCTTACATTCCTCTTTAGATAAAAAGTTTGTTCTTAACCAAAATGAAATCTAATATTCAATGTGTATTCTTAAGTGAATGATTATTAAATCTATCAGGATATAAATGTTTTTAACTCTTGCTTTTTCTAATTATTTATAAATTCTGAATTTATTCTTACAGAGTTAAGAAAATACTCTTTCGTAGGAAAGACATTCTTTCATTAGGTACACATATATAGGATTGGAAAGAAATTTTTTAGCAGTACTTAAGCATACACACCTGGCATTTTATTCACTTTAACTTCGCAGGAAATACCTTTGTGATTCTCATCGCACCTGAAACCATAAAGACTGTAGTTATTTTCCTGTTTGCAAAGAAATATATAGTGAGTTAAAGTTTCATTTCAAGTAAATTGAGATTGAAAAGCATCAAGGCTGATTTTATTACGCCGTTAAGTAGGAAACGGAGAAGATTATATTAAAAATAGCGTCTGCAAGCGATGTCAGTGTTATGCCGAATAACAACACGCAGCGATTTTGAAGTAACAATAGACAGTGTTAGCTAGCTCTTTTGCAGCACGCATAAGAAGATGGGAAAATTTCAATAATTTATTAACACTTTATTTTCCTAACAACAGTGTACTGAAGAATATTAGCTAATTGCTGGGAAATGAATCTCAGCCATACTATTCATCCTCAGAGATAAAAAAAAACAATTTGATTGCTTTTGCATTTGTTTGTGGACATACGCTGTTATTGGGAATGAGCAGGCCGATTTTCTTGCAAACTTGCCACCAAGCACGAGATTGACATTTTTATCAATATCCCCAAATCCTTTTATAAGAAGGTCGTGAAGTCCTAGAACGGTGAATGAATTAGTTCAAATAAAGGAGCTTAACTAAGAGATTTTTCCATCCACCAAAATGAGATTAACAAGTGATCAAATTTTTAAAAATTATAAAATGACCTTATTCCTTACTGGCCAGGAAAACTTTGAAAGTTTCCTGAGCAGATTTAAGCTAGGTCGAGAGAGTATTGCAGCGTCTGCTGCGAGGAAAACATCGAACATGTACTTCTTCTGTGCCTCAAGTTCGGCACAGAAAGAAAGACATTAAAATTTGCACTTAAAATATTAAAATTAACTGGTCTCTTGATTTTCATCAGTTTATTTCCAAAAGAAGTGCTTTTGACCATTTCTGTAAATTCATTGCAAATTTTTGTAAACGATCATAAGTTAACACACAATAACACGCCGAACAAATACTAATTCAGAAGTCAAACAACAAAAATGAGCGTTATATTTTCAAATTTTCACAGGACTAGTTTCGATGGTTTTACCGAACCACCATCTTCAGCTGCAAAAGCGCAAATGAACGAGATAGGATATAATGATTAGATAAGATAAGAAAGCCTGGACAGAAAATAAGCTAGTGGCGCCATCTGTTGATGAAACCAGAACTAAAACATAATTTCTTTAAAGGCCGTTGGCAAAGATGGATTGGAATTAGGATCGTTAACTAGAACAGAAAGATTATTTTAAATATAAAATGCCTCTAGAAAATCCAGTTCTCCAATGCAAGATGTTTTTTGAATAATTTTGGCCGCAGAAAAATTGAAAGTATGATTTTCGGACCAACAATGTTGGGCAACAGAAGACGTCTGTGTTTCCTTTTTTCTAACATATGCCTCGTGTTCCTTGACGTGAAATTTTAAGGCTCTCTTAGTTTGGCCAATGTAAATTAAACCACACTGTTAAGGAATCCTACAAATACCCCAAGAATTCATATCCGGAATGGGGTCCTTGAGTATGGAACTCGGAATTTTATTGATGGGAGAATAAACGACCAAAACTTAAATTTCTGAAAATTTTTTGTGCAACTTTATAGCTAATTGCTGGAAAGAATGAAATGACAAGACTTCTTATAATCTCCTAAAACACGAGCGTGCCTTTTAGTGTGTTGAGATTGAAAATATAACGCTGATTTTTGTTGTTTGACTTCTGAATTAGTATAAGTTGTTTTAAATTTTTATTTTACTGCTTATTTTTCTGTGTTGCATTTCTTACTTACTTTTTAATCCCCATGTGATACTTTGTGATATATGAGGAATTGCTTGTGTTTTAATAACAACATTTTTATATCTATATGTAATAAGATGACTTGGAGTAAGCTGCAACAGACTGATGATTGTATTCCACATTATATGCCGGAAAGACTTTACTGCGTAGTTAGAAAAATGTAGAAATGAAGGAATAACTTGTAGACAGACGTGCCCGAATTAAATACGTATCTTTTATTGGTGGATAGGAACTAATTATCAAAATCATCTCTTTCATCACACATGATTATAGGCGCTATACGCATCCCACAATTTTATATAGAGATTATCAGATTTTCGATAACGGTATGGTTAGTACCACGACAAAGCAAACGAGCGAAGCAGCAACTTCACTGCAAGAGAGCTGAAGCTAAATGTATGCAGTTATCCACTCACCAAGAGGAGGTTTTGGTTTAGGTTAGAAGGGTTTCAGTTCTAAAAATTGTGAGTTTAGGTTCTGACTTAGTTACGTTATCAGCATTACGCAAACCATGCAAACTGAACTGATCAGAAAATGACGCATTTCAGAAAAGTTACGATCTTCAAAACAGAGAAGGGGAATTACGAGGTTAAATTTGATTTACATATTTTTATCTTACATATCATTGTTTGAAAAATTTGTTTTAAAGATAACTGCTGAATATGTCATACATGAGTGGATGAAGAAAATGAGAATATGAAAACGGAGCACATTAGAGAAGATGATCCTCTTTGTCCAGTGTTCAAAAATCATAAACTAAAACATAAATTACAAGCAATTATATGAAGTGTCTTTTAGAACTCCCTTCGCTTAGCTAGATGGCTTTTATATGTTTTACTCCATTCAGATCAACAAACATTAACTACATTTTTAACATATAATGATGGTAAGTAAACTAAGTTTTACATGCAAATTAACTAGTTTTTTTTTTTTTTTTTTTTTTTTTTTTTTTACAACACAAAACATTTACACACAAGAAATTCTAGATATGTAAATAAAAATAAGAAAATATCGTGTATATATACAGATTGCTCACTTGCAAAAAACTCCTTTTCCTGCAGTTTTAACGCATGTCCCATGCACACATGGATAAATATCGCATGCGTCTGAAAAATAAACAGAAATGAATTTCATATGCAAGTCACACTGCATATAATATATTTCTTAATAATACTCTAATACAGGGGTCTCCAAACTTTCCAGCCTTAGGGCCATACTGATTACTCCAGTAAGTTCCGAGGGCCAAAACCATATTATCATTGTTGCCGGTGGTAAAAAGTGAAATAGTCCACTGATGAATAAAAAAGTCCGAAAAAGTACGCAACGTTTAAAAAAGGCTGCAAATCGGACTAAAGTCCGCAAAACGGCAGCACTGCATATTATTAATTTTCCTGTCATTATCTGTAATTTCTAGATTAGTCGTAGAGTACGAGCCATGAGGAGTAACGTGACACGACATCTGGTGGACACAAGCGGAAATAGGTAGTACCTTCCATCACTAACAGATGGCGCTAATAGCACGTACAGAAGTCAGTTCCTATGACACTGTTGTGGAATAAAATAGTGCATACCTCCTTAAAACGTGTTTGTGCGTGTTTAAGTTTAAGACATCTTTGTAACAGTATTTTGATTTGAATTGTTGCTTTTGTGTGTGATTTAGTAGTATGGAAAAGAAGCGAAAAATTGATAGTGAATGCAGAAAATTCAAAGATCAGTGGAACATTCAGTATTTCGTAATTGAGTCCAGTAACAAGGCGCTATGTTTGATTTGCAATGAAAGCATAGCCGTTCTCAAAGAATATAACATTAAACGTCATTATGAAACAAAACATTTTCGAAATTACTCAAAATATACAGGGAGTTTGCGGACAGAAAAATTCGAAGCTATGAAACGCGGATTGAAATCGCAGCAATCTTCATTTACAAAACTCAAAACTGAACAAGAGGCTGCAACTTGTGCCAGCTTTCGTGTGGCTCTTGAAATTGCAAAACGTGGAAAACCATTCACCGATGGAGAAATGATCAAAGAATGCATAATTGCAGTAGCCGAAGAAATATGCCCTGAAAAGGTAAATTTATTAAAAACTGTCAGTATGTCAGCAAACACTGTGGCTCGAAGGGTAGAAAACATTGCTGAAAATATATCCTCTCAACTGTTCGACAAAAATGGACATGTTGAGTGGTTTTCTTTGGCCTTGGATGAGTCAACGGATGTGTCAGATACTGCTCAGGTGTTGATTTATATTCGAGGAGTAGATAAAAGCTATGAAGTGCATGAAGAACTTCTTGATATGTATAGTATTCATGGCACAACTACTGGTACAGATATTTTTAAAGGAGTTGAAATGGCCATTAATCAAAAGAACCTTCGATGGAAAAACTTGAAATGTATTACAACTGATGGAGGCAAAAACATGAGTGGGAAAGATAAAGGAGTGGTCGCTCTTGTGTCAAAGGCTGTAGAAAATGACGGTGGTTCAAAACCATTAGTCTTACATTGTATCATTCATCAACAGTCCTTGTGCGGAAAATGTTTGGATATGTCTGAAGTTCTGAAACCAGTCATATCAACTGTTAATTTTATTAGATCTTTTGAGTTGAATCACCGACAATTCCGACAATTTATTGAAGAGATTGGAGAAAATGACTTACCTTATCATACTGCCGTACGTTGGCTTAGTTGTGGGAAAGTCCTTCAGCGCTTTTTTGAACTTCGAGCAGTGATCGAAATTTTTTTGAATGAAAAGCATCGCCCTCTTACTGAATTACAAAACAACGCATGGCTGTGGAAGTTAGCATTCTATGTTGATTTGACAAAACATGTGAACGAACTGAATTTGAGATTGCAAGGAGAAAACCAGCATCTTCCTGATTTATACACTAATATCAAATCATTCCGGAAGAAACTGATACTGTTTCAATCACAACTACGAAGTAAATGTTTTTCACATTTTAAAACATGTGAAATATTCAGCCACACCACTGAGACTGAGTTTCCTATCGATTTTGCAATCGAAACTTTGAGTGCTTTGAAAGTAAATTTTGATACTCGTTTCTCGGACTTTGATGCCATTGCGAATCAAATTAAGATTTTTCAGAATCCTTTTGATACTGACATTGAAACCCTAGCCCCGGAACTTCAAATGGAAATGATTGATCTACAGTGCATTGATATAATTAAGAACAAATATCAAAACTCATCTTTGTTGGAATTTTATAAGAGTCTTCCACTGACACAATTTGATAATTTGCATAAATTTGCTCGTGGGCTGTTTTCTGTTTTTGGTACTACTTATTTGTGTGAGAAGACCTTCTCCAAAATGAAGTACACAAAAAATGTTTACAGATCTAAATTAACTGATGAGCATCTTAAATCTATTTTAATAATTGGTACAAGTAAAATTAGTCCACAGCTACAAACTATTGTCAGTGAAAAATCTCAATTACATAAATCTCATTAGTATTTCATATGTCATTATGCTTGTTATAAGTTATGTTTTTATTTAAAATGTATAAAATGTTAGTTGGATTCATTTCAATAATTTGTTAGTTATTATGTACTGAAGTTAAATTTTCTGCATATTATACATGTCTTTACTCATTACAATTCTGTGTTTCTTTATCCAACTTATCACAAAAAAAATAACAATAAGCCTACAACAATGTTATGAGTAGTTAGCCCATGACCATATCAATGTAGATGTCATATTAATAATTATTCAACATAAAATTAGAATACTTCAGTAAACTAAATTTAATTTGCTATAAAAAATATGTTCTCTAAAAGGAGTTTTCAAGTATGCTAGCTCTCCGCGGGCCGGACAAAATCTGTCGCGGGCCGGATGTGGCCCTCGGGCCGTAGTTTGGAGACCCCTGCTCTAATAAGTGAACATATTCTGTAAACGAAGTAGATATTTCTGTCTAAAAATAAATCTTCTTTTTTCTTAGAATTTCCTTTTCGACACTGGTCATTTGCATAAGAAATAAAATCTTAGTCAACAAAACTATACGTTTCAGATCCTATATCGATAGTAATTTTATGTGATGGCTTTCTGTATTATGCATGACATTGTTCTTTATCAGAACCTTACATCAGAATGTCTAGGCTGGGGGCATATATATTTCTTAATATACTGTAACAGGTGAATATATTCTGTAAACGAAATAGATATTTCTGTCTAAAAATAAATCTTTTTTCTTAGAATTTTCTTTTCGACACTAGTCATTTGCGTAAGAACTAAAATCTTAGTCAACTAAACTATATGTTTCAGCTCCTATATCGATAGTAATTTTATGTGATGGCTTTCTGTATTATGCATGACATTGTTCTTTATCAGAACCTTAGATCAGAATGTCCAGGCTGGGGGCATATATATTTCTTAATATACTGTAACAGGTGAATATATTCTGTAAACGAAGTAGATATTTCTGTCTAAAAATAAATCTTTTTTCTTAGAATTTTCTTTTCGACACTAGTCATTTGCGTAAGAACTAAAATCTTAGTCAACTAAACTATACTTTTCAGCTCCTATATCGATAGTAATTTTATGTGATGGCTTTCTGTATTATGCATGACATTGTTCTTTATCAGAGCCTTAGATCAGAATGTCCAGGCTGGGGGCATATATATTTCTTAATATACTGTAACAGGGGAATATATTCTGTAAACGAAGTAGATATTTCTGTCTAAAAATAAATCTTTTTTTTTAGAATTTTCTTTTCGACACTAGTCATTTGCGTAAGAACTAAAATCTTAGTCAACTAAACTATACTTTTCGCTCCTATATCGATAGTAATTTTCTGTGATGGCTTTCTGTATTATGCATGACATTGTTCTTTATCAGAACCTTACATCAGAATGTCTAGGCTGGGGGCATATATATTTCTTAATATACTGTAACAGGTGAATATATTCTGTAAACGAAGTAGATATTTCTGTCTAAAAATAAATCTTTTTTCTTAGAATTTTCTTTTCGACACTAGTCATTTGCGTAAGAACTAAAATCTTAGTCAACTAAACTATATGTTTCAGCTCCTATATCGATAGTAATTTTATGTGATGGCTTTCTGTATTATGCATGACATTGTTCTTTATCAGAACCTTAGATCAGAATGTCCAGGCTGGGGGCATATATATTTCTTAATATACTGTAACAGGTGAACATATTCTGTAAACGAAGTAGATATTTGTGTCTTAAAGTAAATCTTCTTTTTTCTTAGAATTTCCTTTTCGACACTGGTCATTTGCATAAGAAATAAAATCTTAGTCAACAAAACTATACGTTTCAGCTATTATATCGATAGTAATTTTCTGTGATGGCTTTCTGTATTATGCATGACATTGTTCTTTATCAGAACCTTAGATCAGAATGTCCAGGCTGGGGGCATATATATTTCTTAATATACTGTAACAGGTGAACATATTCTGTAAACGAAGTAGATATTTCTGTCTAAAAATAAATCTTCTTTTTTCTTAGAATTTCCTTTTTGACACTGGTCATTTGCATAAGAAATAAAATCTTAGTCAACAAAACTATACGTTTCAGATCCTAGATCGATAGTAATTTTATATGATGGCTTTCTGTATTATGCATGACATTGTTCTTTATCAGAACCTTAGATCAGAATGTCCAGGCTAGGGGCATATATATTTCTTAATATACTGTAACAGGTGAACATATTCTGTAAACGAAGTAGATATTTCTGTCTAAAAATAAATCTTCTTTTTTCTTAGAATTTTCTTTTCGACACTAGTCATTTGCGTAAGAACTAAAATCTTAGTCAACTAAACTATACGTTTCAGCTCCTATATCGATAGTAATTTTATGTGATGGCTTTCTGTATTATGCATGACATTGTTCTTTATCAGAACCTTACATCAGAATGTCCAGGCTGGGGGCATATATATTTCTTAATATACTGTAACAGGTGAATATATTCTGTAAACGAAGTAGATATTTCTGTCTAAAAATAAATCTTCTTTTTTCTTAGAATTTTCTTTTCGACACTAGTCATTTGCGTAAGAACTAAAATCTTAGTCAACAAAACTATACGTTTCAGATCCTATATAGATAGTAATTTTATGTGATGGCTTTCTGTATTATGCATGACATTGTTCTTTATCAGAACCTTAGATCAGAATGTCCAGGCTGGGGGCATATATATTTCTTAATATACTGTAACAGGTGAACATATTCTGTAAACGAAGTAGATATTTCTGTCTAAAAATAAATCTTCTTTTTTCTTAGAATTTTCTTTTCGACACTAGTCATTTGCGTAAGAACTAAAATCTTAGTCAACTAAACTATACGTTTCAGCTCCTATATCGATAGTAATTTTATGTGATGGCTTTCTGTATTATGCATGACATTGTTCTTTATCAGAACCTTACATCAGAATGTACAGGCTGGGGGCATATATATTTCTTAATATACTGTAACAGGTGAATATATTCTGTAAACGAAGTAGATATTTCTGTCTAAAAATAAATCTTCTTTTTTCTTAGAATTTTCTTTTCGACACTATTATGCATGACATTGTTCTTTATCAGAACCTTAGATCAGAATGTCCAGGCTGGGGGCATATATATTTCTTAATATACTGTAACAGGTGAACATATTCTGTAAACGAAGTCGATATTTCTGTCTAAAAATAAATCTTCTTTTTTCTTAGAATTTTCTTTTCGACACTAGTCATTTGCGTAAGAACTAAAATCTTAGTCAACTAAACTATATGTTTCAGCTCCTATATCGATAGTAATTTTATGTGATGGCTTTCTGTATTATGCATGACATTGTTCTTTATCAGAACCTTACATCAGAATGTCCAGGCTGGGGGCATATATATTTCTTAATATACTGTAACAGGTGAACATATTCTGTAAACGAAGTAGATATTTCTGTCTAAAAATAAATCTTCTTTTTTCTTAGAATTTTCTTTTCGACACTAGTCATTTGCGTAAGAACTAAAATCTTAGTCAACTAAACTATACGTTTCAGATCCTATATCGATACTAATTTTATGTGATGGCTTTCTGTATTATGCCTGACATTGTTCTTTATCAGAACCTTACATCAGAATGTCCAGGCTGGGGGCATATATATTTCTTAATATACTGTAACAGGTGAACATATTCTGTAAACGAAGTAGATATTTCTGTCTAAAAATAAATCTTCTTTTTTCTTAGAATTTTCTTTTCGACACTAGTCATTTGCGTAAGAACTAAAATCTTAGTCAACTAAACTATACTTTTCAGCTCCTATATCGATAGTAATTTTATGTGATGGCTTTCTGTATTATGCATGACATTGTTCTTTATCAGAGCCTTAGATCAGAATGTCCAGGCTGGGGGCATATATATTTCTTAATATACTGTAACAGGTGAATATATTCTGTAAACGAAGTATATATTTTTGTCTAAAAATAAATCTTTTTTCTTAGAATTTTCTTTTCGACACTAGTCATTTGCGTAAGAACTAAAATCTTAGTCAACTAAACTATATGTTTCAGCTCCTATATCGATAGTAATTTTATGTGATGGCTTTCTGTATTATGCATGACATTGTTCTTTATCAGAACCTTAGATCAGAATGTCCAGGCTGGGGGCATATATATTTCTTAATATACTGTAACAGGTGAACATATTCTGTAAACGAAGTAGATATTTGTGTCTTAAAGTAAATCTTCTTTTTTCTTAGAATTTCCTTTTCGACACTGGTCATTTGCATAAGAAATAAAATCTTAGTCAACAAAACTATACGTTTCAGCTATTATATCGATAGTAATTTTCTGTGATGGCTTTCTGTATTATGCATGACATTGTTCTTTATCAGAACCTTAGATCAGAATGTCCAGGCTGGGGGCATATATATTTCTTAATATACTGTAACAGGTGAACATATTCTGTAAACGAAGTAGATATTTCTGTCTAAAAATAAATCTTCTTTTTTCTTAGAATTTCCTTTTTGACACTGGTCATTTGCATAAGAAATAAAATCTTAGTCAACAAAACTATACGTTTCAGATCCTAGATCGATAGTAATTTTATATGATGGCTTTCTGTATTATGCATGACATTGTTCTTTATCAGAACCTTAGATCAGAATGTCCAGGCTAGGGGCATATATATTTCTTAATATACTGTAACAGGTGAACATATTCTGTAAACGAAGTAGATATTTCTGTCTAAAAATAAATCTTCTTTTTTCTTAGAAATTTCTTTTCGACACTAGTCATTTGCGTAAGAACTAAAATCTTAGTCAACTAAACTATACGTTTCAGCTCCTATATCGATAGTAATTTTATGTGATGGCTTTCTGTATTATGCATGACATTGTTCTTTATCAGAACCTTACATCAGAATGTCCAGGCTGGGGGCATATATATTTCTTAATATACTGTAACAGGTGAATATATTCTGTAAACGAAGTAGATATTTCTGTCTAAAAATAAATCTTCTTTTTTCTTAGAATTTTCTTTTCGACACTAGTCATTTGCGTAAGAACTAAAATCTTAGTCAACAAAACTATACGTTTCAGATCCTATATCGATAGTAATTTTATGTGATGGCTTTCTGTATTATGCATGACATTGTTCTTTATCAAAACCTTAGATCAGAATGTCCAGGCTGGGGGCATATATATTTCTTAATATACTGTAACAGGTGAACATATTCTGTAAACGAAGTAGATATTTCTGTCTAAAAATAAATCTTCTTTTTTCTTAGAATTTTCTTTTCGACACTAGTCATTTGCGTAAGAACTAAAATCTTAGTCAACTAAACTATACGTTTCAGCTCCTATATCGATAGTAATTTTATGTGATGGCTTTCTGTATTATGCATGACATTGTTCTTTATCAGAACCTTACATCAGAATGTCCAGGCTGGGGGCATATATATTTCTTAATATACTGTAACAGGTGAATATATTCTGTAAACGAAGTAGATATTTCTGTCTAAAAATAAATCTTCTTTTTTCTTAGAATTTTCTTTTCGACACTATTATGCATGACATTGTTCTTTATCAGAACCTTAGATCAGAATGTCCAGGCTGGGGGCATATATATTTCTTAATATACTGTAACAGGTGAACATATTCTGTAAACGAAGTCGATATTTCTGTCTAAAAATAAATCTTCTTTTTTCTTAGAATTTTCTTTTCGACACTAGTCATTTGCGTAAGAACTAAAATCTTAGTCAACTAAACTATATGTTTCAGCTCCTATATCGATAGTAATTTTATGTGATGGCTTTCTGTATTATGCATGACATTGTTCTTTATCAGAACCTTACATCAGAATGTCCAGGCTGGGGGCATATATATTTCTTAATATACTGTAACAGGTGAATATATTCTGTAAACGAAGTAGATATTTCTGTCTAAAAATAAATCTTTTTTCTTAGAATTTTCTTTTCGACACTAGTCATTTGCGTAAGAACTAAAATCTTAGTCAACTAAACTATATGTTTCAGCTCCTATATCGATAGTAATTTTATGTGATGGCTTTCTGTATTATGCATGACATTGTTCTTTATCAGAACCTTAGATCAGAATGTCCAGGCTGGGGGCATATATATTTCTTAATATACTGTAACAGGTGAACATATTCTGTAAACGAAGTCGATATTTCTGTCTAAAAATAAATCTTCTTTTTTCTTAGAATTTTCTTTTCGACACTAGTCATTTGCGTAAGAACTAAAATCTTAGTCAACTAAACTATATGTTTCAGCTCCTATATCGATAGTAATTTTATGTGATGGCTTTCTGTATTATGCATGACATTGTTCTTTATCAGAACCTTACATCAGAATGTCCAGGCTGGGGGCATATATATTTCTTAATATACTGTAACAGGTGAACATATTCTGTAAACGAAGTAGATATTTGTGTCTTAAAGTAAATCTTCTTTTTTCTTAGAATTTCCTTTTCGACACTGGTCATTTGCATAAGAAATAAAATCTTAGTCAACAAAACTATACGTTTCAGCTATTATATCGATAGTAATTTTCTGTGATGGCTTTCTGTATTATGCATGACATTGTTCTTTATCAGAACCTTAGATCAGAATGTCCAGGCTGGGGGCATATATATTTCTTAATATACTGTAACAGGTGAACATATTCTGTAAACGAAGTAGATATTTCTGTCTAAAAATAAATCTTCTTTTTTCTTAGAATTTCCTTTTTGACACTGGTCATTTGCATAAGAAATAAAATCTTAGTCAACAAAACTATACGTTTCAGATCCTAGATCGATAGTAATTTTATATGATGGCTTTCTGTATTATGCATGACATTGTTCTTTATCAGAACCTTAGATCAGAATGTCCAGGCTAGGGGCATATATATTTCTTCATATACTGTAACAGGTGAACATATTCTGTAAACGAAGTAGATATTTCTGTCTAAAAATAAATCTTCTTTTTTCTTAGAAATTTCTTTTCGACACTAGTCATTTGCGTAAGAACTAAAATCTTAGTCAACTAAACTATACGTTTCAGCTCCTATATCGATAGTAATTTTATGTGATGGCTTTCTGTATTATGCATGACATTGTTCTTTATCAGAACCTTACATCAGAATGTCCAGGCTGGGGGCATATATATTTCTTAATATACTGTAACAGGTGAATATATTCTGTAAACGAAGTAGATATTTCTGTCTAAAAATAAATCTTCTTTTTTCTTAGAATTTTCTTTTCGACACTAGTCATTTGCGTAAGAACTAAAATCTTAGTCAACAAAACTATACGTTTCAGATCCTATATCGATAGTAATTTTATGTGATGGCTTTCTGTATTATGCATGACATTGTTCTTTATCAAAACCTTAGATCAGAATGTCCAGGCTGGGGGCATATATATTTCTTAATATACTGTAACAGGTGAACATATTCTGTAAACGAAGTAGATATTTCTGTCTAAAAATAAATCTTCTTTTTTCTTAGAATTTTCTTTTCGACACTAGTCATTTGCGTAAGAACTAAAATCTTAGTCAACTAAACTATACGTTTCAGCTCCTATATCGATAGTAATTTTATGTGATGGCTTTCTGTATTATGCATGACATTGTTCTTTATCAGAACCTTACATCAGAATGTCCAGGCTGGGGGCATATATATTTCTTAATATACTGTAACAGGTGAATATATTCTGTAAACGAAGTAGATATTTCTGTCTAAAAATAAATCTTCTTTTTTCTTAGAATTTTCTTTTCGACACTATTATGCATGACATTGTTCTTTATCAGAACCTTAGATCAGAATGTCCAGGCTGGGGGCATATATATTTCTTAATATACTGTAACAGGTGAACATATTCTGTAAACGAAGTCGATATTTCTGTCTAAAAGTAAATCTTCTTTTTTCTTAGAATTTCCTTTTCGACACTGGTCATTTGCATAAGAAATAAAATCTTAGTCAACAAAACTATACGTTTCAGCTATTATATCGATAGTAATTTTCTGTGATGGCTTTCTGTATTATGCATGACATTGTTCTTTATCAGAACCTTAGATCAGAATGTCCAGGCTGGGGGCATATATATTTCTTAATATACTGTAACAGGTGAACATATTCTGTAAACGAAGTAGATATTTCTGTCTAAAAATAAATCTTCTTTTTTCTTAGAATTTCCTTTTTGACACTGGTCATTTGCATAAGAAATAAAATCTTAGTCAACAAAACTATACGTTTCAGATCCTAGATCGATAGTAATTTTATATGATGGCTTTCTGTATTATGCATGACATTGTTCTTTATCAGAACCTTAGATCAGAATGTCCAGGCTAGGGGCATATATATTTCTTAATATACTGTAACAGGTGAACATATTCTGTAAACGAAGTAGATATTTCTGTCTAAAAATAAATCTTCTTTTTTCTTAGAAATTTCTTTTCGACACTAGTCATTTGCGTAAGAACTAAAATCTTAGTCAACTAAACTATACGTTTCAGCTCCTATATCGATAGTAATTTTATGTGATGGCTTTCTGTATTATGCATGACATTGTTCTTTATCAGAACCTTACATCAGAATGTCCAGGCTGGGGGCATATATATTTCTTAATATACTGTAACAGGTGAATATATTCTGTAAACGAAGTAGATATTTCTGTCTAAAAATAAATCTTCTTTTTTCTTAGAATTTTCTTTTCGACACTAGTCATTTGCGTAAGAACTAAAATCTTAGTCAACAAAACTATACGTTTCAGATCCTATATCGATAGTAATTTTATGTGATGGCTTTCTGTATTATGCATGACATTGTTCTTTATCAAAACCTTAGATCAGAATGTCCAGGCTGGGGGCATATATATTTCTTAATATACTGTAACAGGTGAACATATTCTGTAAACGAAGTAGATATTTCTGTCTAAAAATAAATCTTCTTTTTTCTTAGAATTTTCTTTTCGACACTAGTCATTTGCGTAAGAACTAAAATCTTAGTCAACTAAACTATACGTTTCAGCTCCTATATCGATAGTAATTTTATGTGATGGCTTTCTGTATTATGCATGACATTGTTCTTTATCAGAACCTTACATCAGAATGTCCAGGCTGGGGGCATATATATTTCTTAATATACTGTAACAGGTGAATATATTCTGTAAACGAAGTAGATATTTCTGTCTAAAAATAAATCTTCTTTTTTCTTAGAATTTTCTTTTCGACACTATTATGCATGACATTGTTCTTTATCAGAACCTTAGATCAGAATGTCCAGGCTGGGGGCATATATATTTCTTAATATACTGTAACAGGTGAACATATTCTGTAAACGAAGTCGATATTTCTGTCTAAAAATAAATCTTCTTTTTTCTTAGAATTTTCTTTTCGACACTAGTCATTTGCGTAAGAACTAAAATCTTAGTCAACTAAACTATATGTTTCAGCTCCTATATCGATAGTAATTTTATGTGATGGCTTTCTGTATTATGCATGACATTGTTCTTTATCAGAACCTTACATCAGAATGTCCAGGCTGGGGGCATATATATTTCTTAATATACTGTAACAGGTGAATATATTCTGTAAACGAAGTAGATATTTCTGTCTAAAAATAAATCTTTTTTCTTAGAATTTTCTTTTCGACACTAGTCATTTGCGTAAGAACTAAAATCTTAGTCAACTAAACTATATGTTTCAGCTCCTATATCGATAGTAATTTTATGTGATGGCTTTCTGTATTATGCATGACATTGTTCTTTATCAGAACCTTAGATCAGAATGTCCAGGCTGGGGGCATATATATTTCTTAATATACTGTAACAGGTGAACATATTCTGTAAACGAAGTCGATATTTCTGTCTAAAAATAAATCTTCTTTTTTCTTAGAATTTTCTTTTCGACACTAGTCATTTGCGTAAGAACTAAAATCTTAGTCAACTAAACTATATGTTTCAGCTCCTATATCGATAGTAATTTTATGTGATGGCTTTCTGTATTATGCATGACATTGTTCTTTATCAGAACCTTACATCAGAATGTCCAGGCTGGGGGCATATATATTTCTTAATATACTGTAACAGGTGAACATATTCTGTAAACGAAGTAGATATTTGTGTCTTAAAGTAAATCTTCTTTTTTCTTAGAATTTCCTTTTCGACACTGGTCATTTGCATAAGAAATAAAATCTTAGTCAACAAAACTATACGTTTCAGCTATTATATCGATAGTAATTTTCTGTGATGGCTTTCTGTATTATGCATGACATTGTTCTTTATCAGAACCTTAGATCAGAATGTCCAGGCTGGGGGCATATATATTTCTTAATATACTGTAACAGGTGAACATATTCTGTAAACGAAGTAGATATTTCTGTCTAAAAATAAATCTTCTTTTTTCTTAGAATTTCCTTTTTGACACTGGTCATTTGCATAAGAAATAAAATCTTAGTCAACAAAACTATACGTTTCAGATCCTAGATCGATAGTAATTTTATATGATGGCTTTCTGTATTATGCATGACATTGTTCTTTATCAGAACCTTAGATCAGAATGTCCAGGCTAGGGGCATATATATTTCTTCATATACTGTAACAGGTGAACATATTCTGTAAACGAAGTAGATATTTCTGTCTAAAAATAAATCTTCTTTTTTCTTAGAAATTTCTTTTCGACACTAGTCATTTGCGTAAGAACTAAAATCTTAGTCAACTAAACTATACGTTTCAGCTCCTATATCGATAGTAATTTTATGTGATGGCTTTCTGTATTATGCATGACATTGTTCTTTATCAGAACCTTACATCAGAATGTCCAGGCTGGGGGCATATATATTTCTTAATATACTGTAACAGGTGAATATATTCTGTAAACGAAGTAGATATTTCTGTCTAAAAATAAATCTTCTTTTTTCTTAGAATTTTCTTTTCGACACTATTATGCATGACATTGTTCTTTATCAGAACCTTACATCAGAATGTCCAGGCTGGGGGCATATATATTTCTTAATATACTGTAACAGGTGAACATATTCTGTAAACGAAGTCGATATTTCTGTCTAAAAATAAATCTTCTTTTTTCTTAGAATTTTCTTTTCGACACTAGTCATTTGCGTAAGAACTAAAATCTTAGTCAACTAAACTATATGTTTCAGCTCCTATATCGATAGTAATTTTATGTGATGGCTTTCTGTATTATGCATGACATTGTTCTTTATCAGAACCTTACATCAGAATGTCCAGGCTGGGGGCATATATATTTCTTAATATACTGTAACAGGTGAATATATTCTGTAAACGAAGTAGATATTTCTGTCTAAAAATAAATCTTCTTTTTTCTTAGAATTTTCTTTTCGACACTATTATGCATGACATTGTTCTTTATCAGAACCTTAGATCAGAATGTCCAGGCTGGGGGCATATATATTTCTTAATATACTGTAACAGGTGAACATATTCTGTAAACGAAGTCGATATTTCTGTCTAAAAATAAATCTTCTTTTTTCTTAGAATTTTCTTTTCGACACTAGTCATTTGCGTAAGAACTAAAATCTTAGTCAACTAAACTATATGTTTCAGCTCCTATATCGATAGTAATTTTATGTGATGGCTTTCTGTATTATGCATGACATTGTTCTTTATCAGAACCTTACATCAGAATGTCCAGGCTGGGGGCATATATATTTCTTAATATACTGTAACAGGTGAACATATTCTGTAAACGAAGTAGATATTTCTGTCTAAAAATAAATCTTCTTTTTTCTTAGAATTTTCTTTTCGACACTAGTCATTTGCGTAAGAACTAAAATCTTAGTCAACTAAACTATACGTTTCAGATCCTATATCGATACTAATTTTATGTGATGGCTTTCTGTATTATGCCTGACATTGTTCTTTATCAGAACCTTACATCAGAATGTCCAGGCTGGGGGCATATATATTTCTTAATATACTGTAACAGGTGAACATATTCTGTAAACGAAGTAGATATTTCTGTCTAAAAATAAATCTTTTTTTTTCTTAGAATTTTCTTTTCGACACTAGTCATTTGCGTAAGAACTAAAATCTTAGTCAACTAAACTATACTTTTCAGCTCCTATATCGATAGTAATTTTATGTGATGGCTTTCTGTATTATGCATGACATTGTTCTTTATCAGAGCCTTAGATCAGAATGTCCAGGCTGGGGGCATATATATTTCTTAATATACTGTAACAGGGGAATATATTCTGTAAACGAAGTAGATATTTCTGTCTAAAAATAAATCTTTTTTCTTAGAATTTTCTTTTCGACACTAGTCATTTGCGTAAGAACTAAAATCTTAGTCAACTAAACTATACTTTTCGCTCCTATATCGATAGTAATTTTCTGTGATGGCTTTCTGTATTATGCATGACATTGTTCTTTATCAGAACCTTAGATCAGAATGTCCAGGCTGGGGGCATATATATTTCTTAATATACTGTAACAGGTGAACATATTCTGTAAACGAAGTAGATATTTGTGTCTTAAAGTAAATCTTCTTTTTTCTTAGAATTTCCTTTTCGACACTGGTCATTTGCATAAGAAATAAAATCTTAGTCAACAAAACTATACGTTTCAGCTATTATATCGATAGTAATTTTCTGTGATGGCTTTCTGTATTATGCATGACATTGTTCTTTATCAGAACCTTAGATCAGAATGTCCAGGCTGGGGGCATATATATTTCTTAATATACTGTAACAGGTGAACATATTCTGTAAACGAAGTAGATATTTGTGTCTTAAAGTAAATCTTCTTTTTTCTTAGAATTTCCTTTTCGACACTGGTCATTTGCATAAGAAATAAAATCTTAGTCAACAAAACTATACGTTTCAGCTATTATATCGATAGTAATTTTCTGTGATGGCTTTCTGTATTATGCATGACATTGTTCTTTATCAGAACCTTAGATCAGAATGTCCAGGCTGGGGGCATATATATTTCTTAATATACTGTAACAGGTGAACATATTCTGTAAACGAAGTAGATATTTCTGTCTAAAAATAAATCTTCTTTTTTCTTAGAATTTTCTTTTCGACACTATTATGCATGACATTGTTCTTTATCAGAACCTTAGATCAGAATGTCCAGGCTGGGGGCATATATATTTCTTAATATACTGTAACAGGTGAACATATTCTGTAAACGAAGTCGATATTTCTGTCTAAAAATAAATCTTCTTTTTTCTTAGAATTTTCTTTTCGACACTAGTCATTTGCGTAAGAACTAAAATCTTAGTCAACTAAACTATACGTTTCAGCTCCTATATCGATAGTAATTTTATGTGATGGCTTTCTGTATTATGCATGACATTGTTCTTTATCAGAACCTTACATCAGAATGTCCAGGCTGGGGGCATATATATTTCTTAATATACTGTAACAGGTGAATATATTCTGAAAACGAAGTAGATATTTCTGTCTAAAAATAAATCTTCTTTTTTCTTAGAATTTTCTTTTCGACACTAGTCATTTGCGTAAGAACTAAAATCTTAGTCAACAAAACTATACGTTTCAGATCCTATATCGATAGTAATTTTATGTGATGGCTTTCTGTATTATGCATGACATTGTTCTTTATCAAAACCTTAGATCAGAATGTCCAGGCTGGGGGCATATATATTTCTTAATATACTGTAACAGGTGAACATATTCTGTAAACGAAGTAGATATTTCTGTCTAAAAATAAATCTTCTTTTTTCTTAGAATTTTCTTTTCGACACTAGTCATTTGCGTAAGAACTAAAATCTTAGTCAACTAAACTATACGTTTCAGCTCCTATATCGATAGTAATTTTATGTGATGGCTTTCTGTATTATGCATGACATTGTTCTTTATCAGAACCTTACATCAGAATGTCCAGGCTGGGGGCATATATATTTCTTAATATACTGTAACAGGTGAATATATTCTGTAAACGAAGTAGATATTTCTGTCTAAAAATAAATCTTCTTTTTTCTTAGAATTTTCTTTTCGACACTATTATGCATGACATTGTTCTTTATCAGAACCTTAGATCAGAATGTCCAGGCTGGGGGCATATATATTTCTTAATATACTGTAACAGGTGAACATATTCTGTAAACGAAGTCGATATTTCTGTCTAAAAATAAATCTTCTTTTTTCTTAGAATTTTCTTTTCGACACTAGTCATTTGCGTAAGAACTAAAATCTTAGTCAACTAAACTATATGTTTCAGCTCCTATATCGATAGTAATTTTATGTGATGGCTTTCTGTATTATGCATGACATTGTTCTTTATCAGAACCTTACATCAGAATGTCCAGGCTGGGGGCATATATATTTCTTAATATACTGTAACAGGTGAACATATTCTGTAAACGAAGTAGATATTTCTGTCTAAAAATAAATCTTCTTTTTTCTTAGAATTTTCTTTTCGACACTAGTCATTTGCGTAAGAACTAAAATCTTAGTCAACTAAACTATACGTTTCAGATCCTATATCGATAGTAATTTTATGTGATGGCTTTCTGTATTATGCATGACATTGTTCTTTATCAGAACCTTACATCAGAATGTCCAGGCTGGGGGCATATATATTTCTTAATATACTGTAACAGGTGAACATATTCTGTAAACGAAGTAGATATTTCTGTCTAAAAATAAATCTTCTTTTTTCTTAGAATTTTCTTTTCGACACTAGTCATTTGCGTAAGAACTAAAATCTTAGTCAACTAAACTATACGTTTCAGATCCTATATCGATAGTAATTTTATGTGATGGCTTTCTGTATTATGCATGACATTGTTCTTTATCAGAACCTTACATCAGAATGTCCAGGCTGGGGGCATATATATTTCTTAATATACTGTAAGAGGTGAACATATTCTGTAAACGAAGTAGATATTTCTGTCTAAAAATAAATCTTCTTTTTTCTTATAATTTTCTTTTCGACACTAGTCATTTGCGTAAGAACTAAAATCTTAGTCAACTAAACTATACGTTTCAGATCCTATATCGATAGTAATTTTATGTGATGGCTTTCTGTATTATGCATGACATTGTTCTTTATCAGAACCTTACATCAGAATGTCCAGGCTGGGGGCATATATATTTCTTAATATACTGTAACAGGTGAACATATTCTGTAAACGAAGTAGATATTTCTGTCTAAAAATAAATCTTCTTTTTTCTTAGAATTTTCTTTTCGACACTAGTCATTTGCGTAAGAACTAAAATCTTAGTCAACTAAACTATATGTTTCAGCTCCTATATCGATAGTAATTTTATGTGATGGCTTTCTGTATTATGCATGACATTGTTCTTTATCAGAACCTTACATCAGAATGTCCAGGCTGGGGGCATATATATTTCTTAATATACTGTAACAGGTGAACATATTCTGTAAACGAAGTAGATATTTCTGTCTAAAAATAAATCTTCTTTTTTCTTAGAATTTTCTTTTCGACACTAGTCATTTGCGTAAGAACTAAAATCTTAGTCAACTAAACTATACGTTTCAGATCCTATATCGATAGTAATTTTATGTGATGGCTTTCTGTATTATGCATGACATTGTTCTTTATCAGAACCTTACATCAGAATGTCCAGGCTGGGGGCATATATATTTCTTAATATACTGTAACAGGTGAACATATTCTGTAAACGAAGTAGATATTTCTGTCTAAAAATAAATCTTCTTTTTTCTTAGAATTTTCTTTTCGACACTAGTCATTTGCGTAAGAACTAAAATCTTAGTCAACTAAACTATACGTTTCAGATCCTATATCGATAGTAATTTTATGTGATGGCTTTCTGTATTATGCATGACATTGTTCTTTATCAGAACCTTACATCAGAATGTCCAGGCTGGGGGCATATATATTTCTTAATATACTGTAACAGGTGAACATATTCTGTAAACGAAGTAGATATTTCTGTCTAAAAATAAATCTTCTTTTTTCTTAGAATTTTCTTTTCGACACTAGTCATTTGCGTAAGAACTAAAATCTTAGTCAACTAAACTATACGTTTCAGATCTTATATCGATAGTAATTTTATGTGATGGCTTTCTGTATTATGCATGACATTGTTCTTTATCAGAACCTTACATCAGAATGTCCAGGCTGGGGGCATATATATTTCTTAATATACTGTAACAGGTGAACATATTCTGTAAACGAAGTAGATATTTCTGTCTAAAAATAAATCTTCTTTTTTCTTAGAATTTTCTTTTCGACACTAGTCATTTGCGTAAGAACTAAAATCTTAGTCAACTAAACTATACGTTTCAGATCCTATATCGATAGTAATTTTATGTGATGGCTTTCTGTATTATGCATGACATTGTTCTTTATCAGAACCTTACATCAGAATGTCCAGGCTGGGGGCATATATATTTCTTAATATACTGTAACAGGTGAACATATTCTGTAAACGAAGTAGATATTTCTGTCTAAAAATAAATCTTCTTTTTTCTTAGAATTTTCTTTTCGACACTAGTCATTTGCGTAAGAACTAAAATCTTAGTCAACTAAACTATACGTTTCAGATCCTATATCGATAGTAATTTTATGTGATGGCTTTCTGTATTATGCATGACATTGTTCTTTATCAGAACCTTACATCAGAATGTCCAGGCTGGGGGCATATATATTTCTTAATATACTGTAACAGGTGAACATATTCTGTAAACGAAGTAGATATTTCTGTCTAAAAATAAATCTTCTTTTTTCTTAGAATTTTCTTTTCGACACTAGTCATTTGCGTAAGAACTAAAATCTTAGTCAACTAAACTATACGTTTCAGATCCTATATCGATAGTAATTTTATGTGATGGCTTTCTGTATTATGCATGACATTGTTCTTTATCAGAACCTTACATCAGAATGTCCAGGCTGGGGGCATATATATTTCTTAATATACTGTAACAGGTGAACATATTCTGTAAACGAAGTAGATATTTCTGTCTAAAAATAAATCTTCTTTTTTCTTAGAATTTTCTTTTCGACACTAGTCATTTGCGTAAGAACTAAAATCTTAGTCAACTAAACTATACGTTTCAGATCCTATATCGATAGTAATTTTATGTGATGGCTTTCTGTATTATGCATGACATTGTTCTTTATCAGAACCTTACATCAGAATGTCCAGGCTAGGGGCATATATATTTCTTAATATACTGTAACAGGTGAACATATTCTGTAAACGAAGTAGATATTTCTGTCTAAAAATAAATCTTCTTTTTTCTTAGAATTTTCTTTTCGACACTAGTCATTTGCGTAAGAACTAAAATCTTAGTCAACTAAACTATACGTTTCAGCTCCTATATCGATAGTAATTTTATGTGATGGCTTTCTGTATTATGCATGACATTGTTCTTTATCAGAACCTTACATCAGAATGTCCAGGCTGGGGGCATATATATTTCTTAATATACTGTAACAGGTGAATATATTCTGTAAACGAAGTAGATATTTCTGTCTAAAAATAAATCTTCTTTTTTCTTAGAATTTTCTTTTCGACACTATTATGCATGACATTGTTCTTTATCAGAACCTTAGATCAGAATGTCCAGGCTGGGGGCATATATATTTCTTAATATACTGTAACAGGTGAACATATTCTGTAAACGAAGTCGATATTTCTGTCTAAAAATAAATCTTCTTTTTTCTTAGAATTTTCTTTTCGACACTATTATGCATGACATTGTTCTTTATCAGAACCTTAGATCAGAATGTCCAGGCTGGGGGCATATATATTTCTTAATATACTGTAACAGGTGAACATATTCTGTAAACGAAGTCGATATTTCTGTCTAAAAATAAATCTTCTTTTTTCTTAGAATTTTCTTTTCGACACTAGTCATTTGCGTAAGAACTAAAATCTTAGTCAACTAAACTATATGTTTCAGCTCCTATATCGATAGTAATTTTATGTGATGGCTTTCTGTATTATGCATGACATTGTTCTTTATCAGAACCTTACATCAGAATGTCCAGGCTGGGGGCATATATATTTCTTAATATACTGTAACAGGTGAACATATTCTGTAAACGAAGTAGATATTTCTGTCTAAAAATAAATCTTCTTTTTTCTTAGAATTTTCTTTTCGACACTAGTCATTTGCGTAAGAACTAAAATCTTAGTCAACTAAACTATACGTTTCAGATCCTATATCGATAGTAATTTTATGTGATGGCTTTCTGTATTATGCATGACATTGTTCTTTATCAGAACCTTACATCAGAATGTCCAGGCTGGGGGCATATATATTTCTTAATATACTGTAACAGGTGAACATATTCTGTAAACGAAGTAGATATTTCTGTCTAAAAATAAATCTTCTTTTTTCTTAGAATTTTCTTTTCGACACTAGTCATTTGCGTAAGAACTAAAATCTTAGTCAACTAAACTATACGTTTCAGATCCTATATCGATAGTAATTTTATGTGATGGCTTTCTGTATTATGCATGACATTGTTCTTTATCAGAACCTTACATCAGAATGTCCAGGCTGGGGGCATATATATTTCTTAATATACTGTAACAGGTGAACATATTCTGTAAACGAAGTAGATATTTCTGTCTAAAAATAAATCTTCTTTTTTCTTAGAATTTTCTTTTCGACACTAGTCATTTGCGTAAGAACTAAAATCTTAGTCAACTAAACTATACGTTTCAGATCCTATATCGATAGTAATTTTATGTGATGGCTTTCTGTATTATGCATGACATTGTTCTTTATCAGAACCTTACATCAGAATGTCCAGGCTGGGGGCATATATATTTCTTAATATACTGTAACAGGTGAACATATTCTGTAAACGAAGTAGATATTTCTGTCTAAAAATAAATCTTCTTTTTTCTTAGAATTTTCTTTTCGACACTAGTCATTTGCGTAAGAACTAAAATCTTAGTCAACTAAACTATATGTTTCAGCTCCTATATCGATAGTAATTTTATGTGATGGCTTTCTGTATTATGCATGACATTGTTCTTTATCAGAACCTTACATCAGAATGTCCAGGCTGGGGGCATATATATTTCTTAATATACTGTAACAGGTGAACATATTCTGTAAACGAAGTAGATATTTCTGTCTAAAAATAAATCTTCTTTTTTCTTAGAATTTTCTTTTCGACACTAGTCATTTGCGTAAGAACTAAAATCTTAGTCAACTAAACTATACGTTTCAGATCCTATATCGATAGTAATTTTATGTGATGGCTTTCTGTATTATGCATGACATTGTTCTTTATCAGAACCTTACATCAGAATGTCCAGGCTGGGGGCATATATATTTCTTAATATACTGTAACAGGTGAACATATTCTGTAAACGAAGTAGATATTTCTGTCTAAAAATAAATCTTCTTTTTTCTTAGAATTTTCTTTTCGACACTAGTCATTTGCGTAAGAACTAAAATCTTAGTCAACTAAACTATACGTTTCAGATCCTATATCGATAGTAATTTTATGTGATGGCTTTCTGTATTATGCATGACATTGTTCTTTATCAGAACCTTACATCAGAATGTCCAGGCTGGGGGCATATATATTTCTTAATATACTGTAACAGGTGAACATATTCTGTAAACGAAGTAGATATTTCTGTCTAAAAATAAATCTTCTTTTTTCTTAGAATTTTCTTTTCGACACTAGTCATTTGCGTAAGAACTAAAATCTTAGTCAACTAAACTATACGTTTCAGATCCTATATCGATAGTAATTTTATGTGATGGCTTTCTGTATTATGCATGACATTGTTCTTTATCAGAACCTTACATCAGAATGTCCAGGCTGGGGGCATATATATTTCTTAATATACTGTAACAGGTGAACATATTCTGTAAACGAAGTCGATATTTCTGTCTAAAAATAAATCTTCTTTTTTCTTAGAATTTTCTTTTCGACACTAGTCATTTGCGTAAGAACTAAAATCTTAGTCAACTAAACTATACGTTTCAGATCCTATATCGATAGTAATTTTATGTGATGGCTTTCTGTATTATGCATGACATTGTTCTTTATCAGAACCTTAGATCAGAATGTCCAGGCTGGGGGCGTATCCCATCTTTTCATAAAGGACAACCTATTACACATGGAATTTTAAAAATGACTGTATTAATGAATTGGGCTTAGCATTAAACTTATTCAATATTTAGTTATTATAAATTTACAGCTGCGAACATATTGCTGCGAAATGCACAGCTGCGGGGGTATAGGTTTCCCGCAAAGCGGAGTTAGGGTTGCCGTAAAGTGGCAGGGAAAAGCAAGATTGCCAGATTTGGTTCGAAATCGCTCATTTGGCAGCAACATTGGCGATATGCCACAGACGGAGCGAGAACATTATAGAAAACATTCTTAGTCGGAATGTTATTGGAGGTAGGTTAAGGCTTCATATACCTTTCCTGTACGCGGAGTTAGGGGAGTATCTTGAGTTCAGTATCAGTGTCTTAAGCTTGAGAGTGACCGAAGAGTCGGGAGCTGAACTCTAGTGCTTTGCCGTGAAGTTGTCCTCACCGTTATAATCTGATAGCCTGAAGGCTGTGTTGCTGATTGTTTCAGCGTATGTATCGTAGATTTTCGACGACTGTAAACGTGTCTTTGGAACTCTTCTATGTAATACTGGCGAATAAATTGTGTTTTAATTCTTCATTATCGTAAAGTACTCGAAATTCACGAAACGCAGCAATATACGTCAAATTTTAAAATATAAATAATAAAAGTTTTAAACTCTTAGTTTTTGGTTCTTCTGTTTACTATAAAATCTATTAATATTTAGAAATAATTTACATTGAAGATACGTACATTATTTGGTTTATGTAGAAAACAGTTTAGATCTTAAGTTTTTTTTTTAGTACAAGCTATTATTCTATCACTGCAAAACAACTGGAAAAAAATCTGATGTGTACACCACATGACTTCCTTGTACGGAATATTAAATTATACGCATTTTTTCTTGCATTTCATTTAAACATATTGGTTTCAATTAAATCTACTTCGCAGACAGCGCATAAACCACAATAGAATAAATGCATTCTTTAAAATTCACTCTAGTATTTGTTTAACATAGCGACACTCTGGGGCAGGATTCACTTAACAGTATTAATAATTATATAACAGTTAACTTATATAATAATTATATAGCGGAAACTAAGTTAACTGTTATAAAATCCAAAAATTATATAACAGTTAACTTATATATTTCATTCATATTATAACTCATAATGCACAAAATTTATACCATTTAAAGAATAGAATTTTCTAATCGTTGCCACATGTTTCATTCAAATACTATAATAAAGCTAGAATGATGTATAAAAGAAATTAAGCAAACAAAACAAAAACGAAACAGTTTTTCACAGACGATTGAGTATTTCTCACTTAATTAATTCATTTCTCACTTCGCGAGAAGGCAAAAATACATAAAAACTCAAAATATCTATACTAAAAATTACGAAGTAAATCTTAAACGCTTATTTCCTCGTAAAGATTCCAGAAAGAATTAAGCATGATTTAATTGGCAATAATAAATGAATCCGTTATCTTTGTTGTTGCGAAGCTAAGTTTCTCTAGATTGGCAACAAATCCGCTAGTCTCCTGTTTCAAATGTAAACATCAATGGCCGCCATAAAAAAAAAACGCTTAGCGGCACTTAGACAACTTTAAAATTGTTGATAATTCTAAAAATATTGCATACAAATTTACTAAATGCATAAAAACCTTAAACAGAAGATAAAAACAACATAATACAATAACTTTTAAAGCAAAAAATGTGGAATTTACAAGCATATAAGAGTAAAGAAACTGAGATCCCTGAGCCGGATAACAGAGTGGATATATATATAAATATATTTATATACGTTTGGTGCGGCCGATTGCAACCAAAATACGAGGTGCACATCTACATGTTATAGTAGTCTTATATACAAATTTTCAACGTTCTGAGGCTACTTGTTTTTTGTTATGCGAGATACGTTCGTACAGACGCCACGAAAATTTCTCTTCAGAATTAATTTTAAAGCAGTTTTATAATTTTTTTGAAGGAAAGGAGTGTTTTATTCTGTCCTTATGTACAGATATCACGCAAAAACATCGTTAAATTGCATTCGATAGCGGTCAAAATGGATATTTTCGTTGAAATATGCTGCCTGAAACCTTTCGCGATTACAATACTTCCTTTTTAATTCGTACAAGGAAGTAAAAAGAAGAGAAAACTATTTTTTTAGCATAACTAGTACCGACATAATATTCTTGAATTATGTTTTTGTTTTAAATTTATAGAAAGGGTATTCCCCTTAATTGCGATATGGAACTTTGAAAGAAGTAATAAATTAAATGTATGATAATACACAAACATTGCAACTAGCATACTGTAAAACAGCTATGAATTGCTCTAAGTTCAAAAGTAAGTAATAAATATTCTCTCATTGTAGCTTAGGTGCCACAGCATCCAAGCACGATATCTATCCAATTCTTGTGACAGGACAGGATGGAAGACATTCACTTTCCCCATTGTAAATATTTGAGCGAATGCTGATGCTCTTCAGAGTATGAAATTCTTTTACGATTAGGGACGAGTAGAAAGACATAGAAGCTGAGAACTCGTTTCGGTTAGAATATCTGGGTCTAAAATCAATTATTTAGTGTATGGCTACAAATTAAAATTAGTTAACACGTATTTATTTTGATAGAGTTAAAAATATTTTTTACCGGAATTAAATTTGTAAGCTTTCATCACATGCCCAAAGGCGACGCCCCTGGTCTAGGCGTAAAATCAAATCAGAATGTCACATTTCTTACAGCTCAATTACTATGTGTTGCGTTGAACAAGAAATTATTGCTTATCTGATGCAAATTTACCTTAAGATATACATTATATTTACATTAAACTGCAGGAACAGTTATACTTAAAAAGCATATGTAAGGGGGGTAGGGTTTGGTTTGGTTTATGTGATTACTGCAAAGCCTCTAGGGCTATTTGCCTAAGGGGAAGGATGCCTTCGTGGAGGACTTTCTAAGTTAAACTGGCTTGTATACATATTACATATGGGGAAAATCACGGAAACGCCCATGATGCCAACCCGTTTGCTGTATTCGAACCTTGGAGCTAACTACCAGTGTACAACGACTTTACTACTCGGCTACGGGTAGGGGCCGTATGTAACCAGCGAATATTAAGATAACTGAAAAAAACTAAACTATCAGAAGTATTTTAAATTAACACCGAATCTGTATCATCCATCCAAATTTTACATTTTTGATAAACACTATCGAAAAGAGGTATTTACATATTATCGCAACAACCTTAATTGAAGTAGACAAACCCTGCCAATCATGTGCATAACGGTTCTTAAGGTAACCATATCAATTTATGTTGCAATCCGAAAATTCAACGAATCACTTTTTATTCTGTAAAAAATCGCCAAACTGCATCAAGGTGCTTGAGCAAATACGAAAATGCTCAAAAGGATCCAAATGCATATTTCTTCTGTGTGTCGCATAATTTAACAGGAAAAAAAAAAAAAAAAAGAATTGTTGTATCTCTGGAGAGATTTATAAATAGCTTAGGACAGATGTTCTTTATGTTGATGATGCTTTCTCATAAAAACAAGATTCCTTCCGAATAAAAATAAATAATAAAATGAAATAAATCCTCCGAATAAAAATAAAAATCCTCATAAAAATAAGATTCCGTCCGATTCTGGAGAGGTTTATAAATAGCTTAGGACAGATGTTCTTTATGTTGATGATGCTTTCTCATAAAAACAAGATTCCGTCCTAATAAAAATAAATAATAAAATGAAATAAATCCTCCGAATAAAAATAAAAATCCGTCCGAATAAAAAATGACTAAAAATCCTCATAAAAATAAGATTCCGTCCGATTCTGGAGAGGTTTATAAATAGCTTAGGACAGATGTTCTTTATGTTGATGATGCTTTCTCATAAAAACAAGATTCTGTCCGAATAAAAATAAATAATAAAATGAAATAAATCCTCCGAATAAAAATAAAAATCCGTCCGAATAAAAAATGAATAAAAATCCTCATAAAAATAAGATTCCGTCCGATTCTGGAGAGGTTTATAAATAGCTTAGGACAGATGCTCTTTATGTATAATTCTTTCTCATAAAAGTAAGATTCAGTCTGAATAAAAAATGTCATCGAAAATGAATGCATTCTATCTAAATAGTTCGAATAGCGATTTTAAAAACCATATCAGCTTTCGTGATCACACATTATCAAGTCCTGTATTATGTTTTAGAGTAATGTTTCACACAAATGACAATATATATATATAATTTAAATCATCATTGTCCAGCTGTTTTGTTCTCAGTGTTCTGCCACCCGCCATACCGCATAAGACTGCTGAACATTGCTAGTTTTTATCGGTTTCAAAAGAATGTCAGCTAGCAAGAAGATTTTCCTTCTTTTCGCCACGTAGAATGTAAGAAATTTTCTTAGAAAAATTCTCCACAGAAGTACTTCTATCTCCTGACATATATAATCATTGCTTGCTTTGCCATAATCAATTAATTAATAAACTAAAATAGCTGCTTTATTGAATTAAGATTGTATCGTTGCTTTATTGAATTAAGATTAATCATTGCTTGCTTTGCCATAATCAATTAATTAATAAACTAAAGTAGCTGCTTTATTGAATTAAGATTGTATCGTTTTTCTTCCCAATTTCTAAAGATAACTGTTATATAGGATATGATATTTGTTTCCTAATGCTTCCAATCGGAAAATCAAAATTTTAAATTTTGTAACTATTTTTAGAACTTCTATTTGAGCCATTTTTAACCCTTTCGATTACTTCAGTGACATTTAGCGTTCAGTGACATTAGAATTATGTCATTATATTCTAATTATTCCTTCTTTTATTACTATTTTTTAATTTCTATTTGAACCATTTTTAACCTTTGTGACTATTTCAATGACATTTAGTATATAGTGGAAGTACATCAGGATACTGAAATCTTCTGCATCCTCCTTATATTACTCAGCTACTATTACGACAATATATTAAAATTATTATAATTTTAATGTGTAGAAAAATTTTTTTATATTAGATTTATTTACGCATTCTATATTCTATAAAAATAGCCTACAATGGTGATAAATTATTTTGATAATTTTCTGTTATTGGGACCGGATTCAGAAATGTATGTGTGCATGTATGTAGGTAGGTACGTGTATACATGTTGTGTATGTATACCCAAACATTCATACGTACATGCACACATAAATATACGTATCAAAAATTGCGTGCTATACGAATATTTCTGAATCAGTTCCCAATAATAGAAAAGTACCAAATCTTTAACCAAAGATTGAGTTTTATTATTGACCAATTTTTAGTTTATAATTTTTTCCTGTTCAGGCACATAATTTCTGCATTGATTTTTATTTGAAATTCGAACTTTGCAATTTTGTTTCAAATTCCAGCAGTTTTAATAAAAGCGCTTAATAATTTTTTAATTGAAATACCTTAGACTTATTTCAAACACTATTTGTGAGATTTTCGAATGCACTAACGTGATAGGGGAATGTACCAGGTAGAAAATGAGCATAGGCTTTCGGGTCTGCCGATGTCTGAATACACGGCCGTTTCGGAAGACTTCGCTGTGAAAGAGTTAAATATTTTCCGTATATTGGAATTTTAACTTCAAATGTGCATTCAACGGATGAGTTGTTTAATTTACGTACAGGTATTTTGGTAACAATGCACTGTGAAAAAAAAGCATTCACACAAACTGAACATTACATTGCATGAATTACCTACCTTTGCATACTCCGTTGATTTCCTCATAACCATCTATACATGCGCACCGCTTGAACCCATTTTCATCGAAGGAACAAGATGAATTTTTACCGCACGAACACTCTGTAACTATAAAATCTAATATGAAAAATCATGACAAAAGCATGCAAACATCTTTTCATAGAAAACATTTTAATGCGTAATTAAGTTTATTAATCCGGACATACTCGAGATCCTACCTGTCGTTTCAATTGAAAAGATGAAAATTAAATACAATTCCTTAAATTAGATGATTAAAGGTATTAAAATGAACTATACTAGAATGAGTACATACCATGTTTTCAAGCATAAGTCTGATTGTTCCATGTTTTCAAGCATAAGTCCGGGTTAATTGTTAATTCCGAGTTAATTTTAATAGATTTGCGCATAAAGAAAACATGAGAACTTTTGCTTCATACTTTTATTAACTTAACGAGATCTGCAGTACAAAAAATTTTTACTTATAGTCAGTGTCTTTTTACACTTTTCATATATTCATATTTACAATTAAATTCTTCAAAAAAAAAAAATTCCAATATCCATATAGGAATCTAAGATGGTAAAACAATTTTTTGCGTCAGTTATTCATAACAGTTTTCTGTTCGTCATTTATTAAGTTTAAATAGAGGCAAATACCTTTTACACGTGATATTAAGCAGTACGAAACTATGTTTATGAGGAAATAATTTTCATTAACTCCGTTATTACATTAACTGCAACTATGACATAGATTCAGGTAACAGGGAAACGAAATTTGATCGGTAGAAAGAACTGATAGTTTTGAAGAGATAGAAATTTAAAATGATTTCGTATTTCTACTTGCTCAAACATTTCATAAATGTTATTTTAAAATTTAGAAGAGGTATCTAATTTTGATTTTCCTTAGTCTTTCTTGCCTTAATTTCTAATAGGTCTTATTTTAAAATTCCATATGAAGAATAAAATTCGATAAGGCGGCACAATGTGATACAAAATGTCTAATAAACCTAGCACATGCGAATCCTATGTGACAAGACTATGAGCAAATGATTTGAAAGTAATGGCGATGTATACACTAATTGTTTCGTGGCGAACATCGTTGTGGCTGAACGTTATGTAGCCAAATATTGCGAAGAAGAAAAACCTATTGTTAGATTAACTACTTGGATTACCTACACTCAGTTCATAGTGTTTATTCAAACAGTTCTTTTGTCGTTACACTTCCTGAAAATGAAGCTTATTGAGTGAGAAACTAAAGGTAAGGTAATTATGGAAGAAACCCGCTGGTGTCATAACAAGTAGAGAATGTCTATGAAGAAAATGTAATTAATCTTACTTGATGTAAGGCTGCCACAGAATTATATACATTTGTAAACTTTCCTGAGAATAATAACCGCAAAATAGGGATCAAGTAAGGAATCTTCATTTTTTGCCTCAATGCCGTTTTGACTAGGAAGTTAGACATTTCACAAAGTTTATTTGCTAAAACAGTCCAGTACATTATTACCTAGTAGGATTTCAAATCATTTACCTCATTTGTAGAGCTATCAGATGTATATTTAAATTTGTCTAAAGTTTTCCATTCTTAAGCTAGGCTACGTTACAATTAAAGTTGTTTTTACGACCTTTCCTAGGTAAGGCAGCTAACCGGGCATATTTGATCAGTTGGCAGTACCATATTCCCGGTATTTGCATATAATCGAAATTTTACTACATTATTTAATAAAGAAGATACTGAGTGTGCAGGCAAGCATCCACATTTATTCAACATCGAGTCTGTTGACCGCTCAATGACAAAGCGAGATTGGCGACTACAACCGATTTCTCCTTCTGCTGTTGGGCTCTGAAGGTGTAGGTCGCTCTTCTGGCTGTCTTGACCTCGGCTGACGTGTGCGCCATGTTTGTTTTTTTCGTTCTTTTTTGATTACCATCTCCATATTGTGTGTAGAGTAATGTATTTCGCCGAGTAAAGAAATTGGTACTGAAGATTCAACTAAAATTATCTAGATGCTAACTAATGCAGTAAATTAACGAGGTTCTACGATTCTTCAAAAATATATTGGAATTGAAATATCCTCGAAAGAACTTCATGTGCACGTGTTCCACTTTCAGGATGATATGAATATCCACCTTGTGCTTCTTCTAAAATATATTGGAATAACCTGCCAACTCAATTTCCTCCGTTATAAAATTTGATATTTTTTCTCATGAAACTTTGTTTATACACGATGGACTGAGATTTACTTTGATTGGAATATTACGCACTTCTTGTACGAAAGGTTAGGTTTCAAATGGTAGGACTGTTTCTTTCAGCCGCTATTCGATAACGGTTAATAAGCTTCTGTCTGGCGATATTTACTTAATTTATGCTGCTATTAATTCAAAATTTTATGATGTCAAGATATAATAAATATTACTTAATTCACATTATTTGAAGTGTCCTCTTTTGGGGGTAAGTTACTTTAATTTTACATCCCTTAGACCACACGCTTCTATCATCACATTTGACACAATATATGTTATTACATTAAGCTAATTTGGACTTAAGAACTAAATGATATTACGTTTAGCTGATAATTGCGAATCAGCTGGTCCAGCTACTTTGGGAATGACCTAGCTATAAAAAAGCTACAAAAATGACTTAATAAGAAAGCTGAGAATTTAAATATTACGGATTGTTTCTTAGACCCAAGTCCTGTAATAACATTACTGCAATTTGTAATCATTTTATTCAAAGTAATTTAACGTGCTCTTCATATACAGAGAGATCGGCAGTACTATCTCATTTTTAAAAGCAATGCGTTTACAACCAATTTTGAAAAGGTGTGGATTTCAAGGTCACGAGAAGAGAAATAAGCTAATTTTTTCTACATTGAAAATAATTTTTGATAAGTAATCAATTTAGAACGTCTGAATAATAATCAAATACATTTTTCACATTGTTTTCCAGAGTAGGGAAATGGGCACATGCCATCATAATTTGCACCAACAACGCTACAGCTGCCTCCATTCTGACAAGGACTTGAGCTGCAGGGATCTGAAACATGAGATTAGAGACTTAAAATCAGTTTCCAGATATTTTATTTTTGCTAAAACGTTTAAAATCATAGTAATTTAATAGTTAATTGAAAGCAGTACCGTTTTCACAGAATCTTCCTGAATACGGATGCTGACACACGCATAAATAATCTCCATTATAAACTATACAACTGCCTGCATTCTTGCAAGGATTTGGATTACAGGGATCTAAAAATAAATGATTTAAGACTTAAAGTATCCTCTTACTTCAAAAACTAAAAAATATGTGTGCTTAAGTCTAATACTAATATGTGTGCTTAAGTATATGAGCGATCGAAAAAAACCTATTTCGCAAAATGGTCCCGAGTAGAAAGCTACGCACGTGCGTTTACATTTGAAAAATCTATTTCGCAAAATTGTCCCGAGTAGAAAGCTACGCACGTGCGTTTATATTTGAAAAACTATTTCGCAAAATGGTCTCGAGTAGAAAGCTACGCACGTGCGTTTACATTTGTCGTAAATTTAATCGCATAATCCACCCTTAAGTAAGCATGTATATGGATTGCAGAGATCTAAGCAATGAAGCTAAAAATTTTTAACCAATTATTCTTGCTTTCATATTCACATGGTTTGTAGTTTGACAACTGAAGCAAGAAAACAAATGGCTAGCTGAATATTCTTCTGAAAATAACACACGAAAAAGTAAGAAAATATAATACCTCCGTACCGTTTACGAACATTTTCTGCATAGTGTTTTTTTAGGTATCATATTCGAACACTAAAAGAGAGAGACAAAATAGTTTTTGATTTTTATATTATATAGCTTCTTAAAAACACGAATTTAGAAGGTGGTGTGTATTCCTAAGACCGACATTTCTCCGGTTATAAAAAATACAAATTTGTAGTTTACAATACGATACTTTCTTCGATCATCGTTTTAGTTTATTTTATTGGATCATGGCAAAGCACACGAGGGCTATCTGCTAAAGGGAAGAAATGCCTCCTTCGAGGTCGTTATAAGGGAAGTTGGCTCGTATACACTTTGCACATGGTTGAAGACCACAATAACACCCATGCAGCGAGCCCGTTCGCAGAGATTCTAATCCGGAACCGAACTACCAGTGTTAAGCGATTTTAACATTCAATCGCTGACTGGCCACGTAGGCAATTGAATTAAGGTCGAACTATCACTGCAGACAGTTCTATCTGTTAAGTCCATAGTGAGTGACATTTTAAAGTGAATATCTATTAGGCTGAATGATTCAGCGTGTTACCATGCAGAAAGTTATCTGCGATTGAGAAAACGGGAAAGAAAAATAGAAGGTACTAACAACACTGCTAAACTTTAAAAAGCAATGGTCGCACCAGGCAGAATTCATACATGAAGGAAATGTTTCAGATAAATGTTAAATTTAATATAAACTGCAAGGATATTTCTGCTAGTGTATTTTATTTATTTATTTATTTATTTATTTTTGTTTTCCGTGTTCAGTTAGAGTTAATAGATTAAAGGCATAAATTTACGGTAGGTCGGCGATATTCGATTGTAAGAGTAGTACTAGATGAAGCTAATTTATAGATCTAGCATTTACAGTACCTAATTTATAAATCTAATTAAACACAATACTTCATCTGTCACATTGCAAGAAGCAACACAGCATACGACGTAGCTTAGTACTGTTATTAGCACTGCGCTAAATATGATGTGCTACTATTTAGATTGCTTTATAATATCTGAAAAAAATTTATATTCTGGCAATATAAATATATTTCAACTATATACCTTATCTCTTTGCGAGAGATTACAAGTTTTGAGGGGGGGAAACTAAGATTTATGATGCAAATGTTAGAAACTACAATTATGGTCCTATAAAATACACTATCCATAGGAAATTTTCAAAAATAGAAATGTTTTATCTTCTCATAACCTGGGAGCTGTTATTACGATACCAGGAAGAGGTTTCTTGCTGAATGACCTAGAGAGCTTTGGGAATTCATGAATGTTGATAAAGTTAGTAATAGGAACTAACAGTAGAAAATCGTCGAATTAAAAACCAATAAAAGACATGGAAATAAATATTCCTCCGGGGGAGATTCCAAATTTAATAAATTTAATACTTCTCAGTTAGAGTTTCAAGTTAACTGTTGTTCCTGCCATTACTTTAATTGTAAGTACGTCTGTTTCACTTGTCGTCAATCGCTCGAGATTTTGAATTACCTTCACTTAAAGTTTTTGGTATAACAAAATTTACTGCCAAATTACAAAATATTTTTATTATTTTTAATTTTTTTAAATGTATACGTAGTAATATTCACTGATTTATGTTCTGCGTCACGAGACAATCTGCTCTCTGCACAGTTTAATATATTATATAAGAGATATTTAGGGTATAACAGGGATATTTAGGATATAAAATGTATTTAGGTTTTTATCTTTCTCAGTCATTTATGCATTAATGTCTGGTAAGTGTCAGTTTAAAATTTAATATGAAGATTAAAATTTGATAAACCGGCATAATGGGGTTCAGCACGTCCAAAAATTCTAGCACATGCGGATCCTATACGACCAGATTATGAGCAAATCCCATTTGAAAGTAATGGGAAGGAACACTGTTGCCTGCCTGCGGATTCGTAATAGATTGAATACACAAGTCCGATGAAATGTTAATAAAATTTATTTTTATCAAGAGAAATGTATCAGAATGCTTGAACTTTCTCCCAGAAATATTCGTACAAGTGTTCACAATATCACGGAATATATTCAGTAGTTATTCTTCAAACTACTGAAAACGTTAGAGTAAAACGCAAAGCAGGAAGAAATCTAATTCAATATCACGCTGAACTCGCAAAAATGACAACAACAGCTAAGTGAACAACTGAACTGGAATGTCTCTCTCCGGCTTTAAAGAGTTTTTTCTCTAACCGGGCGCGCTATAGAGTTCTAGCGTTTTCTTCTTATCGTGATCTCTGGAAAGAAATAAGAGGAATTACGGTTATAGCTAACATAGTGTTCAGTAATACTTATTCAATTTAAATATAAGTTGCCGAGATAAGCTTTTACTCAATGTTAAGTGCACGTGCTCCTGTATTTTATTTTTCCGACATAGCTTTCTCTTAAAATTCGTCTCGCCTTACATTGCACAGGAAAATACAGCAATTTTAATTGCAATTCTGTAGAATTCTTCACGGTGTAATTCTAAATTAACGTTGAAAGTGATGTTGAATCTTAAGAACTGATAAGCGAATAATCGATTGAATTTGTGTGACAGGACACAACAAGATAGAAGGGTAAAATAACTCCTTTATTACTCGAATAAGATTTAAAATAACTCCGCGTTGGAGTTGTACAATAAAGCCAACACTTGGGCTTGAACTTAAGAAACTAAGAACTAAACTAAACTAATCTTAACTAAAGAGATATAGCCGAAGCTATCAAGATTCTAACAGAGTTGGCCCCTTAACGCTAATTGACTGCGAAGCTATCAAGGGCGTAAAGTACGCCTGAGCGTAATAATAGCTTACGAGAGAGTAGCCTAAAAGGTGGATGAGTACTGCCAGAATATCTGGTATCTCTCTCTCTCAGACAGTAGAACTTCGCGGTTAAATACCGCTCTTCCTTAGTATCTAGACCTGATTATAAAACTACGTTCTGGCCGGAAGTGGTAAGTTGAAGTTAAGAAGCGATAGGAAAGGAAGTTTAACTCAAAATTTAACTGTTAATAAAATTAACATAATCCTCACAATTCTATTAAAATTATTTATCTGAATACAAAATTCGTAACAATACGCTAATTGTTTCTGGACCAGCATCGTTACGGCTAAACGCTATGTAGCCAAATACTGCTGAAGAGAAAAAAATATTGTTGGTCTTAGGATTAAGGGGCTCATACACCTTAAAACCCTTACGATCTTCGAATATGTGACTGTTGCAAGAACTGGGATATTTTATTTATTTTAAAAGCAATTACTTTCAACTTTTTACAGCTGAGTATATAATATAGCTGCTTTGGGAACTAGTAACCAGAAAGTTTGTGTTGCCAAAAATATATTTATAATTTAATCTACTTTGTGACAAAATATTTAGTCATATTTCCACCTTGCGCGCATGATATTTTAAAAATTGCTAATGGTACGCACTTGAAAAATGATGGAATTCTTTATATGGGCATTATCATGAACCGATTTACCTGAACCAAACATCTGATGCAAATTTTAATATTAAAAAAATGTATGCACAAAAACATTACAGATTGTTTTAACAAAATACATTTTATAAACTCAACTTCAAATAAAATAAAAATTTAACATGAAATTCTTAGAATTTTTGGTTCACAATAGTTTGCAAATGTTATTAAAGTTATATATTAAATATGAATAAAATTATGCAATAGAATGTTTTAAACTGTGCATGCAAGGTGGAATCATGAGTAAAACTTTTGTCACAAAGCGTATTAAATTATAAAAATATTTGTGGCAACACAAGCTTTCTGATTACTATTTCAGAAAGCAGCTATATTAGGTAGTCAGCTGTAAAAAGTTAGAAGTAATTGCTTTTAAAATAAGTAAGTTATCTCAATTCTTGCAACAATCACGTATTCGAAGATCTTATGGGTTTTAAGATGTATGAGTCCCCTTAAGAGCTCTGCTTTTCCACTCGGTTCACAATGTTGATTCAAACAATTCTGTTATAGTTACACTTTCTGAAAATGAAACGTATTGAATGAGAAACTAAATGTAAGAGAATTAACGGGAATCCCGCTGGAGTCATAACAAGTGGATAGTGACTATACAGAAAATGTAGTTAATGTTACTTGATGTAAGTCTGCCACAGAATGACATACATTTGTAAAATGTCCTGAGAATAACAACCATCAGACAATGCATTTACAAACAGTTTTGAAGAGTTTTTTTTTTTTTTTTTTTATTTCAAAGAGATGAGAGTAGGAAAGATTAATGAACTTCATTTGCGTTATTCCACGTTAAATATAATTTTTGAAAAGTAATCAATTTAAAAGTTCAATAATAATCAAGTACTTTTTTCACATTGTTTTCCTATGTAAGCAGATGGGCAGGTGCAGTCATAGTTTCCATCAACAACGTTACATCTGCCTGCATTCTGACAAGGACTTGAGCTGCAGGGATCTGAAATGTGAGATCGGAGATTTAAAATGAGTTTTTCGATATTTACACTTAAACTCAAGTTTTTGTAAACATAATATTTTTATACTATTTTATTTCCTTTCTTAGAATCAAATCTTTATAATTACATTACTTAGAATCTTTAATTACTGTAAAAGTCCTTATTTTCGCGAAAATGAATATAACGTGATTTCGCGAGTTGAAAATTTCGCAAATTTTATATGAACAGAACCGAAAGTTGAAAAATTTCAAAGGTACCTAAGTAAAGTTGAGAAAGTTGAAAAATTCCAAAAGTACATCTTTTGCATAAAGCATTTTAAGAAACTTCCTGTTGTCCGAAAAGTTCTTCCTTCCGCCGTTCCCGTCTAAATGGCGAGTTCAAGCGTTTGCTAAAGAATGAGTTTATTGAGTGGTATTCTAATGAGCTTCAATTTTTAAAAGAAAAAGAATCTGCTTACTTGAAATATAACGACTAAAACCGATTCACGCTTCTTGGCTTGTGTGCGTATTTAACGGTATTGAAGCCAAGCACGAGATAATTTTGAATGGCTTCAAAGAAGCTGGTATAAATAATATTCTAAGTAAATGAGCTGCCTTCTATTAATTTTATTGTTTTATATTCGAGAAATATAGTTGTATATTATTCAAAAAATAGTTATAAGAAAGAAAGTTGTCAAGAAAAAGCTTTTAACTGTGCAATAAATCATTAAATTTTGGGTAAGTGAAAAATTATTGATTTTTTATTATTAGGCGGAAAAAAAAAGTATTTCGCGAGACTTAAATTTTCGCGATTACGACGGGCTCGCGAAAATTAAAGCCTCGCGAAAATAGCGGCCTTTACAGTATATTATTTAAAGCTAAATGCCTATTTAGCATGCTCTTCATATGCAAAGAGATCCGCAGTACAATCTGTTTGTAAGGATAATACATTTACAAGAGTTTTCAAGTACAGGAGAAGAGAAAAGAGCATTATTTGCATTATTCTATATTAAAAATAAATTTTGATAAGCAATAAATTTAGAGCGTCTGAATAATAAATAATCAAAAACCTTTCTCGCATTGTTTCCCTGAATAGAAAGGTGGGCAGGTGCAATTGTATTCTCCATGACTAACACTACATCTGCCTCCATTCTGACAAGGACTTGAGCTGCAGGGATCTGAAACATGAGATCAGAGACTTACAATGCAACCTGATATTTATATTTACGCTAAAACTTATAAAAACATAGTAATTTAATACTTAATTGAAAGAAGTACCTTGTACCTTTTTCACACAATCTGCCTGAATACGGATGTTGACAGAAGCAAAAATGATCTCCATTATAAATTATACAACTGCCTGCATTCTTGCAAGGATTTGGATCACATGGATCTAAAATGAATTTAGTTAAATATTTAAAAATATTGTTACGAATTTCCTATTTAGTTAGATATTTTTAATAGAATTAGAATTAAAATTGTATTATTCCCTGTGCAATGTAGCGCGTGACGAAAATTAAGGGAATGCTACGCCGGAAAATGAAAAATACAAAAGCACATTTAATAAATAAATATTTCACATTTAATAAATAAATATCTCTTTTAATTTATATTTAATTCGAATAAATGTAATTGACTAGTGTGTTTAGCTGTAGCGGTAGTTCTATTCTTTTTGCTTTCCAGAAATTGCTAGAATTGTCTCGCGTAGCCGATTTAAAAAGTTGTAAAAGCCGGAGGGAAACATCGCAACTCAGTTGTTGTTTAGATAACTGTTGCTTGTTGAATATAGCGAACTCACGGTGAGATCGTATTAGCTTTCTCTGCTCTTTGGATTGCTTTCTATTTAATGATTTAGTGCTTTAAAATATAGCTGTTGTTCATATTGGGTGATATTGTACGAATATCTCTGAGGAACAAGCCAGCGTTTTGTTATATTTCTTGTGATTAGAATAAAATTTTATTAACTTTTTATCCGACTTGTGCATTCAATCAGTTACTAAGCCGTATATGTATGCAACAGTATTTTCTTGCTTCAAAACCTAAGAAATATGTGTGTTCATATAACACGTATGTGATCAAATAAAACGTATTTCGCATAATATCCTGAGTAGAAATCTATGCAGGTGCATTTATGTTTGTCGTCAAATTTAACTGGATGTTCCACCAGGGTGCAGAGATTTAGATATCGAGGATCAAAAGAATAACATCAAAACCTTGTAACCAAATATCCTTGCTTTTTTATTCACATGGTTAGTAGTATGATTACTTAAGTCAGAAAGTTAAGGCTTTCTCGCTGAATATTCTTCTGAAAAAAACACACAAAAACGTAAACATAAGGGAAAAAATAAATTCCATAGCGTTTACGAACATTTTGTGCAGAATTTTGATTTGACTTATAAGATTCGAATACGAAGTGAGATATTAAAAATAATTTCTGAGTTTAATATTATGCAGCTTTTTAAAATGTGAGTTTGATGTGTATTGCTAAGGTACACATTCCCTCGGTTGCCAAAATTACAAGTTTGCAGTTTTTAATATGACAATTAATCACTGGTTTAATCCTAGTATCCGGTGCACACTGGATTTGGCTACTTTTGGCGACTTTTATGATGAGCAGTAAAAACGGGACATATACGATGAGTAGTAAACGGGTATTCAAAGAATATATATAGTTATACATAGTATATACTTAGTATATAGTGTATAATATACTATCAGTATATATACATAGAACGTTCTTTTGGTAATTTTTGTTGTTGGCGATAATTTTCAAAATCACGCCAAGGCTGCACCGTATACTAGGATTTTACCTCTTCACTTATTCCTGACACTAGTATCACAATCACGGAGCACGTTTTAAGAGAAATAAGGTCACATTCATAGACGTACAGGAAAAAGCAACAAAAGGGCTCATGCAAATGTTTATCCACCTCATGTGGATTGTAAGGAGCAATCATACAAATTTGTTAGTTAATAATAAAAGACATGTTCTGAATTTTTAAATTTGAGACGTACTTTCTTCACATAAATGTCCAAAGTACGGTAGCTTGCAGGAACATGTAAAACCACTTCTAATAACGTTACATGTACCACCGTTCTGACAAGGGTTTGAGATACAGGGATCTGAAACGTAATATTAATTACATAAAATGAACTTTTGGTTTCTTAAACAAAAGTAATTAAAACTTTCTATTTGAAATGTTAAAATCAAATACCTTTCTCACACAACTTTCCTGAGTAAGGTGATTTACACTTGCATTCAAAGTCTTCGTTAACCAAGTGACATGAACCGCCATTTCTGCATGGATTTGTATCGCAAAGATCTAAGAAAAGAAGACACAGCTGACAAGCTATTTGAATCATAAAAGATAAATGTTGAATATAAATCATAGTATTTTTTTAATTAATTTTAAATTATTCTCTTTAAAATGCTGAAGATATAAGCAAACATACGGATGCGCAGATGTTCACAGTAAAAGTCCCAGTATATTACACTCATGTCCATAAATTAAGGATAATTCGGAGTCACGCGGAAATCGAACTCTAAAGTAAATATATCACCTGTAAAATCACTACACACATCTTCATGAACCATATGCAAATTTCAGGAAGTAACCAGATGACACCGATGGTACGTCACAATGACGAGAGTGTAAGAGAATGATATATAAGGAATACAGGCAAAGAAGTAAAATTGTTCGCAAGCGCTTTATAAGCATTTCAGTGCAAGTATCAAACCGAATAGTTATGACACAAAGGACGCATTTGGATTATTTTTTACGTGGTAGAATTATCGGCCGTCTGGAATGTGGGCGTACCCAACTGGAAGTATCAGACGAACTTGGAATTGCTCAGAGTGTCATCTCCAGGCTTTGGCACGATTCCAAGATGATGGTAATGTGAGTAGACGTTACAGCACAGGTCGCCCCAGAGTTACAACGCCGAATGAGGACCGGTATTTGGCAGTTACTGCCAAAAGAAACGGGCGTCGCACAACCTCAAACCTGTCTCGCGAGCAGTGTTCAGCCTCTGGTAAGAAACGTTCAAGGCAGACCGTGTACAGACGCTTAGGACAGATTGGTCTATATGCTCGTAGACCTGTCAGATGCGTTCCACTTACTGCAACTCACTTTAGCCTGCGGTTAGCCTGGAGCAGAGAGCGTGCATTGTGGACACCGCAACATTGGGCTTGTGTGATGTTTTCCGACGAGTCCAGGTTTACCTTGCAGTCTGATTCTCACCGGACTTTCATATAAACATTATTGAACGACACCGTTATGGTGGTGCAGGAGTGCTCGTTTGGGGTGGAATTATTCTGGGTTCCAGAATTGACCTGCATGTTCAAATTGTAACCATGACAAGCCAAATCTATCGGGACGTCATTCTGGAGCAACATGTACGTTTGCGTCGTGGCGCCATGGGCGCACAATTTGTGTTTATGGATGACAACGCCCATCGTCACAGTGCAAACATCGTAAGCAAATACCTTCAATCGGAGGATATCACCCGTATGAACTGGCCAGCATCCTCACCGGACTTGAATCCAGTAGATCACGTGTGGGACATGCTTAAACGACGAGTTGCAGCCCGTCAACTTCCTCCTTCATGTCTACCGGAACTTCGGAGAGCATTGCGTTTTGAGTGGTGTAATATCCCCCAAGATCAGATCGATAATTTGATACTCAGCATGCCTAGGCGTTGTACGGACTGTATTGCATCGTCTGGGAGACATACAATGTATTAGCAATCATACCAACCATGTAATATTGGTTTTTTGTAAATAGGTATTTTTTGCAATTTGCTCCAGGGAGAAAAAACCGCTAATTTTTTTAATAATATCAAACATATAGCATCTTTTTTTGTTCTTTACCTTTTGTTTAATAAATAAGCTTTACAAATAAGTCCCATTTGGGTACTTTTCCGTTTCGCCGGCGCAAATCTCGCCAAGCAGACTTTATTGGCGACAACATACAGTATACACATAAAAAATATTAGTTCTAAGAATTCTTTTAAAAAAAGAAGGCGTAAACATTTTAATATCGCTTAAAATTTTATAAAAAGCCAATAAATAAAGAAAATAAATTTGTAAAAAGACATTAATTTAAGAATTTACTGTGCTTTCATGGTTCAACATCCTGATTCGCCGGTTCATATCATGTGACCCCAAGCGATCTCATCTCACGTAAACTACTCTACAAAAATCTAATGCTCTCAGTAATTATCTACATTCATTTCAAGTTAAATCTTAATTTGGAACACAAGTTTAAATGCAAGAAATATTTCAATTCGTACGAATAGCTTACTCAGAAATTATGTAAAACTGCATTGCTTTACTTCGCTAATGCATTCTCATTAGAATGGATGAATTTAACCCTTGACTTTACCTTTTCTATATTTTCGGCTTCGGATAAGCGCTGTGATTGCATCCCAATTGACTTAATTACCGAAAATGGCCTTAGACATAAACTGAACTATCTGATAAAAATTCTATGTATTCTATATGCCAGTATTGTAAGAAACAACCAGTCTGATAAGAAAAAGCTGCGACTTGTTTTGAAAATGATGCGTAAAAGGTTACCAGCGAGAATATTCCGTTTGGCATCAGTTGTACCGTTATTGGCGACTTTATCGCTTGCGCCGGCAAAACGGAAAAGTACCCAAATTTGTTTTGCTTCTAACTCTTCCTTTGCCTGATTTTGCATTATCCTTAATTTATGGACATGAGTGTAGATGCAAAATGTGGCAGAAGGAAAGAAGATCCCTTAAGAAAGATTAGAGAAAGAAGGAAAAAAATAGAGAAAAGCCGAATCGTGGACTAATCGGGTTTTTTTCCCTTAAATGGTTATCTATAAATGCAATTTTTTTAAGTTTCTGTAGCTATAAGCAAAGATATATGTAAGCAAGTGTTTATAATAAAGATCCAGACCACTTAGATGCAAAATGACGCACAAAGAAGGATAGTCTTCCTTAAAGAAAGATGATAGAAAAACAGAGAAGCAGATTGAAAGAAGTAATTTGCTTATTGGTCAATTTTTGGGTTAATTTAAGTTAAAAGATAATACCTGACTCCATGTGTCTCCGTGAAAAGACGATTCTGGAGTGTTTCACCACAAACCAACCAGTTCAAACTGTATAACACCATTTAACCTTAGCATCAGTTATAATCATGGCAGGAGTCTAAAGGGTCGCTTTGAAACTAAGATCCTAGAGTCTACCACAATATATAAGGTTTGTAAAGGACATTTCATGACTTTCTCCAAAATTTGCGCGGAATTGCGCCTTTCCAAATTTTGGAGAGGTTTATATATCAGTTTCGAATTTATATATGTCTAAAGCTTAATCATCTTACCGTTTTAAGAGATTATTATAAAATACACACCTAAGCAAATTACTAACCCTTTATTAGAAAAACAATAAACACAGTCTGCTTAAGAAGTATCTGTTCACATTGCGAATAAAGAGATTTTTTAGGAACACAAAAAGAGATTTGTGTATATACAATTGACAATTTGTTTTATAAAAACGCAATGTTTGCATTTGTTTCTTACTTTTGGTTTCACACTTCAAACCAGTGTAAGCACTTAGACACACGCACTTGTAAGAGTTCAGAATATTCAAGCAGGTTCCTCCGTTTTCGCATGGATTTGGCGTACAAGGGCCTACAACCAGAAGTAAGAAAATTATTACTATATTGTATCGAGTTAAATAAGAAGCGTACTTTAATATGTTTATGGTTGTTTATCTGGTTACTTAATAGTATGCTGTGATGCTATCAATGCATGCTAACTTCAAACAAATCGATGCTTCATATAACATTTAAAGATAGCTGGCTTTGTTTTAGAAAAATAGCATACTGAAATTTGTAATAATTTACAAGGAAATATCCGTGTACATTAAGCAACAGAGATTATTTTTTAAACCGATGTCAAATAATTTTATACTTAAAGAACGAATAAAATTATAGCTAAAATTCTATAGCCATTATTTTCATACTTTAGAACTACTATGCCATGAATTGATCCAATGTAATTTCAATCTTAATTTTCGAATTGGTGTAATTAACGTTGAGAGTTACCAAATCTTTTTTGGGAGGGTGTATGGGAATGTGATATTAGAGTTATTATATATGAGATGCTAAATTATATGATATATTGTTACCGTTTTTACTTGTTACACATAGATACGACGGAATTAATATTGTGCATTATGATATAGCCTATGTTCTGATTATGGTTATTGGAATATGGTAAAAACACAAAAGAGTAATTGGGCTAAGAGATTAAATGCCATCGTGGATGAATCTAGTTCATTTTCACATTTACATCGATGAAACCACAACGCCCAACCATGCAGCCAGCCCGTTCGCCTTTCATCGAAATCTGGTAGAATAACAAATCCGCATATCGAGCCGTCATATTTGCCAACAATTTGGCCAACAAATTGTGAGACAGAATCCTAATTATTGCAGTTTAATTCTTTGTTTTCAAGAAACTTCATTTTATGTACCGATATGGGTTGATGTGCAAAATAAGTGAATCTATATGTTTTGAAATTTAAATGATTATTTTTTTAGTTTTAGTTTTAGCCACTGCATGCTTTGATTTTGACTAAAATCGAAAAGATAACGCCATCGAATATAAAGGACGTCATAGAAGAAGGAAATTATTTTCTCATAAAACATATCAGAAAATCATGTATAAATTAACTAAACCCATAAAGAACGAGGGCATCAACTGTATTAATACTGGAAAGTATCATTTTGCAGCAAAGGTACAAAAGCCTTCAATGTGCCCTATATAATATGTGTTTAACTATAAATCAATGACAAGTCCATCAACTCATTTCTCTCTTAGTCCAGTTTTTAGAAGATTGTTGCATATATTACAATATTAAAAACTATGTAGTATTATTACAACATAACTATTTAAAAACTATATTTTATTATTGATATATAAAAATAAGACAGGCTGCTTGTAAACTGTGAATTGTTTACTCACTTTTTTCCTAGATGCTGCTGTTGAACGTATTGTAGAATACCGTGTATCTTGGTTGCGTTCTATAATTTAAACATTCGAAATCTTGATGTGTTAAAATATATGTTCTCTTGATTGCCATCAACGCTATACTACAAATTCGAATATAAACTTCCACATATCATGTAAAACATATGAGGATATACACGGAAATAAGAAAACTTCTGAAACATATTTGAAAAGAAAGAATGAATTTGTTATAGCTATACCAAATTTTCTTTTATTATGCCATTTTATCGCACGTTAGAATTTAAAAATAGAATTTTATTCGCACCCTCTCAGAAATAACTAACTATAAGAGGTAGATCACAGAAGCCCCTCCCCCTCTACATGATTATCCAAAGTTCGTACTGTAGCAAACAAATGCATATTTTGTATACCAAAATTACTTTTTTGTTATATCTATGCAAAGAATTTTGACTACCTTGTCTCAAAGAATAGTGGAAAATAGTAAGAAAAAACCTTAATGATAATTTCATAACAGTGATTAGATGCAAACAAACGTATTAAAACTGAAAAATCTGAAAGTTAAATTAAGTACTTCGTGTTTTGCAAGAGTGAAAACATTAGCGTATTAAACACAACAATGTTTTCAAGTTGTAATACCAAATTCCTTCAGCTTGTCAATCCCAAATTCTCGAAATTTGTCCAAAACAGGAAAACACTTTCAAAGTTCAAAATGTTGTCTTTAAACTGCACATGTTTGGGAGGAAGATTTGCGTTCAAAACCTGATGTGTCTAGGTGCCGAGAATTTTCCCACATCATAAAGAGCAATCATACAAATTTATTATTCAATATAAATAATAATTAAAGTTATTTTCTGAAGTTTTAAATCTGAGACGTACTTTCTTCACATAAATGTCCAAAGTACGGTAGCTTGCAGGAACATGTAAAGCCACTTCCATTAACGTTGCATGCACCGCCGTTCTGACAAGGGTTTGAGATACAGGGATCTGAAATGTAATATTAATTAAATAAAACAAACTTTTGGTCTTTTAAACAAAAGATATTAAAATTTTCTACTTAAATATTAAACTAAAATCAAACACCTTTCTCACAAAACGTTCCTGAATAAGGTGATTTGCACTTGCATTCGTAGTCTTCGTTAACCATGCGACATGAGCCGCCATTTCTGCACGGATTTGTATCGCAAATATCTAAGAAAAAAAGACACAGCTGAGAAGCTATTTGAATCATAAAAAATAAATGTTGATTATAAATCATAGTATTTTTTCTTAAATTAATTTTAAATTACATTTTTTTAAGTTAGTGAAGTTATAAGCTATTCTTCCTTTTTGAAAATTAAAAATTATATTTATGAGCGCCACACAAAAGGTGTTTTTGACTAACTGAATAACAAAAGAAGATAGGCAAATAATTAAAGTTTTTGTGATATCCTGATGGAAGAAATACGCATATGAGAACTTGCACTGCTCGTACACCCAAAGCACAATTTAGAAGATATAACGGCTAATCTTTGGAATATGGTAACAGGTAGTTTGGCGAAATTTTGGTAAGGCGATAAAGGTTACTAGGTAGGACTTTAGCAATAATCTGAGAAGTACACAGTTCAAATCACACATTATTTTGTCTGAGAGAAATGAGAGATCATGAGATATGTCATGTGACATTTTCCGGAAAATTCCGATCGTGATTTTAGCTAATAAGCACTAGAAAATAATTAGAAAAAATTGCACTGCTAAAGTGCAGAATCGTCCACTTATTTGGCGCTGTCAATTTTCTTTGACTTTTTAAGTGAAAATAGGTCGATGTGTATATGGATAAAGTCAAGAGTGTGCGCAATGCCATTTTTGTGCTATTCTGGAATGTTTTTTTAAGTGAAAATAGGTCGACGTGTACATGGATACCGCGAATGCGCAATTCTTAAAAACGCGCGAAGCAGTGGATGATTCTGCCCTTTCTCCCAATTTCGCACCTAATCTTCGTCATGATAAAGTACATTTTTTCCATAAAAGTTCTAGCATAAGCGTAATTCGGCCAGCAGATTGTTGGAAAAAATGCTGAGTTAAAAAAAAAAAAAAAAAAAAAAAAAAAAAAGCCTTTATTTTGTGAAAACAAAATGGCGTCTCAAAAAAAAAATACTAGCAGCTTGCTGTAGCAGGTTTGCTCGCCAAATTTTCGCCAAGTTACCATAATCCGAAGATTCACCGATATATTCACCTTTTAAATCCATTTGAAATCAGAACTTTAAAACATGTTCAGTTTATGTATAGTCTTTTATTGCATTTTTTTTACTGATATCATATTTCTTCTATTTTTTATTATCTGCAATGATGGAAAGTTTGTTGGTTCATTTTATTAATATCATGAATTTTATAACTGTTTGTCAAATTTATTTAATAAGTTTCAGTTTTAGTTACGCTTACTGTGCTAACGTTATGTTATTATTAGGCTATAATAAATATACAAACGATATTAATTTCTTACATTCTGTAGGTTATTATGTAACTTTTTGTACTCATTAATAAGATTGCAAGTACGGAGACCTATGGAAAATGATCAAGAAAACTCTGAACTTCCCGTATATAATTAATAAAATAATTCAGTTGCTTGAGAGTGATGTGGCCTCTTATGAGCAGTGGCTTAGGGAGAGTTTAACAAGATATTAATGTGTTTATTAAAGTTAATTTGATTCATAAAGTTTTAAATGAAAAATTAATGTGTTTACTTGAATTCAACTTGACATCAAAAACCAACCATACAATCAAGTCAACAGAATATTCTCAGTTCCAAAAGTCCTTAATGATATTACCTTGCTACATGACAGCGGGTACGTTAAATGAATATCAAACTCCACCTTTTCGAGATTATTTACAATTTTTCAACTCCAAAGCGTTTACTGACAAATGACTATATTCTTCTTTCAGGCCAATATATCAGGCCAAATTTGGAAGACAAAGCTCAATATTTAAAATAGGTTACCTACCAAATTAAAGTGGGGTATAAGCAAGAAACACTTGCTTCGTTTCTTATGTGCATACATACCAGTTTCACAAATATTCAAGTTTTATTTCAGTTTTATTCCTTACCTTTTCTGCTCATGGGTATACATACCCCAAAGCCAATCGAAAAGGGACAAACCTTATCGAAACTTTACCCAAAAGTGTTGTGTTATTCTTTATAGATTTGTTATAATTTATATCAGGCTTTATTTCAAGCCTGTATTAAACTATTATATTAATGCATTGTTACTATACAACATTTGGAGCTAAAACACGTTTCTTTGAAAAGGGAATACCTACGGTGTCATTTTTCTCAGTTCAATAAATAAATTTGTTCAAAAGCTAGAATTTTATAAAAACGTAAAGTTTGCATTTCTTTCTTACTTTTGGTTTCACACTTCAAACCAGTGTAAGCACTTAAACACACACACTTGTAAGAGTTCAGAATATTCAAGCAGGTTCCACCGTTTTCGCATGGATTTGGCGTACAAGGACCTGTAACCAGAAATACGAAAATCATTGCTATATCGTATCGATATAAATAAGAAGCGTATTTTCATATGTGTATGTTTGTTTATCTGGTTACTTAATAAATAGAATGCTGTGATACTATCAATGCATGCTAACTTGAAACAAATCGATGCTTCATATGATTTTTAAAGACAGCTGGCTTACATTTAGAAAAATAGCATAAATTTGTAACAAAGTTCAAAGAAATATCCGTGTACATTACGCAACAGATTATTTTTCAACCGATGTCAAAAATAATTTTATAATAAAAAGATAAATAAAATTATATTGCCATTATTTTCTACCTTTAAAACTAATATGTCATGGATTGGTCCAATGTATTTTCAATCTTGATTTTCGATTCGGTGTAATTAAATTTAATAGTTACCAAACCTATTTTTTGAGGTAGAATTTAATATTAGAATAATATAATTTATGATGCTAAATTCTATGATAAATTTATAATTCTTTTATTTGTTACACATAGATGCCACGTAATTAATATTTTGCCTTATGATATAGCCAAAGCTGTGATTATGGTTACCGAAATACGGCAAAACACAAAAGAACAATTTGTCTGAGTGGTTAAATGCCATCGTGTAGAAATGTAGCTCATTTTCACGTTACACATCGATTTAACCATAAAGACGAACCATGCAGGCAGGCCGTTCTCCTTTCATCAAACACTGGTAGAACAGCAATCTGCATATTCAGCCACCTTAAGTATTTGCTCACTGGTTGGCCAAACAATGGTGAGACAGAATCCTAATTGTTGCAGTTTATCTTTTTCGTGTTTGTAAGATACTTCATTTTACGTACTAGTATCGGTTACTGTGCAAAATAAATGACTACATGTTTTGAAAAGCTAATGATTTTATTTTAGTTTTAGTTATAACCACTGCAATCTTTTGGTTTTGACTCAAATTGAAAAGATGATGGCATCGAATATAAAGGACGTCTTAGAAGGGAGAAATTACTTTCTCATAAAACATATAAAAAATCATGTTAAAATTAACCAAAACCATAAAGAAGGCGTGTATCATATGTGTGAATACTGCAATAACATCGTTTCTCAGCGAAGGTACAAAAATCTTCAATGTGCCCAATATACTTGCGATCGTACAGAAATGATTGACACCACGGCTATCACAACAAAACTATTGCACTATGCGACAGGGAAAACAAGTGAAATAGACATAAGGGGGCGTGAGTTACTCAGAATGCATAAATGGCGCTGTCCGCAAGCGAGGGGTATAATTCAGCGCTCGTCCTTTTCGCCGTCGTCATTGTTAGCGTGGACAGCAAAAATGGAATGCGACTATCACGGTCAGCTTTGGACATTTTGGTTCCCAGGGAAGCAAGGAATACAGAGTAGTGAGATCCATCATCGCATGATGTCGGTGTGCCAGAACAAAGTTTCCTCAAGACGTACCGTATCCTGTTGGTTGGATAGGGAGCAATGGAGTGGAAACTGCGGCCATAGGAGTCAGCGCGGGACAATCAGCAATATCGCATACAGCAGCAAATGTGGCAGCCGTGTCGAATTTGATCATGGCGAATAGTTGCATAACGTTCAACAAGATGCGGGAAAACACAGGGCTCGCGCCAGGAACATTGCAGGCGATTGTGCATGGTGATGTGGAAATAACAAATGTGTGTGGAAAGTAGATGGACCTCGGACTACGCGTTGCTTGACAAGATCAAGGACGCAATCAGGTACCAACATGTTGTGCTCCAACACCAACAAAGACTCGTTTACCAAAGCCCTACGGGACCTCTCAGCCAGATTGCAGAAGTATATTGGCATGGGCGACGATTATTTCTAATCTGATGTACTATATCAGTTTTTGTTAATAAATTGTATTCCGCTCTGTAGCTGCATTTTTGTCATTCATTTCTCTACGACCTTAATATTATGTGTTTAAGTGTAAATCAATGACAAGTCCATCAGCTTATTTCTCCCGTAGTCCAGTTTTCAGAAGATTGTTGCATATACAATATTTTGAAATATATACTGTTAGTACAACACAACTGTTTAAAAAAACAACATTTTACTGCTGATATAGAAGAATAAGACAGAGTGCTTGTAAATTGTGAATTGTTACGACAATTTTTTTTCCTAGAAGCTGTTGAATGTATTGTAGAATGCCGTGTACTTATATCTTGCTTGCTGCCTATGTTTTGAACAAGGTTTTTAAACAACTAAAATCTTGATGTGTTAAAATGTATCTTTTCTTGATTGCCATCAACACTGTACTGCAATTTCGAATATAAATCTTCAAATATCATGTAAAACATATGCTGAGTACCCTATACACGGAAATAAGAAAATTTCTGAAATGTACTTGTAAAAGAATAATGCATTTAATTGTTATAACTATACGAAGTGAATCCACAACTTATTCTACTGGCCGTCTAATATTTGGGCGATAGTTAAGCTTTAATTATAAACTGAAGAATGAAGACAAATGTTAATACACACAAACACACGCACACACACATATATATATATATATGTGTGTGTGTGTGTGTATATATATATATATATATATTATTGTCACATTCCACTATTTTGTTTTTATTACTAAAGGCATACTTTGAAAAAAATGGGGCTATTAAAAAATACGGTACAAAGTCCGAGGTCCGGACTCGTCGGGACTTCGGGAATTCCGGATTTGGGACTTTTCCGGATATTGGATCATCAGTTTAAATCTAGTAAGTTGGCATGTAGAAATTGTAAAATTAAAAATATGAGATCGTGATTAATGAAATAATGAAGTGTTTATGATCTAAAAGATATCAAAATTTATAAGAAAAAAATGCTTAATATTTATTTGTTTACTTTAAATTGTATGTTCATTCAACGTTAAGTTCAAATATTGTATGTTCAACGTTAAGTGCATTTCGTTCAACGTTAAGTTGTTTAAATTACTTTGTTTTTGCGCTAATATTTTCTCTTTAATTCTATAGATAGACTTTATTTCTTGTTCAAATAAATGGTATATAAGTAAATAATATAGATACGTAATGGTATACTAGTAACAAAGTTCCATTGTTCAAGTCCTGTAATTGCTATGTCAAGAATTCCATCTAACTTGTCAATCTAATTTTTTCCGTTTTCTGTAACTTCTCTGTTGTTTTCTTCACTATCAGTAGTAGTATTTTCTGGATCTTGAACCATACTACAGATTTCGCTGTCCGTTAATCGACTGATGATTGGGGTTTCATCGCAATTTGCGGTATCCGAAATCCTTCAAATTCACGGCTGTCATCTTCATCATCCTACCATGAAATATGGTGGCTGGCCATGAATTATGCCAAGCGCTTCTTAAAGTATTTAGAAACACATCCTCATGAGTAATTTTGGGTGTAAATTTCATTTCAAACAGCCAAGTTAGTGCTAAGTAGAAGAAAATTGCATAAGTAATAAAAGTATCAAATTTAAAGTTGTTAAATAGCTACCTTAAATTTACAAACTCACTCTCTCATCCATACATATATTATATAAATTACCCAATTTACGTTATCAACCCTCGGCGCGTATTTGTTCGCACAGGAGCATAGTACAGAGGCACAAATTAACAAACACTTGCACTTTTAATATTTGCTTTTAAACAAATTAAATAAACGTTGATTCTTTTAATATCTTGAACACATTATTTAAAAAAAATCTGTTCTGGTGCACTGTATGAAAATCCATTTCGTTCCAGCATTCGCCTTAACCAACCTTCACTCGCCTTGAGTTGCGATGTAGGAATATCTTCTTCTCGTGCAGCTGCAAGCGCTCTTATTTGGCACATTTCCCATGTTACTGCGTACCATTGTGCACGCATATCACGAACACACGTGACTACTTTTTTTTAAGTTAGGAAACTTACATTTCGAACCACGAAACGCACGTCTTATTTTGCTCGTTGCCGCCAGTTCATCACGCTTTTGTTTTGCTGCAATAGTTCACATATCTTTCGCCCATATACTCTTGCTGGTGTTCTTTTTCCAGTTTCCTGCTCAAATTCTACGGCTTTCAGATTTAAAAGCCACTGTATAGCTGCTGCATTTCCCCATTTCTAGCACTCTACTTGCTAACTACCACGATTTCCAAATGATACTATGAATGAAAGAGAAAGCTTGAAATTTAGGAATGATCCAAAGAATATGGAGGGGAAAATAATTTCATTACAAAACATAATTTTCCTGGAAACCAGTGTCTGGCGCCAACCAAAGAAAAAACAAATGCATATTCTTTCTTTAAAGATGTTTATTGACTAACTATATTGACTAAAAGAAAAATGGCGATGAGAAAAATATTTTAAAGTAAGAAATTCTTTATTTTTTGGGGAGAGGACATTGTGCGCGTCACATATTTTTACATAAATTTTATCTGTAAAGTTGGAGTGCGGACATTACACGAGCGGATACGCAGTGTAAAATCAACAATGTTTCTACGTAGAATGCTTCAGTTTGAGATGGATGCCAAGCAGCTACGGAGACATATTATTGATCACACAAATTTATGCTAAAATAATTGTTTCTTCAATAACGAGGCATTTTATTGAATGCAGAAGTGAAATTAAGAATCAAAACTCTCCTCATGTGTTATTGGGGGAGGAAAAAAATCAAGTGCACATGAGTAAAGCACACACAAAAAAAGGTTGTTTGTGGCTTTGAGGTCCCGATTTTAGATCATTCCGGATATTGGAATTCGGATCCCGGACTTTGTACTGTATTACTAGAAAGAAAAGATTTTGTGAAGCGGCTATGCACTGTTACGAATACCTACACATATTTCAAGTTCAAAGCAGCTCTGATGCAACATTACTTATGAGACTAGCTACATGACTTTATCTATAGGGCAATATTTTGCATTATTCACTATACAAATATGCCAAAAAATGTGGAATAATCTGTAAAATAAATTTCTTAAAGATAAAAAGAAATTTTAAGTTTTATCATAGTTATTTATAGCTTAACCCGTAACAGGGGACGTGCGGTCTGACGGACCGTGCCACATGGTCCTCCCATCACCCCTATTGCATGCTTTGTCCAAGTGAATGGATTCTTCCCCTAGCTTGACGTTTCGTGACCTTCTTTCTGACCCCTTCTTATCGGAATGCTTTGGCAAGTGTATCTGTTGAAATTCTTCTAGAGCGGTCTGTGAGACCTCACCTCCACCTCAGTGTTACAATTTTCGGCAGTAGTGAACACATGGCTCTGAAGTTAAGTCCCCGGAGATTCATTTATCCTTCTGATCCACGTTATGCAGAAGAACTGACAAAAATTCTAGATGGAGTTGGAAGTGATTTTAGTGAAGAAGATGACTGTGAAGAAAATTTCTGCGAAAAACGGCGAGCAGTGGTTTTGATGTCATCATTGCATCATTCGATAGAAACAGACTCGGAAACACAAAAACCTGAAATAATTGGTTTTTATAACAGAACCAAAGGTGGTGTTGATGCTTTAGATGAAAAATGTTCTGTCCATTCCTGTAGTAGGAGAACAACGCGTTGGCCTATGGCTCTTTTCTACCGGTTAGTAGATATGAGTACAGTAAACGCATACATTTTGCACCAAGGTTATAACCAAAACCCTGTTATGACCAGAACCGTGTTTTCGAAAGAATTAGCGAGAGAATTAGTCCAACCTCTACTACACACGAGAGGGAAAAATCCAAGAATAAATATCGAGAATTGCGCCTGACGATAAAGCGGATTTTAGGAAAAGAAGCTGAGTCTAAGGATGTGGAGCAGTGCACAAAAGAAGCAAAATTAAAATCAAGGAAAACATGTCGTCTGTGCCTCCAAGCAAGAAAAGAAAGACAGTATATTTATGTTTATCTTGCCAAGACCCTGTTTGTTTGGAATGCACGCAAAAGTTATGCAATGAATATGCTAAAGAAGACGAAAACTAAATTGTTTACTATCAGAAAATCGGTGAGATACTGATATTTTAGGCACTGTCAAAATTTTTCTGTATTGTGCTACATCCAATTTTCTGCGGTTAAAATTTGCTTTGAATATTAACAATTATAGATAAAATAGGTAATTCAAAACAGATGCATTCTTATTTTTAGTTTTATAGAATTTAGTGCAGCATATGATTTTCAATGAAAAATATGAGGCTATGGGGAAATTTTCTGGGAAAACTTTAATTTCACTTTAAAGTGTAAAAACATATTTTCTTTTCAGAGTAAAATGTTCAAAGAACATCTAAGTGAAATATCATGATGATATTTTAATTAGACGATTTTTAAAAATTTATTATAATGCGCGGTCTCTGAGACCGCACGTCCCCTGTTATGTTCAACTTTTTCACCTCCCCTGTTACGGGTTAATAACGAGGAGCAGATGTGCCTTATCTAAAAACTATCCTAGTATCGTTTTCATTCCTCGCTAAAACAGTATTTTCGAAACACGTTCTGTGATTTTCAAAACAAAGTTCAGTATATGACATCAAGAATGGTAATTCCGGTGGGAAAGCATAACAGAAATCTTTTTCAGTTATATTCTTTAGCACTTCAGCTTCTTGACTGCACCCCAATTATTTCCATAGTGAACGATTAGAAAACAGTATAAACAGGTCGATTAGTAATGCACAAATAATTTACAGAAAGTGTCTAATTGATGAATATAATAAATAATATCGTAAATGCATAAAAGAAAAATCGGAGCGCTGTTTGTCAGAACTGTCCAGTCGCTGATACCTGGTAATTCGGTCCGAGTTTCGAATCCCACGAACAGGCTGCCCGTATGGGTGTCTTCATGGTTTCAACATGCGGAACGTGTATACGAAACAGTTTCTCCTAGAAAGCCCTCATCGAAGGCACCTCTCCCCTTAGGCAGATAGCCCCGAATCTTTACCGTAATACATAAAAAAGCAAACCATAAAGAAAAATAGAAACATGATTTTATTCTGTTAATTGTTTAATACATTCAATAAATTATTAACTGTTCTGATATATATTTACTGCAAGAACATTTTTTATTAGGTAAGAATTTGCAAGCAGTATAAATAAGTATCTAAGTACTGAACAAGATGAATACATGCACTTAACATGTTCCGAAATTTATATGCCTTATATAAGTCAGACTAAATTTTCCTTAAATTGTAAAGTACGACGCTTACGATAAATATTATATATATAAAAAAAAGGAAAATAGGAGATGAGCTTAATGAGCCCAGTTTGTTTAATTTCATGGAGCTCAGTTTATATATTTTCTTAGAAATATATAATGCTTTTGATAATGAACGAAAATTGTTAATTTTGATTATACGATTTTAACCCGTAACAGGGCAGATGAAAAAGTTGAACATAACAGGGGACGTGCGGTCTCAGAGATCGCGCATTATAATAAATTTTTAAAAATCGTCTAATTAAAATATCATGATATTTCACTTAGATGTTTTTTGAACATTTTACTCTGAAAAGAAAATATGTTTTTACACTTTAAAGTGAAATTAATGTTTTCCCAGAAAATTTCCCCATAGCCTCAAATTTTTCGATGAAAATCATATGCTGCACTAAATTCTATAAAACTAAAAATAAGAATGCATCTATTTTGAATTAACTATTTTATCTATATTAGTTAATATTCAAAGCAAATTTTAACCGCAAAAAATTATATGTAGCACATTACAGAAAAATTTTGACAGTACCTAAAATATCAGTATCTCACTGATTTTCTGATAGTAAACAATTTAGTTTTCGTTTTCTTTAGCATATTCATTGCATAACTTTTGCGTGCATTCCAAACAAACAGGGTCTTGGCAAGATAAACATAAATATACTGTCTTTCTTTTCTTGCTTGGGGGGCGCAGACGACATGTTTTCCTTGATTTTAATTTTGCTTCTTTTGTGCACTGCTCCACATGCTTAGACTCAGCTTCTTTTCCTAAAATCTGCTTTATCGTCAGGCGCAATTCTCGATTTATTCTTGGATTTTTCCCTCTCGTGTGTAGTAGTGGTTGGACTAATTCTCTCACTAATTCTTTCGAAAATATCATTCTGGTCATAACAGGGTTTTGGTTATAACCTTGGTGCAAAATATATGCTTTTACTGTACTCATATCTACTAACCGGTAGAAAAAGCCATAGGCCAACGCGTTGTTCTCCTACTACAGGAATGGACAGAACATTTTTCATCTAAAGCATCAACACCACCTTTAGTTCTGTTATAAAAACCAAATATGTCAGGTTTCTGTGTTTCCGAGTCTGTTTCTATCGAATGATGCAATGATGACATCAAAACCACTGCTCGCCTTTTTCGCAGAAATTTTCTTCACAGTCATCTTCTTCACTAAAATCACTTCCAACTTCGTCTAGAATTTTTTTCAGTTCTTCTGCATAACGTGCATCAGAAGGATAAATGAATCTCCGGGGACCTAACTTCAGAGCCATGTGTTCACTACTGCCGAAAATTGTAACACTGAGGTCTCACAGACTGCTCTAGAAGAATTTCAACAGATACACTTGCCAAAGCATTCCGATAAGAAGGGGTCAGAAAGAAGGTCACGAAACGTGAAGCTAGGGGAAGAATCCATTCACTTGGACAAAGCATGCAATAGGGGTGATGGAAGGAACATGTGGCGCGGTCCGTCAGACCGCACGTCCCCTGTTACGGGTTAATCCAATGCTCATATGCAGTGACTTGAAATGCAACAAAAACAAAATAATCAGTTGTACAGAAAAATATAGGGCATTATATAATTTTTTAATATAACAACTCGCTTTAACTTTGTTCCAAAAAGGTCTGTAACGAAGGATAATATATCATAGCATTTATTTTTCAGTGCGTAATCACGTCTTCTCAACTACAAATATCAACACTGAATTATTGCAAGTTTACCCCTCGAATCGCGACTTTACCGGCTTAATTGAAGTCCTGCCTTTAACGTCACTAGATTTTGCTTCATTTGTGATAGTGATAATCCGTAAGGACGAAGGTAGAGATGAACAGGAGTACCATAAGATGACTTGGCAGCCATGTGCTCCGGCTAGCAGTACATGTTGAGTGAACATGTTTGGTAAGTCCAATCTTGCGGTATGCAGGAAAACAGATCACGTGACTCAGAGCGATAAGCGGGAATTGGCGAAGATGAACTTATTTATTGGCTACTTGTGGATCCCAGCGGAGCCTTGCAGCGGATTTTCTCAACTATATTTGGTGTGTTGATTTATTTTTCTGTATATAATTGGTTGCGCCGATTTGATAGCTTAAATATCAGTCTTTTCCTTTCTGTCTTCGTTTTTATCAAAGTATTCCACAGTAGGATACAGAAGATTCACAACTTTATGTCGCTGGTTGTTCATTTTATCGTGTAGTATGCGATATACCGCTTTCAGAGGTTTAGTTTATTTTATAGATAGCTGCTCTAAAATTTGTTATTGCTTTAGTCATTTTTATATTTTGCCATTTTATTGCACGTTACAATTTAAAAGTATCATTTTATTTGCATCCTCTGCGAAATAACTATCTTATTAAAAGTTGTAGGTAGCATACTACATGATTATCCAAAGTTCATACTGTAGCAATCAAATGCATTTTTTTCTATACCAGAATTACTTTTATGTTTCTATCTATGCTAATAATTCTGACGACTTTCTCTTAAAGAATATCGGAAAACACTAAAAGGACTTAATGATAATTTCATAACAGTGAGTAGATGCAAGCAAACATATTAAAAGTGAAGCATTTTTTACGAACTATTAACATGATTTTATCTAAGAAAGACCACTGCATCTAATATCTTAAATAGAATAAAAGAACGATATGTTTACATAAAATGTGATCGGCAGTAAAATTAAAAGATTATTTATAAAGTATGTGTCAAATGTATTTAGAAATGTACTTTATAAATTTTAAAAGAATAGACAGGGTACATAAAATTTATTAATTAGATATAACTTGAAATACTTTTATTTTTATTTGAAAGAATCGGATTCATTATTGAAAAGTAATATATATACATAGATAGATAGATTATTTATAGCTATTTTTATTTTTGGCGGACTTTAAATAGCTTAATTTTTTAATCAACAACAAATAGGTTTAATTTCAAAGTTAAAAGTATTTTGCGTTTTGCTGAGCGAAACACTTTGGAGCATTAAAGATAAAAATTCATTATTTCTAATAGCTGTAACACATTGTTTAAGTCTGAGTTTGTTAATCCAAAATTCCTGAAATTTCCCGAAAACAGGAAAAAAACTTTCAAAACTCAAAATTTCTTTCTTAAAGTACACATATTTGTGAGAAAGGTTATATGCGTTGAAAATTCGAAGTGCACGCGCATTTTCCAACAGTGCACGCAGCAATCATACAGATTTACTGTTTAGTAATAAAAGCTATTTTCTTAATTTTAAAAGTTACCACTTACTTTCTGCACATAAAAGTCCAAAGTACGGTTTCTTGCAGGAACATGTAAAGCCACTTTCAATAACGTAGCATGTACCGCCGTTCTGACAAGGGTTTGACATACAGGGATCTGAAATGCTCTATTAATTACATAAAACGAACTTTTGGTTTCTTAAACAAAAGTAATTAAAATTTTCTACTTTAGATGTTAAACTAAAATGAAACACCTTTCTCACACAACGTTCCTGAATAAGGTGATTTGCACTTGCATTCGTAGTCTTCGTTAACCATGTGACATGAGCCGCCATTTCTGCACGGATTTGTATCGCAAATATCTAAGAAAAACAGACACAGATGAGAAATTATTTGAATCATAAAAGATAAATGTTGAATTCACAATTTTTTAAATTTAATTTTAAATTATTTTTTTTTTAAATGCTGAAGCTATAAGCAAACATACGGGTGTGCAGATGTTCACAGTAAAAGTCAAAATAAATTAGATGCAAAGTGTGGCAGATGAAAATGTGGTCATTCCTTAGAAAGAGAAGGGAAAGAAGAAAGAAAAATAGAGAAAAGCAAAATCGTATAAAGATACGAATATAAAACATACCCTATCGGGTTATGTTTTATATTCGTATCTTTATAAATGTGGGTAAGGGCTCCAGAGCAGTGGGTTTCGCCGCAGAGCCCATAGACTGTGCTGTTGAAAAGGAAAAGGATGATAAAAATGTCAAGCCCGCTACGGAGCCTGAGATTGAATCCAAGAACGAAAAACTCCCTCCATTTTCTGCCCAACAGCGGAGGTCAAATGGAGCGATCTAAGAGGTCTTTTTTCAAAAGCGGTGTAAAGAATTATGTAGAAGTTTTGACTAGGGATAAAATAACCTTAATTTTCGACTCTTCACATCATACAAATCGAGCATTTGCTGTTCTGACGAAATACGAGTTGCAGTTTAGCGCATTCCGACCGAAGAAAGATACTACACTTAAATTAGTTATTTGTGGTTTTCGGATGATTCGCCTTTGGATGACATCAAGGCGGAGCTAAACAAAGATGGGTTTCCTGTTATCAGCGTATCACAGTTCACCAGGAAAGTCGACAGTATTGCTGTTAAACTCCCAGTTTTCTTCCTTCTTTCAAAAGAAAAGACGAAGGTACGATCATTTATAGGAAGAAAACTCTACTCGATCTCCGAGTCAAGTTTCGTAGATGTAGGAGCAATCTAAACACTACGATGTGTTTCAGATGTCAGCGATACGGACATGGGCTGTTCCTCAAGTCCACAGGGTCAGCTGACTTACACCTGATATAAATGATACACCAACTTATGACCGATGTGAAAAAAATTACGTGGCCTCATTAGACTTAGACTGATAATATTACCGAGATATTGCAAAGCGCTACGTTGCCAGTTCTTGACTTCAAGCCCTAGAGCACATGACATGTAGAATTCTGGATGTGGAGGCTAGCTCTGAAGAGAAAACGGAGTAAAGGAAAAGGAAAGAAGTACCAAGGAGGAACAAGATCAAAGCATCTGACATGATCTCAACAGGGACGAGAGTAAAGAGTTTTCCATAAGGATCCTAACACAGGTGCAATGATAAACACGAAAGAAATGCAATATACTAAACTTACTTCAGTGACTATACAAAATACAATTCAACAGAATCAAACTACGAAAATTACAACACATTTTCAATACAACAGTTCTACCTAAAACTAGACAACGAATTAACAATACAACACAACTAATGCAACACTTCTACGTATAATACAACAGAACTTCAGTCACGACAACTTCTAATGAACTACATCCAAATAGCTTAGAAACAGCAAAGTAATAATCAGATGGATTGGGAGTATAGACATTTGAGGAACTAAATGATGAAATTGTCGTCTCTACCCATGAAAGTGTGAGCTGATAGTGGCCGGATGCTTCGATCTTCAAAAAACCTTCATAATTAAACACTTCAGAATAATTCACGAAATCGCAATGTACGGCTTTGGTAAAGAATTGTTCATTGGATCTTTTGGATGCAGTCTGGAATAGTCTCAAGTTTTAAGTCTCTGTGCAAAAGTTTATTTCGAATAAGATAGCGGGAATCAGTAATAATACGTAACAATTTACGTACTGCTTTTTATTCTGTATTACTTACAATTGGTGTAGTTGATTTTTAGTAGCCGTACTCCATGCAGGAGCTGCATAGCAGAGTATTGGCCGAATGCAGGTGGTGTAGATGTGCCTCTTGGTACTCAGGTTAAGTTTAGAGTATTTTCCTACGACTGGGAGAAATCTACACATAATACCTATGACTTTGCTTTTAACACTATTAATATGCTAATTCCGAAGTCAAACAACAAAAACAACTATTACTACGGTTAGACTAAGTGAGACGTTGATTTACTCTAATGCGTAAATATTTTGCCTTTATGACCGATGGTACTGGTTCTTAAAAGAATTTTATCCCAAAATTCCTAAACTTCGTACTGCTGAACAAGCTTCTACGTTGCTCAAGGACTATAACAAAACTGTTTCATCTCGGAAATTCGATGCTCCTATAACTACTGTGCCGAACGATTCTTCTGCACTCTCAGCAATGGACTTTGACAAAATTAAAGGTGTTATCAACAGATTACTAACATTTGTTGAACAATTCAAGAAAAGGAAGACTGCAGCAGAAAAAGATGACTAATCTAGTTAAATCTAGCATCGAGAGATGGCACCATATACGGTGACCTTTTTCCTCTGCCCTACTTCGTTTGGGGCCACTCCTTTTTAAGCTTCCTCCGTTTATCTTCAGAGATTTTCCCACGTCCGGAGTTTTATACGTCATGTGCCTTCGAGCTTTTCTTCAAGAACCGGCAAAGTTGCTTCTTGTTGTTCGGTATATTAAAGAGTCTAAATCTAATACTGCTATGTGTAGTTTCCAGAATCTCAGATTTTCAGCTGTTTAGTGATATACATCATTGGTTTGAAATTTACTTTTGAAAATCTTTTTTGGAAATCTAAAAGGACCATTTGTAGTCCAAGGACGATAGTTGAGAAACAATCAGCTCTAGTGTAGGATTGGGTGCCTCTTCGATTAGCGACACATTTTGGGGATGAAACCTCATTTCTGATTACCATGATAGTTTTAACTTTCTTTTAGGTTCCTGATTTTTTTAATGAAAATAAATTGATGTGTACATGGACAAAGTTAAGGCAGTGTGCAATGTCTAGTTTGTGCAATTCTCTGATTTTTTAAGTAAAAATTGATCGATGTGCACAGTAACATAGAGTTTACGCAATTCTTTGACTTCTTATTTCGGTTTTGAGTAGCTGCAATCTTGAAATTGTGCCTTCCTGGCGCCGATTTTGGCCTCCAAAATAATCGCCAATAAACAAAGGCACCAAATTGTAAACTTTAACCAAACAATCGCCTGTCAACGAAACTACTGGAAAAGAAATGACATCACTATTAGGTGGAACTAATAAGACGATTTAAATAACGTATGTGATTGGCTATTTCATTTGAATTTTAAACTGGTGTCAGTTTTTATAAACAAATACTCTATAAAATGTGTTACGCCTGGTAAATTGCTACATCTAGCTGAATATGCATAAATACACATAAGGCTGGATTAACCATTACGCAACATATGCAGCTGCATAGAGAGTCAAGGAAAGGGGTCACCACAAAAATGCCCTTAGGTATACAGAAAAAGGACACCAACAATTATGCAGCTAAACCAAAACCGCGAAAAATAAATAATAAAAAAATATATATAAAATTGATGAAAAATGAAAGAAAAATTTCTAAATTTTTAACATCTATTGAGAAAAGTTTCATTTTAGAAGAAAATATTAATGTAACATATAATATTGATAATTATACATCGCGACTGTCGAAGCAGAGTACATAATATTATACACAAATAATTAGGAAAATGAAATTCAAAGGCATATTTTTACAGTGTACTAAAATAGGCACCATCCAATTCCGATAAATAATACTCAAAATGCCTTCGCGCAACTCCAGCACGATCCAAATCATTTATTAGGTGCGGTTAGAAAATAAGAGTTACATTTCAGCAACGTTTTCGATATGAAGACTGGAAAATGTAGATTTTGCAAAAATGTATTCCGTTTTGAATAAAACAAAACCTTAAAGATTATTTTACTTCTAAATTAAACATTATGCAACAGCTAAGTGTTATAAATATGAACCTAAGTAAGTATTTTAAGCTAGAAGCATGGTCAATAAAATTTTACAGAATCGCGCTTTTAATTTCTTACAAATTTGATAGCATTAGGAAGAGCGAGATTAGAAAGTTAATATCATTAAGGACTCATACACCTTAAAACTCATAAAGTGTTCGAATAGGTGACTGGTGCAAGAATTGGGATAACTTATTTATTTTAAAAGCAATTACTACCAAGTTTTTACAGCTGACTACATCATATAGCTGCTTTCTGAAATAGTAATCAGAAAGTTTGTGTTGCCACAAATATTTTTATAATTTAATCCGCTTTATGACAACATTTTTCGTCATGTTTCCAACTTGCGCGCACATTTTAAAACATTCTGTTTCATAATTTAATTCCATGTTTAATATATGGCTTTTATAACATTTACTACTGTAAACCTAAAATTCTAAAAATTTCCTGTTAAATTTTTGTTTTATTTTGAGTTGAGTTTATAAAATAAATTTTATTAACAAAATTTGTAATATTTTCGTCCATAAAATGTTTCAGTATTAAAATATTCATCAGATTGTTGGTTCAGTTAGAAAATAGTGCCCATATAAAGAATTCCATAACATTTGAAGTATGTACCATTAGCCATTTTTAAAATGTCATGCGCGCAATGTGGAAACATGGCGAAATATTGTGTCACAAAGAGGATTAAATTACAAAAATATTTGTGGCAACACAAACTTTCTGGTTACTAGTTTCCAAAGCAGCTATATTATGTAGTCCGCTGTTAAAAGTTCGAAATAATTGCTTTTAAAATAAATAAAATATCCCAATTCTTGCAACAGTCACATATTCGAAGATCATGAGGGGTTTAATGTGTATGAGTCCCCTTAAGTAAACAAGATTAATTATTCATGATGTGAAAGTGTTCAAAGGAACCCAGTTGATTAAATGCAGAAGCTTTACCGACAAATTTGGTGGGAAAGTTTCGAAAATGCATAATAAAGTATATGAAATAACCTGTAAAGCTAAATAATAAAAATAAATGTCAGTTGTCAGTTGTCATGTCAGGAATTGGGAACAAAGCTTAGTGAAACAGAATTTCTTTCAATAATAGGCCATAAAGAGACTCTAACAAGGAGGAAACTCCATCAGACGAGACTTCTTAAGCAGGTATGGTCTGAATGGAAAGAACAGTATTTACAGCAATTAAGAAACAATCATCCTTTTTAAATCTTCTGAGCGCAGCGTTAAAAAAGAAGACATTGCTTTTGTAAAAGGATCAATTAAAAGCAAAAGTTTTAGGACATGGATATCGTTGAAGATGTGCCAACTGGAAGAAATTCACGTGTGAGAACTTGCTACACTCAAAAGACAATTTAGAAGATTTATTCAGCTTGTAAATCCTTTTGAAATCTGAACTTTAAAACATATTAAGTTGATGTATAGCCATTTATTGCATTTCTTTATTTACTGGTATCATTTTCTTGTATTTTTTATTATCAGTAATGATAGAAAGTTTGTTTGTTCATTTCATTAATAATATGAATTTCATAACTGTTTATCAAATTTATTTAATGAGTTTCACTTTTTTACGCTTATTGCGCTAACGTTTATTTTACTATTAGGTTATAATAGTTATACAAAAGATATTAATTTCTTATATTCTGATGGTTGTTATGTACATTCTTGTACTCATTAATACGAGTACAGGTACGGAGAGCTGTGGAAAATGTTCAGCAGAGCGCTCCACAGCCCGTATATAGTTAATTAAACGTTTCAGTTCTGTGAAAGTGAATAGATTTGACTTCTATGAGCAGTAGCTTCACGAGAATTAAACAAGATATTAATGTGTTTATCAAATTTATTTTGATTCATAAAATTTTTAATGAAAAATTAATTTGTTTATTTGAATTCCACATGACACCAAAAACCAGTACTTAATGATATTACTGTCATGCACATACTCGGTAAGGGGATGCTACCGACCAAGCCTGCCGGAAGAATAGTCAAGCCAACGATTTGTAGCTGAAAGGAGAGAGGAGAAAACCTGGCAAAGAGAAGAAAAAGCGTGCTTGATGCGAGAAGGACGGCTTGCTCGTGGGAAAAAATTGAAATTAGTTTGGCTGTATTCAGAGAGTTTTTTTTTTTTTTGTTAAGAACTGAAAGGTGCAATGTATTACTTGTGCATTTAATGTAATTGTGAATAAAAACAATACTTTGTGAAAAGATAATATGTATTTACAAAATTAAAATATAGCTCATGTTATTGTTAAACTGCATAAGTGTCCCAGTTTATTTCCTGCAAATAGAGTTGACTAATGACATTCATAAGTGGATGGAAACGAACCGACAAAGATGAATTGGTCTAGAGATCGTTCTTGACAGTGGTGGCAGCTGGCCGGATGTAGATTTGTCGACTCGGAAAAAGCTCAAGTGAATTCCTTACAAATGCTGCGAAGCCTATTAAGTGGAATAGTTATCTTCTACCGGGTTCTCTCGTTAAGTCTATTATTTATGATTTTGTGTTTATGAAAAATTGTGCTGTTAATGTAAGGGTACACTTTGACAAGTATTTTATAACACAAAAATTATCAGTGTGATTATCATATGAGACTTGAATTACCTTGCAAGTGCATTTATCTTTTATTATATGAGTGAATGATCATTAATTTAAGCAATGCCTGTGTTTTATTTATGAGATATGATTGCATTAATTTTGAAATGCTTATATATAAACATACATGCTTTTTATTTATTGAATATTTGGATGTTGTGCATATTTAATGCAGTTAGCATGTGTTTATGATTCAACAGAAGTTAAGGATTTAACTTGATGTATAATTTTATGTAAGGAGATTTAGTTTTATTTTCCTGATATTTTAATTAAGTTGAACATAAAGTCGCATAATGTCATTTTGGGCCAAATCTAAAAAGGCTTATCTAGTCGCCCTTGCACAAGAGTTTGGTGTTGAAGTGTTGCCTACATTTCGAATTTTGGACTTGAGGGAAAAACATTCTTGCTAGTGAAAGCTATGCGGAGCAGGTAGCAAAGGATCTTTTGACTGTTATCATTACAGATAGGGAGGCAAAGGAGGAAAGGCAAGAAAGGGAATATAAACTACAGTTAGAGGCAGAGGAGAGGATTGCCATTGAGAAGTATAAGATAGATTGTCAGGACAGTTACTCGAATAGGGGTACTACACCCGGAACGGGGGGAGAATGGGAAGGAAAGATCAGCAGAAGGGTTAACAAGGACAATCAGATTATTAGCAGTAAAGGTTCCAAGTAGAGCTGATGGCTGGGACTATTTCTTCTCCAGGTTAGAAAGAGCTTATGTCAATGAAAGTGTCCCTGATGAGTATAAGGCCAAAATTTTGATTTACCTTTTAGGAGATAAAGCGTCAAATTTATTAACATTGATAAGCGAGGATAAGTATGGGAATTATGAGGAAATAAAGGAAAGTGTGTTGAAAGAATTTAAACCTTCACCTCAGGTATACCTGGAGAATCTCAGAAAAGCAAGACGAAGTTCAGAAGAGACTTTTGGCAAGTTTTCTACTAGAATTACTCTCATGTGGGAAAATTATGTGAAATCAAGGGAGGTGACAGACTTTGAAGGTCTTAATCAGTTGGTGCTAGCGGACAAAATCTACCAGACCCTTGATACGGAAACTGCAGTACACATATGTATAAGGCAGAAAGACTTGTGGTTCAAGCCAAGAGAGCTTGGAAAGGAGTGTGACATATTCTTTGCGGCTGAAGGGAAGGCCAACAACGTACCTAGGGAAGCTTGTGAAACTAAGATTTTAAATCAGGCAGTAGGTGAGGAACTTAAGGTCGAAGAAAGACGAGGAAGTCAGCATAGGTCAGAAGCCATAGGGAAAACCACAGGAAACGAACATGTTTTGTATGTGGTTCAGCTTCACATTTTAAAAGGCACTGTCCTCAGATTAAAGTTTCTAGGCAGTATAACAGAAATGAGGAAAAGCATAAAACCAGGGTAAACTGGCTAAAAAACGATCAGGATAATGATATCCTAGAGGACAAAGTTGTGACAGCTCGTGTGGATCCTTTGAGGAAGTCAGGAGATGTAAACAACTATAAGCTACGTAAGTTGAAAAGGGTTCCTATTAGTGTGAATGGAACAATAGGGAAGGCTATCATTGATTCAGGAACGGAAATTACAGTGGTTAAGAAAGAGTTAACCAAAAGTCTCCGACTGGAGGAAGGATCGAGTATATATTTGAAAGGTATATTTGGTCCAGCTGTTAAATGCCCTTTGGTAAGAATTCCACTGAGTATCACTGTAGGAGAATGTACCAATGTCACACATCAAGAGATTTTATGTGCAGTTGCAGAATCGCTGGCAGAGGAGGTGTTGCTTCCTCCGGAAATATTCACCATGTTAGGAGGTCGGTTATATGACACAGGTGAAGGGGTGGAAAACTTACCTGAAGAAACCACAAACATCCCAGAGGTTAGGAGAAAGGAAACGTCTGTGAAGGTAAACACAGGGAAACTAGAAGGAAACACTAGTATGGAAAGGAATCTCAATGAGAAATGGAAGGTGGAATCAATTGAAAGCCAAAAACCTCAGCCAGGAAGACTATGTAGAGCGGATGTATTTAGAAGAGAGCATGAGACTTGTGAATCTCTGGTAGGAGCATGAGAGAATGCTCAGAAAGAAAGGGGAATTATTATACAGTGGATAACTTTCTCTTTCGTAAGGACAAAATTCTTTGGGAAAATGTGGGGCAATTAGTTGTACCTAAGAGTCGAAGGGAGGAAGTCTTGCAGTTAGCACATTGCTCGGTGTTTAATGTAAACGTGGGGGTAAAGAAGACTGTGGAGAGAATTAGATACTCTTTCTATTGGCAAGATCTGAGGCTAGACGTTCAGAAATTTTGCGAAGCATGTAAAGAGTGCCAGTTGACTAGACCAATTAAAACTGTTGATAAGACACCAATCACCCTAGTAACGAGGCCAGATCTGCCCTTCCAAATTGTAAACATTGATGTGATAGGTCCAATTGATCCTCCCAGTTCTAAGGGTCGTAAGTATATATTATGTTTAGTTGATCAGCATACCAGACGGACAGAAGCAATACCTCTAACTGGCCTTTCCGCCAAGTCGACTTGTGAGGAGTTATTATATATTTTTTAAGAACGGGTATTCCAAATGTAATTGCATGTGACAATGGAACAAATTTTAAAGCAGATTTGACTCAAGAATTTGAGAGACGAATAGGGGCTAGTCCTAAATTTTCGACCCCTGGATATCCTCTAGCTAATGGATTAATTGAACGGTTTAATGGTACTTTAAAAAGAATGTTGCATCATGTCATCAGAGAAGAAGGTAGAGGGTGGCATTTGCAAATTCCTTATGTGTTGTGGGCCTGGCTAGGTTTGAGAAGGCAGCGGAGCAAGCAAAGCTCACAGTCCAAATTCCACAAGAGAGGACAGCACACTATCATAATTTAAGGTCTACCATAAAAACATTTAAGGTGGGAGATAAGGTGATAGTCCTGACTCCCGATTCTAATAACAAGCTTTATGCTAGGTGGCAGGGTCCTCCAAATATATTGGAATAGAGAAGTTCTCACTCTTGTGTAGTACAAATGCCGATGGAAACAAAAGACATGTTTATCAGAGTAAGATTAGATCTTATGTATGTAAGAACGATTGTAAATTATTTAATTGTTATTAGACAAAATATCTATTGAGAAAATGGCAACAGCTAATTTCTGGATGTCGTTCTATTTATAATTTTAAAAATATACTTTCAGATGATGTACCCTTCAAATGTTTAACGGTACGATGCAGTAAGTACATTTTTTATGTTATGTACGTTTACGAATACGTTACGTATAGGTTATTAAGATTTATCTTCAAATAAATGTTTGTCTTTTACAACCATTTTACGAGTGATTAATTTAACTACAAAAGGAAGTTAACATAAATCAGAAGCGGGATTATTCTGAAACCTAAGCCTAAAGCTACAAGAATTTGCTATTACGTAAATAAATTGAAAAGAATTTGAATTTCAAGGTATGTACATTAATTGATGTAACATAATCATTATAGAATTTAATTTTGTTATTTTTTTATCATTTTGGAAAGAGAGCTTATTATTTTCTTTAAATTTTTAAATATATTTAGAACGTCAAACAAACTTATAAAATACCAATAATTGTGTTCTACTAAGTTGTCTAATTGGAAGTTAATAAAAATAGCATATATATATAATTTGCATTTTAATGAGTACGAAAATGTCTATTTTCGGTAAGGCAATGAAATGCGATTTAAGAATATTAGCTGAAGAATTGGGAGAAGATGTAAATGAGAGTCATAAAATGAGCGATTTGAAAAAGATAATTTTGGCTAGCAAAGAGTACGATGAAGAATGCGCCAAAGAATGGTTAAACATTATAATAAATGAAAGAAAGGAAAAAGAAGAAATTGAAGAACGAAAACGTGAAGAAGAAATTGAATAACGTAAACGAAAAGAAGAATATGAGGAACGAAAACGAAAGTATGAAATGGAATTTGAACTGCAAAAACTACGTATTAAAGCAGAAAGTTGATCTACAAATTCTGGCACCAATGAAAATGCTAGTGGTACGCACATGAATCCAAAGTTAGAGCTTCATCGTTTGATGCAAAAATTTAAACCTGACGAGAATGATATCAGTTTATATTTAATCATGTTTGAACGTTTGGCTAAACAAGTTGAAATACCCGAAAATACATGGGTTACTCATTTGTTTGGCTTATTGCCGTATGATATTGCTCAGTTAATCGCCAGAGAAACCGATGAGATTGCAAACGATTATAAAGAAGTTAAAAGGATCTTATTAAAACGGTACAAGATGACATCTGAAAAATCTCGCCAAAAATTTTTTACGCACAATAAAAGTGTAGGAAACACATGGAAGAATTTTGCGTATGAGTTAAGAAATTTTTTTCATGAATGGATAAGCGGAATTAAAGTAGATACTTTTGAGAAACTTAGCGACCTTATTGTAGCGGATCAGATAAAACGTAAAATGTCTCCAGAAGTAAAAGAACATTTTATTGACATTTTCAACAATAAACAACCGCGTAAAGAAGGGTCTTACGACAAACGAAACTCTTTTAAAGATGGTCCAGTTGCTACAATGAACGAAAAAAAAAACTATCCTATTACACATAATGAAAAAGGTGAACCAAAATGCTTCAGCTGTAATAATTTTGGACACAACTCAAGGGACTGTCCGCTGCCCAAACCAGTAGTAACATGCCGAAAATGTAATAAAACAGGTCATAAAGCTAAAAATTGTGTTACTAAAGCTGAAAATAATCATTCAAATGATAAAAATTATTCTGTTGAGCAAGTTGGCGAAAATATAGAAGAGAGCAATTCATATTTGAAGAAAGCAAAACTGAATAATTCTGAAGAAGTAGAGGCTTTAATTCATACGGGGTGTTCTTGTTGTCTCTTAAGGACTTCAGTTGCTCAGAAACTTAAAGTGAAACCAGAACCTGCTATGAATGAATTGTACGGTTTTGGAAATCAAAGGGTGCCTGTAGTGACCTCTATAGGAATGATTAAAGCCGATATTGAAGTTGACAATGTAAAAGGCCAAGGCATAAATATATACCTTGTACCTGATAATGCACAGCCAGTTGATCTAATCATCGGACGGACATGACTTAATCTACCTCACATCGCTTATGTCAGAATAGGAAAAAGATTTCACTTCGGATATAGAGAAGATGAAATATTTAGTAACCTCCAAATTGATGAAAAAATAAATAGAGTCTGCCTTAAAGCTCTTGAGGAAAGTGAATTAGAGAAAAATAGTCCTAATGCTGCAAATAAAAATCGTCACTCTGGCCAACTGTTCTCTAAAATGACTTCATGCCAAGGCAAAGACAGAATGACGAAAGTGATTCTGTCTTTAGTCAGAGCCAAGAGGATGTAGATGATAAGCAGCAACTACAACCTCAAAGGCCCGTACGAAGGCAATTACGTTATCCTTACTTCAGGCAATATTGTGGTTATCTATCCATAGGACATCCACGAAACGTTGGACGTGATGGAAGTGAAGATGAACAAAATGAAAGAAAAAACGAAGAAAGAGTTTCAGGAGGTGGAAGAGACAGTCACTGGACTCCTAGACGATTTCATCAAAGGTGCTTTAATAGCAAAACCCACTATCATAGGAATGACACTGAATGCAGTCAAAGTAGAATGGAAGGAGAAGCAACTAGTAAAGATACTGAAGCAAATGACGAAGTACAGCAGCCACGCGGTCAAGGCTCTAGATCTTGTCCACTTTACAGATCAAAAATGGGTTGTCGAAAGCCCCACCAAGCTGATTCACGTGCTAAAAACAGATCTTCGGAGGCCATCATTTCCAGAAATACAGAAGATGATGATAATGACGAGGTTAACGGCGAACTTAAAAGGCCCAAGGGAATAGTGCGCAAACCATTGCGCTATAGAGACTTTGTATAGGACTCATAGAATTTTTTAAAAATTATATTTGATTTTATTTTTTTCCTACCTACTTATTATATTTTGTTGTTGTTTATTTGTTTCTTTAATGTATGACAAGATTTGGTTCAATTGAGAACAATTGAAAAGTCAGGATGGTCGAATATAAGAACGATTGTAAATTATTTAATTGTTATTAGACAACATATCTATTGAGAAAATGGCAACAGCTAATTTCTGGATGTCGTTCTATTTATAATTTTAAAAATATACTTTCAGATGATATACGCTTCAAATGTTTAACGGTACGATGCAGTAAGTACGTTTGTTATGTTATGTACGTTTACGAATACGTTACGTATAGGTTATTAAGATTTATCTTCAAATAAATGTTTGTCTTTTACAACCATTTTACGAGTGATTAATTTAACTACAAAAGGAAGTTAACATATAGTTAGATCCCAAGCAGTAAATGTTATCTTGAAGGGGGAAGAAGAGTTTGGGGAAATTGAATCTACACCTGTCAACAAGGGAGAAAAGAGATTTTCTGAATCTCTGGAAGGATTAGAAATGTCTAATTTAGGTTCAGTCCAAAGGAGTAAAATTTTAGGGCTACTGAGGAAATATCAAACATTATTTACACGTCCAGTGCAACCAGCACGAGTACGTACACACAAGATCGAACTTATTCCTACTGCTATTAGGAAGAAACCCCACTGCTATGGAATACCCATGGCATACCGCAAAGCAGTAGATGAGCAGACACGTGAGTTGCTAGAATTAGGAATTATTGAACCTTCTGAGTCAGAAATTGCTCATCCTATATTTTGTGTGGCGAAAAAAGTTGCTACAGTTAGAATGTGTATAGATTTTAGATTATTGAATGCTGTAACAAAAACTTCAACATTTTCCATGAAAGGCATGCAGGAATTGATTTTTGTGGCGGGTGCAGCAAACTGGCTGATAAGCATCGACCTTCGAAAAGGGTATTGGCAAATCCGAATGGATGAAAAGAACAAACCTTTGACTGCATTTGCAACATGTAATGGACTGTACCAGTGTAGTACAATGCCTTTTGGCTTATCAGGAGCCTTGGGGACATTCCAGAAGGAAATGAATTGTGCTTTGCAGAGTCATAGTGATTATGCTCAGGCATATATAGATAATGTGGTGATTTTCTCGAAAACATTTGAGGAACACTTGAAACACATTTCTCTGGTTCTGGACACTTTAGAAAAATTAGGATTTTCTGTACGTTTGGAGAAATGTGCTTCTGCAGCTAAAGAAATCAAATATTTGGGGCATATAATTGGAGGAGGCAAGCATGGTCCTGATGAAGAAAGGGTCAAAGCAATTACAAACCTCGTCAGGCCAGTCACAAAAAAAAAGATGTGAGATCGGTTTTAGGATTAATGGGATTTTATCGATCTTATATTCCCAATTATGCAGAAATATCGGCACCATTGACATAGGTGACTAAGAATAGGTATGCCAATATTCTTCTATGGGGGGGGGAGTTAGAACAGAATGCTTTCAACAAATTAAAGGATACTTTGTGCCAAGTGACATCTCTGGCCAAGCCAAATATTGGAAAGCCATTTCAGATCCATTGTGATGCATCCAATTTGGCGGTAGGCTGCTGTTTAACCCAGATAGACGAGAGTGGTAGCTATTGTCCTATTGCATTTGCAAGCCAAAAGCTGTCTCAAACTCAGAGCAATTGGGCAAGCACTGAGAAGGAAGCTTGGGCAGTCTTATTTAGCCTGAATAAATTTTATAAATGGATCTATGGGGCTCAGGTAGAAATTATAACGAATCACAACCCTCAGATATTTGAACGAAACTATTCCTTGAAGTCCCAAATTGACGAGGTGGGCTTTGACATTGCAGAAATGGAACTTGAGGATTAGTCATAGGCCAGGGATCCAGCACCAAAGTGCAGATGCGCTCTCACGTCTGGATCAGATATGATATGAGTAATATAATTTGATTGTTTTTCTTTTTCTTTGTTTTTTTTGTATGGTTGTAATCATTTATTGTTTGTTCTGTTTTGTTTTATTTAATACTGTACAAGGTTAGTATTGTGTAAAAGTAATGTACAGAAAATTTGCTTGGATACTGATTAATGAAATACGTCCCAAGGAAAGGACAAATTTCATTCTTGGCAGGGGCGTTTCATGCACATACTCGGTAAGGGGATGCTACCGACCAAGCCTGCCGGAAGAATAGTCAAGCCAACGATTTGTAGCTGAAAGGAGAGAGGAGAAAACCTGGCAAAGAGAAGAAAAAGCGTGCTTGATGCGAGAAGGACGGCTTGCTCGTGGGAAAAAATTGAAATTAGTTTGGCTGTATTCAGAGAGTTTTTTTTTTGTTAAGAACTGAAAGGTGCAATGTATTACTTGTGCATTTAATGTAATTGTGAATAAAAACAATACTTTGTGAAAAGATAATATGTATTTACAAAATTAAAATATAGCTCATGTTATTGTTAAACTGCATAAGTGTCCCAGTTTATTTCCTGCAAATAGAGTTGACTAATGACATTCATAAGTGGATGGAAACGAACCGACAAAGATGAATTGGTCTAGAGATCGTTCTTGACAGTGGTGGCAGCTGGCCGGATGTAGATTTGTCGACTCGGAAAAAGCTCAAGTGAATTCCTTACAAATGCTGCGAAGCCTATTAAGTGGAATAGTTATCTTCTACCGGGTTCTCTCGTTAAGTCTATTATTTATGATTTTGTGTTTATGAAAAATTGTGCTGTTAATGTAAGGGTACACTTTGACAAGTATTTTATAACACAAAAATTATCAGTGTGATTATCATATGAGACTTGAATTACCTTGCAAGTGCATTTATCTTTTATTATATGAGTGAATGATCATTAATTTAAGCAATGCCTGTGTTTTATTTATGAGATATGATTGCATTAATTTTGAAATGCTTATATATAAACATACATGCTTTTTATTTATTGAATATTTGGATGTTGTGCATATTTAATGCAGTTAGCATGTGTTTATGATTCAACAGAAGTTAAGGATTTAACTTGATGTATAATTTTATGTAAGGAGATTTAGTTTTATTTTCCTGATATTTTAATTAAGTTGAACATAAAGTCGCATAACGTCATTTTGGGCCAAATCTAAAAAGGCTTATCTAGTCGCCCTTGCACAAGAGTTTGGTGTTCAAGTGTTGCCTACATTTAGAATTTTGGACTTGAGGGAAAAAAATTCTTGCTAGTGAAAGCTATGCGGAGCAGGTAGCAAAGGATCTTTTGACTGTTATCATTACAGATAGGGAGGCAAAGGAGGAAAGGCAAGAAAAGGAATATAAACTACAGTTAGAGGCAGAGGAGAGGATTGCCATTGAGAAGTATAAGATAGATTGTCAGGACAGTTACTCGAATAGGGGTACTACACCCGGAACGAGGGGAGAATGGGAAGGAAAGATCAGCAGAAGGGTTAACAAGGACAATCAGATTATTAGCAGTAAAGGTTCCAAGTAGAGCTGATGGCTGGGACTATTTCTTCTCCAGGTTAGAAAGAGCTTATATCAATGAAAGTGTCCCTGATGAGTATAAGGCCAAAATATTGATTTACCTTTTAGGAGATAAAGCGTCAAATTTATTAACATTGATAAGCGAGGATAAGTATGGGAATTATGAGGAAATAAAGGAAAGTGTGTTGAAAGAATTTAAACCTTCACCTCAGGTATACCTGGAGAATCTCAGAAAAGCAAGACGAAGTTCAGAAGAGACCTTTGGCAAGTTTTCTACTAGAATTACTCTCATGTGGGAAAATTATGTGAAATCAAGGGAGGTGACAGACTTTGAAAGTCTTAATCAGTTGGTGCTAGCGGACAAAATCTACCAGACCCTTGATACGGAAACTGCAGTACACATATGTATAAGGCAGAAAGACTTGTGGTTCAAGCCAAGAGAGCTTGGAAAGGAGTGTGACATATTCTTTGCGGCTGAAGGGAAGGCCAACAACGTACCTAGGGAAGCTTGTGAAACTAAGATTTTAAATCAGGCAGTAGGTGAGGAACTTAAGGTCGAAGAAAGACGAGGAAGTCAGCATAGGTCAGAAGCCATAGGGAAAACCACAGGAAACGAACATGTTTTGTATGTGGTTCAGCTTCACATTTTAAAAGGCACTGTCCTCAGATTAAAGTTTCTAGGCAGTATAACAGAAATGAGGAAAAGAATAAAGCAAGGGTAAACTGGCTAAAAAAACGATCAGGATAATGATATCCTAGAGGACAAAGTTGTGACAGCTCGTGTGGATCCTTTGAGGAAGTCAGGAGATGTAAACAATTATAAGCTACGTAAGTTGAAAAGGGTTCCTATTAGTGTGAATGGAACAATAGGGAAGGCTATCATTGATTCAGGAACGGAAATTACAGTGGTTAAGAAAGAGTTAACCAAAAGTCTCCGACTGGAGGAAGGATCGAGTATATATTTGAAAGGTATATTTGGTCCAGCTGTTAAATGCCCTTTGGTAAGCATTCCACTGAGTATTACTGTAGGAGAATGTACCAATGTCACACATCAAGAGATTTTATGTGCAGTTGCAGAATCGCTGGCAGAGGAGGTGTTGCTTCCTCCGGAAATATTCACCATGTTAGGAGGTCGGTTATATGACACAGGTGAAGGGGTGGAAAACTTACCTGAAGAAACCACAAACATCCCAGAGGTTAGGAGAAAGGAAACGTCTGTGAAGGTAAACACAGGGAAACTAGAAGGAAACACTAGTATGGAAAGGAATCTCAATGAGAAATGGAAGGTGGAATCAATTGAAAGCCAAAAACCTCAGCCAGGAAGACTATGTAGAGCGGATGTATTTAGAAGAGAGCATGAGACTTGTGAATCTCTGGTAGGAGCATGAGAGAATGCTCAGAAAGAAAGGGGAATTATTATACAGTGGATAACTTTCTCTTTCGTAAGGACAAAATTCTTTGGGAAAATGTGGGGCAATTAGTTGTACCTAAGAGTCGAAGGGAGGAAGTCTTGCAGTTAGCACATTGCTCGGTGTTTAATGTAAACGTGGGGGTAAAGAAGACTGTGGAGAGAATTAGATACTCTTTCTATTGGCAAGATCTGAGGCTAGACGTTCAGAAATTTTGCGAAGCATGTAAAGAGTGCCAGTTGACTAGACCAATTAAAACTGTTGATAAGACACCAATCACCCTAGTAACGAGGCCAGATCTGCCCTTCCAAATTGTAAACATTGATGTGATAGGTCCAATTGATCCTCCCAGTTCTAAGGGTCGTAAGTATATATTATGTTTAGTTGATCAGCATACCAGACGGACAGAAGCAATACCTCTAACTGGCCTTTCCGCCAAGTCGACTTGTGAGGAGTTATTATATATTTTTTAAGAACGGGTATTCCAAATGTAATTGCATGTGACAATGGAACAAATTTTAAAGCAGATTTGACTCAAGAATTTGAGAGACGAATAGGGGCTAGTCCTAAATTTTCGACCCCTGGATATCCTCTAGCTAATGGATTAATTGAACGGTTTAATGGTACTTTAAAAAGAATGTTGCATCATGTCATCAGAGAAGAAGGTAGAGGGTGGCATTTGCAAATTCCTTATGTGTTGTGGGCCTGGCTAGGTTTGAGAAGGCAGCGGAGCAAGCAAAGCTCACAGTCCAAATTCCACAAGAGAGGACAGCACACTATCATAATTTAAGGTCTACCATAAAAACATTTAAGGTGGGAGATAAGGTGATAGTCCTGACTCCCGATTCTAATAACAAGCTTTATGCTAGGTGGCAGGGTCCTCCAAATATATTGGAATAGAGAAGTTCTCACTCTTGTGTAGTACAAATGCCGATGGAAACAAAAGACATGTTTATCAGAGTAAGATTAGATCTTATGTATGTAAGAACGATTGTAAATTATTTAATTGTTATTAGACAAAATATCTATTGAGAAAATGGCAACAGCTAATTTCTGGATGTCGTTCTATTTATAATTTTAAAAATATACTTTCAGATGATGTACCCTTCAAATGTTTAACGGTACGATGCAGTAAGTACATTTTTTATGTTATGTACGTTTACGAATACGTTACGTATAGGTTATTAAGATTTATCTTCAAATAAATGTTTGTCTTTTACAACCATTTTACGAGTGATTAATTTAACTACAAAAGGAAGTTAACATAAATCAGAAGCGGGATTATTCTGAAACCTAAGCCTAAAGCTACAAGAATTTGCTATTACGTAAATAAATTGAAAAGAATTTGAATTTCAAGGTATGTACATTAATTGATGTAACATAATCATTATAGAATTTAATTTTGTTATTTTTTTATCATTTTGGAAAGAGAGCTTATTATTTTCTTTAAATTTTTAAATATATTTAGAACGTCAAACAAACTTATAAAATACCAATAATTGTGTTCTACTAAGTTGTCTAATTGGAAGTTAATAAAAATAGCATATATGTATAATTTGCATTTTAATGAGTACGAAAATGTCTATTTTCGGTAAGGCAATGAAATGCGATTTAAGAATATTAGCTGAAGAATTGGGAGAAGATGTAAATGAGAGTCATAAAATGAGCGATTTGAAAAAGATAATTTTGGCTAGCAAAGAGTACGATGAAGAATGCGCCAAAGAATGGTTAAATATTATAATAAATGAAAGAAAGGAAAAAGAAGAAATTGAAGAACGAAAACGTGAAGAAGAAATTGAAGAACGTAAACGAAAAGAAGAATATGAGGAACGAAAACGAAAGTATGAAATGGAATTTGAACTGCAAAAACTACGTATTGAAGCAGAAAGTTGATCTACAAATTCTGGCACCAATGAAAATGCTAGTGGTACGCACATGAATCCAAAGTTAGAGCTTCATCGTTTGATGCAAAAATTTAAACCTGACGAGAATGATATCAGTTTATATTTAATCATGTTTGAACGTTTGGCTAAACAAGTTGAAATACCCGAAAATACATGGGTTACTCATTTGTTTGGCTTATTGCCGTATGATATTGCTCAGTTAATCGCCAGAGAAACCGATGAGATTGCAAACGATTATAAAGAAGTTAAAAGGATCTTATTAAAACGGTACAAGATGACATCTGAAAAATCTCGCCAAAAATTTTTTACGCACAATAAAAGTGTAGGAAACACATGGAAGAATTTTGCGTATGAGTTAAGAAATTTTTTTCATGAATGGATAAGCGGAATTAAAGTAGATACTTTTGAGAAACTTAGCGACCTTATTGTAGCGGATCAGATAAAACGTAAAATGTCTCCAGAAGTAAAAGAACATTTTATTGACATTTTCAACAATAAACAACCGCGTAAAGAAGGGTCTTACGACAAACGAAACTCTTTTAAAGATGGTCCAGTTGCTACAATGAACGAAAAAAAAAACTATCCTATTACACATAATGAAAAAGGTGAACCAAAATGCTTCAGCTGTAATAATTTTGGACACATCTCAAGGGACTGTCCGCTGCCCAAACCAGTAGTAACATGCCGAAAATGTAATAAAACAGGTCATAAAGCTAAAAATTGTGTTACTAAAGCTGAAAATAATCATTCAAATGATAAAAATTATTCTGTTGAGCAAGTTGGCGAAAATATAGAAGAGAGCAATTCATATTTGAAGAAAGCAAAACTGAATAATTCTGAAGAAGTACAGGCTTTAATTGATACGGGGTGTTCTTGTTGTCTCTTAAGGACTTCAGTTGCTCAGAAACTTAAAGTGAAACCAGAACCTGCTATGAATGAATTGTACGGTTTTGGAAATCAAAGGGTGCCTGTAGTGACCTCTACAGGAATGATTAAAGCCGATATTGAAGTTGACAGTGTAAAAGGCCAAGGCATAAATATATACCTTGTACCTGATAATGCACAGCCAGTTGATCTAATCATCGGACGGACATGACTTAATCTACCTCACATCGCTTATGTCAGAATAGGAAAAAGATTTCACTTCGGATATAGAGAAGATGAAATATTTAGTAACCTCCAAATTGATGAAAAAATAAATAGAGTCTGCCTTAAAGCTCTTGAGGAAAATGAATTAGAGAAAAATAGTCCTAATGCTGCAAATAAAAATCGTCACTCTGGCCAACTGTTCTCTAAAATGACTTCATGCCAAGGCAAAGACAGAATGACGAAAGTGATTCTGTCTTTAGTCAGAGCCAAGAGGATGTAGATGATAAGCAGCAACTACAACCTCAAAGGCCCGTACGAAGGCAATTACGTTATCCTTACTTCAGGCAATATTGTGGTTATCTATCCATAGGACATCCACGAAACGTTGGACGTGATGGAAGTGAAGATGAACAAAATGAAAGAAAAAACGAAGAAAGAGTTTCAGGAGGTGGAAGAGACAGTCACTGGACTCCTAGACGATTTCATCAAAGGTGCTTTAATAGCAAAACCCACTATCATAGGAATGACACTGAATGCAGTCAAAGTAGAATGGAAGGAGAAGCAACTAGTAAAGATACTGAAGCAAATGACGAAGTACAGCAGCCACGCGGTCAAGGCTCTAGATCTTGTCCACTTTACAGATCAAAAATGGGTTGTCGAAAGCCCCACCAAGCTGATTCACGTGCTAAAAACAGATCTTCGGAGGCCATCATTTCCAGAAATACAGAAGATGATGATAATGACGAGGTTAACGGCGAACTTAAAAGGCCCAAGGGAATAGTGCGCAAACCATTGCGCTATAGAGACTTTGTATAGGACTCATAGAATTTTTTAAAAATTATATTTGATTTTATTTTTTTCCTACCTACTTATTATATTTTGTTGTTGTTTATTTGTTTCTTTAATGTATGACAAGATTTGGTTCAATTGAGAACAATTGAAAAGTCAGGATGGTCGAATATAAGAACGATTGTAAATTATTTAATTGTTATTAGACAACATATCTATTGAGAAAATGGCAACAGCTAATTTCTGGATGTCGTTCTATTTATAATTTTAAAAATATACTTTCAGATGATATACGCTTCAAATGTTTAACGGTACGATGCAGTAAGTACGTTTGTTATGTTATGTACGTTTACGAATACGTTACGTATAGGTTATTAAGATTTATCTTCAAATAAATGTTTGTCTTTTACAACCATTTTACGAGTGATTAATTTAACTACAAAAGGAAGTTAACATATAGTTAGATCCCAAGCAGTAAATGTTATCTTGAAGGGGGAAGAAGAGTTTGGGGAAATTGAATCTACACCTGTCAACAAGGGAGAAAAGAGATTTTCTGAATCTCTGGAAGGATTAGAAATGTCTAATTTAGGTTCAGTCCAAAGGAGTAAAATTTTAGGGCTACTGAGGAAATATCAAACATTATTTACACGTCCAGTGCAACCAGCACGAGTACGTACACACAAGATCGAACTTATTCCTACTGCTATTAGGAAGAAACCCCACTGCTATGGAATACCCATGGCATACCGCAAAGCAGTAGATGAGCAGACACGTGAGTTGCTAGAATTAGGAATTATTGAACCTTCTGAGTCAGAAATTGCTCATCCTATATTTTGTGTGGCGAAAAAAGTTGCTACAGTTAGAATGTGTATAGATTTTAGATTATTGAATGCTGTAACAAAAACTTCAACATTTTCCATGAAAGGCATGCAGGAATTGATTTTTGTGGCGGGTGCAGCAAACTGGCTGATAAGCATCGACCTTCGAAAAGGGTATTGGCAAATCCGAATGGATGAAAAGAACAAACCTTTGACTGCATTTGCAACATGTAATGGACTGTACCAGTGTAGTACAATGCCTTTTGGCTTATCAGGAGCCTTGGGGACATTCCAGAAGGAAATGAATTGTGCTTTGCAGAGTCATAGTGATTATGCTCAGGCATATATAGATAATGTGGTGATTTTCTCGAAAACATTTGAGGAACACTTGAAACACATTTCTCTGGTTCTGGACACTTTAGAAAAATTAGGATTTTCTGTACGTTTGGAGAAATGTGCTTCTGCAGCTAAAGAAATCAAATATTTGGGGCATATAATTGGAGGAGGCAAGCATGGTCCTGATGAAGAAAGGGTCAAAGCAATTACAAACCTCGTCAGGCCAGTCATAAAAAAAAAGATGTGAGATCGGTTTTAGGATTAATGGGATTTTATCGATCTTATATTCCCAATTATGCAGAAATATCGGCACCATTGACATAGGTGACTAAGAATAGGTATGCCAATATTGTTCTATGGGGGGAGTTGGAACAGAATGCTTTCAACAAATTAAAGGATACTTTGTGCCAAGTGACATCTCTGGCCAAGCCAAATATTGGAAAGCCATTTCAGATCCATTGTGATGCATCCAATTTGGCGGTAGGCTGCTGTTTAACCCAGATAGACGAGAGTGGTAGCTATTGTCCTATTGCATTTGCAAGCCAAAAGCTGTCTCAAACTCAGAGCAATTGGGCAAGCACTGAGAAGGAAGCTTGGGCAGTCTTATTTAGCCTGAATAAATTTGATAAATGGATCCATGGGGCTCAGGTAGAAATTATAACGAATCACAACCCTCAGATATTTGAACGAAACTATTCCTTGAAGTCCCAAATTGACGAGGTGGGCTTTGACATTGCAGAAATGGAACTTGAGGATTAGTCATAGGCCAGGGATCCAGCACCAAAGTGCAGATGCGCTCTCACGTCTGGATCAGATATGATATGAGTAATATATTTTGATTGTTTTTCTTTTTCTTTGTTTTTTTTGTATGGTTGTAATCATTTATTGTTTGTTCTGTTTTGTTTTATTTAATACTGTACGAGGTTAGTATTGTGTAAAAGTAATGTACAGAAAATTTGCTTGGATACTGATTAATGAAATACGTCCCAAGGAAAGGACAAATTTCATTCTTGGCAGGGGCGTTTCATGCACATACTCGGTAAGGGGATGCTACCGACCAAGCCTGCCGGAAGAATAGTCAAGCCAACGATTTGTAGCTGAAAGGAGAGAGGAGAAAACCTGGCAAAGAGAAGAAAAAGCGTGTTTGATGCGAGAAGGACGGCTTGCTCGTGGGAAAAAATTGAAATTAGTTTGGCTGTATTCAGAGTTTTTTTTTTTTTTTTTTTTTTTTTGTTAAGAACTGAAAGATGCATTGTATTACTTGTGCGTTTGATGTAATTGTGGATAAAAACAATACTTTGTGGAAAGATAATGTGTATTTACAAAATTAACATATAGCTCATGTTATTGTTAAACCTGCATAAGTGACTAATAACATTCATAAGTGGATTGTAACGAACCGACAAAAATGAATTGGTGCATGGATCGTTCTTGACAATGACCTTGTTACATGACAGCGGGCAAATTAAATCGATGTCAAACTCCACCATTTTATTGTCTTTTAATTTTACTGGCACAGGATTGTATTCTTCTTTGAGGCCAATACGTTTTGAGGCGGAAGAAAAATTTCGTCAATAAAGATAGGTTTGGTATTAAAATAGTAAATAAGCGAGAACTTGCTTGGTTCCATACGCGTATACATACCAATATTATAAATATTTAAATTTTAACTGAGGTTTATTCCTTAGCTTTTCTGCTCATGGATTTATCACTACGCCGATCGAGAAGGGGCAAAAGTAATTGAAACAATCGTAAGTACAGAGTTACTTTTGATATATTTTGTTATACTGTATATTAGGCTTTATTTTAAGCTGCATTAAGGGCATTATATTAATTGGTTGGTGTGAAGGGGTCGTTTTATAGGGTCATAGAAGAGCCTGTATAGTGTAACAAGTATTTATTAACAGGTTTAAGTTACACACGGACATTACATTTAACTTTAAGAATATTACAGAGCAATATTCTTAAAGTTAAATGTAATGTCCGGATTCATTTTTGTCAGTGAAATAAAGTTGTTCAAATGTTAGAATTTTATAAAAAAAAAAAGTAATATTTGTATTTTTGTCTTACTTTTCTTTTCGCATTTCAGACCAGTGTAAGCACTCAAACATGCGCACTTGTAAGAATTTTGAATGATTGAGCAAGTTCCTCCGTTTATGCATGGATTTGGCGTACAAGGATCTGCAACCAGAAATGAGAAAATTATTACAGTATTTCATCCTGTTAAATAGAAAGCGTATATTATATGTTTATTGTTTTTTATCTGGATACTTAATTAAAAAAATGCTGTGATACTATTAGTGCATGCTAACTTCAAACCAATCGATGCTCCATATGATTGTTAACGATACCTGGCTTCCTTTTAGAAAAATAGCATACTTATTTGAACCGATGTCAGATAATTTTATACTTAAAAGATAAATATAATTTTTACGATAATTATATAGTTATTATTTTGATACTGTAATACTAATATGTCATGGATAGGTCCATTGTATTTTCAATCTTAAGTTTCCATTCGTAGTTCTTAACTTTTATAGTGACCAAACCTAATTTTTCGGGGGGGAGATGTAATATTAGAGTAATATATTTGTGATGCTAAAAAATTGTATCAAATAATAATACCTTTTTTTATTTGTTACAATTTGATACTGCGGAAGGAATATTGTGCATTATGATATAGGCGAAGCTGTGATTATGGTAATTGGAATATGGCAAAACAAAGAATAGCAATTCGACTGAGGGATTTAATGGCATCGTGCAAAAAGCTAGCTCGTTTTCATGTTATACATGGCTAAAACCATGACGCCCAACCATGCAGCTAACCCGTTCTGTATTTCATTGACTCTCTTAGATCAAGAACCCGCATATTCAGCCGTCTTAAATATTAATAGCCGCCCACTAATGGGCCAAAAAATAGTGAGGGAGAATGCTAATTGCTGAGGTTTATCTCTTTACTGTTTCCAAGAAACTTCATTTTATATAATGGTATCGGCTAATGTGCAACATAAACGACTATGTGTTTTGAAATTTTGATGATTTTTTTTTTTTTTTTTTTTTTTTTTTTTTTTTTAAGTAGTAGTTTTAACCCGTGCATTGTTTTGATTTTGAATAAAATTGAAAAGATGATGGCGTCAAATATAAAAGATGTCATAGAAGGGAGAAATGACTTTTCTCATAAAAATATATCTTTGAATCATGTTGAAATTAACAAGAATCATAAAGAAGGAGCATATAAGCGTTGTCATAACTAAAATAGCTATATTTTTAGCAACGGCACAAAAAATATTCAGTGCGCCCAGTATAATATGCGTTTAATTGTTAAGTCATTGACATGTCCATCAGCCCATTTCTCCCGTAGTCCAGTTTTCAGAAGATTCTTGCATAAATATTTGGAATTATATAGTATTATTATTATTTAACTGTTTTAAAAAGTATATTTTACTTCTATTACAGAAAATCTAGGGAAGGCAAAAGCTTGTAAATTGTGAATTGTTACCTCACTGTCTTTTTTTCCAGAAACTTTTAAGTGTATTTTAGAATGCCGTTTATCTTGGTTCTATGTTTTGATCAAGATTTTAAACAACTGAAATCTCGATGTGTTAAAATGTGTGTTCTCGTAACTGCCATCAACGCTGTACTTCAAATTCCCATATAATTCTTTACCTATTTTGTAAAATATATGAGTACTCTATACACGGGAATAAGAAAATTTTTCAAATATATTTCATCAAATTGCATTATCTTCATATTTTACTGTAAAAAGAAAGGGGTCACCACAAAAATACCCTTAGGTATTCAGGAAAACGGGCACCAAGAATTTCCCATTACCATTCAGCTAAACCAAAACCGAGCAAGAGAAGTCATGAAAAGAAAAAAAAAAAATAAAATTTATGAAAAATGAAACGTAAATTTATAACTTTCTAACAAATATTGAGAAAAGTTACATTTTATAAGAAAAACATTAATATAACATATTATATTGAAAATTATGCACCACGACTTTCAAAACAGAGTATATAATATTATATACAAATAATTAGGAAAAGAGAAAAATGTACGTATATTTTTACAGTGTACTAAAATATGCGCCATCCAATTCCAATAAATAATACTCAAAATACATCCGCGCAACCCCAGCACGATCCAAATCATTTAGTAGGCGTGGTTAGAAAATAAGCGTGGAGTGGAATACCAGCAACGTTTTCGATACATGAAAAGTGAAAAATGCAGTTTTTGCAGAAGTGTATTCAATTCTGAATTAAACAAAATCTTAAGGAATAATTTACTTCTAACTTAAACATTATGCAACAGTTTAGGGCTGTAAACATTAACCTAAGTCAGTATTTTAAGTGTAAGGCGTGGTCAATAAAATGTTACAGAATTTCTATCTCAAGAATGGTGGCATGAACAACTGATTGTAGACGACACAAATAATTTAAAGCTTTGTTTGTCCTAAAAATTATATTTTTTAATTGTTTTTAATAACAAAATAAAATATATTTGCTAAGCTAACCCTTCACCACCATATGTTTCTATCAAAAGTATAATTCAAAAATAACAATAATTTTTATTGCATTATTCAGATTTTTCATGACAAGGAAAAGAAATTTCATTAGTAGGAGGAGCGAAACGATTTTATCAGGGAAGAAATTTAAAATGGTGTATTGGGTAAAATAACAATCAAACGTAAAGGTATTAAAAATTTGAAAGCATTCGGAAGCATTAGGAAATTAATATAAACATTAAATAAACAAGACAAATTATTAATGATGTGAAAATGTTCAAAGGAACCCAGTTGATTAAATGAAGAAAATTTACGGATAATATTTGAAGATCCCATATTAAAATTTAATTAAGTAACAGGCGTACTTAGTTAAAAAAATTCTTTTTTCCTTTGGAAAATTAATTCATATTCCTTGACGAGAAACTTCAGCGCTTTTATGCTTTTTCAATTTAGCCAATATACACCAAACAGCACGATACATATCAAACAATGCTAAATTAACACAATTAAAAGCACATCTGAGATATTTAAGAATCAAAAAATAAATTTTACTTATAAGTGAAAAAAAATAACTTAAATATTGAACTTATGGAGAAGTCGAGAAAGTTTTTAATTTATAATAAGTTTAAATAATTATTGGGTACGTGTCAGGTAAACTTCACTGTCGCCTTAGTGTCCTGTTCACTAAATGTCTTGACAGTTAACTGTCCCGTAGCTAAATGTCCTGACGGCTAACTCTCTGTGTCGGCTACACGTCCTGTCGGTAAGTATCCGTGTCGGCTAAATGTCTTGTTGGCTAACTGTGCGCGACGGCTAAATGACCTATCATCGGCTAAGTGTCACGGATCTTGTTGACTAACTGGTGTCAGTTAAGTGTCCAGTCGGCTAAGTGTCACGGACCCTGCTCAAGTACATGTGAGACCTGTTTAGATATGTTTCGAAAGGCTAAAGGCCACTCAGGGAAAACACATGCATAATTTGCAGCCCGGTTAATGACACAGTGGAAATACTATTGTACGTTAAGGAATGCGAATGATTTAAGTACAGTCCATAAGTAATTGTTGCGAATAAATTAATGGAAACACTTGTCATGAGACAGCCATGCATATAAAAGTAAAACAAGTTAATAGTTGGTTAAAATCGGAAGGGAATGTGGCACGTCTTCGCTTGCGAAAGAAAATTGTTAAATGATATTGGTAATAGTTCTCAGAAAACACTAAATATTGAAACCAAAAGTACCCACTATGTAACCCCTTCTATGCGAAAACCGGAAGGTTTGTCCACAATTACTATATTTGTGCATCTTTCCAACATATAGCTAAAGACTGTCGGAAAAATTTTTAAACGCGAAACTCAAAATACAACCTTTTCAACTGGAAAAGCAAAGGGATTCCCCAAAGGTTAATGAAGGTTAACCCTTTGATGCGTGCTATATTATTTTAAATTTTTTTTTAACTAAAAACACTAGAAATCGACTATTATGATCCTAGAGACAAATAATATACGAATTAAAAAAATCTACTCTCGCCCATTAATCTGCGGGTGGTGGTTTCGCTGTGAAACCAGCGCGCGTCTAGGACTTTGAAACTTACTGAGTTAGTAGGAAAAAACAACTTACCTTTTTCCGTACGCATTTCCAATGAATGACGAAATTTGCGAATAAAAAATTAAAAAAAAAAAAAAAACTGCATTTAAAAATTGCATCAAATATAAATTTTTTACTTTATTATATCATCAGAAAAAAAAATATAATTTATGTAATTTTTCTGCAGCAGTGAAAACATAAGAACGTACATAATAAGGAAATTGGGATAAATAGATGGATAAAAGCCAAAAATATATCCATGGGTTTTGCATCTTCCATAAAGGTAATTTCGTCAGTTGGGCCATAATCCTCAGAAAATTCGGGAATGGATTTCACTACATTCTGCATTTTGTTCCATGTTACATCTGCAATTCTGGAAGGACCTGGTAAATTTATATTATCATTTTCTGACTGATCGTCACTTTCATCTTCTATATTTCCATAAGCAGGAGGGAAGGGGGTAAAGGAGTATTTCCTTCTCTTTCACTTTTATCCTCAGAGACCACTGATTCTGGATCTGAAGGTAATTCTTCAAGTAACGCTAATACATCAGCTATTTCTAACCCTTTGCGAGGTATTTTGAATCTCAACAGTAGAAAATAAAATATTGACAAAATATTTTAAATTAAATTAAATTTTTGCGCGATTTCTATTTTTAATTATTCAAAAATATATTTGCAATTTTTTTGGAACCACCCAAAATAATTTAGAAAATCACAGTACCAGCATAGAGAGCAAGCATGTTGAAAGCAGAGAAAAATCTCTGGAACAAAAAATATTTTATGGGGGCAGATGCATGTATTGTTTGGTAATACAATAACTCTGCGATTTCAAAACCCCTTATCTATATCCGGGTGAAAATAAACACTTCTATTTCAAAGCAGCATACATTACTATAAAGAGCAGTGGTTTCAGGGCGCGACCACCGAGCCTCTAGGGAAGTCGCAGAATACCTGTAGCAGCGCCTGTTTTGTTGATAGTTTGAATGGACCGGTCTACTGCCGCAAGAATCTCAGGAACAGTTTGGAAGCGAGTGCCACGAAGTGGTTCCTTCATCTTAGGAATGAGGTCATAATCACAAGGGCTTAGATCTGGGGTGTATGGTGGATGATAAAGCACTTCCCAGCCCCATCGCTTGAACAAATCAGTCACAGCTTGCGCTGCATGAGGCCGAGCATTGTCATGCAAAATGAGAGGAGCGTTCTGCAGAAAGTGTCGCTGATTTTTTCTCAAAGCTGGTCGGAGATTGTGCTCCAAAAATGAGCAGTAATACTACGCAGTGACGGTCTGCTGTGGGGGAACGGTATGCGTTAGGATGCTACCATCACAGTCGTACACGAGAATCAGCATAACTTTCACATTGCTGGGGTTCTGACGAAATTTCGAACGTCGTGGTGACCCGTGATGACGCCATTCGTTTGATTAGCGTTTCAGTTCTGGCTGGTACGATCGGGCCCAAGTCTCATCCAACATAATGATACGGCGTAAAAAAGCATCTCCTTCGCGCTCATAGCGCTCCAGGTGGATTCGGGCAGCATCGTATCGTAGCCATTTCTGCATTTCCGTCAATTGATGTGGAACCCATCGTGAAGCAATTTTTCTCATGAACAGGCGTTCGTTCAGAATGTGCAGCACAGTCGTATGAGCTAATCCTGTTTGTCCGGCCAGCTGACGAATCGTTTGGCGGCGATCACTGTCCATTAAAGCGACAACAGCTTGCATGTCTGCATCGCTGACATTAGGACGACCTGGCCGCAGCATGTCTGCCACGTTTTGGCGTCATTCATTGAATGCTTTCACCCATCTTGCTATGATTTTGTAAGGCAATACCTACACGTATGTATTAAGCTATGTTCAAGGTAGGTCTGAAGCAACATTAATTATCAAACTAGGTGCTTGACTTTTACAATGGTGTAACATTTTGCATTACTCACTATGCAATGTGCCAAAATTGAGGAATAATCTGTAAGATAGGTTTTTTAAAGTTAAAAGAAATATTTTTATAGTTATTTATAGCTGACTGAAGAGGGGCTGATGTGCTTTATCTAAACATTACCGAAGAATCGTTTTCTTTCCTCTCAAAAACAATTTTCTCTAAACACGCTCTGTAAATATCTAAACAATGTAATAGTTCGGTATTCAGCTTTATGGCCCATTTGACATGCAGAATGGAAATTTTATTCGGCAGGTAGTATAGCAGAAATGGTTTTCATTTTATATTCTTGAGTATTCAAATTCGGTTAATCTTCGGAATATGGTAACTTGGCGATTTTTTGGCAAAAATTTAGCGATCAACCCTGCTACAGCAACATGTTTATTTATTTTTTTTTTTTTTACTCAACATGTTTTTCCAACAATCTGCTATCCGAATTACGGTTAGGGCAGAACTTTTATGGAACAAAAGTACTTAATCATAACGAAGATTAGGTGCGAAACTGGGAGAAAGTACAGAATCGCACACTGCTTGCCGCGTTTTTAAGATTTGCACATACACGTTATCATCCATGTACACGTCGACCTATTTTCACTTAATAAACATCCCAGAATTGCACAAAAATGGCATTGCGCACACTCTTGACTTTATCCATGTGCACTGCTAAAGTCCTAGCTAGTAACCTTTATCGCTTTAAAGGTTACTAGCTAGGACCAAACTACCTGTTACCATATTCCAAAGATTAGCCTCAAATTCTTATTAGATTCAAAATAATACACAAAAATATTTTTATATAACCGAGTTCTATTTTCTTGACTGCCCTCAATTATTTATGAAATAAACCATTAGAAAACAGCATAAATAGGTCGAATAGAATTGGAAAAATAATTCACAGGAAATCTCTAATTGATGAATATAATAAAAAGTGTCGGAAATGTGTAAAGAAGAACAGAGACAGAAATCCATTCTGGCAGTTGTTTAAAACATTCACAGTATCAAATTAAATCTTCTGCAAAGGAGAAACTATGTTTGAAAAAGTGTTTAAAAAATCTGGCAGTTAATGGGTTGGTGCATATAATAAATAATAACTGAACAGCGTAATGAAGATTCAAGGGCGAACTTCATTCTAGCAGTTGTTTAATACATTTAGTAAGGAGTTAAAATCTTCTGATATAAATTTACTGGAATTACATTTTTGCTAGGTAACAATTTGCGAGCTACATAAATAAGTATTCTAGGTACTAAACAAGATGAATAAATGCGCATATTTCTAAATTTTTATGAATTATTTAGAGTAAATTTCCGTAACTGATTGCTTGGCAGTATTTTCAAAAAAAAATCAAATTGATTCTTCGTATTCTGAGGGCCGCCAGTGGTTGACATGGCTGAGTGCTCGTGTTCCACCTGGTTTCGATGCCACGCAATAGAGTTTATTTGCATAAGTGGCTTTAGCAGCTTTCTAGGAGGTCAGTGAACAAAAAAAGCATTAGTCTCTTCTCAATGTTCCAGATTAATGACGTCACTTCATCTAGAAATATGAGAGAAACAAAGACATTTATTTCCCCAAAATAATTGTTATCTTGGAATTATAAACCAATTACGTTAAAAGTTTCTGGTCGGAAAGAGCAAACCTTGCAATAAATTTTGTTTCTCCCATGTGCAACGTGGATAAAAGCCAGTTTCCCATAATAAATCTTCTTTATGAATGCCAATATCCCTGATTAGCTTTATCTTTTTTTTATTTGCCTGCCTTCGAGTCGTAAAGACATTTTGCCAATAGTAACTTGTTATTGAATGAAATAAATAAACAGAGAATTAAGCTAAATTTATATTAGAATTAAGCTAAACAATTTATAAATACGTTTGAGACAAAAGTAGATGTACTTACCTATACACGTGCCTTTCTCCTCTCTGTATCCTTTCTTACAAACGCAGGCCTTTATAGTGTTCCATCGACCAGTAAATATGCAATTTGCTCCTTCATCGCAACTGCATTCTGTAAAAGGTTAATGATGCAGAGTTTAGAGTTTGCACATGTATTATGCTCAGTATGTACGTCTGTTTTGTAAAATTAATTAAATCACCGTTTATTTAACAAAATCAAAGCATTTAAAATAAACTTCTAAAAACTTATCAAGAAAAATTGCTTGGTTTCAAGTAGCAACAAACAAACAAAATATACTGTTTCACATTACAAAGAACGCAATAATGTGCAGAAGTAATAAAGTATTTCGTGTATAATATATATAATTGGAATGGATGAATTAATGCACTAAAGCAACCCACCCTGCTGCACTTTTATTAATTTTATAAAAAATAAAGTCGTGACTTACAGTTGTAAATTATTATTACATATATTATATATATGCGCGTGTGTGGTTGTAATGTACACTTTAAATGTATATTCGTCCCGAACCAAGTCAATAAATTCATTTCCAAGCGCGTTTTGTTTCACTTATTCTGGTTGAAGTATGGTGGCATTAAAGTTTCAAAACAGTTGTTCACTTTATTAATTTTCCTGCAAATCATTCTATCCGTGCAAAATTTTAACATTTTCTCTACCAGCGAATCTCACAAATATGTATTTAAAACTGAGCTGAAGGTAACAGAATATTCATTCTGGAACGTTTGGAACCAGAATATTCAGTTCGGAAGTGTTGGAGACTAAATACAACGAAAAGAGCGCATAGGAAAATGATGGAGTATCCTAAAGTACTGTTACAAAATGCCCAGTTTCGGTAAGATAGCTTTTCCACAAAGCGGGGTTAGGGTTGCCAAAAAGTCGAAAAGAAATTCAGGTTTTCCAGATTTGACGCGAAATCGTCCCTTTGGCGACAAAATTGGCGATATATCATGGACGGAGCGAGAACATACTGGAAAGGATTCTTACCGGTTTTTCTGAGAATGTTCTCGAAGGCAGGTCAAAAGCTACATTTACCTCACCTCCATGCGGACTAGGAGCGTATTGTTACGAATTCTGTGTTTAGATTGCTAATTTTAGAATTTTAATTGAAATTATTGTATTTCCCCAACCAATGCAGCGCGAGACAAATTTTAATAGAAAGCTATGTCAGAAAAGTAAAAATACAGAAGCACGTGCGTTTAACATTGAAAATAAATGGAAATGAAATTAAATGGATATCTCGGTAATTTTTATTCAACTGAATAAATGTAATTGACCACTATATTAGCTGCAACCGTAATTTCATCCTTTTATTGTTTTCCAGAAATCTTCAAACGTAGAATATGCTAGAACAGTCTCGCGTCCGGTCTGAAACTACACATGTGGCCATTAAAATTGCAGCACCATGAAGGAAAGCAAATACAAAAACGATATTTGTTGCACGTAAACAGTATGGCGTGAAGACAAAATGAATAAATTCTTACACACAATTATTAGAAACCGCTGCCATACCTAGCATATAAACGTCCCTTACCCAATTAGCCGTGGAGTCAAACTGATCTTGGATGACAGAAATGGGCAATTCATTCCATGCCGCTTCAAGTCTATGCCAGAATTCATCAACCGTATTAGCTAGAGAGGGGTGGCGGGCCAGTCTCTCAGCAACTGATGACCAGATTTTTTTCAATGGGTGGCAGATCTGGAGACCGTACAGGCTATAGCAGCAATCGAATGCCCTGTGGATCAATGGCCATAAGGCCGATTTTTATCGGCTAGGGGAGCTGCGGCTACGCCCAGATTTTAACCCTGTGCATCAAGGAAGGTCAGAACGCGACGTGCAGCATGTGGTCTTGCATTATCTTGTTGGAACGTGGCATTTGGAGGCCTCGACGATAGGGCCCGTAAGATGTCAGAAATGTACCCATATGCGTTCAAATTACCTTCGACCCAAACTAGAGATAAGCGTGTTGTGTACCCAAACCATCACACCACGTGCAAGGCCCCTATGCCGATATCGAATGCAAGCAGGCGACGTGCGGTCTCCTCCGACACTTTAGACGCGTATGCGGCCATCAGAATCCTGCACAAAGAACCGACACTCGTTTGAAAAGGCGATATTGTGCCACTCCTGTACCCAGCTTTGTCTTTTGGCGCGGCAGAGTCGCTGTCTCTTTCCATGCTGTATTGTCCAGGGAAGCCAAGGTAAGGATCACCTTGCTGATAGTCCACGCTGTTGCAAACGCCCACGTACCTTACGAACTGATACCGGACGCGTTGCAGACATGGCCATTTCCTGACTAATGGTCGGTGATGTGGTCGCACGGTTTTGCAGGGCTGATCTCACAATATGTCTGTCCTCATGGACGTCATTCATAGAAGGGTGTTGAGATCCTTCATGCCGTTCAGTATGACCCTCATCAATCCATTGATTCCATATTCGCATGGCAATGGTTGGATGTCAACCAGTGCGACCGACAGTATTACGGAAGTATAATGTACACTTTTGATAGGCAACGATCCTGCCTCTATCGAACTTCGAAACTTGTAAGCATTTCCTCTTCTTATTGGAGGCATAACACGATATTCTGAGCAATTGCAACCTTATAAAGCACTTTTCCGAATGAGAAATCGACTGCATAATTTTTTTTATTCAATGCTTAAGATGTCGTTTTTCCCTTCTGCGTCATCTAAACGCGCTGAAATACTAATCATTTGCATACCCCAACTTTTTCTTAATTTCATGTGATTTTGACGTTCGTCAGTTTATTCCTTCCCGGTGCTGCAATTTTAATGACCATCCGCGTATTTAAAGCCAGAGGAAGACGTCTCTGCTCAGTTGCTTAGTTACTGTTATTGCGATTTGTAGATTCGCGTTATCTGAGATGAATCCAACTTAGCTTTCTCTTTAGATATTCGCATTTTTAAAGTTTTCAGTAGTTTGAACTATAAGTGCTTGTTATATTGCGTTATAGTATGAACACCTGTACGGATGTCTCTGAGGAAAATTGCAGCGTTCTGTTATATTTCTTTTGACAAGAATAAATGTTATTAACCTTTTATCTGGCATGTGCTTTCAATCTATGACAAACCCGTACGCACGCAATATGTTTTCGTGTGAAGCGTGGTGTTAAATACCAGTAATTAGCTGAATGGAGGAGCATTTAAAACAGTTGGTGGCAGCTTTTCATGTGTTTAAAGAAGAAAGTTCAAGGAGAGATGAAAACTGTTAAAGAGGAAATGAAATCTTTTCAAGGTTCCGTGAAAGAAGTGACAGCTGGTCAAAAATCCGTTAAAGTAGAAATGAAAGCCTTTCAAAAAAGATGGAAGCTGGTCAATAATTGATAGAAAGCGGTCAGCAATCAGTCAACTCTTTCACGACCAAACCGTTCCATCAGTCCTTCAGTCAAACGACCAGAACCGCCCCAAAACGGCCGAGATTGCGATTTTGTTTTCTTCCCTCCCCTTAAGGTATGCAGTAGCTTCCGTGTGGATTATGAGATGCCCACACGTGCATGTTGTGGCTGTTGAAGATGCCGTCCTGTGAGAAAGTTGCCTCGTCTGTGAATAGCACATCCGATGGGAAATCCGCCTGCGCCGCACACTGCTGCAAGAACCAATGACAAAAATGAACTCGAAGAGAGTAATCTGTCTCTTGCAAGGCTTGGACTCTCTGCAAATGGTATGGGTGCAAACCATTTTCATGCAATACTATCCAAACGGTGGAATAACTCAGCTGCAGACGATGTGCAATAGCTCTTGTACTTATCTGAGGTGATTTGTACACAATGTTCAAGATGGATTTTTCAATGCGAGGTTGTCGTGCACTTCTTCCATTCTTAGTGTCAGAGGTGGCTTCAGAAGACCCGTTTTCACACAGAGACCGATACAACATCTCGAACATTGTGTGCTTCGGTATACGCCTGTTCGGAAACCGTTCCTAGTACAACCGTAGCGCTGCTCTGCCGTTCCCATTAGCAGCACCATACATGAGATGATTTCCCTGTGCGTAAACTCACCCATCACGCTCGACATCAGAGTTGCGAATGATAATCTGATGCATCGGATCGTGATTTGTCCGGCTCACTACCGCCCTCTACAGCTGCATTGTCACCTAAGCCTATCACAACTGTAGTTCCTATTACTGTTAGTGTTCCCTTTTTTGAACATTTATTGTGAGTACTGAATTGCTGCAAAGAAGCCCGAAGCCCTTTGCGTTGATTTTGTACATAAACACATTTTCCTCTCGTCTCGTTTTTTTGCGTTCCTGCCTTAACCCATCACTTTAGACCCTATATTCCTACGCAAAAAATGCATGTTTTAGTACGCTTCACTTCCCCTCCAATTTTGTTCCATGATCTATAAAACACCCTGTATGTGAAAGTGTAAGTACCTTTTATATAATTTATCAATCTCAGCGTAATTTTTAAGTAATAGCCTCGACTTCTGCGGTAAATAATCAGTCTGCAGAGGACTAGAACCATCGTTTATTCATTTGCCTTGTCTGCCCCTTGGTTGTGAGGACGTTGCATGGTGAGATATCGAGGATTGTCTAGCGGTTTATAAGGTTTTCTTAAAAGAAAAAATGAACATAAAAAAGGAAAGTACTATCATCATTATATATCAAAGTATCTCAGTTAAGAATAATGGTAGAAATGTTGTTATATAATTTTCTGCACCAATTTTAAAGCATACCAAGGAAAATTTTGTATTTCCTTGGTACGTATTAGAATTCATGTAGAAATTTGTGTAGAATTTAGTACATGCTAAGGAAATTAGATTCATGAGTGACACACTTCTGATTTCAGGAATTTTGATTGTTTTATGCATAATAAGGAAAGAGGAGAAATTACAAATATACTTTCTGATGCTAAAATGCAAGTACATTTCACATACCTTTACATTTGCTGCCCATATACAAGCCGAAGTCAGGTGGGCATTCGCATACATCTTCTCCTTTCTCGTTAATTGCACATATGCCACCTATATGTGTGCAACATAAGTAAAACAATTAGTTACATATGTTTAATTTATATCTACGGCACAAAAAGCTTTAAAATCTCAAACACTGAGAAAACGTGTTATATGATTTTTCAAAATTTTTACTCCAAAAACTTACCATGAAAATCTTCTTCAAAAGTACTCAAATCTCTAACTGTTTGAAGGTCTAATAAGTCCTTTGCGTATGAGCAATACCTAGAAGACTTGCAGACACGGTTCGAGGATAATATAATTTTGCTAAGAAGAATTCAGCTTCAGCACACCGTGCTACATCTCTGGCAATAACAACTGTTGTAATCAGTGTGGGCAGTGAGAGGAACTAAGTATGGATAACAGATATGTGTATTTCAATGTATGCGGTTTCAACTCTATGCCAGAGTTCGTAGTTAGAGTTTATAGTTACCAGATTTATCAGAAATATTTGCTGTCAATGGTGGCTTGCCAGTCTCACGGAAAGTCATAATCAGATGTTCTCAAAATCTTATAATTACGAAGAAAGATAATTAGTCAGCCAGGTTATTAGTCGAATATTCTTTTGATCGAAGAATGTCATAACAGGACAGGAACAAGTGCTCATGCATCATTTTTTGAAAGATGGCTTGAAGCAAGCCTCAAAAATAGGGCACGGCCACGGATAGTGATACGCAAAAATGTAATGGGGGCTGTAACGTTTTGCCAGCAAGAGGTTATGAGGTGTTTCTCCCGTCTTCTTGGCATGTCTTCGTGGTGTGGTTGTCTGCACGCTGGGCGCGCATTCCAGAGGTAAGTGGTTCGATTCTCGGGGACGCGTTTGTCCCTTTTCATCACCCCCTGAACTAAGAGGGTGGTGGATGATGATTCTCCACACACAGGATTTGGCGATTGGGTGCCCTAAAAACAACACCAGTAGCCCTTTAAAAGGGGGGAGGATATAAGGTATTTCTCCCGCCTTCTTGGCATGTCATCGTGGTGTGGTGGTCTGCACGTTGGGCGCGTAATCTAGAGATCTGTGGTTCGATTCCCTGCGAAGGCTTTGCTCATTTTCATCACTCCTACTTCGAAACAACCTAATTTCTCTAAAAGTAGCGCCCGATCTAAAGGTGGTGAATGATGGATCTTCACCACCAGGATTTGGTGTGTGGGTTCCCTAAGATCCTTGTATTTCTCCCGCTTTCTTAGCATGCCTTCGTAGTGTATTGGTCTGCACGCTGGACGCGTGTTCAGGAAGTTCGTGATCCTATTCTTGGCGAAGGCGTTGTTCATTTTTCATCACTCCGGCTTCAAAAATCCGTCTCTACGAGGTGACTGCGATGAGTACCCAGTCTGACCCCATAACAGCACACCAATTGCTGGGTCCGTTATACGACTGCGAATGAAAGCTGGCGACTTTCATTCTTCTCTGTACCTCCACACGCATATACATCCATCACGATGAAATTTGCAGAATCAGAGCTTGTCTGAAAAGACAACGTAGCACCGTTCCTGTGTCCAGTATTGCGAAACTGTAAGCGCACCTCTTTCGACTGCAGCTTCAAATGGAGCTGGTACAATGGTTGCCGTGTTGACAGTCAGCGATGCTGTGGACGTCACCGAACTGTCTCTACGGATACTTGATTTCGTGTGTTTAGGTGCAAAGCTCCTGACTCTAATTATGTGACATATTTGTAGCATGATGCCACAGCATCGAGCGGACAACACATCTGCCCAGTTACCCAGTTGGCCGGTAGTGGTCACTTAGATTGTACATGGCATTATGTATGCTCTTTCTCGACCCATCGATTTCAACTTTGCCTGACATTCACGACCAACACCAGCACCAGCAGTAAAGTCGATAGTCACTATCCTGCCGTGGTCGAAATCCGGGAGATAATGGGAGAAGTTTTCCCTTCTTACACGAAGCTTAGCACAACTTCACACAAAGAACAAAAGTTCAAATAATATTTCCAAAGCAGATACACTCAGTGCGATCTTCGTATTTATGCTCAAAGTATATTGCGGTAGTCATATCTACTTCGGTCGCATATGTTAGAATGCTAATCAACTGCATACCTCAGAATCTAGTACGTTTCATTCAATTTGAAGTCCTTTACATTCGGTGCTCGTAGTTAGAAGTTTCAATTACTAGCAGGCAATGGAGAATGCAATAAAGTTACACAAAAACGCAGCAGTGATTTAAAATTAAAGGAAAAAAATTACATCAGTATTCTTTCTTGGTACTGTCAAAATCAAAAATAGTCTGAAACCGATTTTATATAAAAATAACTACGCTATCAATTTCAAGAAGAACAGACATATCCCTACGTCATAAGGGAATTCATAGTGTTTTTTTTTTTAAATGAAGAGGGTTCTACAGCAAAAGTACGATTATTCTGTACTTTTGAGAATAGCCTAATAGTCGTGAAAAGGGCCAATAGTCGCTAGCCGATAAAAGAGGACTGCTGCATAGCGTGATCAAGAATTGTTATTCTACCACACATCACACATCTAACGTTGGTCGAACCACTTTGGCTTAGGATAAAAGAGATAAAAGGAAGCATCCACTAATCAAGTGACGTCCGAAACGTCTACCATTCGTTAAACAGGAAGTAGTAGTAAAACATGTAAAGGACATCCCAGAAAGCGACGTTATCGAGCGTTCAGCAAACCCTGGGGCTTCTCCCATCGTCCTGGACAAAATGAAAATGGTTCAACTACATTTTGCAAGATTTTTCGCCAGTTGAACGACGTTATGATAAAAGACTTCTACCCTCTTACTTGAATTGAAAGCATTGTGGACAATCTTTCTGAAAAAAGCGGCTTACGCCTCTTAACGTAAAGAGTGGAACGGGCTACGGCAGTTCATGGATTATTTAATCCGCCGGCCACTCTCGAATGGCTATGGAGACCGTGCTGAGGGGTCTTTCCTACGAAACCTGTCTGATATATCCGGATGGTATTATCATTCCCGGAAAAAGTTTTGAAAAGGATTTGGAAAATTTTAGGAAGGTACGTCTGGAATTGAACAAAGGCAAACTGATTTTACATACCGCAGAATATATATCGTTTGAACAGCTAACGTGAACATGAACAGCTCACATCAACTTGACTCACCTCGGACATGTCATTTCTGCCAAAGGTGCGTGCACGGACAAAGAAAATGTGTTAGCAGTTAAAGATTATAAATGCCCTCAATATGTCCATCAGCTTCTAATTTCCTGGGGCTTTGTACCTACAGCAGGAAATTTCTGAAGGACCTTTCTTTAATCGAAATACCTCTTCCCTAACTGAGAGAGCAAGAGAAAGTTCATTTCGACAAAAGAATACAAGGATGCATTTTACAAACTCAGATATTCCTGATGTATTCTCAGATCTACAAACATATTTATTCTTGACTTCAGTGCGAGTGATCAGAGTATCGGTGCTGTTTTTTCGCAAGAAATAAACGATGAAGAAAGTGTCATGGCATACACGAGCAAGCGTGTGTGTAAATCGGAGAAGATTACTGTGTCACTACAAAAGTGTCTCTCAATGTTCAAAAATGTAGAAAATTTCCAAAATTACCTCCAAGGCGGAAAATTTATGTCCCCATATATAATGCATCATTGGCCTGACTTTTAAATTTCAAGATCCCTGAAGGCCATATGGATAGAAAGCCAGATGGATACAGAGTCTGCCGGAATATGAATTAGCATCCATCATCGGAATTGTCATCACACGGAAAGACCATTTGTGTACAAATGATCTAATTTGCTCTAAAAAATGCATCACCATCGATCCGTTGTCGTAAGCGTATGTCAAAGAGGACGAGCGGGTGTAAAATACTTAACAAATTATTCTTATCTATGTATTTCCATCTAAAAAACAAGCAGTTTATGGACTAAAATTTAGCATTCAGGTAAACTTAAATGATACAACTATTGATTGACAATGTTAGCAAAAATATGAAAGAGAAAGACAATAAAGAATACATTTTTTGCTTTTAATTAATGTGAGGTTTGAGTTTGCATGTCTTCAACCAAGGATTCATGATTAGGTGTATATTCTACAAAGATAATTTTAAAGGGTCTTCAATATGTATTTCGGTCAACACAAAACGTTATTTAGTCATCCTTAATTTTAAGTAGAAAAATGCCACTTCACAGAGGTAAATAGATCCAAAACAAGAAACAGTTTATTTGCTTTATTTGGTGAAGCCTGGGCATTTTTTCCGGTTAACATACTTCCAAAAATCATTTTCAGATTGTTTGGATTGTAGACTAAAATCAGTTTTTAGAATGGCAATTTCGTTTTCTAATACCTTTTGCTCCATTTGAAATGCTTCTGAAATTACTTTGCTAATTTCTTTCACACTTAAATCGTTTGCTAAAGAAAAGTTGTAAGCTGTAAAATTTCTTTAATTTTACAAATCTTAAATCTTATGACTTTTGAATTTTTGCTATATATTTATCAGAATGCTATTTAGTATTCCTGTGTTGTAAATAATGCACCTTGTTAGGAAAAGTATTTAGAATACTTTGATGCAGATCTTCTATTAGCGAAACTGATTTTATTTCAAATGTATCTATGCAACGTATCATTTAAATCATAATTTTTTCCCTTGTAATACTAGATTTAATTCATTTAATATAGAAATCGGTAAGAAATGCTAAATGGCTAAGCCAAATTTCATCATTTAGCATTTAATCTTTTTTGCATTTTGCTTGTTGGGAAAATCTATTATGTCAGACAATAATTCACGAAATCGCTGTAAAACCTTACCTCTGCTCAGATATCTTTCATCGGTGTGTAGTAATAACTCAGGTTGTTGTTAACCTTTTCCAGGGAGCTGGGACATATATGCCCCGCACGTTCACTACTTTAAATGTGTCTCAAGAAATTTCAGTAAAGTATGGAGATTTAAAATTTACTCCTTAATATGGATTAGGAAGAGCAAGATCCTGTCGATTTGTTTTTCTGTTCCTTTCAGTTAAAAAAAATGACTAAATGGCCAAAATACATTCGAAATTGGCCCCTATAGCCCACAGGAAAAGGTTAAGCCAGATGCAGTTGCAAAAAATCCGTTTGAGAAAACTTCCTCAAACTGAATTAAGGATTCTGAAAGCTATGTCCATAACCTGTTTTGTATTTAATCTTTTGCTAGTTAACACTTGGTAAATAATGGAGTGGTAGCTCAGAAATGCTGAAAAGTTTCATGATTTTGACCCAGGGCTTGAAGTCCATAATTGCGACCTATCACTGCAGCTGCACCCTCTGTTATTATAAAAACTAATCTATAAAGTGGGACTTTTAATCATTAAGCAATTTTTAAATGCTTTAAATACACCTCGTGTTCTTTCTTTAAAAGAAATGACACCCTACAATTCTTCAATAGCGTGATAAAATTCATGCTGATGCTGGCCTATACCTAAGTATAAAAGTATCTATATTGTCAGAATGCTGTACCTAACAAAGGCACGGGTCCCTTTGAATTTTGCTTATAAGTTGCAGATTCATTTACATTGCTACTATACTGCATTGCGTAAATAACTCCCTAATGCCGTGCCGCTTTAATTGTAATTAAAAACTTGGTTCTCTATTTATCATGCCGTGTAATCGGTTTCTATTTTTAAGACCGCATCCAATCGATCAAAATAGGTTTCGGGATCAACTTCTCTGCAACGTCTGATCTGGAAGGACCTGGTACCTGCCTAGAAAGCTGCCGATATTGTTCCATGTTCGAAGGAAACATCTTGCTGAAACGTCCGCCCATAAAGTTACAACTTCAACATTGTCTGACCCAGACGTTTGGAGTGACAACGGTGTCAGAAACGAAAATGGGAGGGACAACGACATCGTTATCATTTATTAATTTGCAAAGTATCCTGAAGCGTACCTTGTCTCTCATCAAGAGACTCATGGTAGAAGATGCAATTAATTCAACACTAGACTTCCAGTTTCAGAGTGTGTCTTCAGTTACATTCAGTCCAAGGAAGGAATTTTATCTGGATTCTAATTAAAGAACTCTTTTATCTCCTTGGCATAACGAAACGCGAAACGACGTTTTTATATATACCGTCAGACGGAATGATAGAGAAGTTTAATCATAGCATCACTGATAACCTCTCGCTGATGTTTTCAGAAGCCAACATGACTGGGACAAGAAGTTATCTCTTTTTCTTACTGGCTTATCGCAATGTTGTCCACGACACTATCGGCTGTTCCCTATTTTAAATGCTCTTTGTCTGTGTCCTACGTCTGCCTTGTGATCTCTTGTTTCGGCTAAGGGTGCAGCTTCATCGCCTCAAGAATGAATTCAGAATCACCAGGCACGGTTTAAAGTAATTCACAGTTTTACACGAAAGCAAGTCAGCTACGCGATGGAGAAGACAAATACTAGATATGCCATGAGAAATATAGAACACCTATTGAACGATAGTGACAAATTATTTTATGAAAACCGATTGGAAGCAAAGAATGTTCTTCTGAACTACAGTCACTGAAGGACAGTCCTTACACGGCTCTAAACAAGCTGAACGGCATCGTAGATCTCCGTAAGTCATTAAATAGTAAGCTTAATTTTAAGCCAAATGTATATAATATGAATTATATTCTAAAACCAAGGTCTTAGATGTATATAAATTTGTAAATGCACACACTTATTTATCGATTTAATATTTGATGTGATGTATGTTAGTTATTGAAATTATTACTTTAGTTGATTGAGTGTTTGGTTATTAATTTTTTTATCGTATGTTTGGCTTTCTGCATACGGACTGTACTGCCCGGAAAAAGGACATCTTGGGAAAAGGAAATACTTCAAATTTTGAATATATGCAAATCATTTTATTAGAATTATATGTAAACTTTACTACCTGTTGTAGAAGTAAGACGAAAGGCCTCGCAAATGCGAAGCATAACCTAAAACATAGGGTTAAGGCCCGTCCACGCGAGTACGCTCGCGACGTAGTTGACGTATTTTTTTTTTCGACGGCGTAAATTTGCGTTACGCAGAAGACGTAGATCTGAGTTAGCTCATGTTCAGTTTTTTCGTCTTAACGTGAACGAACAGCCAATAGCCGACCGAGTTCTTATCACGTGTCATAATTGGAAAATCGTCTTGCTTATCCGTTTCATTATGGCGTCAGAACCACACAGAGATGAGTTTTTGCTTAAAAATATCATAACTGTATACAGCAATAAAATAATCAGCATTGTTCACAGTACCCTCAGATTTCTCGAACCGTATATATTCGTATAAATTTCAAATTCTCATTAAAGGGGAAAAACTATATATTTGCAAAACAATTGATCCGATCAATATATCCATATGCTTCGCCTGTTTATAACACCGTAAATAATAGGAACCTAAATAAATTACAGTTTTTACGGAAGCAAAGTTTCTGCCTTACAAAATTCTCCTTAATTATTATAAATATTCGCTATATCATGTGTAATAAAAAGCTCTATAAATATCCCAATATTAAATACACCAAAAATTAACTTCAGCAATATAACAAATTCTAAAATAAAGCAGTTGAGTGTGAAAAAGTATTCAATAAAATACAATTACGAAATTTTGGAGGAAAGTTACAACTTGGGGCATACAGCAATCATTTATTGAATATTAATAAGGGTATTCCTGTACTGCAAACGTGATATCAATTCTCGTACAACAGGAACAGAAATGTCCTTATCAAAAGACCAATACATTTTTTCTTGAGGTAAAGAATGATGTCCTGTAAGCAATAATATTCCAATAAATCTTCTCATATACGCTTCAGATGCAATAAATTCTGGTGGTTTATTTTTTTTAATTTTTTATTTTTTTATTTATTTATTTATTTATTTATTTTTTTTTTTTTTTTTGGCTGAGCGTATATATTTGTCTGTTCAACGAGAAGACAGTAAATGTCTAAACCAAAAAGAAAATGGAAAATCTGTGCACTAGTTTTACCTTGTGTTTTGTCTTTTATAATTTCTCTTCTATCTCTTTCTTCATGTTTTTCCTGAGACATAACTAACAGTTGCTTTTTTATCCACTTCAAGATTTCAGTCTTCTGCTTTTTAAACTTTTTAGTATGACTATAACTGCTTTTAGAATGCTGAAACTTACTTCTTACGTGAATTTCAATTTCCCCAGCAGTATCATTTGGTAAAATATCATTATCATTATTTAAAACATTGCCATTCCTTTCTTCGTCACTAGCCTCTGCAATTTCTGGGGGAACAACAACAATATCAGTTTCTTTCTAGTCATTATTAACATTATCATCATCTGTTTCTACATCAAAAAATCTTTGAAGGGCTTCTTTTAATGTAAGATACCTCGTTCTAGGCATTTTTAAACAACCAGAACATGAACCAGAACATCGAAAGGAATGAGTGAAAAAGAAGATTGACTACCCGTTTCCTGCTGACGTTGCGTCAACGCAACACCTGTTTTTCCTTCCTTCCCAACACAAATATAAACATCTGACTGATGTAATGTTCTGATAAACGGTGACCTTGACTAAAAATAGATTACTCATAAAGACAGTGATTCTTTCGTTAAACATTTTCAGCAAAAATACCCGGACAAAAATTTTGCTTAAATTTTGCTTAAAGTATGAGATTAATAATTATAAATAAAATAATTGTTGAAGACAAATATTTTTTACAGAAATAATTTCATAATATTCCCTAGACAAAATCATCTGATGGTATAAAATATCTTAGGTAGTTATATTAATATACGCATTTATTTTGACCGTTGCGTCAACGCAACACCAGCGGCTAATGGGTTAACAGTAAAGTTTCAGCTATCAAAAAATCATTTGATTTTGACAACTTGCCGCAAACGTATATAAACACATCAAAGTAACAAAATACAGTACTGTTGACGCTATATTACAGCGTAACGCGATTTTTGCGCAAAATAATTCTATTGGTTAAACGCATTCTTCACAAGAATTGCGCAAAATAATTCTATTGGTTAAACGCGTACTCGTTTGGACGCTTTTTCGCTGTAAAAGCGCGCTCGTCAGCTACGTTTCGAGCGTAGTCGTGTGGACGGGCCTTTACAGTGCATTTAACAATGATGTAAATGGCTGTCTTGCGGAATTCGAGAGATAGCGCCAAAATGGCAATGGCGCTTGGGAACTAATGTTGGTCCCCGAATTTTGGGCAGGAATCGGCAAAATACTTTTTTTTATATGTTTTTGTTTATTTTATGATATCAAAAATCTTAAAATCAAAAACAATTTTTTTGATTGCATTAAATGAAAACTAAGCCAATATTCGGAATGTGAGACTCTTGCTTTTAAAAATATCCTAAAAAGCTACGTCTGGTCATAAATTTAACTTAAATTGGTTATCTTCATTACTAATATATTAACAGATGGATAAAATTTGAAAAAGAATAATATCAGCGATCCATTCGATTTGTTAAATGTTAAATTTCTGAAATGGTGTGTGTATGTGTATTTAATTATGGCAAAGCACACGAGGGCTATCTGCCTAAGGGGAGGGATGCCATCGTGGAGGACTTTCTAAGGGAAACTGGCTCGTATACACGTTACACATGGGGAAAACCACGAAAACGCCCATGCAGCCAGTCCGTTCGCGGGATTCGAACCTCGGACCGAACTACCAGTGTTCAGCGACTTTACCGCTCGGCCGCTGGTGGGCAAATTTCTGAAATTAATTATAGTTTGATACTTAGTGATTATTCTTTCATTCAGCAAAGCTTATGCATTTACTTTAACTAATAAACATTTGAAAAATTATTAAGAAGAATTGAAGCAACACTTAAGAACCTTTCTACAAATTAGTTAAGAAGATAGGCCACAAGACTGAAGAGTTTTCATTGAGCATTTCATTTAATAAATTTCATTCATATAAGCTTAACAAATATGAATGTTGTTTTAGAAAGCGCAATTTCTTAAATTAGTTTTTTTATTTAACACAAATTTCAACGTCTATTTTAATTGAAAACTAACCGATCTTTCCTCATTATTAGTTGTAACAATATTGAACACAGTTGAAATTCGACATATTCGACAAAATTCGACAAAAATATTCAAGAAAGCATTGTATTTAGGATTCGAGTTCGAGAAAATTTATAATTTATGTACTTCTGTAATGAATATGTTAAGTAGAATATGAGACGACTTACCTTCACAGATGATTTCTGCTGCGGGTATGGGACCTTCTTTACAAATACAGACTTTTTCTCGTTTTCCGGTGACACCGTCTTGGAACCTGCAGTTTTTTCCTTTCCCACAGTTGCATGCTTTAAATAAATAGCAGTATTACTCACATTTGACACATTTTATTTTGCTCACGTATGGCACTCCACATCTAAAAACGCCTAGATAACAACGATTTTATAACCGGCTACAACGATTACCAACTACACATCAAAATTTCATTTGGTGTAAAATTTCTCTGTAAATGAAAAACGTTTGGCTAATTTAGTTCAGTTTTCCATTAGTCCTGATTGAACTTTAATATGTTCTCTATCTGCTTTAAATGCGCGGTAGATTGGCGGCTTTAAGAAGTTATTACCAGACATATTTAAAGGTGATATTAAAAGGTATATAAATACTCGTTTCATGTAATTAGAGATAAATATTTAACCCTAAATATTGTTACATTTTAACATGCAATGGAAGAGAACATTTTTAAGAGAGAATGCTTTTCATTGAGGCTAATGTAATACAAAAGTTAGTCTCTGTTACTGTGCCTTTATTATTCATTCATTAAAAAGTAGTATTACAAATAATACTCGATCTTATTCCTTCTAATATTCATTTAATAACGTAATATTAGAAATAGTCGGTCATACATATTACTTCTTTGTTATTTCTGGACATATATTTCCCTCTTAATATAACAAAATAATAGTGAGTCACGTGAGAGAGAGAGGCGTTGCACGCCGTTCGGCTAAACTGCGCATGCGTGGTCATCACGTCATCACAATAGTCTCTGTTATGTTTTTATTATTTACTTGTTAAAGTAATATTAGACATAGTTTCTGTTATTATTTTTCTAATTATTTGTTTGTTAATGTTAGAGATAGTCTCTGTTATTACATACCTTTTGTTATTATTCTTTATTTAAGTAAAATTTTATCATACCCAAAATGCATCGGAATTTTCAGTTGTACTTGCCTATTTTGATGGTACACGCCGATAAATAGGGGAACAAAAAAAAATGTACTGTCAGTCTGATTCCTTGGAACGATTATCAAATCATTCTTCAGTATTTTCCTTTTCTTACTAATGTGTTCTGCTTTTCATTTGTTTGATTTATTTTGTACAGCGGTGGAGGATAACTTTGTTTTTATTTCTATGATAACTTCAGATAATTTAGATGAAGCACGTATCTGTATTGCGCCAATTCGGATGTAATACTTTTCAATTGAAAAATTACCCAAATTACGATTCCTTACGTAGGTATTGCTGTCCTGAGACAGATAGCCCCGTGTGACTTTTCTAATCAAATGCATCAAATCTCACGTTGGTGATTTTCTACTTACACACAAAATAATAGGCGTTAATTTCATTTCACCTTGCTAACATTGAATGCCGCTTCTGTAAATAGCCATTACATTCTCTCAACTAAAGATTATTCATTTGTATAACTTATTGGAAACTTATTGACTAACTGTGTCAGGAATGTGTAATTCCAATTATATGAAATTTAACCTTGCCGAATGTCTCAAGAATGCTATGTTAAGCATTTACGCGGAGTTGTGATGATTCATCTAAATCATTTTTCTAGGGAAAAATAATCGAGACGAAATTTTGAATGAATATTTTAAATAAATGCGTGAATTTTCTATGTTTTCATCGTCTACTGAATAACATATTTAGAAATGGAAATACTTTAGTCAACTGCAATCTGGAATGTAAAATCCAAGGATTTTTCTAGTCAATCGGAATCTTGAATGTCAGATTTTGGAATATAAAATTTAGTTAAGATAGATAGAATTTTCCTTAAATATCTAACTTAGTTTCTAAGTTAGATATTTAAGAAAAAGAAAGATAATAACCGTTTTGAAAATTACATTTTTCCTTCATAACAGACTTAACTATATAATTTAGGCAGTTAGGCAATGTATATGCGTTATCTATTGAAATCTCTTAAGAATTCTAAGAGATATTCCTTTATACCACAGTTCATTTCGAGTGTTACTGTTGCTATAATATCATGGTTACTCACTATAAGATAGCTAACTAACACGAAACTATAAATCTTGTGATGAGACATACGCTAAATATCGGATGTCCATTAACTGTGAAACTGGTTAATTATCAGAGTAACAAGTAATATAAGCTGGTACTGTTATACGCTAATGTAATGTCCGCACCTTTTTTACTAAATTTACACTATTAAGATACAAGTGCGGACATTACACGTGTCGTTCAAATATCGTACTTTTCTCGTGAGTAATTTTGGGTGTAAATTTTCTTTCAACCAAGTTAAGTGTAAGGAAATGGCATAAGTACTAAAGTATCAAATTTAAACGGTTTCTAAAAGCTACCTAAAATTTACAAACTCACTTTCTCCCATCCTCGTATATAATATAAATTATTCCGTTTACGTTATCAACACTCGACGTGTATTAATTAGCAGAAGATCACAATATAAAGGAACAAATTAAACAACACTTGAAATTTTAATATTTACTTTTACATAAAAATTAAATAAACTTTGGTTCTTTTAATATCTTGCACATATTATTTAAAAACAAAATCTGTTCTAAAGCACTGTATGAAAATTTTGGTTGTTATGCCTGCGTGTGCGAATATAAAATCTTTCTGCTGCAAACGGTAGCATAATAATACACAAGAAGGCAAACCAAATGCATATTCTTTCTTTAAAGATGTTTATTGACTGATGTTATTGACTGAAGGGAAAATGTCGATGTTAAAAAAAGTATATTTTAAAGTAAGAAATTCTTTATTTTTCGGGGTGCGGACAGTATGCAGGTCACTTTCATTTTACATAAATTTTATCTGTAAAGTTGGGGTACGGACATTACATGAACTCGGATATTACACGATCGTATACGGTAACACTGGGGTCCATTTTGTGGCATATTTATAGATGTATGTCTTCTATTAAATTTTTCCGCTCATGTACCAGTGCTAATACCCATACGCATTTAGTAACCTTTAGTCATATCTATGTGATAATGTAGCAAAATAAGCAATATCTTTAATAACCTGATTTTAAAATATTATTTCTATAGAGAAAAGCAAACATATTTCACGTACTTCTGCATATTGTTGGGGTAAAGAGACCGTATTCTGGTAGACACTGACAGACCTTTCTCCCGGTTTCATTCAGAACACATTTCCCGTTAACGCACTCGCAATCTATATGAAAGTACAAAATCAGTTGTTAATTATATAATGCCATATTAATAACACTTGTAAATTTTAAAATGAGAAAATATCATGTCCAAATTGGAAGTGTTGTTGGAGACGACTTGCCTCTATAGTACTGAACGTTTTATGCTGCATGTTTTTGAACGTGTATGCGCAAGATACATATACCTTCCAGATACAGATGAAATTTTAAGTGTAACCAAAAAATAGAAAATTAAGCATGTTGTATACACAAATTTACATGCATGAAGATATTTATGATTTTTACATTTATAGGCGTATGAATGAAATAAATTAAAATGTACAAGGAAAGTAGGAAAACCAAAACTACTAAGTACGCATTATTAACTGCTTCAATGAATAGTAATGGGTGCGTATATATGGAAAACCTCCAGGATATAAACTTTGCAAAATAATATTACGATTTAATTTGTAATAACCCACAAAGGTGATTCTAATTTTATTACTTTTGCCTTTTCGTTCTTAAAGTATAAACTTGCATATAATAAATCTCTCTGAACGTTTCATTTAAAATTATTTACTCTCATGTGATATTTTTATAACGCTCGTAAGGCATATCATGGTCTTTTAGCCAATAACAACGATGCATTTTGAAAGAGAAAAATTTAATTAACCGACAAAAATAAAACAGGACAATAATTTCTCTAACCACCGTATTGTAATATGCACAAATTTATCAACTTCTGTATCCTGCTGACCGATAGCTTCCTGCTTCTCTTTCCGCCTTCAAACCTAATATAAGAATGACATGAAAAGTAACAAGCTTGGGCAAAAGAGAAGCGTTTTATGCCAATTGAAATCGGCGGATTTTTCGAAAACATTTTGTTAAGAATAACGAACCTATCTACGAGTAGAATAAGCTGTCAAGAAATAACGATCATTAACCTTTGCATGACTGTTGACGCATCTTTATCAAATTTCGCCCTCATATTTTACCTATCATCTAAAATATCATTACATATATAGGAATAGTTTCTTCTCTTTAATTATCTTCTTGCATAATAAAAATCCCGTAATACTTCAGAATGAATCGAACCGTTTGAAAAGGAGTAAATTATGTAATTACAGGCGCATAAAAATACTATCTAACCTAAATAATACTCTTCCGTTACGAACGACACTTGCTAATTTTGAATCCTCTCCAAACTGCAACAAAAGCTATATTTATTTAAGAAAAGTGTTCAAACTATTTGAATATATTTACAGTACATTTTAAATAAATTTATATTAAATATATTTTATAAAAATGCGCGACTTTTAGGCGTTTCTAAATCCAACAAATATCTTTGTTTTCTGCATAAAAATATTTTTGATCAGCATGTAAACAACAGAAAGTAATTAGTTTTTTTCGATTAAATATTTGTTGAATATCACGTATATCCGCCTTTTCAAAGTATCACATAGTCCTTTTAACGTCTTCAATACTTATTTTTTAATAGCTGCTATTCACCAGATACATTTGAGACACACTTGAATAATAGCTGGAAAAATTCACACGTAACGTCTTGAACACAGGTGAGAGTCTCATTACAAGAGAATTTAGATGAGACTTCCTTGTTGAAAGAATCACAATGTACACACTTTAATTACAGATAGTAACGTGTTGTATGATCAACTTAAAGCGGACAAGATGGAATTAAATAGAAGACTGCTAGAGACGTCAATGAAGGTCGACAAAAAATAGTTGCCAGCAAATAACAAAAATGGACCCAAGTTTTATAAGACCCTACATCCAACTGAAGACTCTAGATGCAATTTAAGTAATAGAAACTAGCTAAATCACTGAACACCTGCTTCACCCCTATTGCTGTCCCGTGTTCAAACATCCTTGATACAGCTGGAATAACTTTTTATACTAATGGAAATTAACGTGGTCAAAAAACTTTCAGTGCAATACTGAACATTCTTTGGTCTTCTGGTTTTCTAAAATTAATTTTCAGAAAGAAGGTAACAATATGAAACGTTCTGCTAAAACATTTCTCATGGAGACAAGAGGATGCAGGCATTATGAGCTATTTTAAATGATATCAGTTTGGACGAATTAGACATTGCTATCAGCACTATTAAAGGGAATAATCACCAAGAAATTATCTTATTTTTTAAGAAAGAGTTAAGAAATACCTTGGAGAAAAAGGCACTGAAATGCTTGTTAATCATATTTGGTACATCATGAAAATCTGGCAGTTTGTCTAACGTATGAAAAATTTCTATTAACATACCTTTTCTCAAAACAAAAAAAATAAGCTACGAAATTCATGAATTACCTCTCACCGCTCATATTATTTAATCTAATACAGCCATACAATAAAAAGGAACTTATTTGAGATGGTTAAAGCGAAAGTGCTCAGGACCGTTAAACATTATCGTACACGATTATAAACAGGGTTCATAAGACAATCGCTATTTGAGTTTGCGAAGTAAGGCGATACTACTTATCAACACAAAATTCTCGCTTGAACCACAGTCTCCAACTTCACTTGCGAGCATCTGGCAATAGCATAGGCACTTGACATGTGCCTATGCTATGTTTCAGGAATGTCTCTTTCCTTTCTTGAGAAAGCAAAAGGACTCGTTGTATTTCGGGACTCAAAGGCTGTTCGACAAGCAATCCTGCACGGAAGCTCAGCACAAACGGGATCGAATTTCGTTTAAAAGAGATTCAAAAGTTACACATGGGCTGCATTCTTCAATGTTCGCCAGCGCATGTCAACATCAAAGGTAATGAGAACACAGATAAACTGAAAAGAAGCTTGAAATCTCAGCAATAATAACGTATATGTCACCCTCTGGGACGCAAATGCCATGGCCCAATAAAGATTAAAGGAATACACAGATCCATTAAAGCACCATCTCCACGACATCAGTGGAGATCGACATGTAACTAGAACCATAGTCAGGCTTAAAACTGGCCATCAGAGAGGATTAAAAATTGACAGAGTGAGTAGCAAAATCTACAAAATCTGTGGTATCTGCTCCTACAGAAACATTAACAATAATAACATTTTGCACATTGACAAGCCCTTCATTTTCACCCATGGCTCTATTTGAATGCTTCATCATCGACACGACGACAACAGCAACAACAACCAGATGCATTCATTAGCGAAAAATGTAGCATAAACTATTAATTAACTAGAGGTCTTTTAACATTTAACTCCCCTTCCCTGCAGAAAGTAAAAGCCTATTATCTTGGATCCACATAAATGTCATAACATAGTTCAGATATATAAGAAAGGACTTTTTACTTAGTTTAAAAATTTTTTGTTTTTAAATTAAACGAATTTGATGACATAAAATTAACGTGATATATGTCCTTGTTTATGGAAATTTAATAAACTAATGCCTAGCACCATAACGGAGATTATAATTCAAGCCTGTTTTGAAACTTCCTGTGAAAGGTTTATTCTTCATTTACTCTTTGTGCTTTATGTACATGAACACACTTTCTGATAATGCGCATGATATAGAAAAGCCAGGAATATTCATGGTTGTGGAGAGAGCGAATTGCTTTTTTCTGAAAGAATAAGTCTCATATGAATAGATTGTTACCAGAAAATAGAATTGCAAATTTAGTAAATTATTCCTGACTTTTCTGAAAATTCTGTAGCGTAAATCTCTGGGACCTTAAACCCCAAAGTTACCTCAAACACCTTTGAAAATTATTTGTTGCCTCTTTGTGTGTTTGTAACTGGGGACACCATTCATCTGTTCAGATAATTTGTTAGTGAAACCAGTCGTTCGTGAAGTGCGACGTTCGTGTTCCATATACCTAATTTAGAAAGCGAATATAGAGGTTAGATTTAAAAATCCTAATTCATACTCCCTGCAATTTGCAGTTTCGTATAACGAAAATTCCTAAAATATTACAATAGCGCTAATTTTTATAGCATTTTTATCTATTTCGTATGATTATGTCACTTGTTTGTGAACAAATGTTATTCTTAAAGTTAAGAATAATTACACTGCACTTGAATTTTTTTAAACCTGTGAGTTTAAGATAACCTTCAGAATATATTGTTGCACATTTGGTAAACGTTTTTACATTCGTTGTTTAATTCAGGTTATTTGATATTTCAGTATTAACTTCACATTTAATATTAGAGAGAATAAAAATCTTATGGTAGTCATATGGTGCTTACTGTCATCTCGCAACGTTGAAGACTCCGTGGTTTTAGAAGGACTTTCGGTAGGACTTGCAACACCAGAGTACGTTTTACTTGAATCTGAAAAGAAAATAGAAATGTTATGCTTAAATAGATAAGAAATAAATAATAAATTAGTATAAATAATTTATTTTGCTGATAAATTCCAGCAGAAATATTTAGTTTCCTAACATATTTATCGTTGAATAATAAGAGTATTACAAAACTATTACTCACTCACTGCACTGCTACAAGACGATATTTCAAAATGTATTTGGTGGCAATAAAAGGGTTTGGTGCCGTATTTGTTGAATAAATAAATTTAATCTGTTAGGTTACATATATTTATGGACTTGTTTATTAACATACATTTAATAATAAATAGCATATTTTTTATTTTGAGTTCTTGTCTTTCCTGTATAAGGTATTTCTCCTGCCTTCTTGGCAGGCCCTCGCAGTGTGGTGGTCTGCACGCTTGACGCGTATTCTAGAGGTCCGTGGTTCGATTCCCGGCGAAAGCGTTGCTCGTTTTCATTTCTCCGGCTCAAAATAACCTAATACCTCTACAGTGGTGCCCAAACTAAAAGTGTGGTGGATGATGATTCACGCCCAGGATTTGGCGATTGAGTGCCCTAAGAAACCCCAGTCGCCCTTTAAAATGAGGAGTATATAACGTATTTCTTCCCCTTCCTAGCGTGCCTTTGTGGTGTGGTAGTCTGCACGCTGGGCGTTTATTCTCGGCGAAGGCGTTGCATATTTTTCATTCCGGCCTCGAAATAACCTAATGTCTTTACATCTGACATCAACCTCAATTTGTACAGTTGAGTTTATACAATCTTTCGACCTGTTCCTATTTTCAGTTTGTGTAAGTTATAGGTTTATATAAGCAAGAAGAAATAAGTAATGTTTTATAAAAATTGCATGATACACAATAAAAAATACAGAGGTGGAAATAGCTAAAAAATACGCGAATATAATGCATTTTCCTCTTACAAGACGAAAATAAGTACACGAATATAATGTATTTTCATCTTACAAGACGAAAAATATTCAAGTTCCTCAACGTTACAATATAAGGGCACTTTTTGAATGCATGTCCTATCACATTTTGGGATCTGTATCCCAAATTGTTGATGGCAACAAATACATCATCGTTGTCATTGCTTACTTAATAAAGTGGCCTGATGCATGTTCTAATCCCTGATAAAGAGACTGTCATGGAAGCAGAGGTATTCATATCGCTTCCCTAGTTACACTCCGATCAAGCACGGATTTTTATCTCGGTTGTAAAGAAATTTGCAAGGTACTCGGCATCGGCACAACTCAAACGACAGCTTTATATCCATAGTCTGACGGCATGGTAGAGATGTTCAATCAAAGCGTCCTTAATAGACTTTCGCTAGTGATTTCCAAACAAACAGAACTAGGATTAGAAGTTAACTGTGTTTTTACTGACGTATCGTAGTGTTGTCACGAGATTACCGGCTACTCCCCATCCGAGTTTCTCTTCCGTGGTGAGCTTCGTATGTCTTGTAATCTCTTATAGCAGCTCGGCTGGTCACCCTTCAGATGCGCTTTCATAGCTTAAGGAGCACACTGAAGCACACATTTGAAGCTTAAGGAGCACACATTTGAAGATCCGAAGGCACGATTTAAAAAGATGTACAGTTTTGTATAAGAGCGAGTTAAATTCACGACGGAGGAGATCAAAATTGGACACGATTGGAGAGCTATAAGACATCCATTCAACGAAGGTGACGAGATGTGGTTTCGAGATCCTGTTTGAAGGAAACTATTTCTTCGTTTACTTCTATCATCTGGGCATGGTCCTTACGCAGTCCTAAACAAGCTGAACAACTCCGTAGTTCTTATCTGTAAGTCATTAAATTTTAAACCTAATCCTCTGTGTGATACTGGCGAATAAATTGTGTTTTGATTCATCATCAATTGGTTTTCATCAGTCACTCCAAATTCACTATAACGTAGAACGCAACAGTACTATTATTTGTAGGTTTGTCAGAATTTGAAGCATCCCGAAAATTTGGCAACTTATACTAAACTGTTTGCGGTAGATTTTATTTAATTTGCGTTAAATAAAACTTTTATTACTGTGAAAACAATTACAGACAATTGAAATATTGTAGCACTTGGAGACATTTGCACACTGCGAGCTTGGTCGGCACGACTATGACTGTTATGAAAATCAGAGTTCATTACTGATAGCTACAGTTCACATGAATATGCAGCGTGTTACAGGAAAGGAGACCACAACTTTAAGAAGTGATATAAGATGGTAAAACTAAAACCTTTCGTAATACAAAATTCCCGAGGCTGGAAACAAAGTGGTTTATGACAAGAAAAGGCCGTGTTGGTGGTGAACCTTTGCATCCTCAGTCAGATGGCATGATAGAGAGATTTAATCGAATCATTTTTAATAACCTCTCGTTGATAGTTTCCGGAAAGCGACAGGTCTGGGAAAAGAAAGTTACCTCACTTTTTACTGGCTTATTGCAGTGCTGTCCACGAGACTACCACGAGACTATTCACCATCTCAGATGTTCTTCGGTCATGATACTCGTCTGCCTTGTGACTTGTGACTGCCTTGTGACTGTGTGCCTTGTGACTGGTTGCCCTCCAGATGCATCTTCATCGCCCGAGGCTACATCCAAGATTTCCAGGTACGGTTTGAAATGATGCACAATTGTGCACGAGAGCAAGTCAGCTTGGTGATGGAGAAGATGAAGCTCCGATACGACACGAAAGCTACAGGTCATCGATTTAACGAAGGACACAAGGTGTGGTTGTGGAATACGATTTGAGGGAAAGGACTTTGTACTAAACTACAGTCACCTTGGGGGATCTCGACCAACATTTTATGAACCTGGTACTTAACAGTTAAATTATACTATACTGTTTCGGTGTTTGGGCCAACTTTTTAACACGGCATGAGCTAAAAATCTTGCTGAACATGCAAGGGACATTTCTGCTACAAATTTGCAAGGAATACAGAAAAACTTCAACCCAAGCTCTTCTAATATTGGCAGGTATCCCTCCTCTTGACTTTGTGGCCGAAAGAGAGGCTCTCATAACAAAACTTTTACGTCTTCGCATTCACGGTTCTCTATGGAATCACCAATGTTGCCCAATCGACTGTGAATATAAGCCTTCTCAATTGATTTGCCATCCAGCAGAAAATAACATAACAAACTTCATTGCTACGCAACCCATTCACTTGCCTTCTGACATTCCAGTAAAAATTTTTACAGATTACTTGCACTCCAATATGTACTGGCAGTGGCTTATGTATTTTCTATGAAAATTCCTTAATCCATACTTGGAGACGTAGGCTAATTATTAATAATTCTATTTACCAAGCTGAACTAATTGCTCTTAAAAAGGCAATTCTTCTGTCTACAAAATTCGATCGTCCCCCACTGATTTGTACGGATTCTCTGTCCAGCTTAGAAGCCTTACGAAATGATAAGTCAAACAGTCCACTGGTCTTCGACATATAGCGAATCATCCTCTCTCTTCCTTCAAATAAAAGCATGTGTTTCTTTAGTATTTATCAGCTGGGTGCCGGGTCACAGTGGGATTCTAGTAATAAATGAACTCCCTGATCAAATGGCCAAGGAAGCGGCTAGGGGTATTTACTTGCCTGAATTCCAACATTCATTTCCAGCCTCATTTCTCAAAAGACAGTCTTTTCAGATTCTAATGCAAAAATGGCAACACCGTTGGGGTTCTTCTTCGACAGGACATCTAACTTTTCGATTAATCCCAAAAGCATCTACTTCAGCACGATCCTTTAATTCTGCACTAACAGCTTTATCTGGTCATAGCCCGTTCCCCCAATACTTAGCTAGATTCGTGATCATTCGTGATCATGATAGATATGATTATGGGGAACTGGGATCAGTTGATCATTATGCTTACGAATGCGAATTCACCAGGTAATTTCACCTTAAAAAACCTTCTGATGCTTATTGGCAAAATTGGATTTTACAGTTTTTAAAAAGCAATATTGCTATCAACAAACTCTCACAAATCATAAGTATTTGCAATAGTCGCTTCATTTTCCCAACTGAACGCTAAATAGCATCTAAATTATGTTAGCTTCTCTGGTGAAACTTGATATTAAGACAGCCTGGACTGCATTATACTACTGAACAATAATTTCACTGTGAATTGCTTGCACCAACTGGAATTATCTAACCTCAAATCAAAATGTAGTAGTCACAGTCTGGTTATTAAAATAGTGATGTAATATTTACATATTCTTAGTATAACAAATATGACAAGTATACTGAATGGTACTGTATAACACGGTAAACTATAGCAAGAAATAGTCTTCCTTGTACTGTAAGCAAATGCCAGCACATTGAATTTATTTTGTATAATACATAGCAATTATTTTGGTACATGGCTATGAAGAGAATGATTTAGGATTACTATAATTGCACTGTATGTGACATATCAATTAGTTAAAGGTTATAAATTGTGTAATATTACTAAATTGTTCTGTAATATGTTTTTAGTTTGTGGTTTACTATACGGATGGTTTCTTGTAATGCCTACCTATTGTTGGGTTATACCCTTTGGAAGTATTGTAGATCCTCTTGTAAGGTTACCGAATTTTGTAAAAGACTGTTGTTGGAACTTGTATAATATGAAAGTCTCTCTAAAATTTTGTAAACTGTGCTGCTCTTCACAGAATCCAGCAAAGCATGTGTTTCTTTTAGTATTGCAAGTGGTAAAGACTGTTGTAAATAGTATAGTCTAATGCTATGCCCTGTGTCATGTCCTGAATTAAGTTCAATATTTGGCATGTAATGCTGCGCAAAGTACTTTTTACTAGTGATACTAATAAGTATTATTATACAGAAAAATGATTAACAGTGTATATATTTCACCTTTTATTATATAAGGCATAGTAACTTCACTGTTTCAAACAGAATTCAAAGAACTTATTCTGTGGAATGGCAATACTTTGTTTCTGTGCTAAGCTGTTAACTTTCTGAAGCCGGCGGTACAGCAGTTGTACCAGGGAAATAATTTTCTTTAACGCCATCTGTGGTACAACCAGCCATCCCCTCCCTATTTTACAGAATCGCCTATCTCTAGATCTCTGGGTGGTCCATTGTCGCTGCTCAGAATAGGCGCTGGCTGTGCATTTATCCCCTCTTGTTATCAGTGTGGCTACATTTTGGTAAAAACCGCAGGTTTCGTCTCGCGCCAATATACTTGAAAATCAAATAGAAGCCATCCCTTTCTCAAACGTTAGAGCACTGTCTCATAATTTTAATGCTAACTTTTTTTAGTACTAACTTTTGCTATGATTAAAACGTCATCGATTTTGCACGCTGTTTAAGCTTACCAGATTTAATGCTTTTTAATCATAGCAAAAAAGAATAGATTAATATTTTAGATTTAATGATCTTCTAGAAAATAGATAAAACCGCTTTTATCGCTTACATCCTTTTATACTTATGAATAATAAGATTTTATTTTGACTTTTTTTTTTTTTTTTGGAGTGCATAAAACTCTTAAAAACTGTTAACTCTTTCAAAGTGCTTCTTTTATGTAGGAAATTTTGTCTGATTTATCAGGAGATAAAGAAGAGACAATTGTATGCATAATAGTTTTTGTGATTTTCATTCCTTCAATGATTGCTTTCAATGGTTTTCATTGATTGTAAAATAAATAAAATCAATTTATCTTTAAACCCTCTTTTAGGTTGAGATCTGTTAAAAAGTATTTAAATATCAGTAAAGCTCACGTTACTTCTAAATTGAATCAAAACATCAGTTACATTGTATAAAATTTCGGCCAGTTTTATTTGCTGAAATTCTTAAACTCCTCAAGAGATAAAGGGAATTCAGACAAGTTAATAAAAAAAAATTATGTTTGAGAAAAGGTTGTTATTTTGTCTGTAATAAGGTGCATGTCAACTTACTATTAAATGTATGAGGATTAGGACTGGATTACGGAAAAGCGAGCGAACACTATCTGCTTAACGGGATGAATGCTTTCGTGTAAACCTTTTTAAGAGAAAATTGCCCTGGTGGAAAACTCCACATGTAATCAACCCGTGCTTCGGGTTTAATTGGAGTAATTTTGTTCGCTTACTGAATTACATCAAAATACATAACAATTACCTGTATAAGGGGAGGGATGTTTTCGCGGAGGACTTTGTAAGGGAAGCTGGCTTGTATTTAAGTTACACAAAAAACATGAATCCAACCCTTTAGCCGGGATTCAAACCCGAGCGAGCTACAAGTGTTCAGCCACCTGTACCGCTCTACTGAATGGCCCGTAAAAACATTGATAAAGAAAAAGTATTGATGTAACCGGTTTAATATACTAACCTATATTTCTCAATCGACAGTACATAAATTAGTCATATTGTAGAGTTTCCTCACTTTGCAATTCTAAGTTAATGTTGGAAATGAAGAATCTAAGAACTGATAACCGAATAATCGCTTAAGTTCGGTGACAAGAAACAGCAAGATAGAAGGGTAACTAACGCTTTATTATTTCAATAAGATTTAACAAAACTCCGCCTGGGAGTATACAAACAGAGCCCGCACTTGGGCTTGAACTTAAAAGACTAAGAATTAAACTAAGATTAACTAAAGAAATATAGCCGAAGCTATCAAGGTTCAAATCGAGTTGGCCTCTTAACTTAATTGACTACGAAGCTTAGCATGGGCCTGAGTACGGCCGAGGGTACTAACAGCTTTGAGAGAGAGATCAAAAAGGCAAACGCGCGTAAATCAGAAACTCTGATTTTCTCTCACTCAGTAACTTCGTGGTTTAAATACCGCACCTCATTAAATATTCAGCAAGATTCCAAAACTACGTTCTGGCCGGAAGTAGTAAGTTGAAGTTAAGAATTTGACAGGAAAGGAACTTTAACCTTAAATTCAATTTAACTGTTAATAAAATTAACATAATCCTTACAATATGAGGGGATTATTGAATAGTGAATAAATAAACTGTATTGCACTTTTCTCCACTATTTCATATTACGATAGAATTATTGAATTTAAAAATTTTTTTTTTCATGAATTAATTTTGCTCCGTTCATTTCAAAGAGAAAATTTCACATTTTAAATAAAAAAATACCCGAAAAGATACTTTATGCAAAATTTGGCGTAATCAGTTTTATTAATTTTGCTTTGAAAGTATTCCAGGGTAATCGTTTTCATTACTGGAAGAAATATGAAAAACAGATTTACTACATTGTAAGTGTCAACACCCAGTATGTCCTTATTCTTTTGAAAACGTGAAAGATTACTCTATCTAAAATAAATTAGAAAATATATTATGTGCAAATAGAATATTTGTTGAAAATGAAATAGATTTAAACCTTTGGATATAACGATGGTTTTAGACGAATTGGATATAACGATGGTTTTAGACGAATTGGATATAACAATGGTTTTAGACGAAATTTCTGGCTTTGAAAGGAAATTGACGTATAATTCTTCATGAACATTAAAAAATCTTCTGAAAAATACTTTTGATGATTGCATGTATAGGTCACAGATTTTTTTTCTCCGCTAACATAAACAAAAGCCAATTTTACAAAGAAAAATTCTCGTTAACGTTATACCTCCTTTGCCTGATAGTCCAATGTAATATTTGTTAAAGTTAAATGATGAAACGCAACCAATGTATCTCTGATTTTCTTTTTTATATTATAATAACAAAATTATCAAAAAAAGCAGATTTAAAGCTATGTTATTGTTATGTAAAGCTTTATTATTGCTGTAAGTTCATTTCAATATCTAATTGTATTGAATCTCATTCTAATCATCTAATCGTCATAAATATTATTAATGAATTTATTATTATTATTTCATTAAATTAGTCTTTGCCATTATTTTGTTAATGAAAATATGTGATTAAAAATCGCATTCGAACCTTCAGACTTACAAAGCTAGTTCGTATTTATTATATTTTGTAAAATTTTGTTCTCGTTTTCTAATTTCTAATACTAAAATATGCGAATATAAATGAAGTGTGAAAACAAAGTTATAAAATTCACAAATTATTGCAGAGATTGATCAGAAATAGTAAATGAAATATAAATATTGCATACATTTCGTTCTAAATAAATAGTGCACTGTATAGGCATTCGCTGCACTATTTATTTAGAACTTCATTTATATGAAAGCAAAATAATCATCGAAAAAATCGCAAATCTAGCAACACATCTGCTACGGGACAGCGTCCGACAAACATGTAAGTACCGCAGGATGCATTCTACATAACACAACATGTTCTAAAGCGTGTTACACAAAACTAATCATCTTTAATTTTAATATTGAAAACTTGTTGCATTTAAGTGTACGCTCGCGTGTTGTGATGAATTTAGTACATAATGTACTCAGTAATTAATTGTTGAATGTATAACAATAGTGTCATAGATGGTATGGTGCCGCATAATACAAACATTAAAAAAACTATATTCAGCTTTAATTATGTAATGTAAATAACCTGTATAAAATGTTCAGCATATTGTTTAATGTTAGTTTATTCCAGTACTGCAGGTATATAGCGATGTATGTTATCCTTAGTTAAGTCTTGTATATATTTTTTCTGCTAATGCTTTATTTTTAGCTTATGTTAATAGCTATCCAGTCATAATGTTTTAACTACCATTGATATTATAACTGCATCTACCCATTTCAATATGAATGTATTCGCTGCACTTTGTGGAAAGTTCGTCTAAACTTAATCTTGCAATGTATCTGTAAACTTTTTCTTCTTTGATTATGATTATTAAAAAATTCTGTTGGGCTGTGGCGGTAGCTAGAGTTGTACATCCTTTCCCGCTGTGGGAGCTACAATCTCGTTAGGTTAACCCTTAGGTCGGGAGCTGTCACAGTGGCGTTAAGTCACCCTAGGATGGTCCTAAACAGGCTGTACGACGTCGTAGTTCAGATTCGTAAATCATCGAATTCTAAGTCGTTCATTATGACAGGCTAGTAGCTCACTGTAGCTATAGTGCATAGTCTCTACAGTATATATATGTAAAACAGAATACTAAGACCATGGTCCTATTTGTATATAATTTTGCATTTTTTGTTGGTTTCGTGTTTGATTTTTTATGTTGTTTAAATAAATTATTGTTTTAATATTGCTTTGATCTCCTTTTAATGTAAGTACGGCTGTCCCGGGGAGTCCCAATAGCTTTTGGCATTAAATTAAGATTTGGTAAAGCCTGATTGTCATTCCGGTGTGTCTTGTCGGCATAACCAACAGCCGTCAATCATTCCAGGATTTCAAGCCATGGAAACCTGCAATGCATTATAGCTACGAAAAACTATATTGTAACATAAAACAAGCACACTATCAAGGATAATTTACTACGGCGCCAAGTACCTGTACGTCTGAATGAACTGCAAGTAGACTCAGTTCATATGATACTATTCATGTACATTCTTCTGTTATTGATCATACGATTTCACTAACGTGTCCTAGTCTGACATTCATCAACTTTGTTAAGTTCAATGACACCCACTGAGTATTATGTTTTTAACTTAACAGTAAGTGTCCTGATTTGGTAGGGATCCACATTTTACACTACTACGTATCACTCTCAAGAACCTTCAAATATGCAAAACAACAGAATGAAAGGCTAGCATTTAGCAGTTGTCATTTTAAATCCTAGAATCAGATTTTGGGATCATAATTAAAGGTTTCGTGGGAGAAAAGGCTTCTATGATGATAAGAAATATGTACAACAAAAATGAAATTCTGTAAGAAATATAAATGCTATAATAATTTATAAGCAACTTGTATTTTTTTCAAAGTTAATGCTATATTTAAATAATTCGATGGGTACTTAATTTGCGGAAATACGTCAAGTATATCATTCAGTTTTTCATCCCATTACCTAGTCATGAAATTTATACAAAAATCAAGAATTATGAACGTACCTCCTTGCTGATTTTCTTCAGCTAAATATGATGTTGTGTTAAATTCTTCGAGATAGTCAGATAATTCCGTACAATTTTCTCTACGGAAAGAAGTCTTATTGTCATCAAAGGATTCTGATTTCACATTTCTTTCGCTTCCATTAAATTCCATAAAAATAAAGATGCTCAAACAAATCACTTCGAAAACAACTAGAGACATAACGGTTTCATAAAAGTTTTTCGCTCTAAACGCTAATGGAATGTTTCCTGCTCTTCCGGAATGAAATGCTTTTATGCTTCATTAAATATACTCAAAATCTTGCACTCAAGATAACGTCCGTGTAATGTTTTTTTATCCTTCTTTAAATATAATCAACACTTTACACTCGATGTAAGGTTACAAATGGCTCTTTAATGAATTGATTTTTATCAGAGACTCCAGAGTTCCTAAGCGTCTTGTTTTCCTGACACATTTAAATAATTATACATGTGAGTAAGTCCACAAAAGTTGTGAATTTCCTTTTTCATAGTCATTCTATTTAAAAAGAACCACTAACCTTCTTTCGAATATTTTGTTTGATGAAAAAAATATTTGATACTGCTTCATTATAAATAAGGCCGAACAAATCCGCAGATGTCATCAACAAATTTAATTGTTGTGTTCAGTAAAGTGCCGATTAGTGAAGATGTGCATACAATTAGGAACGATTCTTCTAACCCTGTCCATTTAAGTTCCACAACAATCTTAGCCCATTTACTTCGTCCCATATGAGGTAGGGGTTGTTTGGCTGGTAAGGTTGAATGCACTATGCAGGACGCGTAGCGAGTAGAGGGACTATGGATTAAATAACAGCTCATATTTGTCAGTAGCTGTTATTTCAGTCCATCCGTCGCATGATGCAACAGATTTTAAGGCTCTTGGGGAAACATTTGCCAATACTTTTACGTTTACCTCTATGTCATGTCTGTTGATATGAAGAAGACTTGAAACTTCTTATGAACCAATCGGTTATTGTTGCAGCAAAAGCCAAAATGGATTTATAGAAGGTGCACTTTCAGTTCAGATGTTGAAAATCAGCTATCAGTTGCAGATATTGATCCTGTCTCTGCGTTCTTAGGCTTGCAGTGGGATAGAAGAGATGATCTCCTTACAATTCCTGTCAAAACAGAAATCTTTAAAAAAAGGCTTATTGAAAGAAACTCATGTTTCTGATCCATGCGATTTTTCTCATGTGAAGTTTCTTTGTGCCAGCAATATTGCTTACAAAATTAACACTTCAGGAGGCTTCGGCAGTGAAGTTTAACTGGGACATACAATTACCAGATGAAATCCAAACGACATTTACGAGATAGTTCAAGCGATTATCTGGACTTTCCGCATTAAATTACATCGTCGGTTTGGTTATGGAAAGAAGGAATCGTGAATAATGCACGTCTTTTGCAATTGCCAATACAGTCGCTTAAGCAAACGTTATTTTCTTACGAAACAACAAAGAAGAAAGGTTTTTGTGAAGTTCTTCGTGGCAAAATCTCGCGTGTCGGCCCCAAAGAAAATAACTATTCCACGTTTGGAGTCGCTAGCTTGCGTTTTAGGACATGCTTGGCAATAAATAATATTTAAGCCCTGTCCGTAGTTGACCTGGCTATAAATTATTGGACAGACACTACTGTGGCTTTCAGCTGGATACAACGACAGAAAAACTGGAGCGCATTTGTAAATACTACCGTAAACGAGATTCTGAAACTTACTGGAATATTGAAGGCACATCCCAGCGAAATCCAATCTTGCAGATGTTGCATTTCGTGACGGCTGTCCGCAACTTTTATGACATTGAGGTTGGTAGGAGTGTCTCGAATGTCTGAAAATTTCTTTGTAAGTTTGGCCAGCCTTTCAATATAACTCCAGATGAAGATTTTGTTATGCCAGGATTTAAAAGGGAATTTGAGTGTAAAAATAGAAGATCATGAATGGTACGAAAGTTTTTCGAGTTTTTCTAAAATAAATTATTCTGCTGGATTCTAAATTTTGCTCCTGCAAAATCTTCCTCTCTACGCTTCCACTATACAGAAGTACAGGAAAACGCCAAAACACATCTATAAAAATTTAGAGCAAACCAAGTATTTCCCAGCGAAAAGAGATATTGTCCATGGGCTTTTGGTGGTGAGAGACAAGATGAAGTTCTTATTAGTCAAAGGTAAGATCATTCAAGGTGATTATGAATTTTGCTTCCTTTATCCCCTCTTGCTTTCATCTAAGTACTATCTGATAGAAGGCCTCATAATAGAGAATCATTTTAAAAGAACAGTTACTCTAGCGTACAGGGTTATCGAAAACTGAATTAAGAGAACGATACTGGATACTTTTGCCCAAGAGAAATTTAAGGTGTTGCTTGAGCCGATGTGTCATCTGCAGAATATTCACTACCAAGGCTTTATCCACACCTACGATACAGTCACCCTTTGATAAAGGATTCAGCAGTCTTTGAAACAACTTGAGTTGATCGCTGTGGCCCTTTACTTTTGGGACCACATGGTTCACGTGTGCCGTGTACGGGAACGTTCACTTTGAACCTGTCAACTCTCTGAGTATCGAAGCTTCTCTTCAGTTTGAGGCAGTTCATTGCTAGACCGAGCCGTTCTTTAACAGTGTATTTACGTAACGAAACCAATTTCGCTAAACAGACAACGCTCTTGGATCCTTCAATGAGGTGAAAATCACGGAAAAGAGGTGTTTCCCAATAAAGCGGAAGTTCATTCCCTCTACGGCTGCGTGGTGGTGCGGGGAGTTGGTTAGAGCACTTAATTCTTTCTACCAAGACCTTCTCGGAAGAATTTTGGGAAGATTATCAATAAACCTTGAAGCTTTACTGAAGGTACTGTGTTATGTTGGCTCCACATTAAACAGCCATCCCTTAATTTACATCTCTGATGATTCAGAACAGCTTGTACCTCTAACACCTTCTTTGTTTCTGCAAGACATAAACCGGTGGTGGTACCAGATCTAGATTATATGAACCAGCAGAAATTGAATGAGCGGGCCAACTAAGGTAATATTTTGAGCCAAGAACTGAAGAGTCATTTCTGCAAAGAAGGTGTAGCCCAGTTTGTGCATAGGCTAGTGCTTCCTGTCAAGAAATAAAAGGTGGGAACGTTATCCTCATAGAAATAGAGAACGAAAATCGGAAAATCCGACCCATTGGTTAAAACTGTAAAAAATTATAACATTAGATGGTGCTTCGAGTCTGGTACAAGTGAAAACCGAGATTGGTGCGACGATACTGGTAAAGATGAAAAGCAGATGTTGCTACGGAAGTGGTACAAGTGAAAACAAGGTAGAAATTTGGTACGAACAATCGAAGTTTATCCAAGAGATGTTTCAATTGCTAGCAATCCTGCGCTAATCCTGGCAGCTTAAGAAATATCTAGATGTAGAAGACTTTTAAGACCAAGAAGAAAAGTCATAAACATTACATACAACATACAGGTTTTGGATTTTAAGTGGACACTTGGAACGAAGAAATTAAAAAATTAAATAATTATTTAAAGAAGTGTAATTCAAACATTAGAACAGGAATTCTTAAAAGAAAAGAATTAATTTAAATCTAATAACACTTATCTTAAAATATATCGTGTTAAGTAAAAATATTAACAAAAAAAAAAAAAAAGAAAGAAAGAAACGGAATATGCAAGAAAGAAAGGGAAGTGAAGAAGTTAACATAAAATTGAGAATAAACTGAAAATTTCAACAAGTGCATTGATATTGTCGTAGACATAATATTCTATAGTAGGTGCAGAGACACAGGACACTTCTCAGTTGATGCGAATTTTCGGGGTGTCCCTAGTCTTTAACTGCTGACGCGATTTTTGAATCTGTACACGAGCCTTCGGCAGAGATATGTGCGAGGCAAGTCACCTGCTGTCTGAATAATTTACATTTGGAGGGACTTCATTTCAGATTAGTTTACTTCAGTTTCTGAAGCATCTTTCTAAGATTTTCTAAATATTCTTCAAACATCTTCCTGACGATGATGATGCTATCTAAGTATTAATTTAGAAGTCAAACAACAAAAATCAGCGTTATATTTTAAAATTTTCACAGTACTAGTTTCGATGGTTTTACCGAACCATCATCCTCAGCTGCAAAAGCGCAAATGAACAAGATAAAATACAATAATTAGATAAGGTAAAAAAGCCTGGACAGGAGATAAGCCACTTGCGCCATCTGTTGATGAAACCAGAACTAAAACATAATATCATTAAAGGCTGAAGGCAAAAATGGATTGGAATTAGGGTCGTTAAATAGAGCAGAAAGATTTTTTTAAAGTGAAATGTCTCTAGAAAATCCAGTTCACCAATGGATGATGTTTTTTGAATAATTTTGGCAGCAGAAAAATTGAAAGTGTGATTTTCGGATCAACAATGTTGGGCAACAGAAGACTTCTGTGTTTCTTTTTTTTCTAATATATGCCTCATGTTCCTTAACGCGAGATTTTAAGGCTCTCTTAGTTTGGCCTATGTAAATTAAGCCACACTGGCAAGGAATCCTGTAAATACCCCAGGAATTCATATCCGGAATGGGGTCCTTGAGTTTAGAACTCGGAATTTTATTGATGAGAGAGTAAACGATCCGAAAGTTAAATTTCTGCAAAATACGTGCAACTTTATAGCTAATTGATGGAAAGAAGGGAATGATAAGAGAATTTTTATAATCTCCTAAAATAAGAGTGTGCTTTTTGGTGGTTGACATGATAATTTTTTAATCGCTTGATTAATAATGTTGGGTGAAAAGCTCCTGTCAATAGCTATTGCTTTTAAATAATTTAGTTCTTCATCAAGGGCTAGTTTGGAGGAGCAAACTTGAAGAGCATGGAAAACATAGGAATAAAATGGAGGTAACTTTTGTTTAGCCGGATGACATTGATTTGAAGTGTGGTGGAAGGCAAACCGATGAAGGTTTACAGTAAACCGTAGTACTGAAGTTGGATGTGTTATGTGTGACCAGAATGTCGAGAAACGGAAGAGAATTGCAAATCTCAATTTCAAAAGTAAACTGAATAGCAGGATCAATGGAATTCATCGTTGAAAGTACTTTATTTATATCATCTTTATTACCTTCAAACAGGGTAAAAGTATCGTCTACATAGCGGAAACATACCGAAGAGTTTAAAGTATCAAACAATTTTTATTCATAATAATGCATGTAAATATCAGCCAGGATGGGACTGAGGGGGCTTCCTATGGTTAATCCCTCAGTTTGCTTGTAACATTTATTTTGGAAAACAAAATGCGTTTTTTCAAACAAAGTGACAGAAATTAGCTCATCAATTTCAATGCAAGAGAAATGAAATTAGCAAAATCTGGTTTCTAGAAATCTTAATGCACCCTCCACTGGAACATTGAAGAAAAATGATTATACGTCAAAAGAAAACGTGTAAATTTCTAGGAGTAAAGTTTTAAACCTTTTTTACAAACTCTATTGAATATTTTACGGTGTAAATATTGTTGTCTAATAGAGTTGAAAATCAAGAAACTAAATATTTAGCTAACGAATACGAAGCAGTGGTGTTCGCAGATAACATCACGGCAAAAACATCGCAGACGAAAATGTCGCAGAGAAAACAACGCAAGGCGAAATCGTCGTGCTACAAAATATCGTGAGAGAAATCATCGCAAAGAGAAAACATCGTGGTACAAAACATCGACGTCGAAAATAAAGCGCTTCAAAACTTTCGCAGTTTAAAAACATCGTCGTCGAATATATCGTGGTAAAAAATAAAGTATCTTCAAATCATCGCATGACGATAACATCGCAGACATCCTTTTTTCAGGTTTTAATAATTGTAAATGGATATTTCCATAATGATTTGTGAACGCAACATGTAAAGAAGGATAATTTTTACTTTCACATTCTTTTTATTAACTAATAAATGTTTGCTGAAAAATTAAGAAGGAAACTTAACCATAGAAAATTAAATGCAACTTATAGATTATACTTTTCATGAAAAATTACCAGTAAAAATTTTATAAAAATGATTTATTAATGGCCTTTGTTAGTTAACTATGTCGGTTTAAAATTCTATTAAGTGCACTAATTTTCTATGCTTAAGTTTCCTTCTTATATTCTCAGCAAAAATTAATTAGTTAATAAAAAATATGAACGTAAAAACTATCCTTTTTTCCATCTTGCGCTTAGAAATCATTTTGGGAATGTCCATTTACAGTTATTAAAGCCTGAAAAAAGCATGTCTGCGATGTTATCGTCATGCTATGATTTGTAGATACTTTTTTTTTTACCACGATATTTTCAACGACGATGTTTTTAAACTGCGAAGTTTTTGAACCGCTTTATTTTCAATGACGATGTTTTGTACCACGATGTTTTACAACTGCGGTGTTTTGTCTTTGCGTTGTTTTCTCCCACGATGTTTTGTAGCACGTCGTTTTCGCCTTACGTTATTTTCTCCGCGACGTTTTCGTCCGCGATGTTTTTGCCGCGGTGCTTTCGGCTGTAACCGAGGCAGTACCTAAATTTGATACAATAAAACGAGAAGGTATACCAATTTTATGAATTTTGGATAGAACATATAATCTGGCAATATTCGCAACAGATGGTATAAGCGAATGTTTTAAGTTACTTGAAAGGATTTGTGAAGATTTGATTGCAGTTTTTATTTTTGACAGGTCCGAAGGTGAAGGATGTTTAGGGATCGGATTATACGGTCCTTCGTTTGAGAGTTTGATGGCACTATCGATATAAGTGTTCTTATCCATGGCGACTATCTGGCCACCTTTGCCGGCCTTAGAAATGATAATATCCGGGTTAGAATGAATTTCGCGCTTTTTGTAGCTCTATCTCTAGCGGTTAGATTTGGTTTCAAAGGTTTATTATTGAATTTCACATTATAAGCGATAAGATGCCTAATCATTTCTTTCTATGAATATGAAACTTTACTGAACTTGAAAGCTTTTTCGGTAGGAGCCAAAATCTTTGGAATTGAGTGAGGGTTTAGAGTTTGTGAAAAGTTAAAATTATATTTTAGTATTCTCTCTTGTTCTTCTGACAAACTAACATTAGAAATATTAACTATTGGCTTAAAGTTTGCCGCTAGAGGCCTAGTGGGCTCGGTTTAATTTGGAGAATGATTTTATTTGGTTATGTAAATTAGATCAGCATTTACAAGAAAAGAAACAAATTTTAAAATAGTAAAAAACGGTTTTTCTTTTTGTATTTCTTTTGTATTTTAATGGGAGACAATGAGAAAAGGAAGGTTAATAACTCTATATTTATTAATTTATTCTTGCGATTTATCAAATTATTTTAATTTATTGTAATAATATTTTATATATTCTATACCAATAGTTCTTAGCCAGGGTTAAATTCCCCGTAGGGAGGAAATTTCATAGGTTTAGGAGAGAGCGAGTCAGCATTTTATTTACCTGTTAAGAATTTAGTTTTAGTTTATGAGTATAAAAAACTACCTTTGTTCCAGTTTTGTCACTTATAAATATTTTCTACACTTTTTCAAGTTTAACTTATAAAACAAATTAAAAATTATCGAAATCGGAATAAATGCGTACATAAAGTTTTCGAGTTTTGGAAAGAAAGGTGGAGGGAGGAATAAGGTTTAGAAGTGGTGAAAGAGGTGCATGGGTACAATTAATGTGCCAACTTTAACCAACTTTAGTACAATTAATGTGTGAACAATTCATTTATGAACTGTTATAATGTACAATTAATTTCTCAACTGTTATGAATAAAAACAGTTTTTAAAAAAATATGTGAACATAGTCTATGTTTAGTGAATATTCCTTTACTTGTTCATCTGTCTTTCGTATTCCTTGTGGAAATATTAATGGATTCTGATGTATTGTGATAGTTACTTTCCTGTATTTCTTCCTTAAAGAAACAATCTTTTTTTGGCCAGACGCTGTTAATTCACAATCCCTTTCATCCGTTAATCGGATGTTGATTGTATTTCGAGGGTATTCAGAATTTAAATCTTTATCCAAATGTTGGCAAAATTAAAGATATTGATTGCACAAATTCTGTTATGTAAAATTAATTACGTTAATTATGGTCGCCCATCTAAAAAACAATCCGAATTTTGTTGCAATATGATATATTGTTAATGGCAAAGTTCATTTTACAAAAGTATACATCATTTAACTGGTTTTTAGTACAGTTTATAAAAATTTATTTTCCAAAAACTTGTTACATGATATGTTTGAGGAAGAATTACATGACTAAATAATACTATTTAATAGCATTTGCATAATATGTGGTAATATCTGTAGCCATAAAATAATATTAACGTTGATTAAGTTAAAACAAACAAAAAAAAATATATAAATCTCAGATTCCTTCTAATACTATAGAAACAAAATAAATATTGAGATGACAATATCAGAAAGACAATGAAATTTATTATATAACAAGATAATGAATTTTATTACAATTTTTAGCTTGCAGGGAAATTTTATTATTTTAAATGAAACAGTGTATAAATCATGTAATTAACACATTTTTATAGCGTAATAATTCGCATGTTCATTAATATGTAGAACACTAAAAAAAAACTTGTAAATAAAACATATCATGCTTATTTCTTTCATTCTCGGATTTCCTTTAAAATTATTTTCACGAAACTGTATCGATTTTCTTTATCTTCTTATTCCTGCATTTCCTGCAAATTTAAGTGAAACATATATGCAAAGCACATTAATATAAATAAATGAAATACAAGTATAAATACAAATATCCATAAATATGTTACATTAGATATATACTGAACACACAGATCAACTATGTGATGGATTAAATTTTTCACAGCGAAGTCGCCCAAAGCGCCCGTGCATTCCGTCTTCGGCAGTTCGTCCGAATGCCTGTGTTCCTTTTCTACCTGTTATTTTCAATGATTACATTAGTGTGTGAGGGTGATCGATTTAGAGATTTGTTAAATGCCATCCCAGTCATTGTTTTCAAGCGACTAAAAGTAGCTCTCTTATTTGAATGCACTTTTCTCCTCCTCTACTTAGCTTCAATGCTTAGTTATAATCCCTCACAGGATTGCAACTCCAAGTATCAATTGCTTACTAAGGTGAAAGCAATCAATAGTTTCCTAAGGGGAAAGCAAATTAATAGCATCCTGAGAAAAATCTGCACAGAGTGGGCTGAACAGCACAAAGATCTCGAAGAGAAATGTAATCGCTTCACCTAAGTGGGTTATTTTTCACATGCATGCTCCAATGAATAGGTCCCGCAACGGGAAATGTTTTGCTTCAGAAGCCAAAGTGAAATACGAATCTTCGTCATAAGTCCGAAGAGTCCTGCAGGTAATACACTCAAAACTAAATGTGCCTATGGGAACGTTATCTGAACAACCATGTAGAATATGTGAAATAAAATTTACTTGGAGTTAAAGTGAGTAAAATCCACTGATTTGTCAAGCCATCCAAATATACACATAGAAACAAATTAATAAAATTAAGTATGATTGTAGAGAAATTAGGATTTTCTGGAAGCAAGAGAGATTGAAAATTAGCAACGCCTTCCCCGAAAATCGAACCACGGACCTCCGGAATACCGGCCCAGCGTGCAGAACCCCTACACCACGAAACACGCTAGGAAAGCGGGAGAAGTACCTTATATACTCCCCTTTTTAAAGGCGACTGGGGTTTTTAGGGAACCCAATCGCCAAATCCTGGATGTGGAGTATTCTCATCCAACACCCTTTTAGTTCGGGCGCCACTCTACAGAGCTTAGGATTTTTTGGAAGCAAGAGAGACTGACAAATTAGCAACGCCTTCGCCGGGAATCGAACCACGGACCTCTGGAATACCGGCTCAGCGTGCAGAACCACTACACCACGAAGGCTCGCTAGGAAAGCGGGAGAAGTACCTTCTAACTGAAAGGTCACTTTAAGCGACATTCAAAATAACATTATGCAAGAATATTACGGCTTGACTGTGCTACGCTGTCATCCACTATTGCTTTCTAGTTTTCACATGCATGCTCCAATGAAGAGGTCCTACAACAGGAAATGCTATGCGTCAGAAGCCAAAGTGAAATACGAATCTTCGTCATGGCATCATAGTAAGACTGAAGAGCCCACCAGGAAATGTATTCAAAACCTAATGTGCCTACGGAACGTTATTTGAACAACTATGTAGAATATGTGAAATAAAATCTATATAATCACAGTGAATGAAATCAACTGATTTATCAAACCATCCAAATATGCACATAAAAGAATTAGTAAAATTAAGCATGCTAACTTATTAAATCGGAGAAATGTACCGTTTAATGTCGAAGGATCTTAAAATAATAAGTACAGAAGGTAATTCCTTTGAGAAAAGCAATTTGACAAGCAGCACAGATTTAAGTCCTCATTCTGTGAATCACGAAAGCCTCACTTGCTGATGGTAAATACTGATGATGTTAATGCTGATGGTAAATACTGATGAATGTTTGGGCTTATTGATGATACATTTTGGGGTAGCATAATGTAGATAAACACGAAAATTGATATGTCTACTGTATAACAGTTTATAACGTCTAAACAGTAGATAGCCTATTAAGAAGCATATTTATTTTACGCTTTATTATATAACATTTATTAGGTGTTTGTGCTGATATTTAATTTTTAGAGCACCGTATTATTCTTACATTTACATATATTTTATGTTAATAACACTAATAAACGTAAACATTTGTTAATGTAGATTTGATAGATTTTTCTTGCAGGTTTTCTATTTGTAAAATATTATGTAGTAATGGAAGTTTAAGAAGCTGACAAAACAGAGTTTTTCCTGTTAATCTATAGGGCTGGACGGCGATGCTTAAAGAAACATATGCAAATAACCTTTGCATTCTCAACTGTTAATAATTATTTATGACACAGCTTAAAATGTTGTTATATACGGCAATTATTTGTATTATTTGGAAACAATGACTTTCGGTTGTTCTTTTGAAAGCAAAATCACACTGCAGTTTACGAGCAAAAAATTACCCGTGAAGTAAAATAATAATAATAATAATAATAATAATAATAATAATAATAATAATAATAATAATAATAATAATAATAATGTCAAGCAATTAGTTCCTGTTGCACATAAAAAACATTTAAATTTGGCACATTTATTTCTAATTATTGCTCTCATTTCCGAGTTTTACGCGATTTTTAGTCTAAAGGGGCTTCGTCCCTGAAGGACTATTGTTTTCGTTTTGTGATTTTGCGTTGAATCAGTATAAATGTTCATTTCACTTTTCAAACTTGCCACTAAATGTTAGAGTCTTGCTTTATATTTGAAGAGATCAAATAATGAAAAATCTGCATAAATGTATGTATATTTCTCGCATTGTGATAAAACAACGGTACATAGAGCCATAGAATTTTGAATGACGTAATCCTACTGCGAATATGGGCATGCGAAAGCACACATTTGAAATTTGTTTTATTATCGATTTCATATTTTGTAAAACTTTAATGCATTTTTGAATAACAAACTCAACGATCTGAAAGCGAGCAATGGCAGCAATAAATAAATAAATAAATAAAAACTTTTTTATCTCCAGCGCGCAGAACTATGCATCGGAAATTCTAAAGATAGGCTCATTTTAAAATTATTTTGCGACATTGCTATTGAACTGAAATTTATGGTTAAGTTCACAGAACATGATATTAAATAAATAAATGTAATACACAAAACGTTAAAGAAACACCCCTTTGGACGTAATATAAAATCTGAAACATTTCAGATTTTTTAAATTTTTTAATAATATTATTAATATTATTCTTTATAAGGCCTTTGAAACAGTTTCGAGTTTTATTACCAAATACAATCAAACATCACTATAAAGACCTTCTTGTGACGTAAAATATTGTTTGTATTATCTGATGATTTGCTGTTGTCTACCTGATAGGTAAAATTGATTATCTCACAAAAAAAGAGTACAAATTGATTGTGCAGCAGAAAAACAATGAAAAATAATTAACGTTGCGACTTCTGTAAAAAGTGTATAATTAATCTAATTTAAAAGAAATTTTATTAAGTTTTAACTACAGTTATTATTACTCGCATTTATTAATCTCACTACTCATTTTTTTCTCGTCTCACTAAACGTTAATAATTCTACATGCTATTTTGTTAGCAGAATTACCATAAATGATATTAGCATAATAATTCTGATCTACTTTCGTTTTACACATATCTCCCTAAAATGCGCATTTATAAAATAAATAATTATTTTGTTCTCAAAAATGCAAAATACTGTAATTTAATAGGAAAACTATTAAGAAATGTATCTTTAAGTAAGTAAGGACTTTGTAAGATTATATTTATTTTTCTAACCAATTATTTTATATCAATTAGCTTTACTCTCTTTCTTTTCTTCCGCTTTCCTGCCAAAAGGTAAATTTTAGTTCTCGCGTATTTGAATGAGGTAGTATTTAAAGAAAGGTTTTCAGTTTGTAGAGTGAGAGCGTGTTCCGCCTACTGAAGGCCACGTTACTAGTTGAATCTCTTCAATGGCAGTCTCTCTGCGGCTTTGCGTTATCCTCGTCACGGCTCTCTGTGGCTTTGCGTAGGCTTGTCACGCCGGAATTAGGTTTGAGCCAATTTGCGCGTTATACATTCTGTGTAGTTTTGAGATACTTGCGACTTAATTTAGCTTTACTTCGAATTCATTAAGTTATGCCATAAGTGCTGGCTTATTTTGTAAGTACAAGAAGTGTCTTCTGTTTAATTATCTGAGTTTAATAACAGGCTTTTTTACACCCTTCTCTGTCCGCTTACTGGACATAACAATAAGTGGCTTACTTTCAGATTGCGTCTCAAATTTAGTTTATGGTTCGAAAGAAGACGAGAATTTACAAATTTAATTTCTGAATACAAAAACAACTTATAATTTTCTTTTTGTATGATGCAATTTGTTGGGAAATTTAATCATATTTTGCACAAAAAGAAATATTTCTACCACTCCATCTTTATCTGAAATATTTGGCCAAATATGGGGAGATTATGGCTTTTTTAAAATGGTGAATTATTTCAGCAATCCTTTTTCATTATCCTAATAATCGACCTTACTTAACATTTTACTTTTACTCAAACTTTCTCCATACTTAGAAATTACCAAGTTTCGATTTTCATATGATATACCAACTGCAGATTGGGATAAGCCGTATTTCTATATCGCTTTGATTACATTTATCCTGTACTTTCGAACAAATGGCTAAATTATCTTTTATGAAGAATGCTGTATTTTAGAGCTATATAAATAATTTTTGGCACAGCACACATTCGCCTATACAGAGTGCAGGGAATTACGTCAAACAGAATGGGAAATGTCATCCATCTGTAAGAGATAAAAAGAAATAAATTTTTGTTTTTTCACTAATCTGTCTTATCCGATGTTTAGTGAGAAATTATTCATTTATTCCTAATACAATTACGATTGTAAAGCAAAAATTCAATGTCCTATATAAAAAATATCCAAAATCTTGCAAAACACCTACAGAATATGAAATATCTCATTCAGGAAACAAAATTAGGAAATCGTTTATATCCATATAAAATAAGCCGACAATGATAAAACAAATTCTGTCTCGAGAAGGCAAATCAAATGGGCAGTCCAACTTATAAGAACCTACTGAACCTACCATCTCTCCCTGAACAGCAAAAATTTCACAATGTGCATCATAGTAACAGCCTTAAGCGGGTTTCTGTCTGATAAATCATTCCAAGAAATTAAATAGAAATAAACTGTTCAATGATAACGTAAACCATTACGGTGTCCTAAGATGGGCTAAATGTGAGTTGCGATTCTTCAAGAATTGGATTTACACGTGTCTCGTACAGCCTTTGTTTTGAACTTAGATAAAGATGAGGGTTAAGATAAAAAATAGTAATAGAAAGGCGCTTTCCTCTAGCCTCCCAAAGACAGCCCTAAATATGTACGATTTTAAATTTTAGATGTTTTATCAGTAAATCTTGCACAATTTCTTAGACCGTGGACCACGGTTTCGCTGAGCTCGTAGTCAAGCAGTCTGCTGTTGCATTCACTCGTGCTAACTTTATTACTAAGCACCATTTTCTTCGCACTTACGCCGTATACGATTCAACAGCAAAATTACGAAATATTTAAAAGCAGCATATGTTTAGAATTCTCGATGCATTGTTAAGTGTTGGCATACGATTTTCAATTTTTTTCAGTCTTTTCTCAGTTTATCATATCAAGGTTCAGTTTTATTACTAAGATGTCTTACAAAACTTCTTTTCTGTGTATTTTTATTATTATTGTTTTACATCTCAACTTTATTTAGTAGTTATGATGTATTTCACACTTACGTCAGATAAACTTCCATTTAACACCAAAATCCCAAAATATTTAAAAACAGCATATCTTTAGAATTTTCGACAGGCAATGTAGCGCGCTGGAGATAAAAATATTTTTTCCGTACATTGCTGCCACTGCTCGCTTTCAACTTGTTAAGTTTATTAATTAAAAAAGTGTTACAGTTTGACAAAATATGAAATAAAAAAATTGAAGTTCGAAATTTCGGTATCCAGCCGCACATGTTCTGGTGAAGACAACGTTATTCAAAATTTAATGGCTCTAGGTACCGTCATTTTTTCACAATGTGAGAAACATACATACGTACATGCAGATTCTTCATTATTTAATTTCTTTGAAGGATCACAATATCTGGTGGCAGCAGTTTGAAAAGTGATTTACCGTTTATAGTGGGCAATGCAAAATCCCATTACGAGATTAAGAGCCTATTCCGGGGTAAAAATACATGTTTCAGTCAAACATATTGTTGCGTTTTTTTCTTTTTCTGACACCAGTTGTTATGTTATTTTCTTCACGGGTTCGTGCAGATTTGAAGTGAATAACGACGACACTTGATGAAGTATCGAAACACACTTTATTTGCCAGTATTGTCAGGACAGCTCCAAAACACATTTCACAGTCGTCGATGAACTACTATAAACACGCTGTCACGATCAGCGACACAGCCTTCAGGTTATCAGGCTATCACCGTGGAGACAGCTTCACTGCAAAGCACCAGAGTACAGCTCCCGACTCTGCTTGGTCGTTCTCGGAACTCCACGTACTCTCGAGACACTCCACGCTACAATTCGCGATGCACTCGACGACACACGAGCACAGCTCCCGACTCTTCGGTTCAGTCGTCCCCGGAGCTCAGCACGCTCTCTCGACGATGCACTAACCGCGATACAATACGAGACTCTTTCTATGCACTCGACGACCCACTCGGCACTCGCTGCCCGGCTGTCAACTCGATCGACTCGCTAGACGAGACACCAACTCGATACTAACTCTCTCGCACTCTATGCGAGGTACACACTCTGACTGCGGACCAGCAAGGTTTATATAGCTTTCGGCTTGTGTTCGAGAACAGTCTGGGCTAAACCGGTAAGAATTCGTTCCAGAAAATTCTCCCTCCGTACATGGCATATCGCCAATTTTGTCTCCAAATGTCGCCAAATGGGCGATTTCTTGCCAAATGTGGCAACCCGGATTTCCTTGCCATTTACGGCAACTCTAAAACCTTCTTTGCGGGGAAGCTAATTCACCGCGCCTGGACATTTCGTAACAATATTCACAACGTAGGATACATTCGATTGTTATACCTTTGGAGTTTTCTATAGCCATATAAAATAACATTAAGGGTGTAGGAAATTTAACAGAAGCTAAAAGTTCGTTCCCTACACTCGGTGATACGTTATAAACGTGTTTGCTATAGAGGGATTTGATTATATATCATTTAATAAAATCCTTTTAGTTTCTAAACATTTATCTTGAATCATTTTAAAACCACATTGAAAGTGACAGTAATTTATAAAAGGATGGAAATATGTTCATAAGCTAGTACTTACTTCCTGCAGTATACACAGATAAAAATTGTTAACAAAGCCACTGTTAAAATTAGCACAACTCCTTGAATAATCAGAACGACAGTGATTTCTGTTTTGTTTTCTATGGGTAAAAATGGTATTATTAGTAAATACATCAAAGAGTTGCACTTAAAATTTCAGTTGTAAAATGTTTAACAATGAGTATTATATAAGCATTTCACACATTGAATAAGCGTACCCGTAATGAGTCACCATATTTCTCCATACAATTACCAAGTCTAAGAACAACATTAAGTATCATATAAATAAAATAAAGGAGTAAGAGAAGATTGCGCGATACCCTTATCTATTATCTAATAACCCATATAAATTGAGTATCTCTTGTTAGTTTATAAAGCGAATGAGAATTTTTGCGTAAGAGTTAAAAACTCAGATGGGAACACGACATGAGTTTCTTGTATGGCCTGTTAAATTGTAAACATTTCTTTGGTGTACTTCATTTAAACTTATTTCCAAGAGTTTCCATAGATTAATTAACGCATTCCTCGAGGCAAGTTAAAAAGTTATACTAAATATTATACATTTAGGAATTAAATATCTTTAGGAAATTTTAGCTTACAGAGGTCAAAATTCTTATAATTTTATTTCTGCCTAATGAGTATAAAACGTTGAAACATGAACGTTTTCATCATTTAAAACATTTCTGCATTTGGAAGCATCTGACTACGACCAACGACTACGAAGTAAACGCCACGTAAGGAATTGTAAGCCAGGTAAGCAGATGGATATGCATATATATATATATATATATATATATATATATATAAACGAGCCCTTTATTGTTTACGTAAGTACAGACGTCGTGCAGAAAAATCATCCGAATTGATCCGGAAATCGTCAAAATGAATAATTCCGTTGAAATACCATACCTGAAAATTTTTGGAGATTCAACTTCTTTTAATTCGCTCAAAGAAGCAGAAAGTGGAGATTTTTGAGTCATTCTTATTGCTTTCAGTAATACAGTATTTCTCAGTTTATCCGTGGACCACAATTGATTCTGGATGGCTGCCTTTTTGGTCCTACAAGATTTTCAAGAAAGATGAACAAAATTCAAATTAACTGCGTGTTCCATGTCTTAACTGAAAATCTGATAGCTGGAAATTTCACATGGCAGTCGTCTGTCACTTTTTACTTCCTTGTACGAACTAAAGGACGTATTGTAATCACGAAGAATTCCGGGTACGTTACTTCAACGAAATTATCCATTTTGACCGCTATCGAATGCAATTTAACGATGTTTTTGCGTGACATCTGTACGTAAGGACAGAACAAAGGACTCTTTTCCGCAAAGCGAATTATAAAAGTGATTTAAAATGGATTCGAAGAGATTTTTTCGTGGCGTCTATATGTACGTACGTATCTCGCATTACTCAAAAATAAATAGCATCAGAACGCTGGAATTTTGTATATAGGACTGCTGTAACATGTAGTTGTGCACCTCGCATTTTAGTTGCAACCGACCTGGCCAAAAGCATATACATCTATAAACATAAAGCATTTAAAGTTAAAAGTAAATTGGAGTCAAAGCAAGCAATTCCTCAACAATATTAATAATTTCAACCGTGTATAAGAGGTGTAACACAATATCTAAAAAATCAAAATTAAAATAACAAATCATAGTAGAACAAACACGAAAAATATAAATGCACAAGGGAAAAATATACAAGAGAGTAAAATTATAAAAATTAATTTACTTTTACTGAAACTCCAATTCACAACGTGTTTCGTTCTCCTGTTCATTTGAGATCAAAAACCCGACGAAAGAATTAATTGAATTTTCATTTAATGTATTAATATTCATATATAACCGAATCGTCGAATCTCAAATGTACCAGGATTTTCCCTACATGCCTTCGAAACACTCGGAAAAAGTAATAAAACATAACATTGCACCAAATTAACTACTTAAAAAAATATATATTCATTATGTAAAATGACCATTCACAAAATCCAAATTGGTCTAAATGGAAAACCGAAATCCAAAAGCAAATAAAACCAAACTGTAATTTAAAAAGGATTAAAAAATTAGATGGTTCCCGATTATGCTAAACTCAATTTTTAATACCAAGAAAACGAACATTTTTCAAAGAGATAATAAAATCAAATCTGAGCCTTAATCAGCTAAAAACTGAAAACCTATTAGAGGCAAAAATGAAAAAAAAAAAAAAAAAAAAAAACGCAAACTTACTGAAATCTTAGGACGACCTTTTAAATGAAAATGGACTGAAATTTTCAGGCGACAAAATTGTGTTCCTTGTAGAATTCAAACGTGGCGCAATAGTCAGTTTGGTGCAATGTTATGTTTTATTCTTTTCCCCAAGTGTTTCGGATTCGTGTAGGGAAAATTCTGGTACATTTGCAATTCGACTTTTCAGTTATATATGAATTTTAATACATTAAATGAAAATTTAATTGATTCTTTCTTCGTTTTTTTTTATCTCAGATGAACAAGGGGACCGAAACACGTTTTCGAAACATATTAATCGTCTTTTATGAAACTTTAATTCATTTTCCCCAGATGAGTTCTGAATTGCAGTTCAGTAAAACGAGATTAATTTTTATAATTTTATTCTCTTGTATATTTGTTTCCCTTGTGCATTTATATTTTTCGTGTTTGTTCTACAATGAATTGCTATTTTAATTCCGTATTGTGTTACACCTCTTATACAGGGTTGCAATTATTAATATGGTTGAGGAATTGACTTGCTTTGAGTCCAATTTATTTTTAACTTTAAATGCTTTATATTTATATATAGACAGAGATATAGATAGATAGATACATTTATATACTTTTGGCGCGGTCGGTTGCAACTAAAATGTGAGTTGCACAAGTACATGCAATGGAATATTTTAAGGTTTAGAACTTTACTGTCATTTCTTCCTTCCATTTCCATGATAGAAAAATTATTTGCTCGCGTGTATTTAAGATGAGGTTTTATATTATAAGACAGAGCGTATTCTTTCTCTCGAGGCCATGTTACAAGATTGATAGCTCAGATAAGATTTGTAGACTTTTGGCTTGATTTATGATCACCGAAATTTAATCTCAACGTCGGTTAGATTGTGAGCCAACTTCGCGTCAACTTGATCTGTGTAGCATTCCGTTCTTAGCTTATTTATTTCAAATTTAACATTCACTTTAAATTATCTCGCCATAAGCGTTGACTGAGCTGTAAGCACCAGCTGTACTTTATTTTAATCTCAGTTTAAATTAAAGTGTCTTTTACAGATTTCTTAAGTTTCAATTGTTATTTTAGAATTAGCGATAATTCGCAAAACGTTTACTAAGAGTTTGGACACTATTTTATGATTGTAAAGCAAACCAAACATTATTAAACTAAAAAATTATGTATGATTAATTAAGTAAATGTTTAGACTCTTTTCGAGAGCTTTGCTGCCCTCATTTATTCTGCTGCTGGTTTTTACTAATTTAATTTGAATTACATTATTTAATATTCATAATTCATTATCTAGGTACCATAATTCATTGTTAATGAAAAGCAGCAACTATATATCATTTAAATTTCTCTGTCAGATTTACGTTGAATACTTATCAGCGAGTCACAAATTTAGATTTTTTTCTCTTTCACTAATAATAGAGTAATACAACATATTAAAGAAGTTTTTATCACAACTTACTATTGCATTTTCTCTGCATTTCATTTTGCTTGCTTACATTCTTCTTTGGAGATAAAGTTTATTCTTAACCAAAATGAAATCTTACTGTATTAAGCATGTTTCTTAAGCGAATGATTGTTAGATCTATAAAGACATAAATGTTTTTAAATTTTGTTTTTCTGATTATTTATAAATTCTGAATTTATTCTTACGGAATTAGGAAAACGCTCTGTCGTACGCTAATTTTATAATAAAAGTTAAGACATTCTTTCATTCAGTGCACACATATAACACACAAAAGAAAATTTTTTATCAGCACTTAGACATACTCACCTGGAATTTTATCCACTGGAACATCGCAGGAAATACCTTTGTGATTCTCATCGCACCTGAAACCGTAAAGAATGCAGTTATTATTTTGTGATTGCAAAGAAATGTATAGTGAGTTTAATTCAACTCAATTGTTCAATCAACTCAATTTCATTTCAACTCAATTGAGATTCTCTAAGAGGATCAAGACTGATTTATTACTCCGTTAAGTAGGAAACCGAGAAGATAATATTAAAAATAGCATTTGCAAGCGACATCATTGTCGAATAACAACAGGTAGCGATTTCGAAGTAATAACAGACAGTGTTAGCTCGCCTGCACATGCATAAGAACGTGGGAAAATTTAATAACACTATAGTGTTCTTCCCTTTTATTCTATTAAACTAAGTGTTGAGGAACCTAGTGAACAGCTAAGCGAATAATCGCTAAAGTGCAAGAACAGAAACGTAAACGTAGGAAGGGTTAATTACTCTTTATTTGCTCCAAATAAAGATTAATAAGGTGTACCTTTCTCAGGGCGTACAATAAAGCCTCCATTTGGGATTAAAATAAAAATGTAATAGCTAACTAATGACTAACTAAAGAGATTTAGCTGTAGCTAACACAATTATAAACTAGTTGGCTCGTCATGTTAAATTACCCAGCGAAGCTATCAAAAGGCACGTCATACGGCCTAGCGTAGTAACAGTGAGAGAGACGTAGCCAAAAGGCAAACGCGTGCTATTCAGGAATCCTAACTCTTTCTCTTTCTCTCGAAGTCAGTGGAACTTTGACTTAAATACTTTCTAATTCTCACTTGCATCTAACGTGATTCTAAAAACTCAATTTCGTAAGGAATTTTAAGCTATAGCTATTATAAAATTAGAAGATAAATTTTAGTACGCACGTCAAACAGTTAGCTTGGTTCGAAATTCATTTTAAAAATTTCCCTTGACAAGCCAAAATGAACTTCGAATTGGGCTAATTAACCATTTACCGCTTCTTAATTTTAATATATTTTTTATATTTTACCTTGATCAATTGATTAGTATTTTACTGTGTTTTAAAATCTACTTTATTCGTTTAGCATATAGCTTACTATTTTTATTTTACCTCGTTCAATTGATTTGTTTTTCTACTGTGTTAAAAATTACTTAATTCGTTTAGCATATAGCTTACTTGTTATTCATTTTACTTGTAAATATTCAAATATTGTATTTTTCTCCTCTTTCACACATTTCATAGCAACTAAATATGCTTATGTTGAAGTTTTCACGGAGCCACAGTTGTTGGTAACTTTTTGGCGTGCGTACTAAAATTTATCTCCTAATTTCCTTAATTTTGCAGCCCAATGCGCAAAAGAATTTGACCAAAATTGGTCTTTTTTCGTTTGTTCTTACAACTTAACTTTTATTATAAAATTAGGGTATACCTTAAACCACTTTATTTTATTAACGGCAGTATACTGAGGAACATTAACTAATTGCTGTGAAATTTAGCTGAGCCAAACTATTCAACCTAAAAGATAAAAACATTTCGAATGGTTTTGAATTCTTTCGTGAACTTATGGGTTTTCTTGGGAATGAATTGTCAGAATTTCGTGCAAAAACTGGCACCAAGCTCAAGAATGACATTTTTGTCAATATCCCAAAATCGTTTTATAAGAAGGTCATGAATTAAACCATTAAAAGGACTCGTGGAATCATGAAGACATTATTTCAAATAAAGGGAGTGGGTATTATTTGAAATAACGGGAGTGTGTATTATTTAAAATAAAGGTTTATTAATAATATAATAAATTAATAACTAAGAGAGTTTTCTCTTACATCAAAATAAGATTAACAAGCTACCATTTTTTTGCAAGATATAAAATGACACTATTCCTTACTGTCCAGGGAAATTTTAAATGTTATCAGAGAAGATATAAGTTGAATCCAGAGACGTTTTGTGGTGTGCCTTTGACTATTTTTGTGAATTCATTGTAAATTGTTTTAATCTTTCATAAGTGTTTTTTAAATTTTTTAATTTACAGTTTATTTTCCTTATTTTGTTTCTTATTTACTTCTGTAAGCCCCATTTTACACTTTGTGGTACAAGGACAATCGTTTGTGTTTTTAATTAAAAAAACATTTTTAAATCCGTATATGTTAATTTTTCGTTAAAAAATGTGTTTTTAAAGGTTCCTGTTAATGAATCATACATATACACATGAAGAAACTTTAAAGATCTCATTAGGGCAAAGGATTTGCCTCGCCAGCGTCAAGAAACCATAAGTGCAACGTAAATTACAAAGCGTCTACATGAAGTGTCTTTTAAAACTCCCTTCCCTTAGCTAGATAACTTTTATATGCTGTACTCCAGTCAGATATACAAACATTAACTACATTTTTAACATTTAATAATGGTAAGTAAACTAAGTCTTATATGAAAACTAACCAGTTTTGGTTTACAACGCATTCACACACAAGAAATTCTGGATTATGGAAATGAAAAAAAGAAAATATTATGTAAAATATATAAATTGCTCACTTGCAAAAAACTCGTTTTCTTGCAGTTTTAACGCATGTCCCATGCACGCACGGGTAAACATCGCATGCGTCTGAAAAATAAATAGGAAAGAATTTCAGATGCAAGTAAAATTGCATATATTTCATTTACTAATATACCGTGAAAGGTGAATATAATCTGTAAATCTAGTAGATATGTATATCTAAAATTAATTCGTTTTTCTTAGAAGCTCTTTTTCGGCACAAGTCCTTAACATAAGAAATAAAATCTGAGTTTATAAGGTGTTTCTCTCGCCTTCTTTACATGCCTTTGTCGTGAAATGGTTAACATACTAAGCACGTATCGAAAGGTTCGTGGTTCGAGCCCCGACAAGGACATTGCTCATATTTCATCTGTCCTTACACCGAAATAAGGTGAAAGATGGTGAATGATGAATCTTCACCACCAGGATTTGACGATTGGTTACCCTAATCCCCAGCCGCCCTTTGGAAGGGGGAGTATTTTTTGACGTCTGTACGTACGTTTGTAAGTACGTATATACGTAGCTCGCATAACTCAAAAACGAGTAGCCAACGTTAAAATTGTGTAGCTAGGATTTCTATACCATGTAGTTGTGCACCTTCCATTTTGGATGCAATCGGCCAGACCAAAATTATTTATTATATACAGGGTGCGGCAACGTTCATAGCGTAATTTGTCTTGCGTAGCACAATGACGTACTGCATGAATGCGCGCCAGCTCGTGCCGCATTCGTGTACTAATGAGCTGCCATTTCGAGTGTGACAGTGATATTGATCGTTGGAGTGTACAGCATCGTGCCTTTGCTGTTGAAAATTATTTCAAGAATAACTACTCTGTTATTGCTACCCAGCGTCTATTTCGGCAACATTTTAACTTGGGACGTTATGGGAAAGTTCCAGATGAACGGACCATTGCGACATACACTTCCAGGTAGAGTAATTTCCCGTTTTGGTGACATTTCTTGGCAGCCTCGTTCACCTGATCTTTCATGTGCCGACTTTGGGGTTACCTGAAGCAAGAAGTTTTCCGAACACGTTGTGCCACCATTCCCGAGTTGAAGGATCGCATCTGAACTGCCGTCGGTAATGTCCCAAGGAATACGTTACGTCGAGTTATCGCAAGCTTCCAACGCCGCCTAGATAAATGTGTTGTGCAAAGGGGGCATAATATTCAAAAAGCAGTCCACGCAATGGGCAATGACTTACACATTAGTAAATGGCATACCTTTAACTATTAATTGACATAAGAGGCAATAAATAAATTACAGTTACTGCGTTATGGTGTGCTTTTAATATCCTACTATAAACGCTGCCGCACCCTATATATACATCCACTCATTTACTTGGCTCAGTGAGCTCCATTTTTTTTTTTTTTTTTTTTTTTTTTTTTCTTATAGATCGGTAAATTGCGCAAATTTTGCTTAAACATTATTGAATTATGTTTTTCTTATCTTCCGGTTAAAGTTTTTATGCCTTTAGTTAATCTGCATATAATAGCTGTAGAATTATCAACAATGTAAAAGATGTTTAAGTGCGGCTAAGCCTAATTTTTCTTAACAAAGCAGCCATATTTGTTTACATTTGATTTTAGCAGAATGATGAATTAAATCACTTTGTTTTCAATTCTGCACCTTCAGTACCTTTTTGCCGAATGGGGACAAAAGTAAACTTTTAGTTTTTTTCACCGAAAATCTGCCTTCTTGCCAGCTGTCCGAATTGCTTGTTTCTATATTAGCCCAAAGGGGCAATTTGGCCAGAATGGCTATTAATTTCGTTTTGGCATTTTGAGTTGATTAACTTTTGAAATTTTTGAAAATGAAATGATCATATGGATCTCTGACGCTCGTGCGTTTGCATTCGTCTGATATCTTTTTCCCGCCTGTCCTTGGGATAAATGCTTATGTAAACAAATGTTTGGAATTCGGAATGTAACGGTTACTTTTTGCTTACTAGGTTAGTTTATTTCTCGCTTTACTTGATTAATTAACTATACTTGGATTACATTTCAGTCTAATATGTTATGTATGAGATGTGATATAAATAAAAATAAGAAAATCTTGGATATCATGGTCTTCAAGCGAGAATCACGTTTATTCTTTCGTGTGATAAAATATTATTTTTATAGTGCTCTTGAATTGAATTTTATGGTTTATGTACAAAGAACATTATATTTAATAAATAAATATTACACGCAGAACGTTAAAAAAGCGCCTTGAGCATAATATAAATTGTGAAAATTTTCAGATTTTTTCTTTTAATATTTTTGAATTATTAATAAAAATATTTTGAGGTTGTTATTATTTTTGCCTTGTCGAAAATTGAGAACTGAATTAATTGATTGAGAAATATATCTCTAATGAAATTCTGCGAAATAGGTTTAAATGAAATGTAGCAAAATATGTATATAATTTAATGTTCCGTACAAGGGAGTCATGTGGTGTATACACATCAGATTTTTTTATTACAGTTAGCAGATTCTTCCTTTCACAGTTCGAAATTTATTTTAAACCCGAATGAAATTCAAAGTTAATTTCCGATTTGTTTTTAAAATTTGTATTTTTGAGTAATTTTTATAATTTTTTTGGATAGGTTTTTTTAATTATAACCTGTAAAATGTCTGCCATTTTCGAAAAGTAGATGTATTTCTAGGCTCACTTGCGAAAAATTAGAATTTTTTATACAAAATCTCCGAAAATATACGTGAATTTACATAATGGCACGTTTGAAATTTGCCAGAAAATAAAATTTGCCAGAAATTTGCCTTTCTTATAAGACATAAAAAGACAAATATGGTTTAAGCACTTTTTAAAAAGTTATTTGAAAGAGTGTACGACGCACCTTTTATTCCGCTCGAGCATACTAAAAGGGAATGGAAATAGGTTGCCATAAATTAAGAATTCCGCCAAGTGAATTATTCTTTTTGCAAAATGAAAAAAAGTGCGCCAAAACAAAATTTAATATTTCTTGACAAATTTCTCATCAAATTTTTCAAATTTCATATTTAGGCATAATTTGAGACGTTGAACCAAAATATGAAAATAATAGTTATGTCCTTCAGAAAAGTCCTATTTTATGTCCAAATTCCTATGTTAGAACAATGCTATATATAAATGAAACGTAGAATCTCGTACATTATTTGTGTTGTGCAGCCGGAGCAACAGGAATGAGACAAATTTGGGAATATAAATTGATACGTTTATTTTAGCATCCATTTCACAAGCATTCCTCCTGTACCTCGAGGAGAATCAATATTTATAGATATGTGTGCGTCATGCTTCTCATCCAATTTCCAGTCAGCGATATTAATTGAAATCACGAGGTGACGCTATCTTCTCATCAGTAGTGTTCTTAAGGACTTTATGTAATATGATAGATTTATGAGTTTGGCGATTTGGCGGGCGCCAACAAGTTAATATAATTTATAATAAAGAAAGGATTTCGCTAAAATTTAGGAACAGGGATGCAATTAAGGTAGAGAATCGCCAACAAATTATTAAGCAATATGATTAGAATTTAATTTAATCAATTGATTTAAAAATATCATAACATATGTATCATGTCGCACTTCCGATACATGAAAAACGCATTTCGAAAGATATAGAACTGTCCCCTTTTTTGTGTGTAAGGTGTAATTACATAATATCGCAACCACGTTAGTAACAGTCGCCAAACTCTGGCAATCATCTGTCTGACAGTTTAGGTAACCAATCCATTGTAAGTTACAATCCACAAATTCACCGAAATCATCTTTTTCTTCTGTAAAAAACCGCTTAACTATGCTAAGGTGGTCGCACTAATACCTAAGTATCCGTGTTCTGTCTTTCGGTAGATAGGTGACGCTCTTGCTGCGCGCCGATGAAAAATATTCAAGAATGACGCATGTCATACCTTTTTTGATGCTTGATTATGTTTTCATGGCCGCTATAGGCGGAAGTAATGTACTATATCACCAAGTTTTATCGTTAATAAATGTTATTTCTGTGTTCCGTGAAATCTTGAAGTTTCGATTGTTATGCTAATGCTCTCCCAACCTGAAAACGAAACAACTTGAAATTATGACTCATGGGACACCACCATTATTTCGGCGTCTGAAACCCGCGAAAAGAGTAATTACCTTTTGAAAGGTAAGAATTTTGATTTATTTGTTCTTGAGTATCGATCTTTGAAAACGAAACATAATGATGTATGATTTAGCCAAGGAGGTTAGAACTTATGGAGATGCCCGCCACTCTGTCAAAGTGAAGCCAAAAAAGGGGGGGAAGCATGCTCTTAGTAGTCGTGGCTTAGAAAGATTGACGTGCTCTAACCACACCCAATTTTGTTCGTGGTAGTCGTAAAGGATCGCAGGTTCTTCACGTCCTCTTACCCTTACTTTTGTCGCCATTGTATTTTATTTCTACACTATGTAATTGCAATAATTTCTACATTATGTAATTGCATCCTGTAATTAATGAATGCTAAAAGTATTGTGAACACAGAACAGTAACTATGTACTCAAACTATTATTTGATTATAATTTACTTATTCTATGTATATATAATTCTCAACTTTTTCATGTTATAAATATTACTTATGTTTCGAACAAACTTAATTTGAATAAACAATGATATAAATATGTAAATTTTACGTTGTTATTTTAAAACTCACACAACAAATGTGACTAAAAATCAAATCAGGTTATTGTATATTTACTTGAGCAAAAGATAAAATGTAATTAAACACATAAAAGGTAACATACCTGTTATGTAATTATGATCAGACATTTAAGTAAACTGTTTTCTTTTCCATGGAGAGCTAGCCACTCCCTCTTCCCTTGTTTACTTATCGTTTTGCTATCACATATAAGTTAATTACGAATATCGCTTTTATTATTATTATGAAAAGGTAAATCTGAGAACTATATGTGTTTCTACGTGTGCTTTACACAAAGAAAATACTAAAACTCTTTCTTGAAGGCCATTGAAACAAAAGTTTCGATTATTCTACTTATATATGCACGTTCTAAAACATTCTTTTACATGGACATGAAGTCGGAAATGTAGACATTATTTTTATGTAGACATTTAACAATTCAGTGCCTTTTAGGCCTTTCAGATCTACGCATACAAAATCAAAAAACACACTGAGAACTTGAAACCAGCTGGAGTTTTACCTCACTTCGCTTAGTAAGGTAATCGTTTTCTTGCCCTCACGTGGCGTGACTTATTTCCTTCCCCCTGGCTTCACTTTCTTCGTACTGCAATAGCGGAGACGCCATCTCCATGCATTCTAACCTCCTTGGATTTAGCAAAAGAGAAAAAGAAACGTGCTGTTGTACGTAGTAAAGTTACTACACTTCTAAATAAATTTGAGAAACTATTATCGGAAGAACATCTAGAAGATTTAAATTCATCATATGAAATGTTAATTGAATACCATGAGAAACTTAAAAGTCTTGACTCAAAGGTCGATGCTCTCATAATTGATGAAAAATAATATGATAACGAACTACTTCCTTGTGAAGAGTATGACGAAAATATTATAGCGTTTAAAGCTAAGATTGTTAGTAAAGAAAATTAACAGTAATGAAGTTGTTGAAAGAAGTATACTTACGACTATTAATGGTACTAGTAGTACTCTGAATGGTAACAATTCTGTTACAAGTAGTGCTTCAGTAAAGTTATCAGGTTCAATGTTTCTCCTTACTTGCTTGGGGAACATTCAGGAACCTGACTCGGAACAGGGAGCTTACTAAAGCTATGTTCAATAAATGTGGGAAGTAGACAGGATACACAGGAAATGTATACGAAACCCTTTATTTTTCACTCTTTACAATAATTTCCGGACTTCGGAATACAGAGACCAACCACTTGTGGTCTGAACGTAAGAATATAAAAATATTAACTAAACTCTAACTTAACTTTGGAATAATAAACAAGGGCCTACGTGGAAGATTGGCCGTATATGAGCAGGAAGCCGTATGTAGTACAGAGAACTGTTAACAAATTTGCATAAATAAGTTAACCAAAGTCGCCAACAAACTTGCATAAATAAATTAAAGCTTTTAATTCTGACAGGAAGTAGAAACTAAGAAGTGATAGTAAAGATTTAAAATAAAATAAACGTTAGTAAAACTTAAGATCCTTACATACTTCCCGCCAGAGTTAATTAGTTTGAAACTGAGGTCTAAAACGACCTTGTTGAAAAATTTAGCTCTAGAATCTAACGCGAGGCCAATCTTTTACAAACATTTCTCACTAGAAACTAGAAATTAAAAAAAAAAAAAAAAAAAAAAAAAAAAAAATTTGTTTTTACATTATCAGCTCCGTGGACAATTACTTTTCATCTGTACTGCATCTAAACAGGAGCTTTTAGTTGAAATCTGGTTCCTTCCAGATCTCTGGAAGGAAAACTAGTTTAATGAAATGTTACACAATTAAATGGCAAGTCACATGAATATTTATATTTCTCCTAACATTCTTATTTCATTCATGACTTTATTTTAATTATCTCTTCCCGTGCTCTCTGACATGTGTTGTAAAAGAAAACACCAAACACGAATGTGTTTATGAATACGTGTTCAACACTGCCGACTACAATCAAAACACTAACGTGCTAAAATTCAACATAACAAGACCTCGTAACACACCCTATCTTCAACTCTAAACCCTGAGGTACTATTCTAAAAGTGGCTAACTCTGAAGTGTAGCGTCAGAGAGCCTAACTACATTCATTCAACCTTTAACACATATTCACAATACTTTTCTCTTTTTTTTTTTCAGTCACACGAATAAGTTTAACATTTTTGGCATTACTTTCACTTTTACCATATCACAGTATTTCTTAACATTTAAAATAACAGTTCACATTGTATATAAGAACATTTTAACATGCCGTTAATTTTACGCATTTTAAAACATACATTAGTAGTACATTGTTAACTTCTATTCTTTTCCAAGCAAATGCCAATTCTTCTACATTGAAATACTACATTTTAAAAGTCTTTCAGACTAAAACTTCTTTCTTGCCAGAATGTTTTAAATAAAATTTATACAATAACTTTTACAATATTCAAATATTTACACATTCCTATTATACATCAACTTTAGTTTTACTCGCGAATAATTGAAAAACATAATACCAAAATAGGTAACAACTCATTTCTCGCCTTTTTGGCGATAAAGGTAGACCTCACATGAGGTAAAACGTCTTGAAATCTGCCACTTGCTGTAAGAATGAAAGATTAACTTAAGTTTGCAAAGTAACATAAAATTTTACTTATCTTTGTGATATTCGGACATTCTTTTCTCTGCCCAGTCCTGGAAGGTCCTTGGCGGAACGGGACACTTCTCTCTCGTTCCTGCTTGGACCTCGTTGCTGGCCGTTCAAATTTTCCTTGTATCTTTTCCTCCGCCGCTGGTGGTCCTTCCGTAATTCGGCGACATTTGCTGCGTAGAGTCCTGTCCGATGAGTAGATCTTCCGTTTGGGAGCCGGATTATAGTTGCCGTTAATTCTCCTGGCTCTCTTTGCATTCGTCGTACTTCTCCCTTCTTCATTCTAGGGGTGGTCGTGCGCTCTCTTTTGTGGTCGGTGGAACGGCTTCTTTTTCTTGTTACCTTCAATTTTCCAACGGAGAAACTTTCTTTTCAATTCCTCCTGCCTCCTAATGGCTTGTCCTTGTGCTTGACGTTGTTCCACCTCTGGAGCTTGTGCCTGCCGTGCCGGATCCTGCAAAAGATCTTTAACTATTTGCATTTTATTAAGGTCAGAGTATGGTTTTATTTGGTCAATGTTTGCGGAGCATGTTTCACCATTCCTGGCTTTTAACACCACTACAGCCTGAGTTATTTTTTCTATGAGATATGGTCCTTCAAATCGTGGAAAAAATTTGGCGGTTTTGTCTTCTGCTGCTGAAGAAAGTGAATGCTTAAATTTTAATAATTTTTAACACTTCATCTCCTACTTTATAAGTTACTCCCCGTCGTTTCAAATCATAATAGAGCTTCTGTTTTCTTTGTGCTACTTCAGTGTTCTTTTTTGCTTCTTTAATTAATTTTTCTATATCACCCATTTTAAATTCTGGGGCTCTTTGTTGAACATAAAATAATTTATCTAACGGCGTTATAATCTTTCTGCCTAAAAATAACTCAGCAGGAGTTTTGCCAGTTGTATCATGTTTTGCGGTCCTAAGGGCGAAAGCAAATTCATTGACATAGTTATCCCAGCTTTTATGAAAATTTTTAACATAACTACGGATAATTTTCACTATATTTCTATTGACCCGTTCCGCTATATTTGATTGCGGCAGATACGGGACCATTTTTAAATGACGTATGCCCAGTTTTTTGCACATGTCTTCAAATATATTATTTACAAATTGAGGACCATTATCCGATATAACTTTTAGAGGCGTCCCGTATTTTAAAATATATTTATTTAAAATAGAAACAATAACTAATTTCGCGGAGGCTCGTTTTAAGGGAACAATTTCGGTCCACTTACTAAAATGATCAACCATAACAAGGAGATAGCGACTTTTATTTAACTGACTTTTTGGGAAAGGGCCCAATAAATCGATGCCAATTATTTCATTTGGAAAATCGGATTTAATACTATTTAGAAACCCGGCAGGCGGAAATTAATATAATTAACTGCTTGACATGTTGGGCAGGACTGGACATACGCCCTTGTTAACTTTTGCAGTTCAGGAAAATAGACTACCTCGCGTACGCGTTGGATAGTTTTTCGAATACTAGCATGAGAAGCTAAAGGGCTGTCATGTAACTCCTGCAGGATATTTAATCTAAGACTAGCTGGGATAACAGGTCGAAATTCGTTGTTGGAATTTGTAGTTTTTGTATAAAATAATAGACCATCTATTAGGTCGTAATGGGCCGCACTATTTCTTATCGCCACAATATCTTGGTGGCTAAAATTTTCAGGATCCTTTAAATACTCATAAATGTTTCCAAACTCAGGATTCTTACCCAATTCGGTTATTACAGTTTCTCGGGAATTTATTGTACACGCTGTCAGCATTGCAACTTTTACGGTGTTACCCTGTTCGTCTAATTTAATTCGTGATAGGGCATCTGCTACGATATTTTCCTTTCAGGGGGTATGCTTGATTACCAGATTATATTCTTGTAGCTTGAGTGCCCATTTTATTAACCTTGGGGATAAGTTTTTCCCTGAGTACAATCTAGTTACCGCCGCATGATCAGAATACACTGTTATTGGCGCCCTCCAAAAATAGACTCGGAACTTTTGCACTGCTAACAGAACTGAAAGTGCCTCTCTCTCGGTCGCGGAATAATTTCTTTGTGTTTGATTTAAAGTTCGACTAAAAAATGCCACGGGCTGCTGATTTTGCGAAAGTCCCGCTCCTACCGCATAATCCGAAGCATCCGCTGAAATTTCTAAATTCTCATCCTTTTCAGGAAATTTCAACACAGGGGCTTGCGTTAATGCTTGCTTTAATTTTTCGAAAGCACTATTGGCTTCGGCCGTTCACGAGAATCTTGCCTTTTTCCTTTTTAATTTTAACAATGGTTCAGCAATAGCTGCAAAATCTTTTATAAAGGTCCAGTAATATGAACAAAGTCCTAGAAAAGAAGAGAGCTTCTTAGCCGTATTTGGCGGCGGATACTTTTGCACAGCGATTATTTTTGATTCGTCTGTCTCGATTCCTTTCTGAGATATTTTGTAACCTAAATATTTTAATTCAGGGGCTGCAAATTTGCACTTTTCGACATTAACTTTTAGACCGGCCTCATTTAATAAAGAAAACACCTGTCTTAAATCCTGAACATGTTGGTCCAGATTATCAATAGTAATAATGATATCCTCTAAATAGATAAATGTGGACTTTTCAAGAACAGGCCTTAGCACAATGTCCATACATCGCTGAAATGTTGCCGGTGCCCCTGAAAGGCCAAACGGCATACGCAGGAACGCATAAGTGCCAGACTTGGTTATAAAAGCAGTCTTAGGCACGTCCTCCGGTCTAACCCCTATTTGAAAATAACCAGTTGTTAATTCTAAAGTCGTCATGTATTTGGTAGACGTTATGTTCCTTAGAATTTCTTCAATAATAGGTAACGGATATACCGGATATTTAGTTATGGAGTTTGATTTACGATAGTCAATCGCGAAACGCTACCTTTTTGGATGTGTTAATGGATAGTCATTGTTTTTCTTACATAAAACCACCGGGCTAGCATAACTACTTGAGATGGGCGTTATGATCTTTTTACGTAGCATATCGTTAATGTGCCATTCTATAATTTTTTCTTTATTCTTATCATACCGGTATTCTTTGTGGCGAACTGGCATTGAATCTCTGGTGTCGATACTATGGTTAGTAACTTGAGTAAATCCTGGAATATCACTAAATACCGAAGCAAATTCACTTACCACTTGTCGGATTCTTTGTTGCTCTTCCTTAGGCAGGTGATCAAGGTTTAACACCGGCGGTTCCGATTTTTCTTCTCGAACTGGTTTCATCGTCAGCTTAAGCGACGCTTCATTAAAATCCAGCGTTGCTTCTGCCTCTGAAAGAAAATCTATTCCTAAGATGATATGTGCTTGCAGATTCTTTACTATGAAAAACATAACCTTTACTTGTTCGTCCTTGATACGGATGTATAGTGGTAATTTACCTATGCACTTACATCTTTCTCCTTGCGCAGCTAACACTGTCGTATTATCCGAATTATATATGCGGTATTTCCAAAAATACTTCCTAAAAAAATCTTCTGCCACACAGGAATACTGCGCGCCTGTATCCAGGAGTGCGGTGGCTGGGATGTTATTCACCAACACTTCAATCTTCGGAAGAGTCAAATTTTTCACCATTACTGTATTTAACTTGAAGGAAGAGGGGTTTTCGTGGCCTTTGGATTTCCGCGCCCTCCCGTCAGCAGAAATCCGTTTCAGTTTAAATCCTTTTTTCTTTCCATGCTTTCCTTCTTTTTCCACTGGCCTTGAGACTTTTTTCCTGGATTGCTATTGAACTGTCGACGTTCGCCGGCTGTTTTTGGATGCTCGGGTTTCCTTTCCCACTGATTCGCTTTGCTTCCGTAGCCGTGTGCTTGACTTTGCTGTGGTCTTGGCTCACCAAATTGGTTTCGTTGTTGATATTGGCGTCTTCTTTCAATGTCCGCCGTTCTTCTACTTTCAAACTGGATTGCTAGCTCAAATAACATTTCCAGTGTAGTCGGATTCCTTAATTCAATAAAGTCTTGTACTTGGGGAAGTAACCTCGGCAAAATCACTTGAATTATCTCAGGATCCGGACGCTTTCCATACAAGAGTTTGAAGACGTGAATTTTTCTTAAAATAAAGCTTGAGAGATTTTCATTTGGTTTCTGGTATATGCTGAAAACTTCCGCTTCTAATTTCGCACTATCCCTTACGACAGGGAAGGCTATTACTAGGGCAGTCTTGAAATTTTCGTAAGTATAGGTGGGACTTCCTGCTTGACCCAAGAGACTTCTGCCTATACATTTCAACCAATTAAGCGCTTGGCCCCTCAAAGCGCTAGTAGCTAAGGTGACTTTCTGGAACTTGTGCACGGGATACATCATGAAGTGGTCCTCCAATTTTTCCAAAAAACTGGTTACCGGTGAGATTCCATTAAATGTTGTTTCTGGTTTCATCGAAGCGCACATGGTCTGGACGATGTAACCAAATCCTTCCAGGGCGGCAGCTGGCATTTCTGGATTCTGAGTCGCTTCTGTAGGCAGCACAGGTTCTTCTTGAAACTCGGCCATGTTTATTCTTCTTCATCGGGCACCACTATCATGTTCAATGTTTCTCCTTATTTGCTTGGGGAACGTTCAGGAACCTGACTCGGAACAGGGAGCTTATTAAAGCTATGTTCAATAAATGTTGGAAGTAGACAAGATACACAGGAAAGGTATACGAAACCCTTTATTTTTCACTCTTTACAATAATTTCCAGACTTCGGAATACAGAGACCAACCACTTGTGGTCTGAACGTAAGAATATAAAAATATTAACTAAACTCTAACTTAACTTTGGAATAATAAACAAGGGCCTACGTGGAAGATTGGCCGTATATGAACAGGAAGCCGTATGTAGTACAGAGAACTATTAACACTACAATACGTTTAAAATTATTAAGAGGATTAAACCTCTGGCCTGGAAGGCAACGAGCAACCGAGTAAAACTGCTAAGGCAAGCGGCCTGCTTCGACTAACTCCTTCCTCTCTCTCGCTTGGCAAAAAGCCAAAACTTAAGTACTTGGCGTTCGCCAACAAATTTGCATAAATAAGTTAAAGCTTTTAATTCTGGCCGGAAATAGAAAATAAGAAGTGATAGTAAAGATTTAAAATAAAATAAACGTTAGTAAAACTTAAGATCCTTACAAAGTTACCTAAATTAAATATTGAAAAATTTGCTGGTGAACCCAGTAAATGGCTCGAATTCTTTAATTTGTATGATAACGCTATTCATTCTAATCCAAGTTTATCTAAAATAGATAAGTTTACATATTTGAAAAGTTTATTATCTTGTTCCGCATATAATTGTGTATCTGGTTATGCTTTATCTGAAGAAAATTATGATATATGTATTAAAAGTTTAGAAGAGAGGTTTGGTCGTAAAGATGTTATTATATTAAAATTCATGCAAATGTTGTTACAGTTAGAACCAGTTAAAAGTTCTTCAAATGTTTTTGAGTTAAGAAAGCTGTATGATCAGTAAAAAATCTGTGTTAGAAATCTTAGTTTATATTTTTTCATGTTTCTTCACTTAACTACTGACTACATTTACTTTTAGTGTAACTTCGAACTTTAATATTAGGTTTTAATTTTCAACAGTTTGAATAAAAGAGCATAATGATATTTTAATTTAAAACCCTTGGGTTTACTTCAAATGCAATCTGTCAAATTTTCGAATAATCAGCTCTTCCGCATCAGTAAAGACCAAAGTCTGATAATCTCAAGGTCCACCAGCGGCCGAGCGGTAAAGTCGCTGAACACTGATAGTTCGATCCGAAGTTCGAATCCCGCGAACGGGCTGATTGCATGGGCGTTTTCGTGGTTTTGTAGCATGTGTAACGTGTATAGGAGCCAGTTTTCCTTAGAACGTCCTCCACGAAGACATCCCTACCATTAGGCTGATAGCCTTCGTGTGCTTTGCCATAATTTAATACACCATACACCTGATAATCTCAAACATCTGAAAACGCCGGTATATAAATATTTTTGTTTCAGTGGAGTTTCCTTCCTCCAATTAGAAGGCGACAGCGTTACTTAAGTGAAGCGATCTTCCTCGGAGTTCTTTGTGTGGTTTCCTTCATTGTTTGCAGTGTCCCCTTAGGACATGATGACAGCTGCGAGCTAAACAAGGAAGAGGGAAGAGGCATTCAAATAAGAGAGCTATTTTTCGTGTCTTCAAAACAATAATTGGCATGTCATTTAACAACTCCCGAAACCAATGAACCATACACCAACATGAGAGAGGAAAGTAACAGATAGAAAATTTATATACGCATTCGGGCGACCTGCCGATGTCTGAACCCACGGGCGTTTCAGGAGACTTCTCTGTGAAAGAGTTAAATATCTTGCCTATATTAGATATTTTTTCAGATGTATAATTTTAAGATGTATAAGGCATTTTTTGGTATCGACGACTGTTAAAGAAAGCACCTACTTAAAGTAAACATTATAAATCATAAATTATCTACCTTTGCATTCTCCATTGATTTCTTCATAACCATCTAAACACGAGCACCGCTTGAAACCAATTTCATCGAAGAAACAAGACGAATTTTGACCGCATGAGCACTCTGTAAATATAAAACCTAAAATGCAAAGTCATACCAAAAGCATTTAACAATATTTGCATGGGAATATTTTAATGCAGACTAAATTTATTAATGCGAACATACTCGAGATCCTAGCTGTCCTTTCAATGAAAAAAAAGGTATTAAAGTGAACTATATTAAAATGAATATATTCCATATTTTCAGAAATTAAGTTTGATTTTAATAGGAGGAAAATATCATATATATTTATATAAAACAAACTAATACTAAGCTGAAATTTCGTAAATATATCTCTGCGTATAAAGACTTCTTTAATGTCATTACGCAATGTAAAGTAATACAGTTTCTAAATTCCGAGTTATAGTTAGTAGTTAATTCCGAGTTATAATTTTCATAGTTTTGCACATAAAGTAAATATGCGAATTTTTACTACATACATTTATTAACTTCAAGAAATCTGCAATGCAAAAAATGTTTACTGATAGTCAGTATCCTTTTATATTCTTTCCCATATTTATATTTATAATCAAATCTCAATACAAACAATGCCACTATCAGCATAGGCATTTAAGATGATAAACAATTTCCTGCTTCAGTTGTTCAAACTAGTTTTCAAGGCGACATTTTAATAAACAGACGCAAATTTTCCCGCGATTTTAAGCTCGTCCATGAGAAAATAATTTCAATTATCTCCGTTGTTACATTTACTGCAACTATGGCATAAATTCAGGTAGCAGGGAAGGAAATTTGATTGGTAAGAAGAACTGATAGTTTTAAATAGATCGAAATAAAAAAAAACGGTTTTATATTTTTGGTTATTCAAACATTTTGTAAATGTTATTTTAAAATTTAGAAGATATTAGGGTTTCATTTTTTTTCCTTTCTGCATTAATTTCTCTAGTGTTCATTTTAAAATTACATATGCACAGTACAATTCAATAAGCTGGAACAATATCATTCAAAATACCCAATAAATCTTGCACGTGCAAAACCTACAATGAACAAACTGTAAGCAAGTCATTTGAAAGTAATGTAAAAGTATGCATTATAGTAGTTGTCTTGGGACCAGCAACGTTACGGCTAAATGTTATGTAGTATGTTCCCGAAGAATGAAAAATATTATTAGTCTTGTGATTAACTACACTGAATTCTATACACAGTTCATAGTGTTTATTCAAATAATAAGTTTCTGAACACATAATGCTTTATTAATACTTAGGTTTCTTTCTGAGATTCAAGTCTTTTCAATCCCATTATTAGTAATCTATTGTATTTAATTAACATTAATTAATTTATCTTATTCAAAGCTAAATACGTATTTAACGTACTTTCCATATACAGACATATCCGTAATAAAAACTCTTTTTTAAGGACAATGTATTTACAACCAATTTTTCGAGGATTTACATTTCAAGGACGGGAGAACATAAAAGAGCCCCTAAATCCGTTTACTTTATTCTACATTAAAAGTAATTTTTGAGAAGCAATAAATTTAGAACGTCTGAATAATAATCAGATACCTTTTTGGCATCGCTTCCCTGAGTAGAAAGGTGGGCAGGTGCAATCGTATTTCCCATCAATAACGCTACACCTGCCTCCATTCTGACATGGATTTGAGCTGCAGGGATCTGAAATATGAGATCAGAATTATAAAAATTAGTTTAAAGATATTTATATTTAAATTCAAGTGTTTCAAAACATAATACTTATAATACTACTTCCGTTCCTTTCTTCGAATCAAGATTTTGCAATCACATTATTAGCAATCTATAATTATTTTATCGAAAGCTGAATGCTTATTTGACGAGCCTTTCATATACAGACATAACCGCAATACCATCTTTTTTTAAAGACAATGCATTTACAAACAATTTAGCAAGGATTTATATTTAACAGACATGAGAATTGAAAAGAACACCGAAATCAGCTCACAGTTATTAGTCAATTTTACAGGAATAATAACTGTTGAGAAGCAACGATTTTCGAACGTGCGAATAACAACCAAATACCTTTTTCACATTGCTTTCCTGAGTAGAAAGGTGGGCAGGTGCAATAGTAATCCCCGTAAATAACACTACATCTGCCTCCATTCTGACATGGACCAGAGCTGCAGGGATCTGAAACATGAGAGCAGATATTTAGAAATGAGATTCTTGTTATTTATATTTAAAATCAAGTTTTTGAAATACAATATGTTAAAACCACTCTCTTTATTTTCTTAGAACCGAGTTCTTGGAAACACATTCCTTGCAATCTCTAATTACCTTATTCAAATCTAAATGCTTATTTAAAATTTGCCTTCTTTCTACCATCTGCTTTGCACATAAAGGATCCGGAGTACTTATATCTGTTGTAAGGGCAATGATTTAAAAACGAGTTTTGCGAGGAATTTTATTTCAAGGACATGAAAATTGAAACGAGAACCGAAATGCTTTCATTTTATAATAAAAATCATTTTTGAGAAGCAATAAATTTTGATTTCTGAATAATTAATACCTTTTTCACATTGTTTCCCTGAGTAAAAACGTGGGCAGATGCAGTTGTATTTTCCATCAATAACGTTACATCTGCCTCCATTCTTACATGGACTTGAGCTGCAGGGATCTGAAACATGAGATTACAAATATAAAAATCTCTCTACCGATATTTATTTTTAAGTTAAAGTTTTTGAAATCATAATAATTTAGTAAAACACCTTAATAGGAATCTAAAATTAATTATTCAAAGCTAAGTGCCTATTTAACGTGCCTTTCATACACAGAGATATCCGCAAAACAATATCTTTTTTAAGCACAAAGCATTTAGAAACAATTTGGCAAGGATTTGTATTTAACATACATGAGATTACGAAAGAACACCGACCGAAATCCGTTAACTTTTTATTATATTGAAATAACTTTTGAGAAACAATAAATTTAGAACCTCTGAATACCTTTTTCACATTGTTTCCCGGAGTAGAAAGGTGGGCAGGTGCAATAGTAATCCCCGTAAATAACACTACATCTGCCTCCATTCTGACATGGACCAGAGCTGCAGGGATCTGAAACATGAGAGCAGATATTTAGAAATGAGATTCTTGTTATTTATATTTAAATTGAAGTTTTTGAAAATACAATATTTTAAAACCACTCTCTTTATTTTCTTAGAATCCAGTTCTTAGATTCGCATTCTTTGCAATCTCTAATTACCTTATTCAAATCTAAATACTTATTTAAAATTTGCCTCCTTTCTACCATCGGCTTTGAATATAAAGAAAGATCCGCAGTACAATATCTGTTGTAAGGACAATGCTTTAAAAACGAATTTTCCAAAAATTGATTTCAAGGACATGAAAATTGGAAAGAGCACGTAAATCCTTTTAGTTTACTTTACATTAAAAATAATTTTTCAGAAGCAATAAACTTTGTTTTCGGAATAAAAAATACCTCTTTCACATTGTTTCCCTGAGTGAAAAGGTGGGGAGATGCAGTCGTATTTTCCATCAATAACGTTACATATGCCTCCATTCTTACATGGACTTGAGCTGCAGGGATCTGAAACATGAGATTAGAGATATGAGTTCTCGATATTTATATTTAAATTCAAGTTTTCGAAATTATTATAATTTAGTTCTACTTCGGTTCCTTTCTTAGAATCAGATCTTTTCAATCATATTATCAAAATATAATTATCTTGTTCAAAGCTAAATGCGTATTTAGCATGCTTTTCTTATACAGAGATATCCGCAATATAATCTCTTTTTTAAGGCTAATGCATTTACAGACAATTTAGCAAGGATTTACATTTAAGCCACATGAGAATAGAAAGAACACCAAAATCTGTTCACCTTTCTTCTATATTGAAATAATTTTTGAGAAATAATAAATTTAGATTGGCGGAATAATAATCAAATACCTTTTCCACATTGTTTCCCTGAGTAGAAAGGTGGGCAGGTGCAATTGTATTTCCCGTCATTAACACTACATCGGCCTCCGTTCTGACATGGACTAGAGCTGCAGGGATCTGAAACATGAGAATAGAGATATAAATATAAGTTTCCCGATATCTATATTTAATTTCAAGTTTTAGAAAACATTATAATTTAGTACTACTTCGGTTCCTTTCTTAGAATTAAATCTTTTCAATCACATTATTATCAAACTATAATTAACTTATTCAACGCTAAATGCCTATTTAACATGCTTTCCTTATAAAGAGATGTCCGCAATATAATTTTTTTTTAAGCTCAATGCATTTACAAATAATATAGCAAGGATTTACATCCCACGTGAGAATAGAAAGAACACCAAAATCTGTTCACTTTTATTCTATACTGTAATAATTTTTGAGAAATAATAAATATGTAACGGCGGAATAACAATGAAATACCTTTTTCACATTGTTTCCCTGAGTAGAAAGGTGGACAGGTGCAATCGTATTTCCCATCAATAACGCTACACCTGCCTCCATTCTGACATGGACTAGAGCTGCAGGGATCTGAAACATGAGAATAGAGATATAAATATAAGTTTCCCGATATCTATATTTAATTTCAAGTTTTTGAAAACATTATAATTTAGTACTACTTCGGTTCCTTTCTTAGAATTAAATCTTTTCAATCACATTATTATCAAACTATAATTAACTTATTCAACGCTAAATGCCTATTTAACATGCTTTCCTTATAAAGAGATGTCCGCAATATAATTTTTTTTAAGCTCAATGCATTTACAAATAATATAGCAAGGATTTACATCCCACGTGAGAATAGAAAGAACACCAAAATCTGTTCACTTTTATTCTATACTGTAATAATTTTTGAGAAATAATAAATTTGGAACGGCCAAATAACAATGAAATACCTTTCTCACATTGTTTCCCTGAGTAGAAAGGTGGACAGGTGCAATCGTATTTCCCATCAATAACACTACACCTGCCTCCATTTTGACATGGACTAGAGCTGCAGGGATCTGAAACATGAGAATAGAGATATAAATATAAGTTCCCCGATATCTATATTTAATTAAGTTTTCGAAAACATTATAATTTAGTACTACTTCGGTTCCTTTCTTAGAATTAGATCATTTCAATCACATTATTATCAAACTATAATTAACTTATTCAAAGCTAAATGTATATTTAACATGCTTTTCATATAAAGAGATGTCTGTAATATAATCTTTTTTTTTAAGCTCAATGCATTTACAAATAATATAGCAAGGATTTACATCCCACATGAGAATAGAAAGAACACCAAAATCTGTTCACTTTTCTTCTATACTGTAATAATTTTTGAGAAATAATAAATTTGGAACGGCGGAATAACAATGAAATACCTTTTTCACATTGTTTCCCTGAGTAGAAAGGTGGACAGGTGCAATCGTATTTCCCATCAGTAACGCTACACCTGCCTCCATTCTGACATGGACTAGAGCTACAGGGATCTGAAACATGAGAACAGATGTTTAGAATTGAATTTCTGATTATTTATATTCAATTTCAAGTTTTTGAAAATACTATATTTTAAAACCACTCTCTTTTGTTTCTTAGATTCGCGTCTTTTACAATCCCATTCCTTGCAATCCCTAATTACCTTATTTAAAGCTGAATGTCTATTTACCGTCTGCTTACTTTTTGCCATCTGCTTTGCATATACAGAAAGATCCGCAGAGCAAACTCTGTTGTAAGGACAATGCTTTTGAAACGAATTTTGCAAGAATTTTTATTTCGAGGTCATGAAAACTGAAAAGGGCACCAAAATCCGTTCATTTAACTCTACGCTAAAAATAAATTTTGAGAATCAATAAATTTTGGTTTCTAAATAATGAATATTTTTTCACATTGTTTCCCTGTGTAGAAAGGTGGGCAGGTGTAGTCGTATTTTCCATCAATAACGCTACACTTGTCTCCATTCCGACATGGACTTGAGCTGCAGGGAACTGAAATGTGAAGTTTGGGTTACAGAAATGAGTTTCACGACAATTAAATTTAAGTTTCTGAACACATAATGCTTTATTAATACTTAGGTTTCTTTCTGAGATTCAAGTCTTTTCAATCCCATTATTAGTAATGTATTGTATTTAATTAACATTAGCTAATTTATCTTGTTCAAAGCTAAATACGTATTTAACGTACTTTCCATATACAGAGATATCCGTAATAAAAACTCTTTTTTAAGGACAATGTATTTACAACCAATTTTTCGAGGATTTACATTTCAAGGACGGGAGAACAGAAAAGAGCCCCTAAATCCGTTTACTTTATTCTACATTAAAAGTAATTTTTGAGAAGCAATAAATTTAGAACGTCTGAATAATAATCAGATACCTTTTTGACATCGCTTCCCTGAGTAGAAAGGTGGGCAGGTGCAATGATATTTTCCATCAATAACGCTACATCTGCCTCCATTCTGACAAGGACTTGAGCTGCAGGGATCTGAAACATGACAACAGAGATTTGAAAACGAGTTCCTGATATATATATTTAAGCTAAAGTCTTTAAAAATATAGTACTTTAATACTTAATTGAAAGATGTACCTTTTTCACAAAATCTGCCTTCATACGGGAGTTCACAGGAGCAAACATAATCCCGATTATAAACTATACATATGCCCGCATTTTTGCACGGATTTAGATGACAGGGATCTGAAAAAAAAATGGTTAAAACCTTAAAGTATTCTCTCGCTTCAAAAACTTAGAAATATGTACGTTTAAATCTAATATATCAGTGCTGAAATAAAATCTATTTCTCATAATTCTCCTGAGTAGAAAGCTATGCAGGTGCATTTGCATTTATCGTGAGTTTAACTACAGATCCCAGGATTAAGCAGAGATTTGGATTACAGCAATCTAAAGAATGAAGTCAAAACTTTGAAAACCAATGAGCCTTGTTTTTATATTCATATGGTTTGTAGTTTGATAATTTCGGCATAATAGCATTAGCTTTCTCACTATTTTCTTGTAGATACTACATGAAAACGCAAGAAAATAAAATTAATAATACCATAGCTTCACGGATAATTTTGTGCAGAATTTTAATTTCATGTATCATACTCGAACACAAAGAAACATATTTTTAATAATTTCTTATTTGTATATTATGTAGCTTTTTAAAACTCCGAATTCGGTAGGTGATGTGAATGTCTAACACATACAGTTACTCCGGTTATGAAAATTTCAAATTTGCAGTCTTTAATATGATAGTACTTCGATCATTTTCATCAAAACTTTTCGCTCTAGAATCTAACGCGAGGCCAATCTTTTACAAACATTTCTCACTAGAAACTAGAAATTTAAAAAAAAAAAAATTGTTTTTACATTATCAGCTCCATGGACAATTACTTTTCATCTGTACTGCATCTAAACAGGAGCTTTTAGTTGAAATCTGGTTCCTTCCAGAGATCTGGAAGGAAAACTAGTTTAATGAAATGTTACACAATTAAATGTCAAGTCACATGAATATTTATATTTCTCCTAACATTCTTATTTCATTCATGACTTTATTTTAATTATCTCTCCCCGTGCTCTCTGACATGTGTTGTAAAAGAACACCAAACACGAATGTGTTTATGTATACGTGTTCAACACTGCCTCCTACTATCAAAACACTAACGTGTTAAAATTCAACATGACAAGACCTCGTAACACACCCTATCTTCAACTCTAAACCCTGAGGTACTATTCTGAAAGTGGCTAACTCTGAAGTGCAGCATCAGAGAGCCTAACTACATTCATTCAACCTTTAACACATATTCACCATAATTTGGTCTTTTTACAGTCACACGAATAAGTTTAAAATTTTTGGCATTACTTTCACTTTTACCATATCACAGTATTTCTTAACATTTAAAATAATAGTTCACATTGTATATAAGAACATATTAACATGCCTTTAATTTTACGCATTTTAAAACATACATTAGTAGTACATTGTTAACTTCTATTCTTTTCAAAGCAAGTGCCAATTCTTCTACATTGAAATACTACATTTCAAAAAGTCTTTCAGACTAAAACATCTTTCTTGCCAGAATGGTTTAAATAAAATTTATACAATAACTTTTACAATATTTAAGTATTTACACATTCCTATTCTACATCAACTTTAGCTTTACGCGCGAGTAATTGAAAAACATAATACCAAAATCGGTAACAACTCATTTCTCGCCTTTTTGGCGATAAAGGTAGACCTCACATGAGGTAAAATTTCTTGAAATCTGCCACTTGCAGTAAGAATGAAAGATTAACTTAAGTTTGCAAAGTAACATAAAATTTTACTTATCTTTGTGATATTCCGACATTCTTTTCTGAGCCCACTCCTGGAAGGTAGCGCAGATTCTGGTTTGATTTATCCTCCTTCTTGTGAGGGCTTGCCCTTCAGTGCCCTCCTCTAGAAACTTTCTTTTTACTCCAGTTCGGTCACCCTTGAATACCTTCTTTTTCGCCTCTGCCTGTGGTCTTGGCCGTTTGATGGCAGCTGGTCTTGGCGGAACCGGGACACTTCTTTCGCGTTCCTGCTTGGACCTCGTTGCTGGCCGTTTAAATTTTCCTTGTAACTTTTCCTCCGCCGCTCGTGGCCCTTCCGCAGTTCGGCGACATTTGCTGCGGAGAGTCCTGTCCGATGAGTTGATCTTCCGCTTGGGAGCCGGGTTATAGTTGCCGTTATTTCTCCTGGCCTTCTTTGCATTCATCTTACTTCTCCCTTCTTCATTCTGGGGGTGTTCGTGAGCTCTCTTTTCTGGACGGTGGAACGGCTTCTTTTTCTTGTTACCTTCAATTTTCCAACGGGGAAACTTTTTTTTCAATTGCTCCTGCCTCCTAATGGCTTGTCCTTGTGCTTGATGTTGTTCCACCTCTGGAGCTTGTGCCTGCCGTGTATGCCGTGCCGGATCCTGCAAAAGATCTGTAAATATTTGCATTTTATTACGATCATAGTAGGGTTTTATTTGATCAATGTTTGCGGAGCACGTTTCCCCATTTTTAGCTTTTAACACCACTGCAGCGTGAGTTATTTTTTCTATGACGTATGGTCCTTCAAATCGTGGAAAAAATTTGGCAGTTTTATCTTCTGGTGCTGAAGAAAGTGAATGCTTAATTTTTAACACTTCATCCCCTACTTTATAAGTTACTCCCCGTCGTTTCATGTCATAATAGAGCTTCTGATTTCTCTGTGCTACTTCCGTATTCTTCTTTGCTTCTTTAATTAATTTTTCTATATCACCCATTTTAAATTCTGGGGCTCTTTGTTGCACATAAAATAATTTATCTAACGGCGTTATTATCTTTCTGCCTAAAAATAACTCAGCAGGAGTTTTGCCCGTTGTATCATGTTTTGCGGTCCTAAGGGCGAAAGCAAATTCATTGACATAGTTATCCCAGCTTTTATGAAAATTTTTAACATAACTACGGATAATTTTTACTATATTTCTATTGACCCGTTCCGCTATATTTGATTGTGGCCGATACGGGACCATTTTTAAATGACGTATGCAAAGTTTTTGGCACATGTCTTCAAATATATTACTTACAAATTGAGGACAGTTATCCGATATAACTTTTAGGGACGCCACGTATTTTAAAATATATTTATTTAAAATAGAATCAGTAACTAATTTCGCGGAGGCTCGTTTTAAGGGAACAATTTTGGTCCACTTACTAAAATGATCAACCATAACAAGGAGATAGCGACATTTATTTAACTGACTTTTTGGGAAAGGGCTCAATAAATCGATGCCAATTATTTCATTTAGAAATTCGGATTTAATACTATTTAGAAACCCGGCCGGGCGGAAATTAATCTAATTAACTCCTTGACATGTTGGGCAGGACTGGAAATACGCCCTTGTTAACTTTTGCAGTTCAGGAAAATAGACTGCCTCGCGTACGCGTTGGATAGGTTTTCGAATACCAGCATGAGAAGCTAAAGGGCTATCATGCAACTCCTGCAGGATATTTAATCTAAGACTAGCTGGGATAACAGGTGGAAATTCGTTGTTGGAATTCGAAGTTTTTGTATAAAATAATAGACCATCTATTAGTTCGTAATGGGCCGCCCTATTTCTTATCGCCACAATATCTTGGTGGCTAAAATTTTCAGGATCCTTTAAATGCTCATAAATCCTTCCAAACTCAGGATCCTTACCCAGTTCGGTTATTACAGTTTCTTGGGAATTTATTGTACATGCTGTGAGCATTGCCACCTTTACAGTATTACCTTCTTCATCTATTTTAATTCTGGATAGGGCATCTGCTACGATATTTTCCTTTCCGGGGGTATGCATGATTACCAGATTATATTCTTGTAGCTTGAGTGCCCATCTTATTAACCTTGGGGATAAGTTTTTCTCCGAGTACAATCTAGTTACCGCCGCATGATCAGAGTACACTGTTATTGGCGCCTTTCCAAAATAGACTCGGAACTTTAGCACTGCTAACAGAACTGCAAGTGCCTCTCTCTCGGTCGCGGAATAGTTTCTTTGTGTTTGATTTAAAGTTCGGCTAAAAAATGCCACGGGCTGCTGATTTTGTGAAAGTACCGCTCCTACCGCATAATCCAAAGCATCCGCTGAAATTTCTAAATTCTCATCCTTTTCAGGAAATTTCAACACAGGGGCTTGCGTTAATGCTTACTTTAATTTTTTGAACGCACTATTGGCTTCGGCCGTCCACGAGAATCTTGCCTTTTTCCTTTTTAATTTTAACAATGGTTCAGCAATAGCTGCAAAATCTTTTATAAAGGATCTATAATATGAACAAAGTCCTAGAAAAGAAGAGAGCTTCTTCGCCGTGTTTGGAGTCGGATACTTTTGTACCGCAATTATTTTTGATTCGTCTGTCTCGATTCTTTCTGAGATATTTTGTAACCTAAATATTTTAATTCAGGGGCTGCAAATTTGCACTTTTCGACATTAACTTTTAGACCGGCCTCATTTAATAAAGAAAATACCTGTCTTAAAACCTGTACATGTTGGTCGAGATTATCACTAGTAATAATGATATCGTCTAAATAGATAAATGTGGACTTTCCAAGAACAGGCCTTAACACAATGTCCATACATCGCTGAAATGTTGCCTGTGCGCCTGAAAGGCCCAACGGCATACGCAAAAATGCATAAGTGCCAGACGTGGTTATAAAAGCAGTCTTAGGCACGTCCTCAGGCCTAACCCCTATTTGAAAATAACCAGTCGTTAAGTCTAAAGTCGTCATATATCTGGTCGATGTTATGTTCCTTAGAATTTCTTCAATAGTAGGTAACGGATATACCGGATATTTAGTTATGGAGTTTACTTTACGGTAGTCAATAGCGAATCGCCACCTTTTTGGATGTGTCAATGGATAGTCATTATTTTTCTTACATAAAACAACCGGGCTAGCATAACTACTTGGGATGGGCGTTATGATCGTTTTACGTAGCATATCGGTGATATGCCATTCTATAATTTTTTCCTTATTCTTATCATACAAGTATGCTTTCTGGCGATCTGGCATTGAATCTCCGGTGTCAATACTATGGTTAGTAACCTGAGTAAAGCCTGGAACATCACTAAATAACGAAGCAAATTCACTTACCACTTGTCGGATGCTTCGTTGCTCTTCATTAGGCAGGTGGTCAAGGTTTAACACCGGCGGTTCAGCCTTTTCTTCACGAACTGGCTTCATCGTCAGCTTAAGGGACGCTTCATTAAAATCCAGCGTTGCTTGTGCCTCTGAAAGAAAATCTATTCCTAAGATAATATGTGCTTGCAGATTCTTTACTATGAAAAACATAACCTTTACTTGTTCGTCCTTGATACGGATGTATAGTGGTAATTTACCTATGCACTTACATCTTTCTCCTTGCGCAGCTAACACTGTCGTATTATCCGAATTATATATGCGATATTTACGAAAATACTTCCTAAAAAAATCTTCTGCCACACAGGAGCACTGCGCGCCTCTATCCAGGAGTGCGGTGGCTGGGATATTATTCACCAACACTTGAATCTTCGGAAGAGTCAAATTTTTCACCATTACTGTATTTAACTTGAAGGAAGAGGGGTTTTCTTGGCCTTCGGATTTCCGAACCCTCCTGTCAGCAGAAATCCGTTTTAGTTTAAATCCTTTTTCGTTTCCATGCTTTCCTTCTTTTTCCACTGGCCTTGAGACTTTTTTCCTGGATTGCTATTGAACTGTCGACGTTCGCCGGCTGTTTTTGAATGCTCGGGTTTCCTTGCCCACTGATTCGCTTTGCTTTCGTAGCTGTGTGACTTTGCTGTGGTCTTGGCGCACCAAATTGGTTTCGTTGTTGATATTGGCGTCTTCTTTCAATGTCCGCCGTTCTTCTACTTTCAAACTGGATTGCTAGCTCAAATAACTTTTCCAGTGTAGTCGGATTTCTTAATTCAATAAAGTCTTGCACTTGGGGAAGTAACGTCGGCAAAATCACTTGAATTATCTCAGGATCCGGACGGTTTCCATACAAGAGTTTGAAGACGTGAATTTTTCTTAAAATAAAGCTTGAGAGATTTTCGATTCTTTGCTGATATATGCTGAAAAGTTCCGTTTCTAATTTCGCACGATCCCTTACGACAGGGAAGGCTTTTACTAGGGCAGTCTTGAAATTTTCGTAAGTATAGGTGGGACTTCCTGCTTGACCCAAGAGACTTCTGCCTGTACATTTGAACCAGTTAAGCGCTTGGCCCCTCAAAGCGCTGGTAGCTAAGGTAACTTTTTGAAACTCGTGCACGGGGTAGAGCATGAAGTGGTCATCCGATTTTTCCAAAAAACTGGTTACCGGTGAGTTTCCATTAAATGTTGCTTCTGGTTTCATCGAAGCGCGCATGGTCTGGACGATGTAACCAAATCCTTCCAGGGCGGCAGCTGGCATTTCTGGATTCTGAGCCGCTTCTGCAGGCAGGACAGGTTCTTCTTGAAACTCGGCCATGGTTATTCTTCTTCGTTGGGTGCCACTATCAGGTTCAATGTTCCGTCTTACTTTCTTTAGGAACATGCAAGGACCTGACTCGGAACAGGGAGCTTACTAAAGCTATGTTCAATAAATGTGGGAAGTAGACAGGATACACAGGAAGGGTATACAAAACCCTTTATTTTTCAGTCTTTACAATAATTTTCGTACTTCGGAATACAGAGACCAACTACTTGTGGTCTGAACGTAAGAACATAAAAAATATAACTAAACTCTTACTTAAATTTGGAATAAAAAAACGTGGAAGATTGGCCTTATATTAACAGGAAGCCGTATGTAGTACAGAGAACTATTAACACTACAATACGTTTAAAATTATCACGAGGATTAAACCTCTGGCCTGGAAGGCAACTAGCAACTGAGTAAAACTTCTAAGGTAAGCGGCCTGCTTCGACTAACTCCTTCCTCTCTCTCGCTTGGCAAAAAGCCACAACTTAAGCACTTGGCGTTCGCCAGACAAATTTGCATAAATAAGTTAAAGCTTTTAATTCTGGCCGAAAGTAGAAAATAAGAAGTGATAGTAAAGATTTAAAATAAAATAAACGTTAGTAAAACTTAAGATCCTTACAATATTTAAAAAAAAGTTCAGTTATATTTGGAATACATTTTAAAAAATTCTGATGTGGACAACGCATAACTTTCTTGTATACCCTATTGAAACGTACATATATTTTCTCCATATTTCATGTGAACGTATTTCCCCGAATTTCATTAGAGATATATTTCTCATTCAATTAAATCAGTTATCACTTCGCGGCAAAGCTAAAATACAAAATCTCAAAATATCTTCATTAAAAATTGTAAAACACGGAAAAACATAAAACACCAAATACAGTTAAAATAGATCAGCAAAAACTTTTACAATTAAAATTAGAGTTTTTACGACAAAAGAAGCTATTCGACCAGCGGGTAAGAAGGCAGACTTTTTGATGCACAAACCTGAAAATTTACTTTTGGTCCCACGCGGGAAAAAGATGTTGAAGGTGCAGAAACTAACTTAATTTACTAATAACTCGCTGCTTTTAAATGATTGATAATTGTACAATTATTGCATGCAGATTTCCAAAAAGTATGAAACCCTTAACGGGAATATAAAAACCACATAATTCAATCACATTTAAAGCAAAAAATGCACAATTTATGAGCATATAAGAAAAGAAAAACTGAGCTCACTGAGCCAGAATAACGGAGTTTAATATATATATATATAATGCAAACGATTGGAACGAAAAACGGAGATGCGCATTTCTCGAAACATTCCACGAACAGGGAATCACTTCTCAGTCGTCTCGTAACAGGAAACTACACTTGGGTAAAGTTTGTCACTTGTATGTGCTTCACTTTTGACAAGAAGACTTCTGAAAGAGACACTTCTGTGTGTCTAGCTGCAAACACAGAGCTTCGACGATGACGATGAACTGCATGCAGGCGTCACTGAATGGTTTAAATCTCAGGCGGAAGCATTCTATGACGATGGAATTAACAAGTTCGTGTATAATTATGATAGTCGTTTTAATTTATACGGAGATTATGTAGAAAAATAGCTGAATAATGTGCCTTTCAAATGTAAGTAATAAAAATTTTTTACTTTCATTTTTTTTATTCTAAAACGTAAGTTACTTTCTGAATAGCCTACGTACTTTGTCAAGAATAACGAAGTATCCATGACTGCTGATGCATCGTTATCAATTCTTCGCACCATCTAAAATATCATTATAGATATAGTTTCTTACCTTTCCTTACCTATCTTCTTCAATAATAAAAATCTCGTAATACTTCAGAGTGAAACGATCCATTTGAAAAGGAGTGAATGATGTCAACCCAGGCGCAAAAATATGAGACCTGACCTAAATAATACTCTTCCCTTACGAAGGATACTTGGTAATTTGGAATCCCCTCCACTTTGCGAGGTGTCATTACAAAGCTATATTTATTATAAAAGATGTTCGATCTATTTGAAACTATTTACACTAGACTTTAAGCAAATTCATGTTAAATATATGTTATAAAAACGCGTGAATTTTAAACGTTCCTAAATCCAACAAATACGTTTGATTTCAGCATAAAAATTTTTTGATCAATAAGTAAACAATAGATAGTAATTTGGTTTTTCGATTAAATGTTTGTTCAATATCATGAATATCCGCCTTTTCGATGTATCACGTTATCATTTTAATCTCTTCATAACTTATTTTTTTATAGCTGCTATTCACCAGATGCATTTGAGTACACTTGAATAAAAGGTGTAGAAATTCCAACCAAACTTCTTCAACGCAGGTGAGAATCTAAATATAAATGAATTTACATTGGGCTCCTTCTTGGAAGAATTAGAATATACGCACTTTAACTAAAGATAGAAACGTTTTGAATAGTCCATTTAAAGCAAAATAAATTTAACCCGTCTTGAAATAACTTGTTAATGTGTGTTTCGCATCTAGAAATTGCTACTCTTGTCATCGGGTCGTCTCCTTGTGGTCATTACCTTGTGCTGACCAGAAGAATGTGAGTAAAAAAATAATAATATAATATAAGCGAATATAAAGCAACATCTGCAATGTGTGTAGATAACGTGAAAACATTTCCAAAAGTGAGCGATGAAATAAGATATAAATTTTGCTTTCCATCTTCACTAGACGGCGCCGTTCTTATGTTCTTGTGTTTTTTGTGTGCTATGTAATCAATTTGATTATTTCATCCCGGTTTTGTTTAAGTAATTGAATAGAGTGAGATTCAGAAAAGAATGTGTCTCCGCAAGTCTCATGTATATGTGTTTGTGAGTAAGTGAAGTACTATTCTTTTATTCTCTATGTTCTTGTGTTTTTTGTGTGCTATGTAATCAATTTGATATATTTCATCCCGGTTTTGTTTAAGTAATTGAATAAAGTGAGATTGAGAAAAGAATGTATCTCCGCAAGTCTCATGTATATGTGTTTGTGAGTAAGTGAAGTACTATTCTTTCATTCTCTATGTTCTTGTGTTTTTTGTGTGCTATGTAATCAATTTGATATATTTCATCCCGGTTTTGTTTAAGTAATTGAATAAAGTAAGATAGAAATAGAAAAGAAATGTGTCTCCGCAAGTCTCATGTATATGTGTTCGTGAGTGAGTGAAGTACTATTTTTTTATTCTCTATTTTAGGGTTACAACGCAATGTACGACATAGCTTTTTTCAAGCCAGTAAATATTGGATACATGTAACTTTGATTTGATACTTGAAAGTAGCTTTACACCCAACACCACAAGAGCAAATTGTTTTTCTCTGAAAGGATAAGTCTTATATGAACCCATTAAAGACAGTGAAACTTTTTTTTGCACTGAACCTGTGCCCAGAATTATATATATTCTATCTGAAGATCTGCAAATAGTTTACTAATGTCTGAAAATAGAATCGCAAATTTATTAAAATATTCTCGACTTTTCTGAAAATCCTGTAACGTAAAACTGGGGGAACTAAAACTGAAAAGTTACCTCAAAGAGCTTTGAAAATTGCTTGTTGCATACTTGTGTGTTTCTAACTCGAGACACCGTTCATCTATTCATATAATTTGTTAGTGAACCTAGTCATTCGAGATCCAGAATCCGTGTATATGCCTAACATAGAAAGCACAGATAGGGATTAGTTCTAAATATCTAAGTTTTCAAACTCTCTGCAGTGTGCAGTTTCGTATAACGAAAATTCCTAAAGTATTACAATAGCTCTAATTTTTAAAGCAGTTTTATCTAATTCGTATGATTCTGCACTTGTTTGTGAACAAACATGTGTTCTTAAAGTTTAGAAAAATTACACTGCCCTTGAATTTCTTTTAAACTCGTTGCTGCGTATAAGATAACCTTCAGAATATATTGTTGCACATTCGATAAACGTTTTTACATTCGTTGTTTAATTCAGATTATTTGATATTTCAGTATTAATTCACATTTAAAATTAGAGAGAATAAAAATCTTATGTAGTCATATGTTGCTTACTGTCATCTGGCAACGTTGAAGACTCCGTGGTTTTAAAAGGAATTTCGGTAGAACTTGCAACACCAGAGTTCGTTGTACTTGAATCTGAAGGGAAAATAGAAATGTTATGCTTACATAGATAAGAAATAAATAATAAATTAGTATAAATAATTTATTTAGCTAATAAAATTCGAGCAAAAATATTTACTTTTCTAACGTATTTATCGTTGAATAATAAGGGTATAACAAAAATATTACTTACTCTTTGCTCTGCTACAAGTTCGACATTTGAAAATGCGGTTGAGGAGAATGAAAGGGATTTATATTTGTGAATTATTTAAATTTATCTGTTAAGTTACATACATTTATGGAATTATTTATTAAAACACATTCTTGGAATAAATAGCATGTTTTTTATATTGAATGTTAAGGCCTTTCCTGACATCAAACTCTATTTGCACAGTTGGGTGTATAAAATCTTGCGAGCTGTACCTTCTTTATGTTTCATAAAAGTTTCAGGTCCAGATAAGTAAGAAAGATTTAGCAATATGACATAAAATTTCCATGGCATACAAGAGAAATACGCAGCTGGGAAAAGCTCCGAAATATGCGAATATAATGCCTTTTCATCGTAGAAGACGAAAAATAAGTTAAGTTCCTCAAATCAATACTAAATCACATTTCAGCTAACCGGAAATCCCACCAACCGAACTCCCTAACTCTCTCGTATTTACGTATAATAACGTGGTATCTGGAAGCGTGAAAGAATGTATGATTTTGCTTCAAAAATGTGTTTTCGCGAATCTTCCAGAAGTTGCCAAGTTCTAACAAAATTTCTCACCAACACCCATCAGGAAAAATATTATCAATATATCCCTTTCCATTCCGGGTAATTTTGCAATTCCAACGTTGTTGCTTTTAGAAGCGAAAGATTGACAATTCCGCGTCACAAATGCACACTCAAAAAAAAAAAAAAAAAAAAAAAAAAAAGATGAGACTACAAATTCAAATAAATAATACAAAGGTAAAACAAAGAGCTTTCATCCTAAAATAATTTTAAAAAAATACATAAAAGACTACAAAATATTAATGCTGTGCAGAAAAAGAAATATTTAATCTAAAAGTATTCAAATACTTACAAGCATTTACAACATCGCCTCATTTTAAGGCATTCATTAACTCACGCCTAGATACAGTTTTTTAACAAATAGGAGTTGTTCTCTGTGAGCCTTTGCTTTTGAGACCACAGGGAAAATTTTAGATAGTATTGTTCACGTCTCCCATGTACGGGAAGGTTCATTCGTAACCTATCACCTCTCTGAGTAACGAAGCTTTGCTACAGACTCTAAAACGATTCCGTCGAGAAGACGTAGCCATTCTTTGACGGCGTATTCACGTAGCGAAACCAATTTCACCGGATAGACATCGCTCTGAGGGACTCGAATTGCTGAAATCACAGAAAAGTTGTGTTTTCAAATAAAGTTGATATTCATTTCTCCTACGGCTGCGTGGTGGTGTGGGGATGGTGAGAGCACTTAGTTCTTTCTACTACTTGTCTTTCGAATTTTAGGAAGATATTCAATAAATTTTGAAGAGTAACAGATGGTTCTATGAGCTGTCGAATCCACATTAAAATAAAAAGCCGTCCCTTAATTTGCATTTTTGATAACTAAGAGTAGCTCGTACCTCTTACACCTTCTTTGTTTCTGGAAGATATAAAATCGGTGAGGGTACCAGATCTAGAAGGCATGAACTCCCAGAAACTGAATGTGCGGGTCAGCTATTGAAATATACTCAGGTGAGAACTAAGGAGTCGCTTTTGCAAGGAATATTCTACGCAGTTTTCAAATGCATCATGGCATATGCCGTACGCAAAATATTCTTTCGAAAGAAATGCATTTCAAATAATTAAAATCAAAATCCTAAAATTTAAGTCTTTATGATTTGTCTACTAAGTAGACAGTTCGAATGAAGAAATGAAACATTTTTAAATAATTATTTGAAGAAGTGTAATTTAAAGATAGAATTCAAATTCCTAAATTAAAAAAATTTAGAAATTCTTAAAAAGAAAAGAAATAACCTAAATATAATAACTCTACTTAAAAGATATCATTTGAATTAAAAGTATTTACAAAAAAGAAAAGGCGTTTTTCCCTCACATGCAAGAAGGAAAAGGAAAGTGAAAAGGCTAACATAAAATTGAGAATAAACTGTAAGATTCAGCAAGTCAATTGTTCTGGGCGCAAAATAAAAAAGCGAATCAAACAATATTTTCGAATTATTCGAGTAAACTCGATGCATTTAAGTCTCCTCCTAAGATGTAATTTTTGAATGACATAATTTAAGGTAATCAAGCTCAAATAGTAAGGAATCAATATTTTCCCTGGGTGGGAAATAAGCAGAAACGACCAGAAAGCAACCTTCTCCTCTATTTAAGGCTATGGAGATGGTATGCTCAGTTGTCTTTCATATCATGGGAGATAAGGAGCCATTGTAGACTACTGCATCCAATTTATTGTGAGACAGAAAGATCCGATTATTAGAAGTAGAGCCAATAACAGTGTTACCTTTAGTGGTATATAGTTCTTGAAGCAGGTCTGTGTCCGTTCCCAATTCAAACTGTTCCTGAATCAAATGGGCCCACCAGCGGCCGAGCGGTAAAGTCGCTGAACACTGGTAGTTCGGTCCGATGTTCGAATTCCGCGAACAGGCTGGCTGCATGGGCGTTTTCATGGTTTTCCCCATGTGTAACGTGTCTACAAGCCAGTTCCCTTAGACCGTCCTCCACGAAGGCATCCCTCCCCTTAGGCAGATAGTCCTCGAGGCTTTGCCATAATCACACACACACCTGAATCAAATGATTTTTTGCAACTATGGATCTTCACAAGTTACATTGTAGATATTTTAGACTTTTGAAACTATAAAGAGAAATTTTGATTGGGGTTTCTCAATAGTTGCTTCAGTTCCCTTTTGTAAGTCAGGCATATATTGGAATTAGCGGAATGATTGCAATCAAAATGGGTACCTTTATTTAGGTTAGATTTTGTGAAGTTTATGCACGTCGGAATTTTCTGGCAATTAAGAGTTGGTACTTCGTGTGCTTTAGCACACTAGACACAAGGAGGGGGCTCTGTGCAGGTGCTGTTCTGATGACCTAGGCCTTAACATTTGAAACAGCGAACCAAGCGACGTAGCGTTTAAACGGACAGGAATTATATCTCAAGTATATTCGTCCTTGATGCTCTGGTTTATTAAAATAGTTTATATCCACGCACCAAACTACTAAGAGCGTTAAACACAATGCAATGCAAAAGGCATGTAAAGAGAAAGCTAACTCGGATACCTCAGTTCATCGGATAACTCAGTTCACAACTCGTAACAACAATAACTAAGCAAGAGCAGATACTATCTCTTCGGAATCAAATAGTTTTGAACCATCCGAAAAGACATTTCTAGTACTTTCTGCCTCTTGAAATTACATAAAAGCAGTACGAGGATGTAATTAGGCTTACAGTTAACACCGTTTTCAATTGCATTTACTCAATTTCAATACATATTACGGTGATACAGGGACCGGACAAATATGTCAACAAATGGCCTCCAAATTTGGCGAATTTTGCCAATTTCTCGCCAAATTACCGAGATTCCATTTACACAATGTTAAATGGTTAACTATAAGGTATTCCTCCCGCTTTCTTGGCATGCTTTCGGGGTGTGGTGGTTTGCACGCAGGGGGCGTATTCCAGAGGTCCGTGGTTCGATTCCCGGCAAAGGCGTTGCTCATTTTCTACATATCCTGCTTCCAAAAACATCTAATGTCTCTACAGTAGCGCCTGAACTAAAATGGTGGTGTATAATGATTCTCTACACCCAGAATTTGGCGGTTGGGTCCCCTAAAAACCCCCAGTCGCCATTTAAAAGGGAAGCATATAAGGTATTTCCCTCGCCTTCTTTGCATGCCTTCGTGATGTGGTGATCTGCACGATGGACGCGTATTCCGGCGGTCCGTGGTTCAATTCCCGGCGAAAGCGTTGCATATTTTTCAATATCTTTTGCTTCCAATTAACCTAATGTCTCTACAAGTCAAATAATAGATATTTTTCCAAAGCAAACTCATTTCTAATATATGGGTGAAAATGCTCTCTGTGTCCGTTATCTAGATACATACAGGAACTTCATTACCTGCCCTGTGGCGGCCCGTACCATCATGAAACATATGGCTAAAGGTCAATGATATCACGACTCTAATTAGCGATGAATCGAGATTTAGTTTGGGCAGTGATGAACACGTGTATCATCCAGGGACCTCGTGGTAAATGTTTCATTCCTGCCTGGGATTTACTACGGCACACCTCTAACACGGCTATTTTAAAGACATGAGGTGCCTTCGCACAGAACAGCCACTAACTTCTAATATTGATTAACGGTAACTTGAGAGTCGAGCGGTAGGTTCACGATCTTCTTTTTCCACATCTTCTGTCAATCACGGCAGGGCCCCGAGAAATTATCCTGTCACAACGCAACAGTACCTCTATAGTTCTATCACCGATTGCCTAACCTGCCCCGACCACATTACGCGCATTGCGGAGATAGGACACACAACACGCTACCCAGTTCAGTTTTATGAGTGAATGCTTAGATGTACCACCAAGAATCTGGTCATGCCTTCCATGCTTGAAGGCCGCCTACAGTTTGGTGGCTGGCGTTTTAGCCGCTCTCGGTCCTCAGTTGCACTGCGTTGAGTAAACAGCTTATTAGATTCTTTACTGATTTGTGGTTGCGCTGTAATAAATGAGTTTTGCTTTGATTTGGTTATATCAGCATTGGAATTTTATAAAAAAAAAAAAAAAAAAAAACATTTTGATCGAGTTCTACAGATCTTCCTTTTTGCGCTAAATTTTATGGCCATGAGTGCATTGTCGCAACCTTACCACTGTTGTAAGCTAAGTTTCGTGATGTCGTATGTGTCCAGAATTATTATCTCACAAATATCTTAAACTAGAATTGATAATTTCAGCTACAAATGCCTAATCTAGAAGTACATTTATAAATATTCAATTATTCGAACATTTATTTCATTCACTTAGTATTTATATTAGAAATAATTTTCGCATTTTTTTCCAGAGTGTGGAGGCTTACAAGAAAAGTTATATACGGAAGGAGTGACATTACAATGTTTCACCTTTCTTGCAGGGATTGGGTCTGCAGAGATCTGTACAAGACGTGAAAGAGATAAATTCCATTGTAAATTAATAATCAGTTCTTTTATTAATATAGTATATTATTTAATTGTGCATGGTTAATTTTCAATAATTTAATATTTTTTAACAATTAATTGTTAAATACATACCCTTCTCGCAAAGGTTTCCTGAATAGGGTTCTTTGCATTTACAAGCAACAATACCGTTATCTGCATAGCATATTCCTTCATTTTTACACGGGTTCGATTCGCAAAGATCTAAAACGAAACCAAAGAAGTGCAAGTATGTCTCCGTGTTTTACTAATGTCTTCTAAATAGACCATCAGGCGATTTTATTTAAAAGAATTTACTTTGTTCACATTGTTTTCCTGAGTATGGAGATTCACAAGAACACTCATATCCATTACTTGTCACTGTACACTTTCCGTCGTGTTTACATGGATTTGAAGAACAGAGATCTGAAAAGGACAAAAACATTTAAAAATACAAAAATATGAAGATCTCTTTTATTATTCAAATTCAATGTATTGTGTATAAATATACGGTTTAAAAATTTGTAGCAAATTATTTCTTCAGCAAAGTGTTAAGTTGTCATCTCCTTTCTTATTTAAAAAATGTTTGGTAATTTGAAAAGAAAAAGTAAATATTTCGCGTTGTGTTACTCTGTGTCCTCGCCAGTATAAATGAAATAAGCCTGATCTAGGAACATAGTTCTGCCTGTATCAAGAGTCTTGTAAATGGTAAATTGTCTCATCACTGCTGGCACGGTTGATCATGGTGACTAAACAGTGCTAAACATACCTTTGTAAAAGATAAGTCTGTACGATCCAAACTATCGATAAAACTCAAAACTGGAAGGCCTTCATAGAGCAATATAACGGCGGTTTTGAGTCCTTGTGGCAACCTGAAGAACCGAAACCACATCTGCCGCAACAAAGCTATAGGAGTTTAGTTGATACGGAATTACTAACCCATCAGAGATGAAGCGAGTTATCTGTATAAGTAACTTCAAGCCATGGAAAGGTTTTAATAACGTTTTTTATTAAACAGAAATTGTAACAAGAATGCACGTTCGTAAGATAAAAATATCAACCAAAACTCGTAGTGATGCAACTAAAGGAGCAATAAATTTCAATATAAAATTTAGTTGTCTAAGACTGCACAATTCAATTTCATTCTAAGCTGACTCAATAATTCTACTGGCGTAACAAATTAAAATGTCGGCGGGAATATCGCATAGCCAAATAATTACAAAAATTATACAGTTGCCAGGAAGTAACGGGATGTAGCCACAAAATCCACATGTACGATCTGTCCTCCTGAATACAATCCTGAAACTTAAGTTTAAATGCTATTTAATTTCCATTCTGGTAAGGAAAGCGAAAGGAGAAATTACAGTAAATTTTGAGTATCCGAAAGGATACTTACAATGAAACGCCGACTCCAGTCTAGCAAGCCACGCCCAGATAGATGCAAATATTCTCTCAGGGTCGCAATGAAATACGATCTGGCGGTTGGTCGCACATCGAGTTATACATTCACTGTCTGTAGCGAAATAAAAGTCAGATAAAGCCAGTTGGAAGATGGTGATATGAAACTCATAGTTAATCTAATGGAGTCTTACAATAAAAAACCTACCTGGCAGGACATTTCGATATGTAACGACGAACAACGACATATTTCTACGACAGAACAATATTCGGGTCTGTAAGCCTGACACAATATTTCCAACGAAATCTTGTACTAAAAGTTTGAAACAGATAATGGAAAGTAATAATTCCAATGTCAGTAGATACTTGTAAGATTCCGGATCCCCGACGTTCCTTAAGGAACTGCATATCAGTCCATCAGGAGGTCATCTCAGAATAATGAAGACTTTGCATAAAATTAGAAAAAGCTACTAGTAGATTAAAGGAAGGGCTGACATGCAAAAATGTTACAATCTTGAGCTTGCTGTGCGGGAGGAAAAGAACTGAAGAAACGCATCCGAAGGAAACTACAACATTTATAATACAGAAGGCCATTTGAATGCATCACCTTTGACATCGTGGGATCTTTGCCACAAATTACCAATTTAAAAAATACATCCTTGTTGTCATTGATTACTTCACCAAGTGGCCTAAAGCCTATACTATTCCTGATCAAGAAGCTAGCACGGTAGCAGAGGCACTGACATGGCATTCTATTTTCAAGCTTGTAGAATCTCTCGAGTTAACTTCCATTTAGGGAAGATTATTTTATCCCTGCTGTAATTAAATAAATACGTAAATTGATCGGCATACAAACGATAACTCCACATCAGTATTCAGATGGCAGTGTAGAGAAGGTTTATCGAAACGTTAATAAAATCCTTCTAATTTTGTCCAGAAATCAACATAACTGAGAACAAAAGTTGCCTTGGCTCTTTCTAACCTGTCGAAATATTGTCCGTCTGACTACGGGTTATTCCCATCACAGAAGTTCTTCCGTCGTGACCTTTTGATCTGTTGTCTGGTTGTCTTCCGGATGTGACTTTATTGATAGAGAAAGGCATTCATAAAATCCATGTACGAAGTGACGCACAGTTTTGCCCGAAAGCGAGACAACTTGGCGATGGGTAAGATGAAGACGCGATAAGATTTGAGAGTTACAAGACATGGATTAAACGAAGTTGACAAGGGATGGTTGTGGAATCCGATTTAACCAAAAGGACTTTCTCCTAAGCTATAGTCATCTTGGGACGGTCATTGTAGACATGCACAGACTGAACGTTGTAGTTCGAATCCGTAGTATTTAAATTCTAAGCCTAAACGCGTTAATTACCACACTCTAGCCTTTTACAATGGCCCATTAGGACACAAGCCCAATAGTTTATATAATAAGACCATGATCCTATGAATGCATTAATTTGTAAATGCATAATTTATTTATTTAGTATTTTATTTTGTATGCGTTATTTATTGAAATTATTATTTTGTATTGCATTTAGTATTGCGTTTATTGATTTTCCTCAGTTGTAAATGCTGTTTCCTGTTCTGGATTTAACAGGGCAATATTATGAAATATGTGATTTTACTGAAATTATTTGTAAGTTCTTGTGTAATGTAAGATAAAAGGCCTCGAAGAATGGAGCTTCGGTGGAAAAATAAAGTTTCATGGCCAAGACCATACATTAAATGCATTTTGCCAAATTGGCGAGATAACGCCAAGATGGTGATGGTTTGGCAAAGAAATCACCAAAAGCGGGAAATTTAGAGAGAAATCGTCAAACATTTCAAAACTTGGCAAACTTAACCCGAAACCTTTAATTGTAGTTGTATCCAGCCTTATGTAAATGCAACTGTGTGTGCCTTTCACCAATTTCGTGAAATCGAAGTTACTGGATATTTCTTGACGGCCTACTGGAAAAGTATATACCATGATCAGAGAAGACCATTAGGTTGCTTTAATTCAGATGTGAGCTCAGATTATTGAAAGATCGCTGCGTGAGCTTAGGCATCTGAGGCTTTTGTATTGCCTTTTGAAAACCTTCTAAATAGTGCGAAGTTGTAACTACTGATTCATGTTCTGTCATACTAAATGAACTGCAAAAGTACTTTTGTGAAAAGTTCCATAAATGTACAATGTTTCTTTTAAGGAAATACTTTCCATTAATTTCATGTGTGCATTTACGCCATTGCGAATCTGTATGCATAAAACAATGTAATTATTTGTTTCTTCTACTTTATAAGTTCAAATACTCAGCTTGGAATTGCCGCCAAAACGGACAACACACAGCGGCATTTGAGGAATATTAATGAACAGCCGTACTTTATACGTATTAAATTTTAGTTCAGCTCTGCTTCAAATCATTATATTAGCTCGTTGTTACTTTATTTGCAGCTACAGTGTATCTGTTTGGGAGGTGAATATCTTACTGAAAAAAAAGGATACACTTTTCACTGTTAAATAGATAGAGTTGCTGAAAAATAAGAATTTTTCAAAATGATAATAATAATTTAAAGTAGCATTTCTTTTTAATGATACATTTTTACTTCCTTGTACGAAGTAAAAAGGAAGTATTGTAATAGCGAAAAGTTTCAGGCAGCATATTTCAACGAAAATATCCCATTTTGACCTCTTTCAAATGCAATTTAACGATGTATTTCCGTGATATATGTACGTAAGGACAGAATAAAATACTCTTTTCCTCCAAAAAAATTATAAAACTGCTTTAAAATGAATTCTGAAGAGAATTTTTCGTGGCGTCTATACGAACGTGTGTACGTACGTACGTATCTCACATAACTCAAAAACGAATAGCCTCAGACAGTTGAAATTTTGCATATAGGACTGTTATAACATGTAGATGTGCACCTCGTATTTTGGTTGCAATCGGCGGCACCAAACCTATATAAATATATTCATATATATATTTACTCTGTTACCCGGCTCAGTAATCTGAGTTTCTTTACTCTTATATGTTTGTAAATTGTACATTTTTTGCTTTAAAAATGATTGAATTATGTTGTTCTTATCTTCCGGTTAAGGTTTTTATGCCTTCATTAAATCTGTATGCAATATTTTTAGAATTATCAACAATTTTAAAATTGTTTAAGTGCCGCTAAGCCTATTAATGTTTTTGATGGCGGCCTTTGCTCTTGTTTACATTTGAAACAGCAGGATAGCGGATTTGTTGCCAATCTAGAGAAACTTAGCTTCCCAACAACAAAGATAACGCCTTCATTTATTATTTAAATCATGCTTAATCCTTTCTGGAATTTTTTCGAGGAAATAAGCATTTAAGATTTACTTCTTAATTTTTAATACAGATATTTTGAGTTTTTATGTATTTTTGCCTTGTCGCGAAGTGAAAACTGAATTAATTGAATGAGAAATACTGAATCGTCTTTGAAAAACTGTTTCTTTTTTGTTTTGTTTGCTTAATTTCTTTTATATATCGTTCTAGCTTCATTATAGTATTTGAATAGAACATTTAGCAACGATTAGATAATTCTTTAAATGATATAAATTTTTGTGCATTCTGAGTTATAATATGAACGAAATATAATACTGTTAAGTGAACATAGCGCCAGAGTGTCGCTATGGTAAACAAAGTGAATTTTAAGGAATACATTTATTCTATTGTGGTTTATGCGGTGTCGGCGAAGTAGGTTTAATTCAGTCTAATAAGTTTAAATGAAATGCAAGAAAAAATGCGTATAATTTAATATTCCGTACAAGGAAGTCATGTGGTGTACACATCAAATTTTTTCTCTTTCATTTCACATTTCAGACCAGTGTAATCTATTAGACACACACATTTATAAGAATCGGGAATATCAATGCAGGTTCCTCCGTTTTCGCATGGATTCGGCGCACAAGGACCTGAAACAACAAGTCGGAAAATTATTGCACTATTTTATAGTATAAAATAATTAGCATACTTAATATATTTATGGTTGTTCTTCTGATTATTTTAGAACAGATACAACATTGAGATAATTTTGTTTTGTTCAGCTTCAAGCAATAGGACACTTTAATTGACTTTTAATATAGTTAATGTTCTTTTAAGAATATAACAAACTGAAAATTTTAACAATATTGAATGAAAAATTCTTTTATATTATGCAACAGAGTTTATTTAAAAACCAATGTCCGTAACATCCAAACTTAAAGAGAAAATTATGTTTTAGTGTGAAATTTTATGTTCATTATATTCAAACATTAAAAATAGTATGTCCTGTACTTATCCATTGAATTTTAAATCTGAGGTTTCTATTTGGTGTAATTGTCTTTGAAGCAATAATTTTTTGACAAATTTAATATAATACTCAATATAATTATGTCAATATAATTATGAGGCTAAATTATATTATATAATAGCATCAATTTTATTTCTTCTTCATAGATACTGTGAAGTCAGTATTATGCATTATGATTATGATCACTGGAAATTGATTTTATAATAATAATCATAACTCATAATTCCAATGATCATAAACCACTCAAGGGCTATCTGCCTAAGTGTTTAAATGCCTTTGGGGGACTCAAGCTCATTTTATTTTACACATAGAGGAGATTATTACGATACATAGGGGACACCATGCAGCCAGTCCATTTGCTTTTATCGAAGCCGGGTAGAACATTAACCCGGTGTTCAGCGATCCTAAATATTCGCCCACCGGTGAGCCGATGCAAGGTGAGGCAGAAAGCGAATTGATGTTTTTTATTTCCTTATTCATCGAAGCTCAGCACTTCACTTCTATTTTTTTACAAGTCTATCTGAACTGGAAAAGCGATCCAGTGGAATGGTGTCCTCACACTGGAGTACCGGGGTTCAATGACCCTACCCCTCTGTAGAACATAAGTACTTTCGAATCTTGAGTGGAAAGAGAAATATACATATATAAAGCATTACATAACTATGGTAATAAATATTATTATTACTATTACTCTTTTTTTTAAACTGGAGAAGCTTCATCTTAAGGTCATATACGCCAGGACCCTAAGGGGACTCATTTAGGAATCTGGAAAGAGCAGGAGTAGTGCGTCTCCAGCTGCATGCCAGAATAACCAACAAAGTATCAAAGTAGCATTTCTTTATTCTTACACTTCATTTTTAGATTTGTTATCGGCTAATGTGCAAAATAAAGGACTCCAGATGTTTGGAAAATCTAATGTTTGTTTCTTAACCCAAAGGGACGTTGGCCGAGAAGGGCCTTGTTTACACTCTGTTTGTTTACATGCAAAGGACAAATTATATTTGAAAAGTAAAAGTTTAAAAAATATGGCAGTTAATGAGTTAATGCATATAATATATCATAACTTAAATGTTTAATCAAGATTCAAGGCATAATTTCATTCTGGGAGTTGTTAAATACATTCAATAAGGTATTATGTCTTCTGCTATAAATTTACTGTAAGAACATTTTTGTTAGGTAATCATTTGGCATCGAAGCGGCATTTTGGGTCGAATCACTATAAATCGCTCTATCACTTTTCGAATCACTATAAATCGCTCTATCGCTTTGCTACCAAATAATATTGCCCTGTATTATACTTAAAGAAATTAAATAATGAAGAATCAGCATGAATGATATGTTTCTCGAACTGTGAAAAAACAACTATATTTAGAGCCATCAAATTTTTGATAAATTAGTCCTCCACTGAATATGGGCAGCTGAAAGTCCGAATCTTGACTTTCGAATTTTTTTATTATGTATTTGACATTTTTTAAACATTTTTTAACGAATTCTTGATCAAGAAACACAACGATTGCAAAGCGAAAAGTGGCAACACACTGTACATTTTACCTCCAGCGTGTGAGATTTTCTATCGAGAATTCAAAATAGCACAAATGCTCTCAAAACGTGTATGTAATAATAATAAGACGTCGTTTTAACGTAATATAAAATTTGAAAGCTTCCAGATTTTTTATAGTTTTCCCCATTGTTTTGATTTTGACGAAAATTTTAAAGACGATGCCATTACATATAAACCATCATAGAAGGAAACAAGTTTCTCTCATGTGAATGTATAAATATAATGTTTATGTTATGAAATAATGTTTATGTTAACCAGATCCATAAAGAAGGAGCACATCAGACAAGTCAGAACCTAAAAATCATCGTTTTTCAGCAAAATTACAAAAATCTTCTTTGTCTCCAATACATTATAGCGTTTAACAATATAAAACTGTGACAAGACTCTCTGTCCATTTCACCCGCAATCCAGATTTCAGAACATTCCCGTATATATAACATTTTAAAGTTTTTTTATATTACAATTAATTATCTGCTAGAATCTATATTTTACAGTTGATATAGAGAAACGAAAGACGGCGTATGTAAACTCTGAATTACGACGTCACTTTGTTTGTTGAACTGGAAGCTATTTAGTGTAATTTGAACGTCGTGTATTTTGCGTACGTTCTATGTTTCGATCAAGATTTTAAACAACAGAAGCCTTGAAGCTTTGAAATGTACGTTTTCTTGAGTGCTATCAAAGCTCGGCTGCAAATTCTCATATAAATTTCCTCCTGTCATATGTAAATATATCGGTTTTCTATTCAGGGGAATAAGAAACATTTTTCATCAGCTTAAGTTTTCTTTATCTTCGTTTCATGGTGAAAAGAACGTGAATAAAGAAAATTAATTAAACTGGTGCGATTATTAGCGGTAACGCATTAATCCACAACTGATTCCATTGGCCATCTAATCTTTGAGTGAAGTTTAAATTATAAACTGCATAACAAAATCAATTTTAAATATATGTGTATCATTGCTAAGTCAGCTATTTTCCCCTTATTATACATTAAGGGGACTCATACACCTTAAGCCCCTTATGATCTTTGAATATGTGACTGTTGCAAGAATTGAGATAACTTATTTATTTTAAAAGCAATTACTTCCAACTTTTTATGGCTCACTACATAATATAGCTGCTCTCTGAAATCCTAATCAGAAAGTTTGTGTTCCCACAAAAATTGTTATAATTTAATTCGCTTTGTGACAAAAATTTTCTTCATGTTTCCAGGTTGCGCGCACAGTTTAAAATTATCTGTTGCATTATTTAATTCCATAGTTTATATATAGCTTTTATAACATTTGTAAACTACTGTAAACCAAAAAAACTGAGAATTTCATGTTAAATTTTTATTTTATTTAGGAGTTGAGTTTATAAAATGTATTTTCTTAAAAATATCTGTAATATTTTCGTGCATAAAATTTTTTAATATTAAAATATTCATCATATTTTTGGTTCAGTTAGAAAATAGTGCCCATATAAAGAATTACATCCAATTTCAAGTATATACCATTAGTCATTTTTAAAATATCAAGCGTGCAAGGTGGAAAAATGAAGAAAAATTTTATCACAGAGCAGATAAAATTACAAAAATATTTGTGGCAACACAAACTTTCTGGTTACTAGTTTCCAAAGCAGCTATAATATGTAGTCAGCTGTAAAAGGCTGGAGGTCATTACTTTTAAAATAAATAAAATATCTCAATTCTTGCAACAGTCACATAATTCGAAGATCATAAGGAGTTTAAGGTGTAAGAGCCCCCTTAAAGAAGTACGAGTAATTTCGAAAATGCGGCTGTTAAAATACACATTTATGAATACGTGCACGTAATCTATCAAACTTAGTTTGCAGCAGTTCGAAAGGAGCATTACTTAACAAACTAAGTGCATGCCTTTTTTCATTGTGCACTTTTTGCATTATTGACTATACAACATATTATTCTTTATCCAAGATGACTGGTGTCTTTTAGCTTTTCTTCTACTCTTTGCTGTGGAAACACTATCTTTCAGGCTGGAAACTATCTCCAGTTATAACCTCCAGAGACCCAGGAACATCGGTTACAGTAATCTCACGAGTATTTACTTCATTCTTATACCCTTCATCTTCGTCAGTTAGTTCACTGGCATGTGGTGGTAACACAGCAATTTCAACTTCACTCTCATCTGAATCTAAACTATTGAATAGTTCTAATGCTTCCTCTAACTTCAAAAACCTTTGCACTGACATAAGCACTAAAAATTTGTTTTTACTCTTATTTATAAAGAGGGAAAGAACGCGTCAATTGCATACTTATCGTCCCATTGTCCTATTTAGAGGACAGCTAAAAAACAATGCTTTAAAACTCACTTAATAACAATAAAGCTTTCATTAACCACAAGGATGATAAGGAAAGAGTACTTTCACATACAAAATGCCCAGCCGAGTGTCCAAAGTAAACTGAAAACGAATTCTGCAACCACAAAGAGATGATACAAACCACGCCCACTAATGCGATGAATAATCAAAATGTCCAGAGGAAGGAGGAGGGGACGAGACACATAACTCACGATAGCAGATGCTAATACATATACCTACATATTCCAGCTGGCAAAATATTCGCTTCAAGCAAATACTGATTTGTACATGCTATTTTTCAGCTGTCCTGTTAAATAGGACAGTGGGATAAAATGGGTTAAAAAATCACAGATGGAAACTGATTTATCTGGCTTTTCATACTGAAATTTTATTTTGCTTCACCGAATCCTCATAGCTTTTCTTTGTAGTGTGAAAATTTCGAATTATCTTAAGATTTCACAAAAGACTTCCTTCCTCTCTAATTTGGTGATATTTTATATGTTTCCAATGATTTATATTAAATTTTCAAAGAGTCTTCGTAAATTCTCTTTAAACGATTTAGAGAGCACCTAAGATCAGACAGTTTTTCTTCTGAGAATGACAATCTCCATCAAGGAACATCGCAGCGATTAATGAGTGTATGTGATACTCCCCAAATTTGAATTAAATTATGGGGTTAGTAGTTATTTCCAGAGATATCAAGGAATCCTTTGCGTTACAGAAAATTATTTCGATGTGATTATTCTAGTGCAATCAGCGTGAAGATTTATAGCGGTCCATGAATTTGGTTTTTTTTAGCCATATTCCGATCGTGTTATCAGGTTCTGTGTTTCTCCTTACTTGCTTGGGGAACATTGAAGAACCTGACTCGGAACAGGGAGCTTACTAAAGCTATGTTCAATCAATGTGGGAAGTAGACAAGATACACAGGAAGGGTATACCAAACCCTTTATTTTTCACTCTTTACAATAATTTCCGTACTTCGGAATACAGAGACCAACCACTTGTGGTCTGAACGTAAGATTATAAAAATATTTAACTAAACTCTAACTTAACTTTGGAATAATAAACAAGGGCCTACGTGGAAGATTGGCCGTATATTAACAGGAAGCCGTATGTAGTACAGAGAACTGTTAACACTACAATACTTTTAAAATTATCACGAGGATTAAACCTCTGGCCTGGAAGGCAACCAGCAACCGAGTAAAACTGCTTTTGTAAGCGGCCTGCTTCGACTAACTCCTTCCTCTCTCTCGCTTGGCAAAAAGCCACAACTTAAGTACTTGGCGTTCGCCAGACAAATTTGCATAAATAAGTTAAAGCTTTTAATTCTGGCCGGAGGTAGAAAATAAGAAGTGATAGTAGAGATTTAAAATAAAATAAATGTTAGTAAAACTTAAGATCCTTACAGTGTTACCAGCATGTTATAGAAGAAATGACGCAGTTGTTCAAAAATAATGTGTTTTGGTCGTCAGAGGTGTAATGTTTGCTGCTCTGGAGCACGCTGTACCTGTTACTTCCTGTTTTTAATCATAGTGCAGGAAAACGTGACAATTTAAATCTGTTAAAACACCTTAGCATAGAAAGGCATTATATTGTGCTTTGTGCTAAGCCTGAATCGTTCATAGCCCTAATTTGTTGTTCATCTGTTATCATTGCCGCCTTGTGTCAACCGTTTTTAGATATCTCATTCACTATTGTTTTTTTATCGTGCGAATTGTTTTGTTCAGCAGCCTGTCTGTACACATCCAAGATTTTATTACAAGGGACAATTTTAAGCCGTTTGTGATTTGAAGTTCCTTGAGCCAACTATGACGTTTTTTAAAATTACATTTAATCATTCGTTTTTACCCATTTTCACACAGCGATAATGCTTTAGTCTCGGATAATTGCTGTGGCCTTAAAGCTTATATTTAATTAGGAAGTTTAATGAACAGCAGAAAGCGAAGCTTACCTGTACAGAAACCTAAAGGCACTAGCCTGTAACCTTCTTTGCAAATGCATGTTTTACCCTTATCCTTATCAAAGGTGCAACTGGCTTCTCTCCCGCAATTACATTCTGCAAGAAAAAAATAAAGAGGAGCCGTAGATGCATATCTTCAAATTTCTGCTTTACTATTTATATTAAGTGCTATGAAAATCTAGTCTCCGTTAGGTCCCTTACATATTTTATATCTATTATTTGTACAATAAACAATGGTACGTCATATCTTGATGGTTTTCGATTATTTGCTTCAATAAGTTTCCATTTCTGAAGCTATCTCTATAAAACTTGGTATCATCCATTTAATACTTATGAATAAATAACATGAAAAAGAAAAAAGAAAAATTATTCAAGAACAATTCTTTCAAAACTATAAAATGAATCATAATAAAAACATAGCTTATCCTTTATTGAGAAATGTGGTCTAACAGCAGACGATTAGGTAAGTTCGCTGACCACATTTCAGCAAACGATAGGTTGCATAGGTGTCTTCGCAGCTTTCCTTATGAGTAGTAGCATAAAAATGAGTTTCTTTTACAGTTCTGCTTGAAGTCATCCATTTTCTTAGCTAGGTAGCCCTTATCTTATCTCTTGTAAATTAATAGAAACTAAACAACAGCTGCTGATTATATGAAAGACGCAACTATTGTTTTTATAGAAATGCTACATTCATGCAACTATCTAAAAAACGATAATGCTTATTTTGCTGAATTTCTGTAGTGATTATCATGGCTTCGTCCAAATGTTCAGAATTAAACTTTACTCAAGGTTTCTTGTTAACTATCTTGAATTGTTATTTAATTAGGGTATCACTATGTTCAATTTTTTACTTTTGCTATATCCATTTGCTTCTTATTCTGTAACGTAACGAAATCCTGTTACTAAAATTATCATATTTTAAATTTTACGCAATACGCGTACAACGTCTGCCTTCAATTTTTCACAATGTTTGAAATCGTGATTTAATTCCAAAGTATCGATATCTACTTATTTCAATTTTTTAATATCAATGATATTCTGTTTTGAATAAGAAAACTTTAATAGATTTTGAATCTATTGCTAATAACTCTCCAAAAAAGTACCTTTTGACAAATTTGATGAAATAGAACTTAAATAAATGTTGGCTTTTTAAAACAACTATTGTGCTATCAGTAACGTATAGCCTAAAATATTCATTTTGGGGATCAGATATGACCTTTGTTGAATTAAGAGAACAGTGTTGAATTTATTTACATTTTAGTATCTCTTTGACTCTCTAAGTTCAAGTTTACTTACATTACGCATGTATTTATGTTGAAGAAGAACAGTCAACATTAAATTTAATTTTTTAAAACTGTTTCTATAAAAACAATAGTGCATTTCTATAAAAACAATAGTTTATTGATCCCACCAATATCCGAGCGGTGCCGGAAGCTGGTAATTCGGTTCGGGATCCGAATCCTCGCGAGCGGGGCTGGCTGCGTGGTTGTTTTCATCGTTTTCACCGTTCATGGTGTACACCAGCGATTTTCCAACGGAGAGAGAAACGTTCTCTTTCTAGGGGTTCGAGAACACAACTGTTATTCAACTGATCATCGCAGAAGCCAAATCTGGATGAAACAAGAGTGTCAGAAAGAGAGAACCTACATTTTTCCTAAAAATGTTAACCCGAAGGTTTCACTTTTCGTCGTTAGCATTGAATGTCGCTTGTGTATGTAACCATTATATTCACTCAACTAAGTATTATACTATCTAGTTCAAATTGTATGGGAGTTAATTGTGTCGACTGATTCTATGTCAGGTACCGTGTTAAATAATTGCAGTGTTTGCTCATGATTAATCTGAATCATTTTTGTGTAGGGCGAAAAATCGAGAGGAAGTATTAAATGACTGTTTCGAGATGCATGAGTTTTCTATATTTTTATGTATTTTAAGTATAAAAATGTTTCAATCAACAGGAATGTGATCTGTAAATTTTGGAAATTTACTTAGTAATTTAAGAAAAAAAGATAACAACCATTTTGAACCGTATTTTTCCCTTTCAACAGATTCGGCTGTAGTATTTAGGAAATTATGCAATGCATATGCATTAATATATTGAAACGCCTTAAGAATTTTAAGAGATATTCTTTTATTCCTCAGTTCATTTTAGATTTATTGCTCCGATAATATCATTGCTACTCATTATAAGTATAATACTATCTAGTTCCAAATGTATGGGAGTTAATTGTGTCGACTGATTCTATGTCAGATTACCGTATTTAATATTTGCAGTGTTTTCTCATGATTAATCTGAATAATTTTTGAGTAGGGCGAAACATCGAGAGGAAGGATTAAATGTCTGTTTTGAGATGCATGAGTTTTCTATATTTTTATTTAAGCATAAAAATAACCCGGAACCTGATCTGTAAATTTTGGAAATTTACTTCGTAATTTAAGAAAAAAAAATCTGATGTGTACACCACATGACTTCTTTGTACGGAATATTAAATTATACGCATTTTTTCTTGCATTTCCTTTAAACTTATTGGATTGAATTAAATCTACTTCACCGACAGCACATAAACCACAATAGAATAAATGCATTCTTTAAAATTCACTCTTTGTTTACCATAGCGACATACTGGCGCTAGATTCATTTAACAGTATTATACTTCGTTCATATTATAACTCAGAATGCACAAAATTTATATAATTTAAAGAATTATCTAATCGCTGCCACATGTTCTATTCAAATACTATAATAAAGCTAGAACGATGTATAAAAGAAATTTAGCAAACAAAACAAAAAAGAAGCAGTTTTTCACAGACGATTCAGTATTTCTCATTCAATTAATTCAGTTCTTACTTCGCGACAAGGCAAAAATACATAAAAACTCAAAATATCTGTATTAAAAATTACGAAGTAAATCTTAAACACTTATTTCCTTGAAAAAATTCCGGAAAGGATTAAGCATGATTTAATTCGCAATAATAAGTGAAGGTGTTATCTTTGTTGTTATAATAAGCTACGTTTCTCTAGATTGGCAACAAATCCATTACTCTGCTGTTTCAAATGTAAACAAGCAATGTCAGCCATAAAAAAAATGATTAGGCTTAGCGGCACTTAAACAACTTTAAAATCTACTCGTTTCTGAGTTATGCGAGATACGTACGTACGTACATACATTCGTACAGACGCCACGAAAAATTCTCTTGAGAATTCATTTTAAAGCAGTTTTATAATTATTTTGGAGGAAAAGAGTCTTTTATTCTATCCTTACGTACACATACCATTGTTAAATTGCATTCGAAAGCGGTCAAAATGGATATTTTCGTTGAAATATGCTGCCTGAAACTTTTCGTGATTGCAATACTTCCTTTTTACTTCGTGCAAAGAAGCAAAAAAGATAACAAATATTTTGAGCAGTTATATTTTTCCCTTTCAACAGATTCATCTGTATTATTTAGAAAATTATGCAATGCATATGTATTATCTATTGAAACTCCTTAAGAAATTTGAGAGATATTCTTTTATTCCTCAGTTCATTTAAGGTGTATTGTTCCTATAATATCGTTTCTACTCATTATATGATAGCTAATTAACCGAAGACTATAGCTCTTGTTACAGTACATAAGCGCAGCTTTGGAAGTCCGTTAACTGCGTTATTGGTTACATATCGAACTAACAAGCAGTATAAGAGGAAAACACTGATTCTATTTCATGGCATATATGCAGCAGTATTTCTTCTATTAAGTTATCCATCCGTATACCACTGCGAAGACACATAGTCATTTGTTAAACGTTAGATACATCTTTGTAACAATGAAGCAACATAAGAATTGTGGATAAGAGATATTTATATTAAAGAATTATTACTTCAAAGAAAAGTAAAATCAAGTCACGTACTTTCGCACATTGTTGGTGTAGAGAGTCCGTATTCTGGTGGACACTGACAGACTTTTCTCCCGTTTTCATTCAAAACACATTTCCTGTTAATGCACTCGGATTCTATGCGAAAATACAAAATCAGTTATTAACTTTATAATGCATTATTAACAACACTTACAAGTTTTATAGTGAAAAAAAAAATAACTCCAGATTGGAAGTGTTCTGCAAGACGGCTTGCCTCGAGGCTATTCAAAATGGTGTCCGCCGATAACATCGCGGACGAAAACGTCATGGAGAAAACAACGCAAGGCAAAAACGTCGTGATACAAAACATCGTGGGAGAAAACATCGCAGTCCTAAAACATCGTGGTACAAAACATCGTCGTCGAAAATAAAGCGGTTCAAAAACTTCGCAGTTTAAAAACATCGTCGTCGAAAATATCGTGGTAAAAAATAAAGTATCTACAAATCATCGCATGACGATAACATCGCAGACATGCTTTTTCCATACATGCTTTAATAACTGTAAATGAATATTCCCATAAAGATTTGTGAGCGCAAAATGTAAAGAAGGATAATTTTTACTTTCACATTTTTTATTAACTAATAAATTTTTTCTGAAAAAGTAAGAAGGAAACTTATGCATAGAAAATTAAATGCAACTTATAGATTATACTTTTCATGAAAAATTATCAGTAAAAACTTTATAAAAATGATTTATTAATGGCCTTTGTTAGTTAACTATGTCGGTTTAAAATTCTGTTGAGTGCTATAAGTTGCATTAATTTGCTATGCTTAAGTTTCCTTCTTACTTTTTCAGAAAAAATTTATTAGTTAATAAAAAAATGTGAAAGTAAAAATTATCCTTCTTTCCATTTTGCGCTCACAAATCTTTATGGGAATATTCATTTACAGTTATTAAAGCATGTATGGAAAAAGCATGTCTGCGATGTTATCGTCATGCGATGATTTGTAGATACTTTATTTTTTACCACGATATTTTCGACGACGATGTTTTTAAATTGCGAAGTTTTTGAACCGCTTTATTTTCGACGACGATGTTTTGTACCACGATGTTTTAGGACTGCGATGTTTTCTCTTTGCGATGTTTTCTTCCACGATGTTTTGTAGCACGATGTTTTGTAGCACGACGTTTTCGCCTTGCGTTGTTTTCTCCGCGACGTTTTCGTCCGCGATGTTTTTGCCGCGATGTTTTCGGCTGTAACCATTCAACATTGTATGCCTCAGGTTCTTCCTAAAAGTATATGTGCAAGTTACGTACACCTTCAAAATTCAAATAAATTTCTAATTGTAGCTGAAAAATGGAAACCTATACTTAATGTATGCACAAATTTATATGCATATATGAAGATAAACATGATTTTTATACATATAGGTATATGAATGAAATAAATGAAAATATATAAAGAATGTAGCAAAACCAAAATCTATTATGCACTATCAACTGCTTCAACGAGTGTTAATTGGTGAGTATATGTGAAATATATATAAGGTAAAGATATTGCAAGATAAAACTCCAATTTAATTTTTAATAGCTTATAAATTCTCGCTTAACCTTTCTATTCCCCTTTCTGTTTTTAAAGTATAAACTTGCGTAAAATAAAATCTTTCTGAATGTTTCATTTAAGAATTATTTCCTGCCAAATGATTTTATATAACACTGAGGTACGCAATGGTCCTTTAACCAAAAAAAATGGTATATTTTTAAGCGAACAATTTAATTAAGGAACAGAATAAAGCAAGACTATAACTTCTCTAATACCCATATTGCAATATGCGCAAATTGATATGCTTCCCTGTCCTGCTAATTGATAGCCCATCACTTCTCTTTCCTACTTTAAACATAATATTATAATGGTGAGAAAATCATTAAAACGATGAAAGACAGAGCGTTTTATAAGGTATTTCTCCCGATTTCTTTGCGTGCCTTCGTAGTGTGGTGGTCTGCACGCTGAGCGCGTATTCCAGAGGTCCTCGGTTCGATTTCCAAAGGCGTTGCTCATTTATTACTTCTCATGCTTCCAAAAAATCCTAATGTCTCTATGTAGTTTGCAGTGTAAGTACTGATTATACTATTATGAACACTTGTACGAATATTTCTGTGGAAAATTCCAGGGTCCTGAAATATTTCTTTTGATAAAAATACATTTTTATTAACCTATTTTGGGAGTTGTGCATCTATGTACAAGCGCAACTAAAACGTACACACGCAACAATAACTCTACTCTTGAATTTCGATTTTGTTTTATTATCTATGTTACCCTGAAAGACCGAAATTAGAGAATGTCGACTTTCACCGGAGAACATTCACCAAATATTACGTTACATTCTTGTACATTCGGGCACTCACCGGTGCATGTCGACAATCACAGATATACTATAGTATAGGTCGAAAAGAGAGGAGTATATGTACACGCTGACATTGCAAAAGTAAGTGTTACACAAATAAATGCAGTTGTAAAAGCAAGGGCCTCTTGTGCAATTCAAAGTTTCATAATAATTTAACTTAATGCAATAAATAAGATTTGAATCACATAATTTAGTAAGTTTTTAACTTCCATTATTTTCCTTTCTCATTTTGAATGTACTGTGTGTTTTAAGTTCTTATATTCTTAACCTCTTATTTTAAGTCTCAAGTGCGTTTTCTCACGACCGAGTTTCGGAGAAGAAAATATAATATTCTTATATGTTCAACATTCACCATTAGTACATGGTGAATGTCGACATTGACTTGCGTAAGTCAGAAGTAAGAGTATTTGGAAAATATTTCGGGCATACACCAAGCGACTATGTGAATGTTGACATTCACCGGTGAAAGTCGACATTCTCCAGATTTCGGTGTTTCACCTCAACATCTATATAATGTTTTTAAACTTTAACGAATACTTGACCAGTAGCAACAAAGCGAGCAGTAGCAACAAACTGTGTGAATTTTTTATTTTTATCTCCACCGTGCGAGACTGTCTGTTGGAATTCTAAATATATGTTGCTTTTATATTTTTAGCCCAGAGGTGTTAGCCCAACCGGGCTATTTGTGTGCAAATGGGATTTTGCATCATCCACTATAAGCGGCGAATACATTTTAAATTGTTGCCACCAAATATTATCGTCCTGTTTTACTTTTTAAAGAAAGTAGGTAATGAAGAATCTGCATGTATGTATGCATGATCCTGGCACTGTAACATGAGGGTAGACAGGACTATCAAATTTTGTATAACGAAGTAGTGCACCCGAATGTGTGCACCTGGAAACTCGAATTTTGCATTTCGAATTTTACGTTTCATATATTGTTAATCTTTAATTGAATAACAAACTCAACGTTTTGAAAGTGAGAAATGGCAGCACTCTGCGGATTAAAACAGTAATATATTTGGTGTGTGTGTGTGTTTGTATTTGTGCTCGTTGAAATCTCTGAAACGGTAAAATGTTTCTTTTGTCAAAAAAAAAAAAAAATCTTTTTTTTTCAATATATCATTGCTTTTGCGTGCATTAAATCTATTACGAAGACGTACATGTGCAGTAATATATTTCATTTCAGGTTAACGGAATATTTACTTTGCATGTTTTAGGCTATAATCCCAGCACAACTTAAACTTTTATTTTGCAGAGTCACTTCTTGTTTTAGATGCTAATTTTAAACTCTACATTTCAGGTGAATGGATTTGATGAGGAAATATTTATGCCGACGCTTCACGCTGAAGGATACTTATAATTTTTTTTTTTTTTTTTTTTTTAAGTTACAAAATAACGCGCAAGTATCGGGACAGTTTATTTCTAAAGTTACGATAACATAACATTACAATAAAATTTTAAGTTCATTGGGACACTCCTAATGTTCTCATAATAATATTTCTAACGTCTTGTAGAGACATTAGGTATTTTTGGAAGCAGGCAAGATGAAAAATTAGTAACGCCTTCGCTGGGAATCGAAGCGCAGACCTCTGGAAATACGCGCCCAGCGTGTAGACTACCACACCACGAAGGCACGCCAAGAAGGTGGAATCCCCCTTTTGGTGATTGCTAGGTGTTCAAACTGACCCCTTTTAAAGGGCGACTGGGGTTTTTAGAAGACCCAATCACCAATCCAACAAGAATCATCATCCAACACCCTTTCATTTCGGGCGCCACTGTAGAGACACTAGGTATTTCTGAAACATGAGAGTCGAAAAATGAGCAATGCCTTCCCCGGGACTCGAACCACGGACCTCTGGTATATGCACCCAGCATGCATACCATCACACGACGAAGACACGCTAGGAAGATGGGAGAAATACCTTATAGTCTAGTGTCATAAAGTTATCTCAAATTTATTTTTGATATTTTATTACTGTATCTGTATTTATTGGAGTTTTAAGATCCTATTATTTTGCAAAATGTAATGCGAACGAATTTCGTTGAAAATGATTATTTAACAGTTATGAAATTTTACAAATTTAGCATTTTAGAAATTATTCTGTTTTGAATGGAAAACTAATATTTAGCAGTTGTCATATTAACTCCTAGAAACAAATTTTATAATCAAAGCTAAAAGTTTCTTGAGCGAAAATACTTCTATGCGTTTCTATGAAACTAAGAAGTATATAAAGGAAATAAAAAGGTTTGCGCCGTTCAAACGGTATAGTGGTTAGGAAAACCTGACTGCTGAAGGTTCTGGGTTCGAATCCCGGAGAAGGCATGGTTGTAACTGTCCGTCCCTTCATAAGAGGCGATGGTGGCCCACCTATTAGGTGCCGCCATAATAAAGAGACCACCACTTCTGGCCTTGTATAGATTAATGGACTGTGTTACACTAAATATGTAAACAATCTGCCATTGGAAAAAAAAATGCATAAAACTCTGTAAGAAATACAAATGCTATAATACTACTGGAATAACTCGAATTTTTAAAAGTTAATATTTTATTTAAATCATTCAATAGCTACTTAATTTTTGCTGAACCAAACGCGCTTTATCATTCAATTTTTCATTATGTCACAAGAGATGAAAGTTAAATAAAAATCAAGAATCATAAGCGTACCTGTTTCTTGATTTTCATCAGCGAAATATAATGTTGTCTTACGTTTTTCGAGGTAGTCAGAAAATTCCATATACTTTTCTCTGGGGAAGGAAATACTTCTGTCGCCAATGTATTTCGATTTCGCATTTTTTTCTATTGTATTAACTTCCATAAAATTCAAAATGCTCAGACAAATCACTTTCATAACGAATATAGACATAAGTGAGTGTTTCATAAAACCTGTTTCACTCTAAACGTTAATGGAATGGCTGACAGAAATGCTCGTTTAATGGCCTTTTATTCTTCATTAACCTAGCACTGAAGATAAGGTTCTTGCACTCAAGATAAGATCGCATAATGTTTTTTTTTTATCCTTTAAATATAATCAACACTTTGCATTCGACGTAAGACCGCAGTTCCTCTTTGATTAATTACGTTTTATCAGAAACTTCAGCGTTTCTGAATGTTTTGTTTTCCTAACAGATTAAGTAATGATACATGTGAATAGGTCTACACATGTCGTGGATTTTCGTTTCTCAAATCATCATGTTTAAAAGAGAAGACTAACTTTCTGTCGAATATTTGTGTTGATGAAAAAGAATACAATTCACAGAATATCCAAACAGTTCCATTATAAATATGGCCAAACGAATAAGCAGATGCCATCAATACATTTAAATATCGTGCTCAGTAAAGTGTACATTAGCGAATTTGTGATTATGGTTATAAACGATTTTTTCTACGGCAATCCACTGAAGGTCGCTTAACAACGCTCGCCCGTTTACTCCTCCCCATATGCTCGGCAGGAGCCGTTGGGCTCGCAAGGATCAACGCACTACGCAGCACGCGGAAGCCTTATTTAACAAATTAAGTAACTATCGAATTATTTAAATATGTCACTAACTTCAAAAAGTTCAATTTTTCCCATATCGGATTCAATGGACTATTGCCTTGCCAGGCTACTCGGGGAGGCGAAGGTGACTGCTGTCTTGCTCTTCCTCTTCCAAGACAGTATTGACTGCCCCTTCCGAAACCAGGACCCGGACCCGCACTTTTAATCTCCGGTGCAATATTATGTCATTTTTAACGGTTTGAAACACTAAAGATTCCAAACTTCATTTCTCTAAACTAGTTCTTTTTATACATACAGAAGAACTACTTAGTGTATTACCGAGGGCGCGGGCGAGGTTTTAAAAATATCAGTCATTTAACCCATATCAATGCTAGATCGAGACTCTGCTACGAAGCTAGTAGAAAGGAATTTTCGTTACTTTCCAGATTTCCAGATGGATGTTTGACCAGATGTTTGATTTCCAGAAGGATGTTTGACCGCCTGGAGTAGCCTTGAAATGCTGCGTTGAGAGAAGGCGAGTGGTGCAAAGCTTTGGAAGTCAAGGAGGTATAACGAAGGTTCGGCGCTTGGATGGGTATTGGAGATCTTTCTTTCTCGTTTACTCACCAGGTTTGAGAAACCAACAATAAAGTATTAATCAACAAGAAAGCTACACTACCTATCAGATTTCAAGATCAGGTCTTTGACACTGAATTTTTAATTATTGAGAATCTGGCTGATCAATATGTGGTACTTTTAGGAACCAAATTTTTAAGTTTAAACAGACTGTCATTGGTTTTAGATTTGCAAATCTGCTAGCTCCACACATATTATTTGTACCTTCAGAAGTTTGCGACAAATGCTGACGTGTTGAATAATTGCAGTCTGTTACCTGTTAACTCTCCTAATGTATATTTGGCTATTCTGGGAAAAAGGCATAGACTTCCTCTTTTCTTTGTGAATATTCTGAAAGTCTCAACTCCTCAGCATCAGCACTCAAAAATTTGTCATGCACTTTCAGTTAACACTAAACAAGATAATAATGAAATTTTTTAAGGTTACGATTTTTTCTTCTGACATCATACACATTAACAAAGGTAAGAAATTAGCCTCTTTGGCGCCTGTTAATGCCAGCACACCTAATATTCGGCCAGTATTGTCAACGAGCCTTGAGACTGGTGACCAGTTTGAACCTTCGGGATGTAAGTTTGATTTAAAATTCATTTACCTCAAAAACAGAAAAATAAACTTAGCATTCTGTTAGACAAGTATAAACATATTTTTACTTCTTCTGTAACTGAGCTTACTGGTTGTGATATTATTTTGCATAACACTAATTTAAAAGATAATATACTTTCAGACAGAGAGATTACAGAGTTCCTCATCATTTAAGCCAAGAATTGGATAAGCAAATTGCTGAGCTGTTAGAGGCAAAATAAATGACGAAAATGATAGTGCTTATTCAGCTCCAGTGATTATGGTGAGAAAGCTTGATGGGAGCTATCGTTTGCAAGCATGATTGAATTTATCGAAGGTTTAGGAAAATCTACTTATTTTCCTACTTTGAATTTAAAGTCAGGTTTCTTTCAAATGAAAATATGCCCTGAAGATACTTAAAAAGTGGCTTCACTACTATGTCAGGATATTACCATTGTAGACGACTTCCGTTTGAAGTGAGAAATGCTCCAAGTTATTTTCAGAGACTTATGTCAATTGTTTTGGCAAATCTTTCTCCCTTACAGATAAGTATTGGTATAGATGATTGCATTTGAAAAACATTTAGAGAAAGTAAAAATTGTAGTTGATAGGCTTGGGGCACATAACGTCAAATTAAAACCATCTAAATGTAATTTTCTTCAGAATCGAATCACATATCTAGTTTTTAAAGTTTCCCAAGGTAAAGTTCAACCTGATGATAAGAATCGTAATGTAATCAATAGTTTTCAGGTCTAAGATTTTATTGTAGATTTAGTCAAATATTCGCTCTCAAAGCCTTACCTTTAACAAAATTGACTAAAGACAAAGTACTTTTTAAGTGGATTAATGAAACTCAACAGGCTTTTGATACTTTAAAGGCTGAACTTTTCATTCAGGCAAATTTGGCTTTGTCTAATTTCAAGAAACATTTTTCTTCATGTAGGGACGCTTTGAATTTTGCTCTAGGAACCATTTTAAACCAAGAAGATAAAAGTGGGTACTTTCTTTGTTTTGCCAGTAGAAAATTAAAAGTTTCAGACATTATAGCACAGTTGAGAAAGAAATCTTGGCTGTAGTATGGGCGACTGCCCATTTTAGACAAAATCCTTTAGGAAAAGGTTTTACTATTTATTGTGATCATGCTTCTCTTTCCTATGGACTAAAACTAAAACATCCAACATCTAGGATTGCTCGTTGGATAATGGGATTGTGACAGTATGACTGCAAAATTGTTCATAAACCTGGAAGATTAAATTTGACGCCTGACACACAATTAAAGAACACCAAGCTGTAGATCCTTACTGCATACAAAGAAAAGAAGTTTTACAGCACAATAGAATCCTAAAACCTGCTACACACATTTTTAAATTGAAAATAATATCTTGTATGTAAATTTAAAAACAAAGCTCATTGGCAGAAACAAAATCGCATAGTCTTACCAAATATATTAGTTCCAAAAATTTTGCAACAAAATCATCAAAAAATATTCACCTGTAGCTTCTCATTATCATTTTCATAAAACCATTCATAGAATTCATAAATCTCTCTTTTGGAAATCATGCATAAGCAAATACTTAATTACATAAAATCTTGTCCTTCATGTATCCAAAAAACGTAGCTTTAAAGCTTTACACGAAATTTCTTTAAAGAGAGTTCCAGTAGCTAATAGACCTATTGAACGTATAGCCATGCATATTGTAGACCGTCTGGCTTTGACACTTTAATGAAAATAAATATACTTTGGTTATTACTGATTACTTCAGTAGATGGCCAGAACCTTTACAAAATTGTTCTTCTGAAAATATAATTGAAAAACTTGCATTATTCATTGCTTCTTATGAATACCACAGCATATAATCACAGAGGTACTCATTTTATTTTACAAGTTATTAATGAAATTCATAAGAAATTAGGAACTTGTAAACACACCACGAAAAGTTATCATCCACAATCAGATGATGTCGTGGAAAGATTAAATGCAACACTTATTAACTCTTTGAGTAATTTGGTATTTGAAACTCAATAAGGTTGAGACAGGCATTTACTATTTGCTGTGTTATCCCATAGAACTGGGAAGCATCAGGCTTTAGATGATTGTCTGGCTTTTCTCAATCAGTAACGACTAAGAAGTTATGTATATTTAACAAGGCACCTTACAGAGTTGTGGAGCAAAGGTTAATTTCAAGACAGAGTTGATGAAAAACAACATACACGACAGATAGTACTTGTTGATCGTTTAACCAATGTGCCAGAATAAATTATATTTCCTAACTTTGAGATATTTGGTCAAGACCTTCATTCTGCTGGTCAACCTAGTGACACTACTACACAAATGCCTTACAGTTTAAGGACCAGAGACACTCATGGATTTGTAACTAATTGATTTGAACATTGAGCTTTTGTACTAGTGGTAGGGTTAGGTTAATTATTATTCCGCATCACAAGTTGCTTTGTAGGTGTTTACTGGATCCAGCTTGTTTACTTTTGTTGAGCGATTAGTTAAGTTGACTTGGTTTGTTTTGATCTTATCCAGTTCGTGTTTATTATCCTTATATTTTATCAGGAATTTCAACCTTTTTGTCTCAATGCATTTATTTTATTTTTATTTATTTTTTCCTTTTCTTTTCTTTTTTTTTCTTTTTTTTTCTTTTTTTTTTTTTTTTAAATCTTGGTGGTTGGCCCACTTTGTTTCTCCTTCAAGTTAAGTTGCTTCAAAGTAGTTTTGTTTTTCCTACTAGGAAACTTCTTAGTTTTGACTAGCTGGTTGTTATTTCTTATTTATACGTGTTTGCTGTGTTTATGGTCGTTTTTCCTTTTGCCAGCACTATTTGGCACTAATTTCAGAGGGCACGTTTTGAAGAACTTAGGATCAAATTTGTGTTTTTGTACACTTCTCTAACGTAGTGTTTTGAGATTATTTTGCAAGAAAACTGCATTTTGTTTTTGGTTATTGGACTCATGCTTATTTTTCAGATTACATGTTGTTCACCTTTTGTTTAGGGGAAAGTACTTGTGTACTGAAATATACAATTTTAACTATTTATTTTGATGCTATGTTTATGTCGGCATGGCCTTTGAGTTGTGCTGGGTTGCAGTTCTCTTTTTTCTTTGGTTTTTAGTTACCTATGGTTTCTTCATTTTTTGGGGTAGGTTTTCCTTCGGGTAGAGTGTATCATAAGTTTATTTATTCAAGCAAAATGCTTGGATTAGCTTATTTTTATGTGAGTGAAATGTTATTTTGTTGTGAATCTTATAGTGTTATTCGGATTCTCAGTAGAAAGTGGTAGGTTAGCCTACTGTTTTTAACTTCAGTTAAATTCGTAGTTTAGATTTTGTTACTTTTGGTCAATTTCAGAACTGGCTAGTTCCAAGTAATTCTTAAAGTTTTTGCCACTCTCACTACGACTTAGTTACTTTACAAATGAGTTCTATTGTAACATCAGAGAGTATTAAAAATTTTTCGAAAAAAGTTTCTTTTCGGAACGAGAAAATATAGTTTATAACTTTTACCTAATTTTACTTATTTTAATTAAACGAATTGCTTAGTTTTATTATAGTAGTTATCTAAAGAGTTGAGATTTTTTACTGTAATTCTTTTCTCAACTTTTGCAATGTTAATTCTCTAACTTAAAGTTGATTTTGAATTTACTTATTTAATTTCTTCTTGAAAATTTTTTAATTTAATTTTAAATGCTTTTATTAATGTTTAATTGCTTTTATCATGTTCCATTATGAGGAGTGTCACACCAAAATTTTGTTCATTGTGTAAATTCCTCCATTTATTGACTATTTTTGTTGGCGCAAGTAATATTCATAAGTAACATTGTTATCCATCAAAATCTGCATTTATAAGGCGTTGTGGAGACATTAGGTAATTTTTGACAGCAGGAGACGTGAAAAATGAGCAACGTGTTCGCTGGGACTCGAATCACGGGCTTCATGAATACGTTGACCACTATACTACACAGGTATGCTAAGAAGGCGCGAGAAATACCTTACATACCCCCCTTTTAAAGGGTGACTGTGGATTAGGGGATTCACTCGCCAAACCCTGGGAGTGGAGAATCATCATCCACCACCCTTTTAATTCGGGCGCCACTGTAGAGACATTAGTAATTTTTGAAAGGAGACGTGAAAAATGAGCAGCGCCTTCGCCGAGACGCAAACCACGGGCATTTCGAATACTCGCCGAGCGTGCTGATCACTACACTACGAAGGCATGTTAAGAAGGTGGGAGAAATACCTTATAGCGTGAAAAAAAAATAAAAATCATTGTAAATTAACAATTAGTTGACGTATTATTATAGTATATTCTGTAAGTAAACATGATTATTTCTCAATAATTTATTGTTATGTACATACCTTTCTCGCAACGTTTTCCTGAATATGGCTCTTTGCAATTGCAAGCAGCAATACCGTTAACTGCATAGCATGTTCCTCCATTTTTACACGGATTTAATTCGCAGAGATCTAAACCGAAACCAAAGAAGTGTAAATGAATCTCCGTGTTTTACTAAAGTCTCCTAAACAGAACATCATGCAATTTTATTTAAAAAACATTTACCCTTTTCACATTGTTTTCCTGAATATGGGGATTCACAAGAACACTCGTATCCAGTACTTGTCACTTTACACTTTCCATCGTGTTTACATGGATTTGAACTGCAGGGATCTGGAAAGGATAAAAACATCTGAAAATTCAAAAATATGAAGGTTTCCATTATTATTCGTGTATAATATATTGCGCATAAATTTATGGCATATACATTTGAAGTAGATAATTTCTTCAGCAAAATGTTAAGCTGTCATCTCAATGCTTATTTTATAAATCTGATCTGGACACTATAGAACTTCCTTATAAGTCCTATTAAATGATGCACATATTTTGCTGCATTTCATTTAAGCTTATTTCCCTGGATAGAGATATATTTCTCAATCTATCAATTCAGATCTTATTTCGTGCATAAAAACTCAAGGCATCTTCATTAAAAATTATAAAATACAGAAAAACCTAAACCATCAAGAACGTTTAAAAGCCGGTTAAAAACAATTTTTACAGTTAAAAATTAGCGTTTAGTTTCAATTGTAAATAAATGACGGCTTTGTTAGGCTTAGTGGAAGTTGAACAAATTTTAAATTATTGTCTAGAACCTTAGCATTAAGTCTAGAACCTTAGCATGCAGATTAAGTAAAGGCATAGAAACCTTAACCGGAACGTAAGAACAATATAATTCAATCACTTCTAAAGCAAAAAAGGCACAATTTGCCACCATAAAGAAATCTTAGCTCACCGAGGTGGGAGAGAAAGTAGGTATATCAGTTTCTTCAGAGCCACGATGAATTCTACAAGAAACTCATTTTGGTCATCTGAAAAATTAAGTGCATTTTCATTTGAAGGACGTCATATGACTTGAGTTAAGTTCGCGTTTTTCAGTTTTGTTTCTAATATGTTTTTTTTCTTTTTTTTTTTTTTTTTTTTTTCTTTTTTCTTTTTTTTTTTTTTTTTAATTTTTTGCCGAAGTAGGCTCTGCTTTGATTTTATTATTTCAAGCAAACTCTATGAAGTTTTTCGTTTTCTTGGAATTAAAAGATCAGTTAAGCGTAATCGAGGACCGTCCATTTTTAGAGTATTACTTAGATGATGACTATTTGGCTTAAAGTATATTTTTAATGCAGTCTATCTTTATATTTGATTTTTAGTTTCGAATTTGCATATAATGTTTTTAGACCAATTTGTTTTTTTTTTAAATGGTCATTTTACAATGTGTGTGTTTTTTTTTAATTAGTTTAAAACAATGTTATGTTTTATACTTTTTTACAAGTGTTTCGAAGGCGTGTAGTGAAAATCCTGGTAAATTTGAGATTCACTTTTTTCGGTTTTATATGAGTTTTAATGTAATGTAAATGTGTTTCTTTTTTCGGTTTTTGATCAAATTTACCAGGAGAACGAAACACGTTTTCGAAACATATTAATCAACTTTTATGAAGCTTTAATTAATTTTATATATTTTTCCTTTTTGCATTTTTAGTTTTCGAGTTTGTACCACTATGATCATTTTTATTTTGAATTAGTCAGATTTTGTTTTGAACCCCTTTACAAGGATGCAATTATTAATATTGCTGAGGAATTACCTTGCTTTGTTTCCAATTTACTTTTAACTTTAGAAGCTTTTAATGTTATTATATATTTGTATACACATGTTTAAAATCTTTTGGTGCAGCTCATTGCAAACAAGCACATCTACATGTCATAGCGGTCCTATATAGAAAATTTCAATGTTCTAGGGTTACTCGTTTTGACGTTATGCGGGATACATGCATATGCACGAGTATCTATTGACGTCACGAAAAAAATCTCTTACGAATCCATTTTAAATGCACATTTTACAATTCATTTTGGGAAAAAAAAAGCTTTTAATTTCTCCGTAGGTAGAGATATAACGCACAAACATCGTTCAAGTTGCATCGAGAGTGATCAAAATGGATATTTTCGTTGAAATATGATACCCGAAATTTTTCGCGATTACAATACTTGCTTTACTTCGTACAAGGAAGTAAACAGGGCTAGTAATTGGGAGGAAAAGGTAAATATTTCACTTTCTGTAACTATGTGTCCTCGGCAGGAGGAACTGATCTAATCGAAGGACATAGTTCTGTCTGTATCAGGAGTCCTACAAACGGTGCATTCTCTCATCACTACTGGCACGGCTGAAACAATGACTAAACTATGCTAAACAGACCCTTGTACAAAATGAAGTGAGTACGATTCAAAACCATCGACTTCCTCTTATAAATCCCAAGTCAGAAGGCCTTTGAACAGCAATATAACGACAGTCTTGAGTCCCTGTGCCATAGGAAAGTTATAGGATTTTAGCCGATTAGAAACCAATAACCCCAGAGATGAAGCGAATGATTTCTCTGCCTAAGTAACTGTAAGCCATTTAAAGGTTTTAATAATTTTTTTTATTAAACAGCAATCTCAACGTTGATGCAAGTTCTTCTGCTAAAAATTCAACATTAATGCTCGTGATGCATTTAAAGAAACTATAAATTTCCTTTAAAAACATAGGCTAGTTGAAAAGGACCACAGAAGTTAATTTCCTTCCAAGCTGGCTCAGTAATCCTACTGGAGTAAGAAATCCAAATGTCGGCAACAATAACCCAAAATGGAATTATTACAAACATAACCGACGTGGAAATAACTAACATTAAGCAGAAACACTCTCTTCTTTCAATCTAGAAACCTCAATTTAAATACTAGCTAGCTGAATCTGCATTTTGGTGAGAAAAAGAAAAATACATAAAGCTGAATTTATAAATAAATAAATAAATAAAATAATAATAATAATACATCATCATGATTTCTTTGAGCAGATAGTAACAAGAAATGGTGTTCGGGTGCAGAATTTGTTCATAGCTTATCTTGAACAGACAGTCTGCTAACTTGTTGACTGCTTAAAACGAGGTACCGTGCTGTTTATTTTGTGGCATTTCCATTCTTTGACTTACTTCTACTTGTGCTTGCAACACCCTTTGAGTCTAATAAAAAGCTTTAAATTTTGCCTTCTAATTAAAATTTATTTTCAATCATGACAAATTATTTTAAAACTGAACTACACGCCGGAATTCCTATAGGCGCTTATTGCAAAACTTAGTGTTAACCCCTAATTGGCATGTTTCTTGTGCTAACCTGTGTGCAGAAGTCTAATCACGAGTTCATCTGCAGATTAATTAACCTAACGTTTTCACCCATTTTGATCTTATTCAAAGCATTAACCTTATATACGCAAGTAAAAAAAAAATTTTGTTGTGAAAAATCGATTTAAAACTCAAATATAAGAATTATGAAAAAATTTAAAAAAAAAAAAAATTAAAAAAAAAAAAAATAAAAAAAAAAAAATTAAAAAAAAAAAAAAAACATTTTAATGATAAATAACATGTTCCATAAATGGAACATTGGCGGGAAACAGTTAGTTTTTTTTACATGATTTTGGTAAAACATGGTTATCGACATTGTAATTCGAAGCTTCATTTTTGTCTGCACTTTTCCAGCATTAGCAAGTGAATTTGTCAACGTTATTCGGGAGTAACATAGATTAAGCAGAAAAATAGGGAGCCTACACCTTTATAACCGCAAAGCTACTCAACCAAAATTTCTTAGGAGAAGGTATGAAGTTTCCACAGAAAAAAGCTTTCGCAATAAATTAAAACAAAAATTACATAGTTGATAAGCAAGAATTTATAAAAGAGTTTTACATTCATTGTTAGAAGTTTATACTGAAACAAGGAAAAGGGTTGTAGTAATTAGTAACAAATAATCTCCATACACAAATTCACACTGCAGGAATGGAACATACCGAACTATTGAAAGTTTTTTTTTTCCAGTTCTTCATAAAAAGGAGAAACATTTCTTGTTTTTTCTCCTAATGCCAACTTGGTATTATCTATAATATGAAAATATTTTTTTAGTTTTCGAAATCTATTTCTTGGCATTACAGAAGAAACTACTGGGACAGATAAATCTTCTTGAGTGCTCCAGTATAAATCTTCGCCGGGTACTCGATGATACCCGCTAAACAAAAGTAATTCAAAAAACTGTCCAATATCGTTTCCATACACAGCTAAAACTTCTTTCTGCATTGCGTAAAGACCTGTCATATTTTCTAATTGCAGCAAATATTTTCTAGTTAGGAATTTGTGAAACATCTCAATTGGAGACAAAGTAACTAGTTCAGGAAACACTTCGCAAATATTTTCAATGCTGCCAGTTTTTAGAATTTTTTTAAAATTTAAATTTTTCCTCCACCGATGTTCAAAGTTTTCATCTTTCGCATTTACGTTTCGCTTCAAATTCTTCCTTCCCTTTGAAGATGAAGGTTCTTGAGGATCTAATGAAATTTCTTGAGATATTTCATCATCATCTATTAGAAATTTCGATTTTTCCACATACATCCGCTGGCTCAAAAATATCTTCATTTACATCTTCCTCATCTGTCAAACATCCAGTTTCTTCTGGAGCCAGTTGACAAATATCAATACACTCTTCATCATCTGATAATGTATATAAATATTCTAATGCTTCTTCAATAGTCTGAAATGGTTTTGAATGAGCCATCTTATCAGCGTAGCGTATCTTCACGAACTGAAACAAAATGCAAACAATGGGAAAATAATGAAATCCACACTCCAAAATATTCGCCTTTTTCACCAAGTCATAAACAACCTCTAGCTTCTAGCCTATCAAGAAACGCCACGTGCTTTTCTCTAGCAGCTATGAGTAACTCACTTAAAACACTTATGGGAATGGTTGAAAGGAGAGGAGGGGGATATACGGGAGTCGAAAACAGATTAACAGTCATAAACATCTGTTTTTCACACATACTGGAACTTTTTACATTTGGAAAATCTTTCTCCGTGCCTCTCTTCACGCAATCAAAGTAATTTCATCATGTTAAAAAATATACCTTTACCCGCCAATGTTCGCTTTCTGTAACATCCACATTTATTACCTCATAGTAAAAAATAATAATTATCTTTCTATGATAACTTACTGTCTATGCATAAAATGATCCTTTTTAGATATCCCCATTGAGTTTTAAAAACATTTGTTGAATTTTTAATTTTATAGGAATTTCTTAATTTTGCTCTTAGAAAAGAAGGAATAAAGGTGAAATAATGAATTTTTTTTAATCAAGATAATTTTTCTTTTAGAAGAATTATACTGCTACTAAAACATCAATCCATATTTACTCTTCATGTAATAATTTATACAAAGCAATATTAATAAAAACGTGTTTTTTATGAAATTTTAAATTCGATGTTCCATTTATGGAACATTGGCATGTAAAAGGTTAATCAGTGGTCATATTTTTCAGATTATTTTTTAATTTTGATGTATACAATCTATTTATATACGTACCTTTTAATTTAGGACAAAATGATACTGAAGGATGTGAATACTTATAAGAAATATTTTGTAATCATGAATCATGCTAAATATTATGTCGGCAGTAAAATAACCGTCATTATGTATTAGGATCTGTTTCATCTGGACAAGGGAAATACACAACTTAAAACTTTTCAATTGTTGAGATCCAAGAGGAGAGCGAGGAAACGTCTGAAATAGCAAAAATAGATGTCTGGTGTGATGACGTAATGACTACGCATGCATAGTTTAGCCGAACGGCCTGTAACGCCACTCTCTCACGTGACTTACATTAGAAGAAAAGAGGAGGATAGTAACGAAGTAATGAAAGTGACCCGCTGTACGCTAGCGTAATAAAGATAAATGTGGTTTCTAATTTTGTGTTACCTACTTGTTTTGTTTGTGTGTTAATAAAGTTCTTTGTGTTGTTAAATATCTGTTTTATGCAAGATCCACATTATGTTCACGTCTTCATTAAAAAGCAAAGATATATCCAGAGCCCGCCCAAGAAGTAATATGTGGCATCTTGAAAGAAGAAGCATACTTTCAGCTGCTTTCTATGCATAACATTTTCAGGTGCCCTTCAAGAAATAAATGTAATTTTTATAGATTAAAAATTGGTAAAAAGAGTATTTTGATGGGAGATTTTAATACACACTCATTTGAATAGGAGTACCATGATTATAAGGTTGTAGGATGAGAATTGAAATATTTTATTACCACAAATCAGCTCCAGTTGATTTTTGAGAGTGCAGACATAACCTTGTATCTTCACTTTAATGGTTCTTTTACAAATACAGATTTGGGTTTTGTCTGATATGATTTGGTACAAGATACGGAGAAACAAGTGTTAGAGGATCTATATTTCGGACATCGCAGGTTTCTGTGCACTACAAAAATTAAAAACAGTAAAAATGCTTGTGATCCTAGGAAGGCTAAGATATCCTAAAACTTGAGAAGAGCAAACTGGGGAGTCCTTTCGAACATGCTTGAAAACAGAAGTAAGGATATTGATTTACACAACTCCTCTACTGAGGCAGCAAATAATGAATATTGTAAAATGGCTTCGAAGACGTTTAGACAAACGTTTCAAAACAGAATAGCTAAACGTACAAACCTTTTTGGAACGAATAGTTGAAATTACTGAAGTAAAGACGGGATGCGGCAAAAATAACAGCTGAAATGGTAGGTAATGTAGAAGATGTATATCAACCTGGAGAATCTTAGCTAGAGATTTTAAATTGGAAGTAATGAGATCTAAGAACAACAGTCATTTTCAAATTTTGTCTCAAATTTAAATTAAAAACAGAAGAGCAAAACATTATATGGGTTTATAATAGTTTTAAATAATAAATATAAAAAGCCACCAGTGCAAACTATTATCCGAAACATTAGACAATTTAAGGAGGATAAGGATATTGCTGGTGCCTTTGTTAGGTTATTTTAACCCAATAACAAAGAAAATAAAAAATGTGAAAAATGAAGAAAATGGTTTAAAAACTCATTTAAAAATAATACTAGCACACTACTAGAACATATCTTTCAAACAGTTATTAGTTTAGAGAAATTGAGTAGTTTATTGACAAAAAGAACAAATAGAGTCCGAGCTAGATGGAATCCATATAAATATTTAAAGAATTTAAGACCCTTCAGTTCCTTTGATTAATGAGTATGATCTTAGAAAGTGCCCACAGCTTCGAAAAAGGCATGTATCTTACTACTTGCAAAGAAAGACAAACCATTGTCAAAAATGTCAAGTTATAGACCTATATCTTGAACTTAGCATAATGTGTGTAAGGTTATGGAAAGAATGGTGGACGACAGAATAGCTGCCCTTTTTTATCTTTAAACTGGGTTTAGAAACTACACGCTACCAATCAACAAGTATTGCTTTTAGTTTAAGCAGTAAAAGATACCCTGGACAGGCATGAGGCTCTAGTAGTGAACATTTTGCATTTTAAATCAGCATACAATAGAGTACGGAGAATTGAATTGTATGAGAAGCTAGAGGTCTTGAGCGTAAAGGAGAAGAGGTTTCGATGGCTAAGAAATTTAACACAACAATGCTTTTTTGCTTTTAAACATGGGGAATCTTCCTCAAAATTCAGACAATCTTGTTTAGGATTACAACTTATTTAATAGCTTTATTAATGACTTACCTAAAATTTTTGATAATGCTGAAAATATAGGCTGTGTCTTATATGCTGATGAATTTATTATCTGCTTTGCAAGTATTCATAAGCAAAAGCAGTTTTTAGTCATCAGATTAAATGATCTATTGAGGAAACTTTCTAAATGGTGAGATAATGATGAAATGAAAGTTAATATTGAAAAATATGCTATCAAACATTTACACTAAATCGACAAGAAATTATAATTAATTTAAAATATAAATATTATTTATTATTATAATTTAATTTAGAATTTATTTATTTAAATAATTAATTTAAGAATAAATTAATTTAATTTCAAAATTAAACAATTATTTGTAAGTCTCACATTACGAAATATCTAGGCGTTACTTTTGATAAAAAGTTAACTTGGCGAGAGCACATAGAGGAGATCACAAGAAGTGTAAAAAAACATCTTTAGTTTTGAAAAGACTAGCTGGAGTTTAGTGGGTTTTGGGTAGAGATACCTTTAACCTGACGTATAATATGCTTAGGAAACCTGTTTTGACTTTTTGTTCTGAAACATTTAAATCTTGCAGTAATAATGTAATGACAGATTTGGAGACTACCCAAAACCATGTTCTAAGATTAATTCTAGGAGCGGTTAAGACATTCCCAATAAATGCTGTACTGTAACTTCCCAAGAATAAGTCTATTGACGAAATCATACAAGAGAAAGCTTTGTGTTAATACGATTCCCATCAAATTGTTTATGGAGAAATTATAGTTACAATCAATATAGACGACTAAAAGCGTAAGAAGGTTTTATACAAAAAGTCCTGAAAATTAAAAATGAAATTCCCATACCGGACAGCCCGGAAATTTACCTCCTCCAATTAATCCTTTAATTCCCCTTGTGAAGTGTAGAATCGATTTTACTCTCAAGTGGTGCGGGAGAAAGATATTCCTGATTCAGTTTTAAAGGCTGTTTCTTTGAAAACTATAAGTATCGGGTATCTGGGGCCTGAATGGCTGCGTGTGTATGCTGACATATCTCGGTTGGACCAGTGGGAAAATGCAGGCGTTCGGATATTTTCATATATGTTTTCGTTCTATATAAATTTAGAGCCAAATACCGCACCGTTTTTAACGGTAATGTTGAAGCTTTCAGACTGGCCATTCGACAACTATTGACAACAGTAGAAGATTTTGAGAATGCCATTATACTCTTTGATTTTGTTTCAGCAGTCCAAGCAGCTTCATCTCTGGATTACAGCAAATCCAGGTTTCGGGCATTGCATCATTCTCTGCAATATAAGTAGGAAAAACAGTAAAATTGCTTGTGTTCCTAGGAAGGATAAGAAATGCAAACTAGCGAGCCTTTTCTAATATGCTTGACAATTGAAGTACGGATATTGATTTAGCCAAAATTTCGGGTTACTGCTAACCTCGAAAAAGAATATTGTACTGCTATGGATATCTTCACATTGTTGATATATACTGAAATAAGATGGCTGTTGTTCTTGCAAAGAAAGTCACAAGTATTCTGCGATCCACACAAAATTAGATCTCATATTCTTCTGTAAAGAGAATAATCAAAAGTTCTTTGGATAAGAACTACCAGAGAAAATTATCTGAACTTATTAGAGATAAATTCTGGAAAGAGATTCTTGAAGGGATTCCTGATTTTCCAGACAGCATTCTGTTGCTACCTACAGGCTAGAAACAGGCTATGACTGCCTTGCTGCTTACCTGCACAGATTCGAAACACTGTCCACCTCAAACTATATAATATTCAGCATTGACCATGGGATGGAAGCTGGACATCTCGGAATATACCCATCTGTCACAGGACATATTTATGATAGATATTGGAAAGCTAGAGAACAACTACAAGCCTTACATGTTAACTGACTTTCGTTACCGAAATGTTTGTTTGTGCATAATTCACTGTTTCATGTTTTCTTCTCTTCTTTTGTACGTTTTGGTTACTTGTTTCTCCTTGTGTGTTTGCGCTGAGGGTTTTCACTCTGGCAATGGATGTATATCAAGTGCTACTGCTATAAACTAAAAAAGAAATAACAAATTTAATTGCTTCTGTATATCTGCTTATGAAGTCTTAATGACGGAAGTTATGCACCAAAATATTAACGAATAACAAAACAAATAAGCAATAAATCCATATTGTATAGTTTGGGCAGTAAAGGAAAGTTTACCGAAATTGAATTAGACATACCTTGTGCAAAACAACGTACAAAATACAGATAAGGACGTATTTCTGTATTGAAAGCAGCATTTGCATAACACTTTCAATTTTAAGTAAATTTTATATGTTACTAGAAGCTTTAGTACGTATTTAACTTCCGAAATTACTATTTCCGCACTGCTTCCCTGTGTATGGAGGCTTACAGGAGCATTCATAACGCGCAGAGATGAGGGTACATTTTGCCTCCATCTTACAAGGCTTAGGTTTCAGGGATAAGAACGCCAGAGGAAATGACATCACCATAAAGTAAAATAATATTCGCCTTATGTTCGTATACTCTGCTTTGTAAGTAATTATCATTCCGCTCATTTGTGGTTAAATACATACCTTTTTCGCAACGATTTCCTGAATATGGTTCTTTACATCTGCAAGCAATCCTGCCGTTAGCTACATCGCATGTTCCTCCATTATAACACTGATTTGACTTACAGCGGTCTAAAACGAAATAAAAGAGTTTATCCGAAATTGAATGAGACAAATATTGTGCAAAAAATCATACAGAATTTAGATAACGACCTATTTCTCCATCAAAAGCAGTATTTGCATAATACTCTCAAATTTAAGCAAATTACGTATGCTAATAGTAAGCTTGGGTATACGTTTAACTTCGAAAATCACCATTTTTGCAGTGATTTGCTGAGTATGGAGGCTTACAGGAATGGTTATATCTTGTAGGGATGAGGATATATTTTCCGTTCTTCTTGCAAGGGTTAGGTTTGCAGGGATCTGTAAAGGACTTAAGAAGGAAATGTCATAACCGTAAAATAACATAATATTCTCTTTGTATTTGTATTGTAAGTAATTATCAGTCCAATAGTTTGTTGTTATATAGATGCCTTTTTCGCAAAGATGTCCTGAATATGGTTCTTTACACTTACAAACAACCATGCCGTTAGCTACATGGCATGTTTCTACATTTTTACATGGATTTGGTTCGCAGAGATAAACTGAAGAAAAAGAGATGCAAATAATCATCTGGATTTTAGTAATTATTTTCTTCTAATTGAAGTATCATGAAATTATATGGAAATTATATTACCTTCTTCACATTGTTTTCCTGAATATCGACACTTGCAAGAACACTCATATCCAGTTTTCATCACTGCGCACTTTCCGTCGTGCTTACATGGATTTGGTGTGCAGGGATCTGAAAATGATGGAAAAAATGGAAATATTTGGGAATAATAAAATATGAAAATCTCTTTTGTAGATGATGAGTTTAAATTTCAATGGAAAAAATGGAAATATTTGGGAATAATAAAATATGAAAATCTCTTTTGTAGATGATGAGTTTAAATTTCAATGGAAAAAATGGAAATATTTGGGAATAATAAAATATGAAAATCTCTTTTGTAGATGATGAGTTTAAATTTCAATACAAATTAATTTGAAATAAATTATATTTTCAACAAACAATTAAGCTGTCGTCTAAATGTTTATTTTAAATTCATATGGTGGTTTTGAGGAAGTAGATAAATATTTTACTTTCCATTATTGAGAAGATTTTTCTCTAATATTTATTGAGATGTTCTTGCTGTTAAACATTGATCCAACGTTTAAAAATTTACGATGGGTTTTAATTATTATTAAACGTCTTTAACACTGTATGAAACTTAAATGCTATACTGATCATCGAAGAGAAAAAGCTGTCTCCTTCAACTTTCGTTAGATAATAGGAATCACTTGCTTGAATCAACACTGAACTCACATCACAAAATTTCTTTTAATTTTTCAATCCTTTCTCTGTGAGCAATTCTAGCAGTGAGTGAATTATCGCCAACAGAGAACCGAAGTAAGCTTTGTCCGTTTATGCCATGTATGAGTAGAAAATTTTGTCTTACAAAGACACTCGAATCGATGGCAATTTCAGTTACACAACCTATTAAGTTAGTACATTTACGAATATCATAAATATTCACATATTTTTATTAATTCAATTTGTAAAGTCATCAGATTATATCATACTGGAACGAGCGATATTTGCAATGCTCTAGCCGGCATTCGAAATCCCTACCTCGGAAGTACGCATGAAGCTTGATAAATAAATATAATTATATTTGAATAATTTATTGTTAAATCGATAGATATATGTCACGCAAATTTTTCATGTACAGGGTTTTTGTATTTGCAGAAACCCATGCCGTTAGCTGCATTGCATGTTCCTCAATTTTTACATGGATATGTTTTGCATAGATCTTAAACGAAAGTAAAAATATGCAAATAAGTATCCATGCTTTACTAATGTTTTCTAAATAGAATATCATATCATTTATTTAAAAGAGTTTATTCTCTTCACATTATTTCCTGAGTATGGGGATTTACAAGAACATTTATATCCTGAACATGTCACTCTACACTTTCGCCATGTTTTAAATGGATTTGAAGTGCAGGTATCTGGATAGGATAAAAACACTGGAAAATACAAAAATATGAAGGTTTTTTTATCATTCATATTCAATTTATTGTGCATATACTTGACATATAAATTTGGAGCAGATTATTACTTCAACAAGGGCATCGATTTTCCCCCTCACTGTTTTTTTAATGACTGGAAGTTTTGCGTATAAGATAAATATTTTACGTTCTTTACTTAAGTCCTGGGCAGTACATGTGAAATACACTGCAACGGAAAACTAAGTTCAGGCTACATCTGGAAACTTCTATAAACGTTATATTGTCTCATCACTGTTTGCTCCACTAAATATAATGATGAAGCCATCTTAAGCAACTCTTAATTAAAAACACCCTAGTATACCCTAGTACACAGAACACCCTAGTACACCCTAGTAAAAACACCCTAGTACACAGAACCATTGACTTTCTCACATGGAGCTCAAAATCAAGCTTTCGAACAGCAGTAGAGAGACGGGTTTGAGTACCATTAACAGACTGTAGTTCCAAAACTATACCTAGCGTATATGAGCCGAGGGGGGCAGAATATCGTCTTTGCATCCAGATTTTAATCTTTGCCCATCTCGGCCATGCTACCTGTTTCTGAAAGATTGCTTTAAACGTGGTTCCAAGTTACTGATTTTGAGACATGTTCATGTCTTGAGCTTGTCATGGTTTTTCTCCTGCCTTCTTAGCATGCCTTCTCGGTATAATGGCCGGCACACTCGACGCGTATTTGAGAGGTCAGAGATTTGAGTCTCGGCGTGAGCAATGTTCATTTTTCACATCTCCATCATCGAAATAGTTTTGGAATCACTCTGAATACTCAATGAGGAGGAGCGGTATTTAAACCACGAAGTCTACTTGCTGAGTTAGAGAGAATCAGAGTTTCTGATTTGCGCACGTCTGCCTTCTTTTGGCTACTCTCTCTCTCAAAGCTGTTATTACGATCGGACGTACTCAGGCCCTTGATAAGCTTCGTAGTCGAATAGAGTTAAGGGCCCAACTCGATTAGAATTTTGATTGCTTCGGCTATATCTCTTTAGTTAATCTTAGTTTTAGTTTAAATTTCAGTCTCTTAAGTTGAAGCCCAAGAGTCGGCTTTTATTGTACACTCCAAAACGGAGTTTTGATAAATCTTATTGGAATAATAAAGGATTAGTTACCCTTCCATCTTTTCGTTTCTTGTTACACGAACTTAAGCGATTATTCGCTAACTAGTTCTGAAGATTCGTCACTTTCTACAGTAACTAAGAAATACACTAGTGAGAATCTTACAAACTTAATGTCTCTACAGTGACGCCCAACCTAAAGAAGGTGGTGGATGATGATTCTCCACCACCAGGATTTGGCGATTGGGTTCCCTAATCCCCAGCCGCCCTTTAAAAGGGAGAGTATATAAGCTATTTCTTCCGCCTTCTTAGCAAGCTTTTGTGGTGTAATGCCGCGTATTCGAAAGGTCCGAGATTCGAGTCCGGGAGAGAACATTGCTCATTTTCCACATCTCCAACATCGAAATCAGCTAATGTTTCTAAATCTCTATTTAAAGTTTAATTGTGAAAATTACCATTTTCGCAATTTTTCCCAGTATATGGAGGTTTACAGGAACACTTATATCCAGTAGGAATGAATGGGATTTTGCATCTGCTAATGACACTGCCTTTAATTACATCGCCGTGTCCTCCATTTTTACAGGGATTTGGTTTGCGAAAATCTAAAACGAAACAAAAAATATCTAATCACACGTGTATGTTTTAATAATGTCTCCTATATCTCATTCAGTCTCCTCATTCATTCTCCTAAATGTCTCCTCATTCAGTTATATTTAAATGTATTTACCGTCTTCATACTGCTTTTCTGAATATGTGGGGATTTGCCATAGCAATTATATCCATTACTGGTCACTGTACACTTTCCGTCGTGCTTACATGGAATTAATGTGCAGAGATACGAAATGTATGAAAACAAATTAAATATGTTTCATAATAAGAAAATAGTAATGTTTTTTTATGTTTAAATTTCGTTATTTATGAATTTGTGGTAAAGTCGCTGAACACTGGTAGTTTGGTCCGAGGTTCGAATTCCGCGAACAGGCTGGCTGCATGGGCGTTTTCGTGGTTTTCCCCATGTGTAACGTGTATACAAGCCAGTTTGCCTTAGAAAGTCCTCAAACGAAGGCATTCCTCCCCTTAGGCAGATAGCCCTCGAGGCTTTGCCATAATCACACACACACACACGTACATTGTCTGTAAGAGGCAGACCACAATTCAAGTCCTGTGTATCCTCTTAAAATAACATTGCATATTATGTTGAAATAATGCAATGGTATAATTTTTGGTTATGTTGTGTGTTTTACTTTGCAATCAATTTTTCTTTTTGCGAAAAATTTACCTTTTCGCTTTATCTGAGTAGTAGACTTCATTGCTAATCCTTAAAGAAAATTATTTTCCTTCTGTAGAGAGCAAAATAAAAATATAAACTCCTAGCATCTACTATTTCCAACTTCACAATATGTCAATTTTGAATTTTATATAGGCTGTGACTGAGAAATTCTTCCTCATTCAACATCTTAAATTAGAAATTTAGTTTCCTCCTTTTGAGGAGTTTAATGTCCAGCAGGACAAACAATGTTTCCAACGTAATTTGATATATTATGCAGTCCATGAATATTTCGGAAACATTTATGTTTGCCCGTGGCCAAAACTAAACCATGGAGAATCTGAATATCTCATAAAACATATTTGGGATGTCTTTTATTTAACGCTTATCAGTTGTCCGTTTATGTCTCGAAATCCGAAATTGGTAAATCGTAATAAATTAATCCACCTCGTACTTCATAGCCTGGGGAAAAACTTTCAGAATTTTTAACTTCGACACTATCTGCAATTATTGTTCATCATGGTAATCGATTTAGATTGTCATCTATTCGCTTCGAAACCGGAATTTCAAGAACAGAAATGAATTTATTCATAAATATAGAGTTATCCACACATAGAGCACAAGAAAAGCAGAAGCTAATCTAATTTATTTATGAATTTACTAAGATGGAATAAAAAGTGAAATTAACATTATAGCTGGTAACAGATGAAATTGTCATAATTAAATTATAACCCCGCAAGGATCACGCAGTCCGTACGCAGTTCACAGGATAGTTTTATGCAATCCTCGCACTCCATCATCTCTGGTAGAAAATTCAGATATTTACAAACGGTTGCTGAATACTATTGTTAATTTTTCTGGACGACCAACAATCCCTGAAGCTCATGGAGTACAAGGCGTCTGCTTGTCTTGAGAGAACACGTCCGTTCCCTTTCCGCGTTTGGGAATCGTCTTCACATCTCTGCACGCTGCGATGGCTGCTTCTAAAGATAACATTAGACTTTATTGGCTATTCACTAACTCTATTACTTGAGACTAAGAGCTAAACATCGCGTATAAAATATGAAATACTAATAGGCAGGTTTATTTTTGTATTTAAAGCCAGGTATGGATGAAAGGTTCAACTAATATAAGCATCTAAGTTTAATAATGGATTCGCCTAACTGGTATACTTCATATACTAACCCAAGAGCAGAAGTCCAACTTTGCATTTAGTTGCACAAAATTGAGATAACGTTTTACACCACGGGACATTCAGTGGAAAATTTAACTAGTAAACATAGGTTTTCGGTATATTCTTTAATTTTGACAAGCAGTCTATACATATATACATATTTATATATAAGTAACCCGTATGTGTGTATAATGCGTGTATAATGCTGGAGTAATTGCATACAAGAAAATTGCGAAAGTTGAATATTTTGTAGATAACAAGACACATAATTGTATTCCTTGAATTAGTTTCTTATGACACAATTTCTCCTTTTCACATAACTGTAGGTGTGACAAACAGCCCCAGAATTGATATGTATTTACTAGGGGATACAAGAGAGATAATTAGGAAAACTAACTATAAGCTAGACTATATCTAGGTGAACGTGGATCCAGTGACCCGGGTGTCTTATATAGACTACTCGGGTATTGTCCGGAGCCCCGACTAGAATAAGCAGTTCTTGTCTAGGGCAGACCACTTAAGATGTCTTCGATGGCAGGAGAGACGATGCTAAAGAAGAGAGCAATGCTAAAACAAGGGGCGGTATCTCAGAATAGTATCAATGAAAAATAAAATATGAAATATGTACCTGATATATTTGCAGTTCTGAATGGCGACTGGATAAGATATTACGAGAGTGCAGATGCAGTTTGTATTTTATGTATTATTTTATGCACAACTAGAAGCTACCCTGCGTTATTCTACAGACTGATCTGTTCATAAAATTTACAGCAATGCAAGTTAAACTCTAATATCGCCTAACATCACACGGCATATATGAAAACATTACAAACTATTGCATACTCTTATTAGGTTTCCTAAGAAAATATAAGTTTTTCTTGAACTTTAAAAGTAATGAATTCTATCCTTCTTCTAAGAACATAAACGTTTCAGAAATAAAGATAAAAGAGTTATATCCTTTTACCAAGTAATAATTAAAAATGATATCATAGTACAGGCAAAAACAGAAATGTTGCAACCTGAAACCACAACTGAGAATCCCGCACGCCGTAATGGAAATGCAGTAACGTAAAATGAGTACTAGAAGCATCAGCACTCATTGACATATCGACAGCTGTTATTCCTTCCAGTAAGAGTTGATAACATAAGTCAGAAGATGAAAATCATTAGGAATGGTGAAGTGTTTACAGTATGTGTATTAGTGACCTGCATTGAAAGAACCAGTAGTCCTCCACTCTCTGTGTTTCTGGAGAGCCTAACATTGTAGTTGCTGTAAAATGCACAGCCAACCAATGTAGAGATGAGGGCTACAGAACGTGTAATTCAAGAAGTTTTTTCTTGTACATCTTCTGATATAGGTAGAACCAATGTGGCAGAGTAAAAAATTAATACATGGTATCAATCGCCAATAAAGCAATACTCAAGACTCCTACTGACTACTAAAGAGAAAGAGAATAGCAAAACATCTAGAGGACAAGCAAGAAAGCGACGCTATCGAGTTTTCAGCAAGACCTTGGGCCTCTCTCATCGTTCAGGTTAGAAAGAGGATGAAACTAAGTTTTTACTTCCACTATTCACAGTTGAACGACATCACGAAGAAGACTGTCCTTTTTCTTGAATTAGCAGAATATTGCATTCTCTATCTGGAAGCAACTGGTTCTCAAAATTTGATTTAAAAACTGGAAATCGGCAAGCAGACATACACTCTGATGACAGCGAAAAGATGGCATTTATAACCGGACAAGGACCTCTGCAGTTTATGATGATGTCGTTTGGATTATGGAATTCAACGGCATAGTTCAGAAAAAAAAACAACGGTGAAACTACAGATTTCGTTGACTATTTCCGGTTGAATGACATTACGAAGAAAGCCATACTCTTCCTGGAATTGACAGAAATCTGCGCTCTTTATCTGGAAGGAGCTGATTTTCAATACTTAATTTAGAAAGTGGAAATTATCAGGTAGAGATACATCCTGATAACAACTAACAGATGACATCTACTACCAGATAAGGGACTTAGCTATTCAAAGTGGATTATTTGGATTATGCAATGCAGCGCCATCTTTCGATCGTCTCATGGGGATTGTGTTTAGAGGTTTTTCCTGCGAAACCTATCTGATGTACCCAGATGACGTCATCGTTGTCGAGAAAAATTTCGAAATGCATTTAAGAGTTAAGTTAGATAATATTACGAAGGTGCTTCAGAAGTTAAAAAAAGACAGTTTGAAATTAAGTTCTGTCAACTGAAAAATGTTCAGATTGAAGTTGATTTACCTTGGAACATGTCATCTCTGCCGAAGGTGTGTATACGAAGCCGAAATTAGTGTGGACAGTAAAAGGTTGGAGAAATTCCAAAATTTCCAAACCCTTTGAACAATTGAACAGGTTATAGGATATTTATGAAGGACCTCTCTTACATTGCAAGACGGTTTAATAAACTGATAGGAAGTAAACAAAAGCTTTTGTACGCAAAAGAATGTGACGATGCAATTGACAAACTGAAGGAGGCTTGAACATGTGCAGCAATTCGTAATCTTAGCTCTACAAACCACTTGATCTTGTCACAGATGCTATAAACAAGTGTATTGGTGCTGCTTTGTGCTAAGAAATATACGATGAGGAACATGTCCTCGTAACATAATGGAGCAAGTGTCAATCTACACTGGAGTAGAATTTCTGTGTCAGCCGAAAAGCGTTGTTTGCCCTAGTTAAAGTCACAGAACATTTTCACCACCTCCTCTATGGCAAAAAATTCCTGCACAGATCATGTATCAATTATCTGGCTAAAATATTAAGAATTGTGAAGGTCAAATAGCCAGATGAATACAGTGAGTCTAGGAATATGATGAAATTAGAAGACCCTGCCCAGAAACCTGCCGGTATTTTCTCAGGGTCGCATCGAAGTACGATATGGTTGATCCGTTTGCACATTAAGATACACATTAGCATCCTCTGCAGTATTGAAGAACTTAGATAAAACCAGTTGGAAGACGGTGTTAGCAAACTCATTGTTGATCTAATGGAGTATTCAAATAAGCAACCTCTCTGAGAGGACATTTCGATATACAACCATACGACAAAATAATATTGGGCTCTCTGAGAATGAAACGATATTTCTAACCACGTCTTGTATCAAAATTTGAAACAGTTAAAGTAAAGGCATTCTGATGGCAGCTGATACTTGCGAAATCTCGTATCCCAGATGTCCTTAAAGAACTACATATCAGTCCACCAGCAATCTTGCTATGCTTGTTCGGGAGAGAAAGAACCAAAAAGCACAGCCGAAAGAAGCTGCAACGTTATAATACAGGATGACAATGACGATAATCTGGGCCCTAGGCCACAATCCTCTGATGGTGACAAATACATCTTCGTTTTCTTTTTTTACGTTACAAACTGGACTGAATATTATCCGATCTTTGATAAAGAGGCTGTCAGGTTAGAAGGCGTAGTGATACAGCATTCGATCTTCAAATTTGTAGTCTCTTGTGTTAAATTCAGATCAGGGAAGGAATTTTGTCTCGTCTATAACTAAGAAAATTCTATAAACTACACGGCATACAAGCAACACTTCTATATCCACATTTAGACAGCGGTGCAGAGAAAATTAATCGAGACAAACTCTCGCCGATTTTGTCCAGAAAGCAATATAATTGAGACCAGAAGTTACCTCTGATCTTACTGGCTTATCGTACTGCTTCCGTCGTGACCTTCTCCATTTGATTTGTTGTTTGGTCACCCTCCGACTGTGCCTTCATTGGTTGAAGAGGGCATTCAGAATTTCCAAGCACGGTTTGAAGTGATACACAGTTTTGTTCGAAAGCGAGTCAAGGTGGCGATTGAGAAGATGAAGACCCGATACGGCACGAGATCAGTAGAACATCGATTCAGAGAAGTTGACAAAGGATGTTATGGAATCCGGTTTGATGGAAATGACTGCTAATCTATAGTCATCTTGGAAGGGTCCTTATACAGTCCTACACAGGCTGAATAACATCGTAATTCCGATCCTTAAGTCATCAAATTACAAGCATAAACTCTTTCATTACGACAAGCTAGCTCTTTACTGTAGACCATAGACACAGTCCCAATAGTGTACATAATGTAAATAATAAAATAAGAGCATGGTCCTATATGTACATAAATTTGTAAATCCATGCATTTATTAATTGCTTTATTATTTATTAACTGTTTGTTGCATTGGAACTATTATTTTCGTATTGCATTTATTGATTTTGCTTAATTGTAAATGTAACTGTGTGTGCCTCCAAGCAAATTTATCAACATCTTAGGCACTGCAAATTTCTTGGCGGCAGAGCTAAAATTATTCATGACCAGAGAAAGCATCAGGTTACTTTAATTCAGAACTCCGAGTACTGACAGTTTGAGAGATCACTGTGAGAGCTTACGCATTTGAGGATTTTGTACGGTTTCGTGTCTTAGCTTCTCAGCAGTGTAAAGTAGTAACTAATGCCTGTGCTCTGTCATACTGAGAAGAACTCTCAGAGTGTTTTGGGGAAACGGTCCAGAAATGTAAAATGTTTCTTTTGAGCAAATAGGTTTCATCAATTTCATGTGGGAATCGAAGCCATTGCGAACCCGTGCGCATGTAACAATGTAATTATATATGTGTTATACTTTACATTAAGCTTTAGTTTAACTCAGTTTCCGATCATGATTTTAATTTCTTGCTAGAGCTTTTGAAAAGTTAGAATTTTGCAAAATTGTAATAATAATTCACACTTTTTTTTTATTTATACAATTCTTCTCTTACTTTTTGTTTCACATTTCAAACCAGTGTAATCCCTTGGACACACACACTTATATGAATTGGGAATATCCATGCAGGTTCCTCCGTTTTCGCATGGATTCGGCGTACAAGGACCTGAAACCACAAGTAGGAAAATTATTACACTGTGTTATAGTATGATATAATTAGCATACTTAATATGCTTATGGTTGTTTTCCTGATTATTTTAGAATAGATATAATACTTAGATAATTTCGTGTTATGCAGCTTCAAACGATACGACACATCAGATGACATTAAAAATACAATTGTTTTTCTTTTAAAAATATAACGAATTGGAAATTCTAATAGTTTTAAGTCAACAAACTCTACTCCCTTATGCAACAGAGTTTATTTGGGAACCATTGTTCAGTAACTTCCGTACTTAAAGAGAAAATTAAGTTTTAGAGTAGAATTTTATAATCATTAATTTTCATGCATTAAAACTAATATGCCTGGTTTACCCAATGTATTTTAAGCCTGAAGTTTTTATTTGTTATTATTTGTTATTTGGTGTAATTAGCTTTGAAATAAGTAATACGTTTTGGCAAGATTAATCTCAAAGTTCATATAGTTACGAGACTAAATTATGTGATACTTAATACCGTTTCTATTTGTTATATATACATACTGTGGAATCAGTATTATACCTTATGATGTAGGCAAAACTCAGGCTATTGTTATTGTAAAATCTCATAACACAAAAGGGTTATCTGCCTTATGGATTGAATGCCTACGTGGAGAACTTAAGCTCGTTTTCGCTTCTTTAAAGAAACATAGGGGAATTAATGAAAAACATTGACAGCCTGTTTGCTTTTTGTCAAAACCGGGAAGACCAAGTACCCAGGTATAGTGGTATTAAATATTTGCCCACTGGTGAGCCGATACCAGGTAAGGCCGAAAGTGAATTATTGTTGTTTATTTCTTTATTCCGAAAGAGAAACTTCATTTTTATAGCTATTATCGGCTAATGTGCAAAATAAAGGTAACCTCATCTTTGCAAAATCTGATGATTTGGTTTGTTGCTATACCCAGAACATTGCTTTGATTTTTTCTAAAAGGTTCAAGATAATGTCGTTGGATATAAACTTATCATAGAAGGTAACAGTTATTTTCTCATGTGAATATCTCAGAAAATCATGTTTAAATTAACCATACCTCTGTAGAAGGAGACGATCAGTTGCTTCAAAAACCTAAAATATCATCGTTTTCCAGCAAATCTACAGAAATCAATATACCCAATATATAATAGCGTTTAAATATAAATTAATGACAAGGCTCTCTGCCCATTCTCCCGCAATGCAGTTTTCAAAGGATTCTCGCATATATATCATATTAAAGTTTTGATGTATAACTATTAATTATCTACTTAAAACCTATATTTTACAGCTGATATGTAGAAAGGAAAGACGGCGTATGTAAACTCTGAATTACTACGTCACTAGTTTGTTAAACTGGAAGCTATTTAATGCATTCAAAACGTCGTGTATCTTGCGTACGTTCTACGTTTCGACCAAAATTTTAAATAACAGAGATCTTGATGTTTTAAAATGAATATTTTCTTGATCGCTATCAACGCTAGGATGCAAATTCCCATATCAATTTCCGCCTATCGTATGTAAATATATCGGTTTCCTATTCACGGGCATAAAAAAATTCTCAAGCATTTTTCAGCAGCTTAAGTTTGGCTTACCTTCGCGTAATGTTATGAAAGGAACTTGAAAAAGAAAATGAAATAAACTTTTTCGATTTACAGCGATAACAAATGAATCTACAACTAATTCTAATATTTGAATGATAACTATTTGTTGAGTGGCAGTACATTTAAATTATAAACTGTATTCGATGTTATGCAAATTGTATTTCTTTCTTTGTACCGAGGAGCGGCGCAGACGCAAATTTGTTAGGTTTTGAAAGCTCGCGTTTAGAGCTTTGAGGTTGCTGTGAATTACTGGAGTTTCAACTAGGCAGAGGTTCTTTTGAGTTTGTGTTGGTAAACCGCCACTGAAGTGGGAGTTTGTGTGGTCTTCGGCGTTCCTCAACTAACCTACTGTTTGAAAGCCAATAAAGAAGTTTCGGTCAACGTTATGACTCTGAGGTTTTTTTGGGTTCTATACTGAAGTAATATCAAGTCAATTTACAGTCCACTATTTTTTAACCACGGAACGTACATGTTTTTTGGTCCGTCAGCTACGGAGTCGCAGTAAATTTGGTGAGTCAGTGTGTTTTTTTATCTTTCTTATTACATAATGGAATTTACAACTCTTAAGACTAAAAAGCGTGTAGCTAAAGCTAAGTTAAGTAAACTGAAAGAGAAAATTACAGTGACTTCCGATTCTGCTGACGTTGATCAGTTAGAACTTTTTAAATCTAGATTAAATAACTTAATGACCGAAATTTCGGATATTTTTACTAACATATTTGTAGTGTGTGAAGAAAAAGATATTGATGTATTTATAGAAGAACAACTGGTCATACAAGATACTGTTGATGAGTTAATTTTAATGCTAACCAGATTTAAGAATGTTAAAGACATTAGTGTGGAAACTAAATCTTGTGAAATAGCGAGTATACGCTTACCTAAGCTAACTCTTCCTGTATTTAGTGGCAGTACTGAAGAATGGTTATCATTTTTTGATTTATTTAAAACGGCGATAGTGGATAATGACCGTTTATCAGGTGCACAAAAGCTACAATATTTAAAGGGTTGTTTAAAAGGAGATGCTTTGCGGATTGTTCAAGCTTTAACTATTTGTGACAGGAATTTCGAAATAGCGTGGCATTTATTGTGTCAAAGATTTTCACATAAGAGAGAATTACTTTCATAATTATTAAAGAAAATCTTGTATTTATCAAATTTACAATCTAAAATTCCTAGTCAGATATTAGCGTTAGTAGACACTGTAAGAGAGTGTGTATGTTCGTTTGAAAAATCTAGGATTCAAAGAGGAGCAATTCGCGGATACTATTTTAATGTTAATAGTACAGTTTAAGTTGGATTCTTCGACGAGAGGATGGTGGGAAAGAACATTAAAGAGTGAGGAAATACCAACACTTAATAATCTGCTAGAGTTCTTGAAATCTCATGCCATAACCTTGCAAGCAGGTAAACCGAAAGGTGTTAAAAAACAAGTTACAAAAGAAAAATTAACTTCATTGGCTTCAGAGATTCGCGCGCAGTGTACGTATTGTAAAGCCGGTCATTCAGTTTTTAAATGTAATAAGTTTTTAAATTTGAATGTTCAAGAACGCGTTTATTTTGTCAAGAGAAATAATGTTTGTTTTAATTGTTTGGTTTCAAATCATAAAGCTTTTGAGTGTAGAAGTACACATAAATGTAAAAAGTGCTTTAAAAATCATCACACACTACTGCATTTCGAAATAGTTCAAAATGAACCAAAGGCACGTAAAGGAGTTACGAACAGTTCGAATGAATTATCAGTGACGGCTAAGCCATTTTTCCCTGTGCCAGAATCTCGCGCTCAATCGGCTGGGTCAGGGGAGAATATCGCAAGTTCTCGTCCAGTAATTAAATCTTGTGTTTCAGACTTTAATTTTCTGAGTGAAGTTTTATTATGTACGGCTGTTATTAAAGTGTTAGATTCATCGGGTGAATACCAATTGTGTAGAGCCCTTCTTGACCCTGGCAGTCAAGCAAGCCTGATTTCAGAAGATTGTGTACAAAGGCTAGGGTTAGCAAGAAGAAATGCCAAAGTTTTTATTTCATGTTTAGGGTCTTTGGATACGAAAAGTAATGGAATTACGGAAATAAATTTCGTTCCGCATTTTCCGGCGAAAGTGTCATTTAAAACACCAGTATTTATCATCAATAGAATTATTGGAACTTTGCCGCATTTTACATTGGATAAGAAGTACGTTGAGGAATATAATGATTTAATGTTAGCAGATACAACATTTTACAAAAGTGGGCCTGTTGATATACTTTTAGGCGTAGATATTGCCTTACCTCTTTTAAAGGGAGAAATAATTAAATGCGAAGAAGGTAAACGGGTAGCTTCTCGTTCTGAACTAGGATGGATTATTTCAGGTAGTGTGAATAATTCGACAGAAATTAATCCTACTATCTATGTTAATAATATACAAGGGGAAACTGATCAGATGCTGTCTGACTTTTGGAAATTGGATACTGTACCTACGTGTGACATGCTTACTAAATCGGAGAGAGCATGTGAAGATTATTTCAGATCTACATATACGAGAGAGGAAAGTGGGGTATATACTGTGAAATTACCGTTTCACTCTCCGCCTTCTCAGCTTGGAGATTCCAGACAATTAGCTATGCGTAGATTACAATCTTTAGAAAATTCACTTCTAAAAAGGCCTCAGATATATGAACATTATAAGGATTTCATGAGGGAATACCTTGAGCTGAGACATATGGAGGGAGTGCCTGAGGGAAAGATTCTTATTGACTCTACGTATTACATGCCTCATCATGCCGTATTAAAGGAATCAAGTACTACGACTAAACTGAGAATTGTTTTCGATGCTTAGCTAAAACGACATCGGGTCTTTCATTAAATGATATTTTGATGGTTGGGCCAAGAATTCAGCAAGAGCTGTTTCCAATTCTTCTACAGTGTAGAACTTACAAAATTGCAGTATGTGCAGATATAGAGAAGATGTTCAGACAAATTCGTGTCCACCCAGAAGATGCAAATTGGCAACGAATGCTTTGGAGGGATAGTCCTAGTGAGCCCTTGAGTACATGTAGATTAGTGACAGTTACATATGGGACTGCCTGTGCGCCATATTTGTCTACTAGAGTAATGAAACAACTTGCATTAGATGAACAAGTGAGATTTCCTTTAGCATCAAAAATTGCCCTTCGTGATTTTTATGTTGATGATTTGCTTTCAGGGGCACAAAGTGAAGAGGAAGCGAATGTTCTAGTTCAGCAGTTGAATGATATGATGAAAAGGGGTGGATTTCGCTTAAGGAAGTGGATTTCAAACAGTTCAGCTATTTTAGAGAATATTCCCGAGTGCTTACCAGAATCCAGTATTTCTCTTGAAATAAACAGTGACAAGAAAGTAAAAGTATTGGGAATTAATTGGAACAACTCTAGTGATACGTTTCATTTTTCGGTATGCATAAGTGATAAAGAGTTTATTAAGAGGACTATTTTATCAGAAGTAGCCAAAATCTTTGATCCAATGGGATGGTTAGCGCCAACAATAATATACGCGAAAATATTATTACAAGAGTTATGGAACTTACAGCTGGGTTGGGATGAACTCGTTGATAAGAGAATAAGTAGAAAATGGAAGCGTTTCTATCTAGAATTACCCTTACTTTCAAGCTTACAATTTCCGAGGTATGTCTTGAGTCCGAAGGCAGTAGTTATAGAAATCCATGCTTTCTGCGACGCTTCAGAAAAGGCTTATTGTGCAGTCATCTATCTCCGAACAATCAACCTTGATTCGTCAGTCAAAGTCAGCCTTCTGACATCGATAACCTGAGTAGCGCACTTAAAAACCCAGTCTCTTCCGAGACTAGAGTTGTGTGCTGCGTTACTTTTAACCAACCTCTTACATGCGATATTATCAGGCATAGAACTGCCTATTAACAATATTTACGCAAGGACCGACTCGCGGGTTACATTGGCATGGGTCTCGTCCGAACCTCGCCGTTGGCTACCTTTTGTGGCAAATCGAGTTGCAAAAATCCAAGAAGCTGTTCCAGGTATTCAATGCAATTATGTTGCTGGGAAAGAAAATCCTGCAGACTGTGGGACCAGAGGTTTTATTCCATCAGAATTCCTACAATGTGAGTTATGGATGAAGGGACCGCAGTGGTTAAACGAATTTCTAATTCATGTACAGGAAAATTCGAGTGTAGAATTAGAGGGTGAGGTTATGTTGAAGGAATTGAAAAAGAGTTTCAGTTCAAATGTTTCCAAATTTGAAGAGCCTAGTGTGTTTTCAAGATTTTCATCATGGTTAAAGTTATGTCGAGTGTTAGCGTGGTGTTTAAGATTCAGAAATAATTGTAGTAAGTTACCTACAGAGCGTATAAAGGGTTATTTATATACTGATCAATTCTGTGACATTACTTCTATGATTGTTAGGATTGTGCAGAGAGTCGAATTTTCAGAAGAATTATTCTGTTTAGAATCTGGTAAACCCTTGAAGACATCAAGTAAATCTTTAAGTCCTTTCTTGGATTCCGCGGGAGTAATGCGTGTAGGCGAAAGGCTCAGAAACTCTACAGTTTCAAATAATCAGAAACATCCTATGATTTTACCTAAGAATCACAATGTTACGCGTTTAATTATTAAGTAGTATCATGACACGTATCTTCACGCAGGTACGCAGCTACTCAACTTTGTCATACGACATATATTTTGGATTGTGAATGCTAGAGATATTATAAGAAAGTGTATAAACCAATATTATCTGCCGTAGAGTTAGAGCGCAAACTACAACTCAGCTAATGGCAGATTTACCCGCTTCAAGAGTTACTCAAAGTAGAGCTTTTTCTTGTGTAGGGGTTGATTTAGCAGAACCATTTAACGTAAAATATCGTCCGGGTAGAGGAGTCAAAATCTTTAAGTGTTACGTATGTCTATTTATTTGTTTTACTACAAGAGCAATACACTTAGAATTAGTTGGAGATCTTTCAACAAAATCATTCCTCGCGACACTTAATCGGTTTATAGCTCGTAGAGGCAAACCGTGTGAAATTCACAGTGATTGTGCAACGAATTTTATAGGAGCTAATAAAGAATTAAGGAAAGCCTTTTCTACAGGGTTATATTTCTTCAGAAAATATTAAATGGTTATTTAATCCTCCCTGTGCCCCTCATTTTGGAGGGCTTTGGGAAGCGGGTATCAAGTCTATGAAACTTCACTTAAAAAGATGTTTAGGAACACTTATTTTAACATACGAGGAATTTTTTTACATTAATAACCCAAATTTTATCCTGTCTTAATTCTAGGCCTTTGGTACCAGCTTCAAGCGATTGTAGCGACTTGGAGGCGATAACACCAGGACACTTTTTAACCGGAGCGGCTTTAAGCATTATTCCAGAATCTAACCAAATTCAAGAAACCATGAGCTGCAGTGACCGTTGGGAGAACGTGCAAAGGTTATTTCAACATTTCTGGAATCGATGGAGCAGTGAGTATTTATCTAGATTGCAGCAGAGACCCAAGTGATGCACGTTACAACAAAATCTGAAGATTGGTGATATGGTTCTTATTAAGAACGAAAATCTACCTCCGCTACGTTGGAAATTAGGTAGAATTATTAAAGTGTATCCTGGTCTGGATGAGAAAGTTCGAGTGGTGAGTTTACGCAAGTCTAATGGTGAAATAAAACGACCTATAGCAAAGCTATGCGCTTTGCCATTTAATTCCTGATTTAGAGACTTTATTTTTCAGGTTTATGCAGTTCAACAGTTTAAATTTATTGTTTGAACCCCCTTTGGACTTCAAGGCTGGGGGTATGTTCGATGTTATGCAAATTGTATTTCTTTCTTTGTACCGACGAGCGGCGCAGACCCAAATTTGTTAGGTTTTTAAAGCTCGCGTTTAGAGCTTTGAGGTTGCTGTGAATTACTGGAGTTTCAACTAGGCAGAGGTTCTTCTGAGTTTGTATTGGTAAGCCGCCACTGAAGTCGGAGTTTGTGTGGTCTTCGCCGTTCCTCAACTAACCTACTGTTTGAAAGCCAATAAAGAAGTTTCGGTCAACGTTATGACTCTGAGGTTTTTTGGGTTCTATACTGAAGTAATATCAAGTCAATTTACAGTCCACTATTTTTAAACAACGGAACGTACAAACTGAATAAAATCAATTTAAAAATTATGTACGTTCTTACTACGTCAAGTATTTCCCCCTTATTACTCTTTAAAGAAATATTTTGGAAAATGAGGTTGTTGAAATCACATATGAAGTTTTGAAGCGGAAATACGCATTTATGGATACTTGCTATCGAACAAAATTAATCACGTATCTTATCAAAGTAGGTTCCCAGTAGCTGAAAAGGGACGTTACTTGAAACGAATGGAAAAAACCCGATAAGAAACGTACATGCTCTTTTTCATTGTACATATTTTTGCATTATAAATTGTACATTGGATTACATGTAGATTTTGTTACCGCATGGCATTCGTAGGAACATTGTTTGTATACAATTTTTTAGAAGGAATATTCCGTGATCCCCAAAATCGTGATTAATTTTTAAATCAATACAAATCTTATATAATTTGTATTGATTTAAAAATTAATGATTCCGATAATGTAAAATTTAGTTTACTGTATTTGAATGCAAAGAAGGACCTACGTTTGAAAAAAAGTCTGGCAGGTAATTGATTACTGAATATGATAAATAATAACTGAAAAGCATAATCAAGATTCAAGACGGAATTTCATTCTGGCAATTGTTTAATTTATTTAATAAAGATTTATGTCTTCTGCTTTAAATTTACTGTAAGAACATTTTTGTTACGTAACGACTTTCAAGCAGTTTATGTAAGTATCTGTGTACTAAACAACAAGCATGCATGCATTTTACATGTTTCTAAATTTATACGAAATAAAACTGATTCTACGAAACTTTAGTAACAGCCCTGACCGAGTGGTTAAGAGCATTGTATACTGGAGTTCGATCTGGGTTGATCCCATACGAAAGAGCTGTATGCGTGATTGGTTTTCCGTAATGCCAAAGATTAGGCTCTTCCAACGCTCAAGTTTTATCACGTCTCTTCACTTGGAAATTTGAGAAAAACGAAGACACAGTTGGCATTTAGTTCCTCAAGGCAGATTTTGCTTCTGAGCAGACTGTGAACCAGAGACAACAGTAGCTCAAAGGTTTCTATTTGGGATGAAGAAAACTTTGTAGCATAGAATGCTTTGTTTTACCCATGTGCAACGTGAATACGAGCAAGTTTCTCATAATAAGTCTTACGCGAAGACAGAAATCCCTCGTAAGCTTTGTCATACTGAAATAACCTGACCTGTCTCTGAGTCATGATCACATTTCCCCAACAGAAACTTATTATTCAACGAAACAAAGAAATAGAAGTGAGCTGAATAATTTATGAATAGGCTAGCGATAAAACTAGTTATGCTTACCAATACATGTACCATTCTCCTCTTTGTATCCTTCCTTACAAATGCAAATTTTTTCAGTCATTTCGTTGAAAGTACAATTTGATCCTTCACCACATTCGCATTCTATAAAAGTATAAATATTTTACAGATATACAGTTCTCAATATCAAATTATAAGTCTAATGCCGCGTTTAAAAATGTTAAATGTCTTTCATTTATCAACGAAAACTGCTTAGCTGGAGACAGCGACAAAAATAAATGCCTTATGAAGAAGCATTTTTATATACTGCCAAACAATATATTAAAACATTTCTTGTATGAAGTAAAATGGTTCTTACATAACAAAGAAACTTTAAATGGATGGATATACTTATTAACGAAACCTACCCTAATTCACATTTGGACTGTTTATCGAAAACAAAATGGTGACTTGCAGTTGCGAAACATTATTACATACATACTGCATATTTTAAATGTATATTCAGGTTCAAAATTTGTGAATAAATCTACTTGAAAACGTGTTTTGTGTCACTTTTTTCTGCAGAATTATGGTGGTTATAAAGATTTGAATATTTTCATTCTTTATTATTTTTCTGAAAATCACTCTATCCTTATAAAAATATGAATATTTCCATAGCAATCAAATCCCAGAAATTCGTACTTTAAAATTCAATGACATATGCGAAAAGGTACGTTCCCTAACGTACTATTATCAAAGGTTGCCAGATTTCATAGCGTCCTGAAAATCTGGCAACTTCTAGTAAAGTGGTTTCGGGAGATTTTATTTGCTTTGCTTTCATTATGAATTCTGCTACAGTGATAAAAAAGATGATTTAAATCTTGCAATTTTATTCCAATGACAGGCTTCAGCCGTTGACTGGCGTTGGCCATTACTAAGGGTGGAAGCGGTGGTCTCTTTATTGAGACACTTAAATAGTTAGGCAACCCTTGCCTACTATGAGTGGGGCACGGACAAATTACATCCATGATTCCTCCGGTATTCGAACCCAGGGTCTTACGTACGTCGGTCAGTCTTACTAACCACTTTGACGTCTGAACGATAATCTTGTAATATTTGGAGGCGTGTGTGTACTGCCAGCTTGATCGCCAATGTTAAAACGATTATGAGAATTACCAAGAGCTGCAATTCATAGGAATGTACAGCCGTTTAATATGAAAATTGGCCACAACTTTAAGAAGCGATAAAAAAATATGAATGGAAAACCCTTCGTAATGCAAAATATTTTGGATAGAAAACCAAGTGGTTTATGGGAAAAAAAGGCCGGATACCTTCTTAGATATACGCACTGAACTCTGGTCATTGTGATACATGTGTTAGAATTAATGATCGTTCTTTGAACAATTGGTGTAAATGTCAATTCTTGAAAATATCTCTGATTTAAACCATCTTTCATTTTTAACCCGCGAGCACACGCGGCGGGTATGTCATACCCATGTGCATTTTTCTTTTTGTATATTTCTCGCCCATTCTTTCATAAAAGGATGAAACTTGGTGTAGCTGAGTTCAAGGTAACATACTTAAATGGGGGAAATTCCTGAAGTGGCAAGTGCAATGGTTTTTTTTAGGACCAACATTGTTCGGGCATGTCATACCCGCGCGTGTACTGGCGTTTCTCAGTGAGTCACTTCGCAACTTCTCGTTTTCAAGCTTTTAGTATAAGTTTTTCTTGAGTTGTAAGCATGAGGCCGTATATTCCTTACGATGAAGAGATGAAAAGATTGAGAAATCTCCTTGAAACAGTTTTTTCTGATGAGGATTCATTTAATGAAGAAGAGGAAGATGTTGATGACGAAGAATATAATCAGTAATCATGATTCATCCGTATAGAGTAGTGATTCAGATACAGAAACAGAAAATGAAATTCTGGAATGTAGCAATGAGTTTTATGTTGGAAAAAATGGAGTAAAATGGAACAAAAATAAATTCCGGACTAATGTTAGAATTGAGGCCAAAAATATTATAACTAAACTCCCTGGAAATACAAAGTATTCTAAAGACGTCTCAACACCTCTAGAGTCCTTTTCATTGCTTATCGATGAAGATATTTTAAAACACGTAGTTGATAATACAAATATTTATATTGATTCAATACGAGAAAATTTAACTCGTGAACGGGATGAGTACTTTTCTCAAAGCCTTAGGGAGTTCCTGATTCTGGACGAACTCTGACCACCGATGAACATGTTAACAATGGACCGCCCTCCAAAAAACCTGAAATGACTTACAAGAGGTGTACAGAGTGCTCCAAGAAAAACGATAGAAAGACTAGATTCATTTGTGAAAATTGTAGCAAAAGTATATATATGGAACATATGACCCCATTTTGTAAATAATGTTAAAAAAATTGTAAGTAAATAATTTTTCCTCTCCTTATTGTTTCCTATTTTATCTAAAATGAAGTATTAATTTGGTTTTACATTTTAATTTCTTTTAAAAAAACGATTAATTTTTTTCGGCAAATTTTTATTTACAATATTTTTATTCGGGTATGACATACCCGGCGCGTGTTCTCGTGTTCGTCGGATCGGTGCGTGTGCTCGCGGGTTAAAGTTTAAAATGTGTTCTTCTTATAGCAGTTTTCGTTCGTATCTACTCAATAAACTTAATTAATTTTAAATTTTAAATATTATGGCCTTAAACACAATTCTTTACTAAAATTAGTTTTGAAATTTCCCTTGACTAAGAAAGAATTAAGATGAGAAATACTTTTTTAACATCTGTATGAAATTCCAGAACTTTTATCATTTGGATTCGAGACAATTTAGAATTTATCCCTCGTATAATGTTACGCCTCGCTCGATATGTTGAGTGAAAAAAAAGCTGAATGCTAAGGATTGAACCTTGTTTCGATTACTGTACATTAACAAAAATGTAATATAGAAACTGCTTCACCTACTTCAAGATTAGAACGTCTAACTAAAACTGCTAGTAAAAAAAAATGAACGTTACAAATATTACAAAACATTACAAGTAATTACAAATTATAATAAACATTACTAAAATTTAATACAGATTTAATATCTTTTTGAGTTCTGAAACCTTTTTGGCAAATCAAAAAAATATGAAAGAAGAAAATTGTGTCACGAATTCAGTATCACATTATGAATCGGATTAAAAATTTTAAGTTCTACTAACAACAAGCCCCTACTGATAATTAATAAATTCTTAATAAGTTATACTAACATTGTTAGTAGCAATTAATTGCTATTATCTATTTGCAAATTATTTGCATTTGGTAGTTCATAGTCTAATTTGCCAGACTCGCGCCTGCTAGATTATGCTTCCATTCCTCTAAGAAGTATTCACTGTTGACTTAGTCACGATGCTCTAGTTTCCTTGGCACTATCTATGAACAGCGTCATAAGAAAACGATTGCCGTAGTTAAGAGGAATAATTAGCTTTACGAATGTTAGCATTTTTGTTATCTTTTTTAATGTTATTGTGTGCACTGACATTATCTAATATTTTCAGTACGTAGCTTTCATTCCTAAAAGTACTTATCTAGCATTCTTATCTTTTTCTCTGCAATTTCCGAATTTTAAGTCTTTCACAAATTCTTATCTTTGTAGATATTATATATAATTACTTTGTGTTTAGTTTTTGTTTATATTTCATGTCCATCATTTCGTTTTGTTCTTTGCTTTTTAAATGCTTCTTCTAGCATTGCTAGGTCGTCACGTTTGGTTACTTATACCAGTAATCCTCCCTTACTAATTTTCTTAACGTTTTTATCTCCTACCTTCAATTTGATGGGGATTAGAGTTTTACTATTTTGTCTCTTAATTATTCTACGTACTATCCATCTTTGCCTAACCAGTAGAACATGTTCTTACCCTAGTCTTTTCGACTTATGCGAAATTGGTTTTTGTTGTTTCCATAATTATAATAAACTTAAAAGTTAAGCTTCCATAAAATTTTCTTTAAGTGATAATAATAACATTAATTGATAGAAATTTTGGTTGAAATAATTTTCATTATATTAAAGTTTATTATAATTTTCTATTGCTTCAGTTTTTGTTAATGACTTAATTTTTTCCTGAGATCGAGGGGATACAGAACAGCTATATGAATCATAATCACGCAGGAAAACATGATGGTAAATGAACAGATGGCGTTGTATATCAGCACTTCAGGTAGGCATCTGGTGTTTCCTTAGTAAAGCTTGTTAAGCTGTATAGAAAACAGGAAATATATGTGTACACGGGATGCACTTTATATATGGTTTAGGCTGGAGGTAGCTTACGAATTGCTGTAAAATTATATTGGGAAAGGTTCCCAATTAGATGTGTAAAACCGACAGCCATTTTATGTATGAACATCGCAAGGTCGCTACGTAGGAATTAACGCGGCAAGGCCATTGCGGACGAACACCGTTTCTTCAGACATGGCTTTAGTGTTAAGTATCGCCATCGCCGTTTTCAAATAGCCGCAAAACCTCAAGCAATTTTTAAAATATTCGGCAACCCATGCGGCATCTCTGTCAAGCATGCGTCATTGCTATTGCATGGAATATTGGTTGCCTCTTATTAAATCGCCTTCTTTGTCTACTATTTGTTATAATATTAAAATTCTCCTCATAATGCACTTTAAACTACTATACCTTTCGTGTTCGTTCTGTATTTCAGGTCCATATCCTGAAATCGTCTCCTACTAGACTCTCCAGTATGACTATTGTTCACACCAATGTTCTCTATATCCCCTCAAAGGATATGCAGATTTTGATGCATCTTATATATATAGTGCACAATCTTAGATTTTTGTAACAAAGTGAAGGCTTGTTGAATTTTTCTCCATACTCCGTTTAAAAATCTTCTAACTTACATCCCCTTAAAATAATAGTTCCTAAAATCCAGCTTTATAGGCGAGATGGTTATCCGTTGATCATTCGATTTAATATTGGGCAAGTAATATTTTTAGACGTAGATGAGTAAGCAATTCAAGGGAATCTGTTTAGGAACAAAATTTTACGATACATTTCAAATATGCCTCTTTATTTTTAAGAAAACGTTTACTTATTTTAGGCTCAGAATAATTTTGTGATCTTATTAGTAATTAACATCAGACTTTACTTTACATTCAACTTAAACTAGGAAACTGGAATTTTGCTTTATAAAATTTGATGTATATAGCTTATTAATAAAACCTTATTAATAAAAGCTTATGAATTAAAATTAAGTCTGCTTTATTTTACACATTATATTTGCAATACTGTTATGTAAAAAGCAATAAAACGCTGCATAGGAACAATAGATGTTCAATAAAACACAAACAAACTTAAAAAAGAACGCATTAACATGGTAATTTATAAAAGTTTCTCACTTTAAGTTCTAACACGTTGATAAATATTGATACCTGCTGTTAAAATTGAAAACAATGTACAAAAGGCTGTTATATATTTTTCTAGAAAACGTTTATTATGTCAAAAATAAAAAAAAAAAAAAAAAAAAAAAAAATCAGCAGATTCAAAATGTCACATAGTTCTGATTTCAAGCATTTTCATTTTCTTATACATAGTAAATAAAAAAGACACTTTTAAAATATGTTAAGGAACGAAGACACTTTAAAAATACGTTAAATAGAAAAGATACTTTAAAAATATGTTTTCAAATGCTAAAATACAAGTAAATTTCACATACCTTTACACTTACTCCCCATATACAGGCTGAAACCAGGTGGACATTCACATATGTCTTCTCCTTTCTCGTTCAAAGCACATGTGCCGCCTATATGTGTGCAGCAAAAATTAAAAATAATTAGTTACATATATTAAATTTATATCTACGATATGAAAAGCTTCAAAATTTCAAACATTGAAAAAAACGTGTTAATAAGTTTCGCAAAATATCTACTGCAAAAATTAGCCACAAAAATATCTAAGTTGCTTGAAAGTATTTTAGTTAATTTTCCACTTGCTTGAAAGGCTGATGAGGCTTTTCCTTATGAGCCCTACCTAGAAGACACGTTTCGAAGGCATATACCATTCCGCTAAAAGGAAGATGAACAGAACAAACTCACTGAAGACATGATAAAATATACACTACCTGGTCATTGCGATTGTTACACCAAGAAGAAAAGTAAGTATAAAAATCATATTTATTGTACTTACACAATATAATGGGTGGAAGATATGATTAATTTTGTAGATGGTTTAGGATGCACAGAGTGCAGAATTCAGTATAGAGATCTGCCGCATGTGTCAGTAAAGACGAGTGTCAGTAACGACATGGGTTTGGATATTAGATACGAGTGCTGCATTCTAAGCGAATTCATGTCTATGCCAGAGTTTGTCAATCTTACTTGCAACCGAATGGTTGCTTGTCCGTCCCATAGGAACTGACGATAAGGCGTTCTCATAGGGTAAGAAATTTTTAGAACGTACAGTAAGACCCCGCTTAACGTTGTTTTGTTTAGCGCTGTTTCGGTTTAGCGCTGTTTTATTTCAACCTCGGTCCCACCAGCGGCCGAGCGGTAAAATCGCTGAACACTGGTAGTTCGGTCCGAGGTTCGAATCCCGCGAACGGGCTGGCTGCATGGGCGTTTTCGTGGTTTTCCCCATGTGTAACGTGTATACGAGCCAGTTTCCCTTAGAAAGTCCTCCACGAAGGCATCCCTCCCCTTAGGCAGATAGCCCTAGTGTGCTTTGCCGTATTCTCAATACACCAATACACCAATATTTCAACCTCGGGATTCCCCGAAATTGCATGAACTACGGGGATTCCTCGAAATTGTGCTCAGCGGTAGGTTTCCAAATAAACATATCCGACACTGTGTAGTTATGTTTCTTGTTTGGTGCGGTGAGGTGCTGTACGGAAGCATTTTTATCATTTGAAACATTAGTTGACATTATTGTAAGTATAAATTTACATAATACTATAACGATTAATACAGTGACAAATATTATGATCTTTAGTTTTTATTATGGGTGATAATAAAAAACAAGAAAAGAAAGCAACCAGAAAAAGCATTTCACTGGAAACTAAAAAGCAAGTGATTAAAGATTAGATTCTGGTGAGAGTCAATCTCAAATTAGTGCTGCATTGAATTTGGCAACTTCAACAATAAGGACAATTCTTAAGAATAAAGAAAAAATACTGTCATCGGCAACTGCAACTACGTCGAGCTCTGCAACTAGAATTACCCGTTCTAGAAAAAACATTATAGAGGAAGTGGAAAAACGACTGTCTATATGGATTGACGACGAAATTGAACGCAATATGCCATTAAGCCAATCTATCATAATGCCTTCTTGAAAAAAAAATGCAGAAAATTGGAAACATAGAATAGACTGAATGATCTGACTGGCTTAGAATTTTATTTGTTTTTATAAATATATTCGTTTATATTGTTTTTATTTTTGTAAGAAATAAATGTTTGGTTTTATTTTTATTAAAAAAACATTATTAAATTTAATACCTAAACAATTTTCTAATTTACATGTTAAGATAGCCTAGTTTAGCGCTGTTTCGCCTTACGCTCTACTTTGATGAAACGGATCCCCCGCGTTAAGCGGGGTCTTACTTAAGCGGGGTACTTTCCAAAGTAATAATCGAATACCCTAGCATCGATGAAAATCCGAACAGCACGGGCAACATATTGTATTGCATTATCTTGTTGAAAGATGGCGTCACGCAAGCTCGATGATAGAGCACAGCTACTGGCAGTAATACAGCAGAAATGTGAGGGCGGCTTTCAGGAGGTGCACAGGATGGATGTGCACCCCATACCAGCTCGCCAAACGCTAGGCCTATATGATGATGACGATTGTAAGCTCCTTGGTGTCTCCACACAGAGATACATCAATCATTATGCTATGCGCAGAACCGATATTCGTCCAAAACGACAGCGTAGAAACATTCTTGTGTCCAATATCACACCATTGTAGGCCTGTTTGTCTCTGATGCAGAGTCAAGCTAAACTGCCAAAATAGTCACTGTGTTGACAGTCAGTTTAATGCTGCAGATGTCGTTCTATTGTTCTTGCGGATACCTGTAGTCCTGTACACGAGCTATTGATTCGTGCCATTGATGGGCCCACTTTATTTGTGAATTGCTTCAATTGGAGCTGTGAGGTTTTATATCTTCGAACGGTCAATATGGAACGGTGAATATATTTCCAAGACTCAGGAAATCCAGCTACTTGTTTTGCTTGGAGAAAAGGCTCCTGAATTAGCAGAAAGTATGCATCTTCCTCCATAGCAAACATGACCCGTTGTGCCGTGACAGCTCTCGCTCTCTGCTGATTGATTTGAATTATTTTAATTTCGTCAGGCTTCTCAATGTGGGAATTGATGTCCTGCTCTGTCAGCAAATCAGGCTGGATATTGACATAATGCTAAGTATTGAGAAGAAGTGAGTAGACGGAACTGTTGAATAGATGGAATGATGTAGCTTTGACTTTTTGGATGCTAGTTCTTGATGCTGATATATATGGGAGCCGTTAAACGATTTTGTCTCAGTATACTGTTCGGGCTTGGACTTTTAGTATCTACGCATGGGCCATACAATTTTCGAATTCGTCAGAGGACTAGGACTTTCAAGGTCGAGAGTGTCAGGAGTATACCGAGAATATAAGGATGGGGAGAAAAAACTAGCGATCGTGCAAATTGGTTTGGTTTTGGTTTATTTAATTATGGCAAAGTACACTAGGGTTATCTGCCTAAGGGGAGCGGTGCCTTCGTGGAGGACTTTCTAAAGGAAACTGACTCGTATAACACGTTACATATGGGGGAAACCATGCCCATGCAACCATCCCGTTCATGGGATTCGAAACTCGGACTGAACTACCAGTGTTCAGTGACTTTACCGCTCGGCCGCTGGTGGGCCCGTGCAAATTGCAAAGTACAATTAGCCTTGAATGAACGTGGTGTGAGACGTTTCTGCCGTATTGCACATAGCCAGCAAAGCCAAACATTAACTCGAATTAACCATCCAGCTGTAACAGGGAGCCAGTGACGATCGGTAAACAGTAAACGGATCGTGCATCACTCGCTAAGCCGTAGAGCCAGGAGAGGACCACATTGCTCAATGCATACCATTGAGCTATACGTCTTGCCTGGGTAAAAGCACACAGAGAATGGACACAGGACAGGAAACGAGTAGCATGGAGTGATGAGTCACGATTCCGACTTCTTAACACCGACGAGAGGCTGAGAATATGGTATCAGGCTCATGAAGCTATGGATCCTGTATGTCAGTTTAGAATTGTACAAGTCCACGGTGGCTCAGAAATGGTCTGGGGTGTTTGATTTTAGCAGTGTTTGAGAACCTCGGTCCTTGTATCAACGTCGTTCAATATGATTCAGTATTAGAGTTGCTGGGCGATCAATCCCATCCATTTTTTTCTTGTCATTCTCACTGATTCCATTATTGTCCTGTCATTCTCATCAGAACATACCAGCAAGATAAATGCACCTCTCACAAGTCCTAGTTGGCTACTGCCTGGTTGGAGGGCATTCCTTTTACTTCTATGTGTCATGAACTGGCTACCAAGAAGCTCTTACATAAATCCTACACCTAAAGGTGCAAAACCACACTACACAACACTAGCGAACCTTACTGAATTATGGACGTCACTATTCGATGTTTGGTAAGCCGTTCCCTCAGAAAGCGTCCACAAACTTTTTGAATTTATGACTAGTCGTTTGGCAGCTATTATTAAGGGCAGAGGAGGCCAAACTCGTTATTCACATGCTATTCTTAATTTAGTGGTACTTCCGTGCATTTTGTTTCCTAACACCAAAACACTCTACTTATCTTTATTAAGCTTAAACGCGCATTATCCGCTCCTTTATTACAGCCCTGGGAATATAGAATTTGGCAAATAATGTCATGAAAGGCAGTCTTGCCAACATTATCATACTTGATACGGGCATAAATTATTCTCGGTCCAAATGACCTCGAAATCTATTATTTGCATTTTTATCGGAAGACTGATGTTTAATTTGTACATGACCTATCGTATTTTAATGCAGTCCAGTAAAACAAGCTGTTTATAGCTAGAAGACTTAAACAATATCCTTTTGCTAAATTCGTTTCTCGCTGACATTCCGTAACATTTTATATTAGAACGGGACATATTATAGGGCTAGCTTTAGATTTCGGCACTGAAATATTTATACAAAACACTATCCAGTTGTTTAAGCATAGGTGTTTCAAAATTTTCTGATTTTCTGAGTACCAGTGTTTCTAAATGTAGCAGATTTAGGTAGGATATTAGTAATCTTACGTTGTCTACAATTATAGCTATTAAATCTCATATCCTACATCCAGTATTATACTTATATTTTTTTATTTTAATAAAATTTAGGTTTTACTGGAATTTTGAATTCAAATACTTCTATTTCCTCCTTTATCAAAGTTTGAAATACTTCAAATAAATGAATATAAAGACATGTATTGCTGTGTATAGATTTGAAACTTTAAGCAATGAACTTCTAAGGTTTATTTCCTTCGTTTAACCAGGTATTTTATGCAAGGAATCTTTGCTATTACTTTTCTCTTGCCGTTTTGCCGCCGGAATGCGAACTATCTCGCGTGTATTTAAGTGGACGTTTGAGACTGTGACGTTCGTGTTTTGCCTCGTGGTAGCCACGTTCCTAAGGACGCTATTCTGAGGTAAAAGTTTCAGTCTTAATCCTTCCATTATAGTTACCGATAGCATGTCACGCCGGTGAAGTTTATTTCCAGTGAGTCAATTTCGCAATTAATTTACTCTGCGTATACTTTGGATAGTAGTTATTTAGATTTATAATGAATTTCTGTTTGGAGTTCTTGCCATAAATGCTGGCTGATTTGAAAGCAGCAACTGTGCTTTCAGTTTATCATACTTATTTATAAAGTAAAGTTACTTTTACAACATTCCCATGTCTGTGTAGTATTTTTCAGACTTAAGATTACAACCAAAAGATGGGGTGCGCAAGTACATGTTATAGCAGTCCCATGTGCAAAATTGCAACATTCTGAGGCTAATCGTGTTTTAGTTATGCGAGATACATACATACTTAAATACCTACAGACGTCACAAGAAAAATTCTTCTGAATCCATTTTGCATTCCGTTTGGGGAAAACGAGTCTTCCCTTCTGCCTGTATGTACATATGTCATGCAGAAAACATTGTTGAATTGGATTCACGTGTGATCAAAATGGATATTTTCGTTGAAATATGATACTCGAAATTTTTTTATACTTTCTTTACTTCGTACAAGGAAGTAAAAACGTTTAAATTTTTTTTAAAAAAGAAGCTGTGCTTAACCTTTAACTGCTGTGAGCGGTCTCTCAGACCGCGCGACATTTTCCATTAAATGCTTCTACCTCTTAGAATAATTAATGGGTATTGCCATTCTTAGTACCTTCCTAAAACAGTTGTCCAAGGTCACGTACCAAGTCGCATTTGGCTAGCTCTATTTCTTCTTTTATTTTTTAAAAATTCCCCCCCCTCAGCGGTCTGTGGGACCGATCACAGACGATACGATTCAAATTCCGGCCCGATAAAGTTCACTTTTCGTTGTTGTTACCTATTTCACTTTTTTATAAATATTCTTGAATTTGCTTCAAATGCCTGCAGGAAACGTTCTATATATCTTACCCAAGACCAAATTTAATGAATACATAGTTCGAAATTGGTCTAATTTAGAGATCTCTGATGAAAGTTCCTATGATGAAATTATTGAAAGCGACCACTACACAAATTCAGAAATATCTGCCGATGAAAATGAAAATCCATGTTCTCCTTCTACGAGAGATTTTTTTATTGGGAAAAAAGGATTCAAATGGAATTCAAGAGCCCAACAAGGGTGTTCGAACTCGTAGTCACAATATTATTCTTCGTTCAATCTATACAACTGCTCGTAGAACCCGACGTTGGCCTATGGCAATATTCTTCAGAAACTTGGATATCTGTGCAATAAATGCATTCGTATTATTGCAATCTTATCCCATTGGCTCCGAAAATGAAACGAAAAGATTTCATTAGCAATTCAGTTGGCGTAGTCTCATGTCAAACGGAGGATAACTTCATCATTTTTACCTAAAGAATTCAAACTTACAATAAGAGGGGCTTTCGGAATAAATGATGATGAAGGAACATTGCGATCGAAGACGATAAATTAGATAAAAAAAGAAAGTGCTATATTTGTCGACCGAGCAAAAAAAAGGAAAAGAGCTTACAAATGTATAGAATGCAAACAACCAGTGTGTCTACAATGCAGTAGAAAAGCATGTATAAAATGCAGCTCGAATTATAATTTTTAAAATAAAAAATTAATTTTCTATACTCTTATTAAAGCATTCTTATCGCAAATTTTAATGTAAAATAAAAAAGTTGAATTTTAAAATTTACTTCTTCCATCCAGATACCTAAGCGAAGGATTTATTATCATTGTCTATATTTTATTTTAATGAACTGATTTAAGTACAAAATTTGCTTTATATCTTCTTCAAAAAGTTAAATATATGAAATTAAATAACATTTATTCCAATAAGAAAAATAAAACAATATAGTCTTTTGTTTTTAGCAGAAGCAGTCTGGGAGACCGCTCACAGTAGTTATGCCACAATTTAAGTCACAGTAGTTAAAGGTTAAATAACGGTCTTTCGGATTACAGTAAGAGAATAAACGACAGGCTTCGAGAGTATTTATTATGTGCTTCATTTTAAAAATATCATTCGTATACGAGTATATATTGTAAGGAACTTAAGTTTTACTAACGTTTATTTTATTTTAAATCTTTACTATCACTTCTTATTTTCTACTTCCGGCCAGAATTATAAGCGTGAAGGTATTTATGCAAAGTTTGTCTGGCGAACGCCAAGTATTTAAGCTGTGGTCTTTTGCCAAGCGAGAGAGAGGAAGCAGTGAGTCAAAGCAGGCCGCTTACCTTAGAAGTTACTTAGTTGCTGTTTGCCTTCCAGGCCAGAGGTTTTAGTCCTCTTGATAAATTTAAACATATTGTAGTGTTCTCAGTTATCTGTACTACATACTCCTTCCTGTTAATATAAGGCCAATCTTCCACGTTTATTAGTTTAAAGTTAAATTAGAGTTTAGTTTTATTTTTATACTTTTACGTTAGACCCCAAGTGGCGGTTCGGTGTATTACGAAGTACGGAAGTTATTGTATAAAGAGAAAAATAAAGCGTTTTGTATACCCTTCGTCTGTATCCTGTCTACTTACCACAATTAGTGAACATAGCTTTAGTAAGCTCTCTGTTCCGAGTCAGGTCCTTGTATGTTCCCGAAGAAGGTCAGAAGGAACATAGACCCTGATAGTGGCGCCCAACGAAGAAGAATAACCATGGCCGAGTTTCAAGAACCTGTGCTGCCTGCAGAAACGGCTCAGAATCTAGAAATGCCAGCTCCCGCCCTGGAAGGATTTGGTTACATCGTCCAGACCATGCGCGCTTCGATGAAACCAGAAGAAACATTTAACGGAAACTCACCGGTAACCAGTTTTTTGGAAAAATTGGATGACCACTTCATGCTCTATCCCGTGCACGAATTTCAAAAAGTTACCTTAGCTACCAGGGCTTTGAGGGGCCAAGCGCTTAACTGGTTCAAATGTATAGGCAGAAGTCTCTTGGGTCAAGCAGGAAGTCCCACCTATATTTACGAAAATTTCAAGACTGCCCTACTAAAAGCCTTCCCTGTTGTAAGGGATCGTGCGAAATTAGAAACGGAACTTTTCAGTATATATCAACAAAGAATCGAAAACCTCTCGAGCTTTATTTTAAGAAAAATACACGTTTTCAAACTCTTGTATGGAAACCGTCCGGATCCTGAAATAATTCAAGTGATTTTGCCGAGGTTACTGCCCGAAGTGCAAGACTTTATTGAATTAAGAAATCCGACTACACTGGAAAAGTTATTTGAGCTAGCAATCCAGTTTGAAAGTAGAAGAACGGCGGACGTCGAAAGAAGACGCCAATATCAACAGCGAAACCAATTTGGTACGCCAAGACTACAGCAAACTCAAACACACGGCTACGGATGCAAAGCGAATCAGTGGGCAAGGAAACCCGAGCATTCAAAAACAGCCGGCGAACGTCGACAGTTCAATAGCAACCCAGGAAAAAAGTCTCAAGGCCAGGGGAAAAAGAAGGAAAGCACGGAAAGGAAAAATAATTTAAACTAAAACGGATTTCTGCTGACGAGAGGGTGCGGAAATCCGAAGGCCACGAAAACCCCTCTTCCTACAAGTTAAATACAGTAATGGTGAAAAATTTGACTCTTCCGAAGATTGAAGTCTTGGTGAATAATATCCCAGCCACCGCACTCCTGGATACCGGCGCGCATTGTTCCTGTGTGGCAGAAGAGTTTTTAGGAAGTATTTTCGCAAATACCGCATATATAATGCGGATAATATGACAGTGTTAGCGGCGCAAGGAGTAAAATGTAAGTGCGTAGGTAAAGTACCTTTGTATATCCGTATCAAGGACGAACAAATAAAGGTGATGTTTTTTATAGTAAAGAATCTGCAAGCACATTTAATTTTAGGAATAGATTTTCTTTCAGAAACACAGGCTACGCTGGATTTTAATGAAGCGTCCCTTAAGCTGACAATGAAACCAGTTCGTACTGAAAACGCTGAACCGCCGATGTTAAAACTTGACCACCTGCCTAATGACGAGCAAGATAGAATCCGACAAGTGGTAAGTGAATTTGCTTCGTTATTTAGTGATATTCCAGGATTTACTCAGGTTACTAACCATAGTATTGACACCGGAGATGCAATGCCAGTTCGTCAAAAACCATACCGTTATGATAAGAATAAGGAAAAAATTATAGAATGTCATATTACCGATATGCTACGTAAAAAGATCATAACGCCCATCTCAAGTAGTTATGCTAGCCCGGTGGTTTTATGTAAGAAATATAATGACTATCCTTTGGAGCACCCAAAAAGGTGGAGATTCGCTATTGATTACCGTAAATTAAATTCCATAACCAAATATCCGGTATATCCGTTACCGATCATAGAAGAAATTTTAAGAAACATAAAATCAACCAAATTTATGACGACTTTAGACTTAACGACTGGTTATTTTCAAATAGGGGTGAGGCCTGAGGACGTGCCTAAGACTGCTTTTATAACCAAGTCTGGCACTTATGCATTTTTGCGTATGCCGTTTGGCCTTTCAGGGGCCCCGGCAACATTTCAGCGATGCATGGACATTGTGTTAAGACCTGTTCTTGGAAAGTCCACATTTATCTATTTAGACGATATCATTATTGCTAGTGATAATCTCGACCAATATGTACAGGATTTAAGACAGGTGTTTTCTTTATTAAATGAGGCCGGTCTAAAAGTTAATGTCGAAAAGTGCAAATTTGCAGCCCCTGAATTAAAATATTTAGGTTACAAAATATCTCAAAAAGGGATCGAGACAGATGAATCAAAAATAATCGCTGTACAAAAGTATCCGACTCCAAACACGGCAAAGAAGCTCTCTTCTTTTCTAGGACTTTGTTCATATTATAGGTCCTTTATAAATAATTTTGCAGCTATTGCTGAACCATTGTTAAAATTAAAAAGGAAAAAGGCAAGATTCTCGTGGACGGCCGAAGCCAATAGTGCATTCGAAAAATTAAAACAAGCATTAACGCAAGCCCCTGTGTTGAAATTTCCTGAAAAGGATGAGAATTTAGAAATTTCAGCGGATGCTTCGGATTATGCGGTAGGAGCGGTACTTTCGCAAAATCAGCAGCCCGTGGCATTTTTTAGCCGAACTTTAAATCAAACACAATGAAACTATTCCGCGACCGAGAGAGAGGCACTTGCAGTTCTGTTAGCAGTGCAAAAGTACCGAGTCTATTTTGGAAAGGCGCCGATAACAGTGTACTCTGATCATGAGGCGGTAACTAGATTGTACTCAGGAAAAAATTTATCCCCAAGGTTAATAAGATGGGCACTCAAGCTGCAAGAATATAATCTGGAAATCAAGCATACGCCCGGAAAGGAAAATATCGTAGCAGATGCCTTATCAAGAATTAAAATAGATGAACAAGGGAATACCGTAAAGGTGGCAATGCTCACAGCATGTACAATAAATTCCCGAGAAACTGTAATAACTGAACTGGGTAAGGATCCTGAGTTTGGAAGCATTTATGAGTATTTGAAGGATCCTGAAAATGTTAGCCACCAAGATATTGTGGCGATAAGAAATAGGGCGGACCATTACGAACTAATAGATGGTCTATTATTTTATACAAAAACTACGAATTCCAACAACGAATTTCGACCTGTAATCCCAGCTAGTCTTAGATTAAATATCCTGCAGGAGCTCCATGACAGCCCTTTAGCTTCTCATGCAGGTATTCGAAATCTATCCAACGCGTACGCGAGGCTGTCTACTTTCCTGAACTGCAAAAGTTAACAAGGGCGTATGTCCAGTCCTGCCCAACATGTCAAGCAGTTAATTATATTAATTTCCGCCCGGCCGGGTTTCTAAATAGTATTAAATCCGAATTTCCAAATGAAATAATTGGCATCGATTTATTGGGCCCTTTCCCAAAAAGTCAGTTAAATAAAAGTCGCTATCTCCTTGTTATGGTTGATCATTTTAGTAAGTGGACCGAAATTGTTCCCTTAAAACGAGCATCCGCGAAATTAGTTACTGATTCTATTTTAAATAAATATATTTTAAAATACGGGGCGCCCCTAAATGTTATATCGGATAATGGTCCTCAATTTGTAAGTAATATATTTGAAGACGTGCCAAAAACTGGGCATACGTCATTTAAAAATGGTCCCGTATCGGCCGCAGTCAAATATAGGGAAACGGGTCAATAGAAATATAGTGAAAATTATCCGTAGTTATGTTAAAAATTTTCATAAAAGTTGGGATAACTATGTCAATGAATTTGCTTTCGCCCTTAGGACCGCAAAACATGATACAACGGGCAAAACTCCTGCTGAGTTATTTCTAGGCAGAAAGATTATAACACCGTTAGATAAATTATTTTATGTGCAACAAAGAGCCCCAGAATTTAAAATGAGTGATATATAAAAACTAATAAAAGAAGCAAAAAAGAATACGGAAGTAGCACAAAGAAAACAGAAGCTCTATTATGATTTGAAACGACGGGGAGTAACTTATAAAGTAGGGGATGAAGTTTTAAAAATTAAGCATTCACTTTCTTCAGCACCAGAAGATAAAACTGCCAAATTTTTTCCACGATTTGAAGGACCATATGTTATAGAAATAATAACTCACGCTGTAGTAGTGTTAAAAGCCAGAAATGGTGAAACCTGTTCCGCAAACATTGATCAAATCAAGCCCTACTTCGATCGTAATAAAATGCAAATATTTTCAGATCTTTTGCAGGATCCGGCACGGCAGACACCGCAGGCACAAGCTCCAGAGGTGGAAAACCGACAAGTACAAGGGCAAGCCAATGAGAGACAGAAGCATGTGAAAAGAAAATTGCCCCGCGGAAAAATTGAAGGTAACAAGAAAAAGAAGCCGTTCCACCGTCCAGAAAAGAGAGTTCACGAACACCCCCAGAATGAAGAAGGGAGAAGGACGACGTATGTGAAGAGAACCAGGAGAAATGACGGCAACTATAACCCGGCTTTAAAACGGAAGATCTACTCATCCGACAGAACTCTCCGCAGCAAAAGTCGCCGAACTGCGGAAGGACCATCAGCGGCGGAGGAAAAGTTACAAGGAAAAATTGAACGGCCAGCAACGAGGTCCAAGCAGGAACACAACAGAAGTTTCCCGGTTCCGCCAAGACCAGATGCCATCAAACGGCCAAGACCACAAGCAGAGGAGAAAAAGAAGGTATTCAAGGGTGGCCGAACTGGAGAAAAAAGGAAGCTTCCAGAGGAAAGCACTGAAGGGCGAGCCCGTACAAGAAGGAGGATAAATCAAACTACTATCTGCAGTACCTTTAAAGACTGGGCCCAGAAAAGGATGTCCGAATATTACAAAGATAAGTAAAATTTTATGTTACTTTGCAAACTTAAGTTAATCTTTCATTCTTACTGCAAGTGGCAGATTTCAAGACGTTTTACCTCATGCGAGGTCTACCTTTATCGCCAAAAGGGCGAGAAATGAGTTGTCACCGATTTTGGTATTATGTTTTTCAATTACTCGCGCGTAAAACTAAAGTTGATGTATAATAGCGTTGTGTAATAGCGTTGTTAATATTGAAAAAAGTTATTGTATAAATTTTATTTAAAACATTCTAGCAAGAAAGAAGTTTTAGTCTGAAAGACTTTTTGAAATGTATTATTTCAATGTAGAAAGAATTGGCACTTGCTTTGAAAGGAATAGAAGTTGACAATGTACTATTAATGTATGTTTTCAAATGTGTAAAATAAACAGTATGTTGATATGTTCTTATATACAATGTGAACTGTTATTTTAAATGCTAAGAAATACCGTGATATGGTAAAAGTGAAAGTAATGTTAAAAATTTGTTATTCGTGTGACTGTAAAGACCAAATCATGGCGAATATGTGTTAAAGGTTGAATGATGTAGTTAGGCTCTCCGACGCTACACTTTAGAGTTAGCCACTTTTAGAATAGTACCTCAGGGTTTACAGTTGAAATTTGTTAAGAGGTCTCGTTATGTTGAATTTTAACACGTTAGTGTTTTGATTGTAGGAGGAAGTGTGGCACACGTAGACAGAAACACATTCGTGTTTGGTGTTCTTTTACAACACATGTCAGAGAGCACGGGGAGAGATAATTAAAATAGTCATGAATGAAATAAGAATTTTAAGAGCAGTATAATTGTATATGTTACTTGCCATTTCATTGTGTAACATTTCATTAAACTAGTTTTCCTTCCAGAGATCTGGAAGGAACCAGATTTCAACTAAAAGCTCCTGTTTAGATGCAGTACAGATGAAAAAAATTTTTGTATCCTGGGAGCTGCTATTGTAACAAATTTCTTTCTTTTAAATTTCTAGTTTCTAGCGAAGTATGTTTGTAAAAGATTGGCCTCGCGTTAGATTCTAGAGCTAAAAGTTTTCAACAACGTCGTTTTAGACCTCAGTTTCAAACTAATTAACTCTGGCGGGAAGTATGTAAGGATCTTAAGTTTTACTAACGTTTATTTTATTTTAAATCTTTACTATCACTTCTTATTTTCTACTTCCGGCCAGAATTATAAGCGTGAAGGTATTTATGCAAAGTTTGTCTGGCGAACGCCAAGTATTTAAGTTGTGGCCTTTTGCCAAGCAAGAGAGATGAAGCAGTGAGTCAAAGCAGGCCGCTTACCTTAGAAGTTACTTAGTTGCTGTTTGCCTTCCAGGCCAGAGGGTTTAATCCTCTTGATAAATTTAAACGTATTGTAGTGTTCTCAGTTATCTGTACTACATACGCCTTCCTGTTAATATAAGGCCAATCTTCCACGTTTGTTAGTTTAAAGTTAAATTAGAGTTTAGTTTTATTTTTATACTTTTACGTTAGACCCCAAGTGGCGGGTCGGTGTATTCCGAAGTACGGAAGTTATTGTATAAAGAGAAAAATAAAGGGTTTTGTATACCCTTCGTCTGTATCCTGTCTACTTACCACAATTAGTGAAGATAGCTTTAGTAAGCTCTCTGTTCCGAGTCAGGTCCTTGTATGTTCCCGAAGAAGGTTAGAAGGAACATAGACCCTGATAATATGAGTGGAAATAAGGTAAATATCTGTAGATGATGTAAATAAGTATGTTTAAAAAGTGCATTGTTAAATTTGTTTTTCTTTGAGCAGAGATTTTAACTTTTCTTTCAGATTTAAATATATTTTTTAATCATTATAAGCAATTTTGTCAAAAAAATTCTAGATATTTTGAAATTTGAGATTAAAAGTATTCAAGAAAATGTTTTGTTTAAGATTCGAATTCAGGAAAATTTATTTTTCATCTTACTGGTAAGGAAATGTTTTAATTTAATAAGATATGATATACCTGCGCAAGTGATTCCTGTGCCTTCGAATCCTTCTTTGCAGATGCAGATTTGTTCTTTGAACCTTTTATTTTTTACCTTAACATAGTCACCGAAGGTGCAGTTTTTCTCTTCGCCACAATTGCATTCTGTAAATGAATAACATTATTGCTTACGTACTTTGCTCACATTTGACAGTCCACATCTAAAACCGTCTAACATTATTGCAGCTTACACAACAGAATTTTATTTAGTTTAAAATTTCTGCGTAAAAGCATTATGTTTTACTAACATAGTTCGGTTCTGAATTAATGCTGATTTAACATGTGCTGTATAATTGCGTTAATTTAGGCAGAGATTGGCTACTTGAATGTACCACTAACAGACATATTTAAGGGTAATGTAAAAGATTCATAAATCCTTGTTTAATAGAAAAAGAGACAAAATACATAACTTCAAACTTCTTTTATATTTAAAATGCGAAATAAGATAAAATTTCAAATATTGAATCCTTTTCATGCAGGCTAAAGTAACATGAGAGTTTTTCTCTGCTATTGTGTTTCTTATCATTTTTTTAAGTAATATGAGAGATAGTCTGTATTTATTCTTCGGTTTATGATTTATTTATTACAATACTATGACAGATAGTCTCTGTTATTATCCTTCTTATTATTTTATAAGATTCTGGTTGAACTGATAATCCTTGGAAACTAGGATACTTGAGAAGTGTGTAGGGACTATTCGCTGACTTCTTAAAACTGCAAAAACGAGTCCAAAGAAGGGTTAAATTGCAGTTTTATATTACTCCAGAATGTTTAAAGTCTGCTCTTCTCGGACTTACAGGAAGCCTCCACTTGGGTTTAAAATAGAAAAATAGCAATTTAACTTATGCTAACTAACTGAAAATTTAGCAGAAACTTTACAGAAATAACTAACAGAGTTGGCCCTTTTTTAAACATCACTGGTGAATACTAACAGGCACACAGCAATATGGCTGAGCGGACTAAGAACTCGCTAAAAGAGCTACAGAGCCAGGAGGCTGAATACGGTCTGTTAAGCTCTTCTACGGGAGTTACTTTGAAAAGAAGTTTTCAACTTCGTGGAGTCTTTACTTCATCCATGGCTTGTCCCTAGGGCTATCAGATGTAAAGTCTTAAAGTCCGGACGATACGGAAGGGCCTGTACTAAGAAGTAAATAAACTCGAAAGAGTACTAATAGAATAAAATGTGAAATATAAAATAAATAATTCTTGTAACTAAGTTGTGGTAATTCACATAAATATTCCGACTCTACGGAAGTGGCTGAGATGACTTCCAATTAAGCACTGGTTCTACCTCATTCACCTAAACCGCGATCCTGAATACTCATTCTGGCAGAGAATTGTAGGTGAGAAACAAGAGAGTAAAGGAAAGCTGTTAAAAATTAAAAATAATTATTAGGAAATTAAAATAACCCCTACAATTTTTATTAAAGTAATATGAGAGGGAGTTTCATTTATTGTTTTTCCTTTACGTAACATTTTATCGTAAAATGAATAAGAATAATCAATTATACATCTGGCGATGTATCGGAAGAGGGAATGCATCGTGACTCTGATTGATCCTTGCGACTGAGAAACTAAGATATTGTCTCGGATTTCTCTAAAAAAAGATGAAATTTTCTACTTCCTTTTCCTAGTAATTTTTTTATTTGTTTGTTTTTTAAGGGGGTAGAGCCTAATTTCACTGTGATTTCAATGTTAAGTTCTGATCACTTAGAACATTTTTACAGGTAATCCTTTTCGCGTGCAAAGATCTCGGATCATTGTTACTTTCCTTCTTGGTTAGCTTTTAATGTATTTTTCATTCTGCCTTTCCTACCCTTGCCTAGAAAGGAAGAAGAAGCAATTTATTATTTCAAGGCTTTTCATATTTTATTAACAAATCGCTAGTATTCTAGTTCTCGTGCAAATCTGCATGCCACATGACGAACTATGAAAATGTAATAACACAGCCCCATTAACATAAATAACGCAGCTCCATTAACATAAATAACGCAGCTCCATTAACATAAATAACGCAGCTCCATTAACATAAATAACGCAGCTCCATTAACATAAATAACGAAGCTCCATTAACATAAATAACAGCTCCATCGACTTGAGAGGTTTCCCTTGCTTTCTTATTTAACAATATTCATACAAAAGCAGAAGAAGGCTGCGGAGAATAACAGTTTGACGTGATTTTTGAATGCGATACTGTAACCTGCCAGCAAAGAAAACTTCGTTGACGCCAAAAATGTACTACTTAATCGCAGTGACACTCCCATTATATCATTCACGATGTACGGCAAAAATACTAACGCCTATAAATCGGTTAAAGAATCTTTATATTGTGACTGTAATATTTATCCATCAAATTAAAAATCTTTGTACACTCAGTAAAATAAATAAAATATGTTACTTCTTTCTGTTCGTTAGAAAGCCCAGTAGCGAGTAGCGGAAGTATGTTTCACGTTAACAATTTCTAAATAATGGTATCTTAAAACTAGCAGCTTCGGTGCCAGCCTTCGTCTGGCTTTTAAATGTACCGGAAAAATGGCTGAGGGGAACTCCAAACGTTAAATTTAAAAACTGCTTAGAATTTTACTCTGCAGAAAAACTTCATAAAAAAGTTATTACGTATAACAAAATTACAATGAAATAAGCAATATCCCTTAATACAAATATTAATTATCCTAATAAATGAATTAACCCACTTCCCTTTGCAAAATCTTAAGATCTCAAATGGTATAAAGGAGATTAAGAAATTTGTTTCCTAAAAAAATCACTCAAAACTTTTCAATATCTTAAAAACAGTGAAATGAGCAATAAATAACATAAAAGAATACAAAAAACAAAAAATTCTGAAAAGCAAAGTATATTTAATGATATCTTATGTTATATTTTCAAGAGAAAAAATTAGGTGCTACTTTGGTAGACGGTTACACAGATTTTTGGCAATTTACATTGGCGCAATTGTTGGCGCCGTTTTTACAGTCATCAGCCATCTTGAAAAATGCTGTTTTTACGTATATTACGCATATAGTAAAGTATTTGAAACGTTAAAAAATAAATATCGTTAAAAATAATGGATTAATTTTTTGTTGAAAACGTTGTTTTTTAAGATGGCTGGCAAATGTAAATAAATACATTTACTAAGAGTATAAAATGCTAAAGTAAGGTTAAATTATTACTTTCATATACTAGAATAAAAACATCGCTATAGAAACATTGCGCCAACATTTAATTGGATTAATATATGACTTAATTGGATTAAAATATGAATATCGAATTAAAAACATCATACCAACGTTATAGTAAACGAAAATTATGTACTTACATTTTTTTAAAGTATTTAACTGTCGTATATTGATAAGTACCACAAAAAAGGGGTTCTTCTAACGATCTTCATCTGTGATCCACATCTCTCGCACTTCATTGAAGAAGCAATTAGCAAGGTTTTCTCCAAAAATTTAAAATAAATTTCCTCTGACGCTATTAACAATTTACAAATAAATCTTTGATTAGAAAAGCCAGGTTGGCCAAAATAAGGTCTCAAAGGTCAATTTTTTTATTCCGATACCACTAATTCTTAGTAATTACCAATAACAACATTCATCTTCGAAACGGACATATCCATTCCATTTGAAATCTGAGGAATTCGAAGAGATGAATAATAACATTTTAAAATGGCGCGGTAATTCACAAATATTCAGTAACCAATCAGGGAGTTGATTACATCACGCATAGAATTAAAATTATTTAAATAATGATTCATAATAAAATCTTTTTAAAATAAATGCAAAATTAAATTGTTCTTTAATACTTAACAGCCATAAATAATGTTTAAAACATTAGATTAAATTTATAGATATTAATAAAACCAATTACTTTTTAAGTAAGGTGACGTCATTGATTACATCATCCACAACAAAAAATTATATAAAATATTATAAACAAGAAAATTTTTATTTCAAATAAAAATGCAAAATTAAATTGATTTTTAATATTTAGAAGCAATAAATAATACTTAAATCACTGAATTTATGCATAATAAAACGCATTATTTTTTAAATAAAATGACAACAAAATATCGGTTACCATAAATAATTTATCTAGCAATGGGTTTACCATAAGTCGTATTACTCGCCAAACGAAAAATCGACAAAATCCGTGCAACCGTCTACCAAAAAAAATGACAATAAAAAATAATAATAAAATGAAATAATAATAAAATAAAATATGCCAATCTTTTAAAACCAGTGACATAAGAAATACGGTGAAAAATTGTTGCCAAAACCATATTTGTAAAAGAATGAAACTATTCAAAATAATGCGATTTCATCAAAAATTTATCAACAACAATAAGGAAAATTGTTGCCAAAATCGCATTTTTAAAGATGTGAGATGTGAAAAGTGTACTCGGAAGCTTCATTTAAAAATTTTTTTTTAAATACAAAATATTATAATTTTTCCAAAATTCTTTTTGTAAAAGCAATCGCAAGGATGAAAGTTTAATGTGTCCAAAAATCAAAGAAAATTAACTGTACATTTCTTTAAATAAACTTTTTTAGAAAAAATTTCGCTGAAAAGGTGTTAAGCTCCCTTTGTTAAATAAATTCGTATTTAATCGATTTTTTGAAACACGAAATTTATTTTAAGTTCGTAAAATAGCTAAATGCCTACGGTTCATGACGATGTGAAAATGGAGTGCGTAGAGTAAAATCTCTCTTTCCTATAGCCCATTATGTCTCAAAATGACGCGATTTCGTCACAAAACATAAACAAAAAATTCTAATTCGAATTTCAAAAAAATCGCTTCGAGGTTCACTGGCTTTTGTCTAGATGCACCTATGTACCAAATTTCGTAGCCGTGGGTCTATTAGCTTACGCGCAGCGCGAATGAAAGACACTCACACACACAGACTCTTTGTTTTATTATATGTAGAGATTCAGCAAAATGCATAAATTATTTTCAATAATGTTGTCTGCGTAGAGGTTCGTAATACATTGGATGCGAATTTCGATTGAATGTCGGTATGTTTTCGTCGAAACGTTGTTCACGATACCGTCGTTTCTGAAAGAGGAGATTTCTCTTCCTAGTTCGTAACTATTGATAAATATTATTGTTGTCCTTTCTTGGCATCTAACTGTTTTCTGTCTTGGTGCTTGCTTTAAAAATTACCGTTAGATCTAAACTTCAGCATTTCAGTTTTATTTTAATTGTTGTTGTTCATTTAGTAGGAATAATCCTGACAAATCAGAATTTCAAAAATTCGGTGAACCATAACTTCAGGTTCAGAAAATATTAGACAGCGTAAATGCACACAAAAATACTTTAAGACTTTTTTATTTTCTTCACAGGCATTAACTTTTAATGAGTATTACGGATAAAACGCAGTATTCTGAATTATTTAAGGAAATAAAACTCGCTGTATAAAGTGCGTTTTATAACTATGTTTTTAAAGTAAATCTTGTAGTTCGAAGAGTATAATAAAATATTTTAAAAAAATAACTCACTAACTCAAATTTAGTAATTTTTTTAAGAAAAACTACATACCTCTGCATTCAAAATAATAGTAATGAGCAAATCCCGGTGGACACTGGCATAATCTTTCCCCTTTGGCATTTGGAGCACATTCACCATTCGTACATCTACAAACTGAAAAATAAAATAGTAATTATATTAAGAATGTCTTGTACAAGTGAGGTTTCTGTTTAAATACTGACTCTTTTACATAATGCATCAAATACTTTATTCAGTTGCGTGTATATGCCGATTCTTCATTTTTAGCCATGGACAGAAAATTAAGCTGCAATCTTGTTTGAAGGACAAAGGATCTCCGGTAAGTGAACCTCTTCCAAACGTATGGATCTTCGTCAATTCTTTCATAATAATGCCTCCCCAAACAAGCACACAAGCTTCACTCTAGTCGTTCCTGATATTAGTGGGATAAAATCGTATCTCTCTCTCTCACCATAATAACTGGCGCCGAAATCATTTGGCAGAATGAAGTGACTCTCATCAGTAAAGAGGATGTGACTCTACTGATAAGGCATCCAGTCTAGCTGTTCTCTACAACACAGAGACTGTGACGCCGATTAGCTATTGTCAATGGTATGCAGCATTAAGGATGGCGGATGAATAAACTATCTTCATAAAGGGATCTGGCTACAGTTAACCGGGACACCGGTTCTCTTGGTAGCCGTGTGCAACTAATTGAGCAATATTGCCCGCTGCCGTCTTTTCATTTGAAAGAATGTATATCGGTCATAAGTCACGCTTATTTTCTTCGGCCTACCGCCACCAACTTTTCTTACAGCTGCACGTTTGGAAGAAGTAGAAGCATGTGTCGTTTGGAAGTCATCTTAAAATCATAAGCTTATTTTTGGAAATAAGCTAGAGGTTTCAAACTTTTACAGATTCTTTTGTAATATTTTTGACGAAACTGGACATGGAATTAACATTGAAGTTAATTTTTAAAAGCTATTTAAAATAAGAACTAGATCCTATCACTTTTACATTAACCATGGAATTATAATTAAGACACAATAACACGCCTGAATTAGTATTTATTCAGAAGTCAAACAACAAAAATCAGCGTTAATTTTCAAAATGTTCACAGCAAATGAACATTTATGGTTTTGCAGCTGAGAATGGTGCTTCGCTAAAACTATCGAAACTAGTCCTGTGAAAATTTTGAAAATTAACGCTGATTTTTGTTGTTTGACTTCTGAATTAGCATGGAATTATAATTTTTTCTTCAAGTGGAATTTTACACAAATGGAAATTATGATATATTGTTTACCTGATTTACGTTTTACAAATTCAGCTTTTAACGGGGTTTAAGTTTTGAAATTAGATATTAATATATTTTGCAGTGTTTATTTGATAAATCTGTGCATGAAGTTTAAACAAATTTTCTGTTAATCTGCTTAGAATCGCTGTACAATTTTTTTCCTTAATATTAATTTCATTTAAAAAATTCATGTTTTAAAATTTGCTATTTTGCTACTGAAACTAATGCTTTTCTGTAATTAAAATAGAGATTTGAAAATTTTCTATATATTTATTATTACATATTTATCCAACTCTGCACAGAAATTCCATTAACATTTGTTGTTAGTTTTAAAAATAATTAAATTAAAAATTATTTAAATTTCTCGTCTTTCCGTTCATTGTGACAACAAAAATGTTTTATTAAATGTAATAAAATAAATTTAAATTTCCTTGACTAATTTTGCATAGCAATGAATTAATAAAATCTTCCTCAAGCAACGAATAAAATCTTCAGAAGAAAACTATTAATCCGTGCACAAGAAAATTTTAAAAATGATAATTTTCAAATATTTTAAAATTTTATTTAAACAAATAGTTTAGCTATATTTTATTAAAATTCTGTTTGTAATTTCTCGTTATAAGAGAACACAGCCAAAATTTTTATCAAAACTTCAAAATTTAAAGAGGAGTTGAAAGATTCATATACCTCCTTAATCAAGAAAATGAGTTAATCTAGAACATAAAATCCGGTGAATATATATCCTTATATATTTAATATTTTTAAGCGTAACAAAACACATATTTTACATCTTATAACGAATAATGTTATCATGTGTTTTTAAGAAACGTCTGTCCATGAGACTCTGCGTATGACACCCTCGTCAGGGTTTTGTAAGACCTACAGACCTACCTTCCATTTGGATTCAATTTAATTCTTTTAAAAATAGTTGTAAAATTAGGTGATTAGGTTTTAGGGCATATTTAATTATAAGCAACATTTTACAGACGCCTGCCTAACATGTCTTCAAATTGAGAGTTGCAAAAAGTTCTTCATAGATAATAAGAAAAATTGGGATGTCTTTTAGGTTAGTTTTTGGGTTCGATTGGTAACTTTTAATAGCATGATGATAACCTCTGATTAAAGCAACTTTTTTTTTATTTCTCGGTTTTGGAGGTTTCTAATTTTTCTGTTTCAATTCGTCTCTCGATCAAGAACCGAAGTTTTTAAAAGCAGTTACTATTAACAGTGATTTTTCATCTATAATTATTGATAAACCAGTTTAAAGCTTTCATCTTAATGTACAAAAACCCTTTTTTTCGTTTTAAGAGGTTATAAAATTCTTGTAATTCTTCCTTTCTTTCCTTTCAATTTCTGTAGTCATTCCGCGGGTTCCTTCCTGCCATTCTCCTACAAAATTGCACGATTAAACGTAGACTGATCGAGTGACGCATAGTTGAATGCTATCATTTGAAGCGTACTACACTCAGTCTTGTGATGTACGCTGTGATTTGTATGTAACTCAATTAATTTGATTAATAACTTAATTAAACTTTCTGAAATTTTACCTGTAACACATTTGCATTATATTTAGCTTCTCATATAAATGAAGATGATGGTCAGTAGAGTTAGTATGATGCTTCAAAAGCATTACAATAATTGTGTGATTCCAAAGAAACATTTTGAATAATGTAGTACCAAATTAAAAATTATGTTTTGTGTTCTTAAGTTTTTAATTTGCTTACCAAAGATTTTTAAGATTGCTTTATGTAAATATTAGCAATTCATATTTTAAAATCTTAGATAAAATCTGGCTTTTCATACTGAAAATTCATTTTCCCTCGCTGATTCCTTTAAGGTTCCCTTTATAAGTTCAAAATATGAAACTATTTTAAGATTTTTAAAGTACGCTCTTCTTGCACATTTTTGTGTAATTTCCATGGGTTTCGAAAGAGTTATATTAAATTTTAAGAGTAATTCTTAAAACCAATGGCAGGTTTTATTTCTCCTCGATTGTTCCGTATTGAGAAATGCTATTTAGATAACCATCAAAGTTATGCATATCGCTATCCTGTAATTAACTGAGTTCGCAGGAGAAAAAATATGTGTCTGATGTACTTTTGTTAGGTATTTCCTGCCTCCTTTCAGAGTGCGTTTGTACTGTAAATAGAAGCAGGTTCGTGTAACAATTCTGTTCCCAGTGACTGCATTGCAGATTTTTCCTCTTTCCTGTTACGACAAGGCTCTACATGATGTCCACTCATTCTTTCCTTATAGATGCTAGTGTCATGTCTACCTAAGGAAAAATATTCGGTAGGCCACTGTATCACTTAATTTCCACAGATTAAGGACTATAAACAACTATTCACAATGCCAACTAAATAGGAAGAAATATTAGGCAAAAGTGCATTAATTACGATCATCTTACACTGAAACGAATAAATAACGACAGCGTGTAAAGATTTCTAAAAATAGTAAAATTTTAATATACTTCCAATTATGTTATTGGCCTTTCAGAAGAAATGGTAAAAAAAATTCGACAAAAAATAATTCTAGACATCGCCCAATATAATAGTCTAAAAGAAGTCTGATTTTAGCTGCAGTACTGCAAACAACAAAAGAATTGATTTAAAAACTTTTTTTAAAAGATAGAGAATTACCCCAGTAAATTTACTGAAAAGTTCTTTTAGTTTTTATAAGTGGTTAAAAATAATGCAGGACTATATGTTTTTTAACAAATAATGTGATTTCCTAACATATACCGAAAAATGGCTTAAAATGAGACGTTAGTGCAAAAATGCATAAGAAAAGTAATATGTGTGAAAAGAACACATGTGTAGAAAATAAGGAAATCATAACTATACGCAAAATGGGTGAAGCTTCATCGGCTTGCCTTGTTATTTAATAATGTTCATATAAAAGCAGATGCAGGCTGCGCATAGAAACAGTCTGATGCAATTTTGAATGTGATAGCCAAATTGTAACCTGCGAGCAGAGAAATCTTTGTTGACGTCTAATATGTACTACTTAATAACAATGAGACCCCAATGTACTATTTGCGATGTATTTGTACATAACTGGAAGAATAATTGAATAATGATAAAAATTAGTCGGATGTTGACAGCTTGGCGAATGTCTCGCCAAATCTGCGAGATAGCCTTTTATTTAATGTTCAGTAGGCTTGCTCCTGTATGATTATTTTTTCGGCAGAGCCTTGTTTCTCTCAAAATTTTCATGTTACATTATACGCAAAATCAGATAAATTTCACATAAATTTTCGCTAAAACTTTCCATCTGTATGCATATTTCGTGAATATAATTACAAATTGCACAAGACGCTATTACATACGTCTGAACGAAACAATTACCAGCAAATCCTGTATATATATAAGCCGCTAAGGTTTGTGTCGCCGATAGTTTATTGTAGCCACTCGGAAAAATGAGCGCGGAAATTAACGTTTCCGCAGTTTTTAATTAATATCTCGGTTGATTAAAGTCGTACAAAGATGAGATCGGTATCGATGGATTCGGAGAATTTTTTGGAATCCGAGGATACGCGTCTTGAATTCCAATTCGGCGCCGTTCCGCAGATATTCGAGAAAAAAGAATTTGGCACGTAGCCAAATACCTCTAATAGGGAAAACCCAAGAAAGAAAGCGGAGAATGTAGGGAAAACGTAGGGGGAAATTAATTTTAATTAATATCTCCGCTAACTAAGCACTCTACTTTAAGCAATTAAGCAAGTAGAAGGGGGAAACCCCGTGGGGCAGTAAGCAAAGGATGTCCTCGCTGCCTGCCCTGGGTAATTCAGTTTAAATTAGCAGACACCTTTCACAAATCATTTTAATTACAATTTATAATATCTATAACAGCTGTCATTTTGTATGACCGCCGGGCGTTCTAGTAATTCATAAGTTTTGTCTTTTGTTAATAGATTCGCTTGCTTTCTAATAGCAGTATAAATACAATTGTTTGAACTAGTAAGACCACTACACGCTGGTGGATTATCCCTGTAACTGGTAGTGGCTGATCTGTTAAGACCTCTGTATACTAATAGTTCAATCTGAGTGGTATTTTCGGGCATCGATGTGGGTGCACAGATTCTTTCAATGTCTGCTCTATGTCCAATGACAGCTACCGGTAGAAACGTCTGCGTAAATATAACTATTACCTTATCCATTTATCCTGTTGTACTTTATGAAAGAGCATATTTTTTTTACAGATTCGGTTCTACGAGATTAACGTCACTTTCCATTATGATTATGCCCTGTATCGTCAAGTATCGTCAAGTAACAATGCAGGTGTGTTTTTTTCAGGAAATTTTCATGATATCATCCTTTCTAAGAAAGAAATATTCGTTTCTTTATTCGTAACCAAATATTTTGTCAATTTTGTTTCCTTTCTTGGCATCTAGCAATTTTCTCTCTGATGCTTGCCTTCAAAATTACTATTAGATTTAACTCCAGCATTTTATGTGTATTGAATAATGTTGTTTATGTATTAGGTATGATCCTAACCAATCACAATTTTAAAATTCGTTAAAGCATTACTTCAAGCTTAGAAAATTTTAAATAGCGTATATGCAGATGAAAATATTTTTAGACTTTTTATATTTTCTACACAGGCATTAACTTTTAATGAATTTAGAGAATTAAGGAGACAACGCAGTACTCTTATTAAGCAAATAAAACTCGCTGAGTAAAGTGATTTTTCCACCTATGAAACTTTTAGAGTATTAGTTCTCAGAATGTAACATAACAGTTTAAAATAACAACCGAACATCTAAAAATTTTTTTTTAAAAAAATCTACCTACCGGCGCATATAGTAGGAGAAAAATTAGCATATCCAGGTGGACATTGACATATTGTTTCCCCGTATGCATTTTGAACACATTCTCCATTCTTACATTCACAAACTGTAAAATAAAATAATATTTATATTAAAAAAATCTTGTATAGTTGAGTTTTCTGTTTAAATCTTGACTCTTTTACATCATGCATAAAATACTTCGTTAAGTTACGTGCAAATTCAGATTCTTCATTTTTAACCGTGAATAGATAATTAAGATATTTAAAATCTCATTTTAAAGGACATCGTTGAAGCGAAGCAAAATACAAGATGTTGGCAGTTTCCAAGTGTATCGTCTATTATTCGACCAGAAACACGAATCGAAAACTTATGGAAACTGCCAGCAGTGTCAGCAACACCATTCAGAGATTTCAATGTGACATAATTAAATCATTTTTTTAAAACTTTCTCTGTACGGTAAGTGTACAATTGCTTTGTACTTAATTTCATATATAACTGAATGGTATTGTAATTGGAATTGATTGTAACATTTCAAATGTATTTTCATAAATCAGTTGTAACTTTAAAGAAAATATTGAATAAATTACTATCAAATTGAAAAATTAAAATTATATTTTGTGCTCTAAAATTTTAAATCAACTTATCAAAGGCTTTTAATGATTTCTTTACATAAATTTTAGGAATTCTTATTTTAAAAAATCACAGATGAAAACTGATTTATCTGGCTCTTCATATTGAAAATTCATTTTGTATCACCGATTCCTTATATCTTTTATTTGTAATTTGAAAATCTGAAATTATCTCAAGATATTACAAAAGACTTCCTTCCTCTCTAATTTGATGATATTATGAGTTTCGAATGACTTATCTGAAATGTTTCAACGTGTGTTTTAAATGCTCTTTAAAGGATTTTGCGAGCACGTAAGATGAGAAGGTAGGTCTTCTGAGAATAACAATCTTCATCAAGGAACATTACAGCGATAAATAAGTGCATGTGATAAGCAACAAATTTAAATTAAATTACAGCGTTAGTTGTTATTTACAGATCTATCAAAGAATCCTTTGCATTCTAGGAAATCATTTCGATATGATAATTCTACGGCCATCAGTATGGAGATTTACAGTGGTCCATGAATTGGGTTCTGTTGCAGCCATATAGAACAGAATTCAAACCAGTTGGACCAATAAAAAATTTTTCCTGTTCGTAAGGGTTCGAATGCTGCTGTTCCGGAGAATGCTGCACCCGTTACTTCCTGTTTTTAATGATGAGATAAGATGTTAACTCCCTCCTTTCTGCATGTCTTTGTGTTGTAACGGCAGCATACTTTGCGCGTATTTGAGAGGTCCAGGTTCGAGTCATGGTGAGGGCATAAAAAAACCCTAGTGACTCTCTAGTGGCGCCCCCAACTAAGAAACGGTGGTGGAAGACAATTCTTCACAACCAGGATTTGTCGACTAGGTTCGCTAAACGCTAGTATCCTTTAAAAGGGGGGGTATAGGGAGTATTTTCTCCCTCCTTTCTGCATGCCTTCGTGTTTTAATAGTAGCAAACTTGGCGCGGATTTGAGAGGTCCAGGTTCAATTCCCGGCGATGGCATTGCTCATTTTGCACATTTTGCTACGTTAAAATAAACTGATGTCTCTACAGTGGTGCCAAAACTAGAAAGGTGGTGGATGATGATTCTTCACCACCAGGACTTGGCAATTGTGTCTACAAATCCCTTGTCTCCCTTTAAAAAGGAGGAGTATATAAGGTATTTTCTCCATCCTTCCTACATATCTTCGTGGAATAACCGTAGCACACTCGGCGGATATTCGAGAGTTCCAAGTTCGAGTCCCTGAGAGGACAATTTTCATTTTTAAATTTTCATGTCTTCTATTTCAAAAATCTTAATGACCCTATAATATATAGGCACTCTTGACAGTTGGTTTCTGGTAAAACCGATTTCCGGCGAATTTCATCATATTGTGATTTGTGATATGTCTAAATCGTTCATAGCTGCAATTTGTTGATCTTCTGCTAATATTGTCGCCTTCTGCCAACCATTCTTAGAGATCTCTCATTCACTAGTATGTTTTTATTGTTTTCATAAACAGCCTCTCTGTAAACTTGCAAGATATTATTAGAAGAGAAAATCATAAGCCATTTGTGATTTCTGTGTACCGGAACTGCATTTTCTGGAGCCCACTATCACGCTTTTTAAACTTAAATCTTATCTTTCATTTTTTACGCATTTTCACACAGTGATGCCCCTTTATTCTCAGATAATAGTTTAATATACTATCACCTGCTATTATTATTTAATAGAGGTCTCTATGTTTTTAAAATAATTCCATAATGGTCATGATCGAAGTACAAATTTCTGTTTTGAGCTCCTTGGAAGAAATACATAAAAAAGAGTAATATTTTCTCCTCTCAGAGTCTCTTTGTGTGAAATGCACAGCTTACATCTCAGCACGAACATGTCTATAGGCAGTTCTTCATTGTTACGTACACTGAAAGACTTTTCCTTCTAAAAGTAGGTGTGTCCTAATATTTAGTCATTCAATACATCTGAATAGAGAACAACTCTTTTAATTATTTCAAAATTTTGCAATAACTTTGAAACCTATTTCATTTTTCTGTTCCGTAAAATATTTTAGAATCATTAAAAATAATTATCACATATTTTAAATAAAAAAATAAATGAGGGTGGAAAAGGATGTTTGCCGGTAGTTTAAGCATAGAAAATTTCACATAATTCATAAGCTTATAATTAATTAAACATTTTGATGAACAACAGAAAGCGAAGCTTACCTACACAAAAACCTAGAGATCCTAGCCTGTAACCTTCTTTGCAAATGCATGTTTCATGCTTATCCTTATCAAAAGTGCAATTAGCTTCTCTCCCGCAGTTACATTCTGTAAGAAAAAAAAATTACCTGACTATTTATGTTACGTACTCTGAATATTTAGTCTCCATTAGTCCTTTACATATTTTTGCAATTTTATTTTAATTCAATTAATTGCACAATAAGCAATGTTACGTCATTTCCTGATTGTTTGTGATTATTTGCTTCAATCATTTTGCTTTTCAAAGACTATCCCTATAAAACTTGGTACTTGATGAGTTGTTAAATATTTATAAATAAGGAACATGAAAAAGTAAAAATAAAAATGATTAAAAACATTTCTTTCAAAAACATCATAATGAATTATAATAAAACCAAAAATTATCCTTTATTGAGCAAAAGGGTCTATCGGCAGACAATTAGATAAGTTTGCTAAACACGTTTGAGCAAATGAAGGGAAGCATGGATTTCGCAGCTTTCTTTATGTGTATTATAAAAATGAGTTTTTTTTTTTTTTTTTTTTTTTTTTTTTTTATATATATATATATATATAGTTCTGGGCAAAATCATCCATTTTCTTAGAGGGGTATCCCTTCTTTTATCTCCTTTAAATTAATAAAAATCAAACAAACGACAACTGTTTATTATTTGAAAGACGCAGTTACTGTTAACTGAAGACATACGCTAAAGAAATGTTACATTCACACAACTGTCTAAAGAAACGAAAATTTTTATACTGCTAAATTTGTATAGTGATTATCATGGCTTGCCCTAGATGTTCAGAATTAAACTTTGCTCAATGATCCTTGTTAATCGTCTTGAATAGTTATTTAATGAGGATGACATGATTCTTGTACTCACTTTTCCTAGTACCGTTTTTTCTTATTTTGTAACATAATGAAATTCTGTTACTAAAATTATCATATTATAAATTTTAGGCAATGCACTTACTACGTCTGCCTTGAGTTTTTCACAAATTTTGAAATCGTGATTTAATGCCAAATTAAAATAACTAGAGATAGCGTAACTATCTCTAGTTATTTTAATTTTTTAATATCAATATTATTCTATTTAGAATAATAAAACTCAGATCTTGAATTGGTGTCTCATAGCTCTCCAAGAAAAGCAAGTGTTGACGACTTTCCTGACATAGAAATTAAATATATGGTGGCCTCTTTAAAAAAAGTTTGTGCTCTTTAAAAAAAGTTTGTGTTTGTAACATGTAGCCTAAAAGTTGCATCTTGGGGATCACATATGACCTTTGTTCCATTATGAGAATAGTATTGAATTTATTTACATTTTAGTATCTCTTTAAGACACTGCAAGGTAAGGTTTACTTACATTATGGATGTATTTATGTTGAAGAAGATATCAAATAACAATAAATTAATTTTTTAATTACCTTTTATTGAGCCCATCAGTAGCCGAGCGTTAAAGAAGCTGAACACTGGTAATTCTGTCCGGGATTCGAATTCCTGAGAACGGGCTGCCTACATGATTATTTTCCTGGTTTTCCTCATACGTGACGTCTACACCAGCGGTTTTCCAGCGGAGCAAATAGTATCCAACAAACACAACTGTTATTCAACTGATCTTCACAGAAGCCAAATCTAGACGAAACAATTTCAGACAGAAAGAGATAACCTACATTTTCCCTAAAAGTGTTAACCCGAAGTTTTCACTTTTCCTTGTGAATATTGAATGTCGCTTGCGTATTTAGCCATTATATTCACCCAACTAAGGATTATTATGTCTAGTTCTAAATGTATGAGAGATAATGTGAGGAATGATTCTATGTAAAATGTCATATTACACATTTGCAGTGATTTCTCCTGATTAATCTGAACCATTTTTGTGTAGGGCAAATAATCGGGAGAAAGTTTGAAATCTCTATTTTGAGATACATGAGTTTCTGCATTTTTTCATCTACTGAATTATCTATTTAAGCACGAAAATTTTTCAATCAACTGGAATCTGATCTGTAAATTTTGCGAATTTACTTTGTAATTTAAGAAAAAACATGACCATTTTGAACACGTTACATTTTCCCCTTTCAACAGATTCGGCTGTATAATTTAGGCAATTATGCAATGCATATGCTTTATCTACTGAAAGTCCTTAAGAAGTTTGAGAGATATTCTTTTATCCTGCAGTTCATTTGCAGTGTTACAGTTCCGACAATATAATTGCTACTTATTACAAGCTAGTTAACTAACCCGCAACTACAGCTCTATTGACGCTACGTACCCTTAGTCTTGGAAATTTGTTAACTGTGAAACTGGTTATATATCTAACTAACAAGTAGTATAGGAGGAAACAACTGGTTGCAATCCATATTACATATGCAGCAGAATTTCTCCTATAAACTTTTCCACTTGTGTACCAGTGCGAAGACACATAGGCATTTGGTGACCGTTAAGCATATATATGCAGTAATATGCTTAATAGTATATAAATTTTGCAAATTTACTTAGCAATTGAAGAAAAAAGATAACTATTTTGAAGTGTTACATTTTCTCCTTTCAACAGATTTGACTGTATAATTTAGGCAATTATGCAATGCATATGCTTTATCTACTGAAAGTTCTTAAGAATTTATCAATCCATATTACATATGCAGCAGAATTTCTCCTATAAACTTTTCCACTTGTGTACCAGTGCGAAGACACATAGGCATTTGGTGACCGTTAAGCATATATATGCAGTAACATGCTTAATAATATATAAATTTTGCAAATTTACTTAGCAATTTAAGAAAAAAGATAACTATTTTGAAGTGTTACATTTTCTCCTTTCAACAGATTTGACTGTATAATTTAGGCAATTATGCAATGCATATGCTTTATCTACTGAATGTTCTTAAGAATTTTGAGAGATATTCCTTTATCCCGCAGTTCATTTTCCAGTGTTACAGTTCCGACAATATAATTGCTACTTATTACAAGCTAGTTAACTAACCCGCAACTACAGCTCTATTGACGGTAGTCTTGGAAATTTGTTAACTGTGAAACTGGTTATATATCGAACTAACAAGTAGTATAGGAGAAAACAACTGGTTGCAATCCATATTACATATGCAGCAGAATTTTTCCTATAAACTTTTCCACTTGTGTACCAGTGCGAAGACACATAGGCATTTGGTAACCGTTAAGCATATATATGCAGTAATGAAGCAACATTAGCAACATCGTTAACAAACTGATTTTAAAATACTATTTATATAAAGAAAAGCAAATATATTTCACATACTTTTGCACATTGTTGGTGTATATAGACCGTATTCCGGTGGACACTGGCAAACCTTTCTCCCGGTTTCATCCAAAACACATTTCCCGTTAATGCACTCGCAATCTATACGGAAATACAAAATCAGTTATTAACTTCGTAATGCCATATTAATATCACTTACAAATTTTATAGTGAGAAAACATCAACTCTAGATTGAATAAGACGGCTTGCCTCAATAGTATTCAACGTTTTATACCTCACGTTCGTTCGAAATGTACATGTGAAAGTTTTGCACACCTTCCAGAAACATATATGTATATGTACACGTTCCAAATACAGATAAATTTCCAGTTGTAACTGATTTATGCACAAAATTATATACATATATGAAGATAAATATGATTTTTATGCATAAAGTTATAAGATTGAAATAAATGAAAATATATAAAGAATGCAAGAAGCCAAAACCTAATATGAATTATTTTACTTCTTCAATGGACAGTAATCGATGAGTATATTGAAATATACGATAAAGATATTGCAAGATAAAACTCCGATTTAATTTGTAATGGCCAATAAAGTCTCGTTTAATCTTATTATTCTCTCTTTCTATTCTAAAAGTACAAATTTGCTTAAAATAAATCTTTCTGAATATTTTATTTAAAAATTATTTCCTGTCATATAATTTTCATGCCACGCTCATGAAGAATGCAATATCCCTTTAGCCAACATTAATGATACATTTTGTAAGCGATAAATTTAATTAACGAACAGAAATAAATCGTGAGTATAACTTCTCTAATATCCATATTGTAATATGTTATATGCTTCTCTGCTCTTCGAATTGATAGCCCGTCGCGTCGCTTCCCTTTCCTACTTCAAACATAATATTATAATGATCAGAAAACTATGAAAGTGATGAAACAGACAGCGGCCAATTGAACCATGTACCATTTCTAGAAAATAATTTTTCAGGAATAACGGAGCATTTACCTGTCCATAACTGCTGACATATATCGCATACGCTCGAGTAATGTCCGCGCTCATGTAATGTCCCCAACTCTACAGATTCGTACCCCAACGTTACAGATAAAATTTATGTACAAAAATGTGACCCTCACAATGTCCACACTACAAACGTTAAAGAATTTCTTCCTTTAAAATACATTTTTTAACATCGCCTTTTACCTTTCAGTCAATAACATTAGTCAATAAACATCTTCAAAGAAAGAATATGCATTTGTTTTGTATTTGGTTGGCTTCAGGATAGAAAGCAGAGACTTTCCTTGCATACTGATCCAACTCTTAATCATTCATAACATCGGAGGCAGCAATCCACTCGGCAGACGCGATAATAAATGAAGGCTGTACAAAAACACTTCTTCACAAACACTGGCTTCCAGGAAATACTGTTTTGTAATGAAATTACTTTTCGCTCCTTCCTGCTTGTAGCATTCACATATTACAGGCTTTCTCTTTATAATTCATTGTATCATTTGGGAATTCGTGCTAGGTAGCAAGTAGCGTACTTGAAATGGGAAAATACAGCGGCTTTTAGACTGAAAGTCTTAGAATTTACGCAGGAAAATGAAAAAAAAAAACAGCAGCAAGAGTATATAAGAAGGACGAAAAGTGTGTGCGCAATTGGAACAAACAGCGAGCAAACAATAAACGAACAAAACAAGAGTGGCGGCAACGGATAAAACAAGAGTGGCGGCAATGAATGAAACAAGACGTCCGTTTCTTAAAAAAAGGTAGTTGCGTATGTTCGTGATATGCGTACTCAAGAGTACGCAATAACACGGGAAATATTCTAAATAGAGCGCTTACTGCGGCACGATAAAGAATACATTCCTACATCGCATTTCAAGGTAAGTAAAGGCTGGTTACGGCGAATGGTGAAACGAAATGGATTTTCATACAGTGCGTAAGAACAGATTTTTGTTTAAATAATATGTGCAAAATATTAAAAGAACTAAAGTTTGTTTAATTTGTGTAAAAGTAAATATTAAAATTGCAAGTGTTGGTTAATCTGTGCGTCTATATTGTGCTCCTGTGCAAACTAATACGTGCCGAGTGTTGATAACATAAACGGGGTAATTTATACTCTATATGTGGATGTGAGAGATGTGAGAAAGTGAGCTTGTACATTTTAGGTAGCTATTAGACAACTTTAAATTTAATACTTTTGTTACTTATGCCATTTTCTTCAGGAAATTGAAACATCGACTTGCAGTTATCTTAGTCATCATAGAGTTTATCGGCCAGAGAATACTTTTACCAAGCTTCGCTTTGTGTTTAATGCATCGGAGGCTACTAGTAATGGAAAAACACTTAATTCAATATTGATGAAATACCAATACCTCAAGAAAGTTTATGTTCTATTATTATTAGATTTCGAAAGTGCAACTATGCATTAGGAGCTGATGTTCATAAGATGAACAGACAAATACTCATTGAACCATCTCAACAAAACCTGCAGTTGATCTTGTGGAAAGAATCAGTTATAAAAATTAAAGTGTCCTGTGCAATGAAAGTGTCCATCGTCTAAGGGCTGTAACATAAGGAACAGCCAAGTGCACCATTCCTCGCAACAAGGGTACTGAAGCAGTTACCAATGGATGAAGTGACTGAATTTCCTCATGCCTCAAGAGCCACTATACTGAAGGACTGTTACGTAGACGACATTATCTCTGGAGCTAATACGCTGCAAGAAGCCAAGGAGTTGCAGACATAGTTAACTTGCCTTCTAGAACGTGCTGGAATGCAATTACACAAATGGTGTTCGAATAATACAGAACTATTGAAGAATAAAGAAGGTATAACTCAGGTTTACTCCTTTCAAGTTACCGATAACACTCAGGTTGCAAAGGCCTTGGGAATGTCATGGAATATGTCTACGGACTGTTTTTCTTACACTTTAAAGATACTTGACATTGAAGAAACAGGAACGAAAAGAGATGTCTTATCAACGATAAGGTCGTCTCTTTGATCTGTTAGGTTTAATTGGGCCTGTTACGACAAAAGCTAAAATATTTCTACAAAACCTTTGGCTTCTAAAAATAAATTGGAATACATCTCTTTCTAAAAATTACTTTGAAGAATAGAAGGCATTTCTGCATAGTCTCAAAATAGTCAACGATTTGTTCTAACCAATGAAGTACAGCAAATAAAAAGTTATAGGATTCTGTGATGCTAGCCAGAAAGCCTACGGTGCTGCAATTTATGTGAAATGTATGTCATCTTCGAATGAATGTTCATGAAGACTTTTGTGCAGCAAGTCTCGCGTATCACCTTTGAAGTCAATTACCATTCCTCGTTTGAAACTTTGTGGTGCAGTTCTGCTGGTAAAACTAATGAAAAGAATATTAGAGACCATTCAAATATGCATAGTCAATGTATATTATTACAATGATTCGTCAATAGTGTTATCATGGATTAAGAAGGAACCTCATTAACTAAAGACATTTATTGCTAACAGATTATCTGTTTCTCGAAGCATGACTGCTGCTCATGAGTGGTACCATGTCATCACTCATAATAAGCCAGTTGATTTGATATCAGGTGGAGCTGAACTTAAAGATCTTCTTCATAATGATTTAGGGTGGTATGGACCAATATATGTGACTAAGGAGAGGCTCTTGACTAAGCCTTGTAAAGTAATTTCATCTGATATGGCTGAGGTGGAATACGTGAAAGAACTCAAGGATACTGACTTAGTTAAGCTAAATGTGAATTCTGATTACCTTGTTTTAGATTATATTCTGAACATTAGTAATAATTATATTTGTATTATTCGTGTGTGTGTTAAGTCTTCTTTGTAGATTTGTTGTCAATTGTAAGGAGAAAAATTAATAGGTCCTTTAAATCTTAAAGAATTGGATGACGCTGGGAAAATCATGATCAGGTATGTACAATTACAACATTTTAGCAAAGATATTCTATCCTTAAAAAATAAGAATTGTGTTCTTCCAAAAGTAAGTTAAAATTTTAATTTCTATTTCTAGATAATGATACTCTTCTGAGAGTAGGCGGCAAATCTGCCAATAGTAATCTTAATTACGATCAAAAATTTCCTTATGTAATGGCAAAAGATCGTGTCTTTACTATATTAATTTTTCAGTATTACCATGTTAAATATTTACATCTTGGTGCGCAAGCACTATTGAATCAGGTTTGTAGTAAATTTTGGGTTAGTAATGGTCGAGATATAGCTCGAAAGTTTGTACGTGAATGTGTAACATGTTTTAAGGTTAAACCAATTGTATGTGAACAACTTATGAGAAACGTAACTGGTGAAAGAGTTAACCTAGGATTTGTATTTAATACTTGTAGACGCGATATTTCTGGTCCATTCCTCATCAAGTATAAAAATTAGAGAAAGGGTAATTATGCAAACGTATACGTTGCTATATTCGTATGTTTAGCTACTAAAGCAGTACATTTAGAGGTGGTAACTGATTATCTATTATTTATTAGCTTTCATTTGTACTATAGAATTAGTTTTTCTTGAATTTTTAAATTGTATGTTTGTTTGTAATTTACATATTGAAATTTGGAATTTCAACGGGCAGAGGCATGTTAAGCTAGCGCCATGTTAAGTTAATACAGCGCCACCTATTGGATATGGAGAGAAACTCTCACTTGGCCATCTGGATTCGGCTAAGTAACATGCCAGAGCATGTATTAGAACTGAATGTAGATAATTTCTGTAAATAAATTAGTTATTTATTGTACAGTCCTCTAATTAGTTTTAGAATTATAGAATCATAGTACAATTATGCATCACTATAATTGGTACTATAATTGATCCGTATGTGAAACTGTACAGTCCTCTAATTAGTTTTAGAATTATAAAATCATAGTACAATTATGCATCACTATAATTGGTACTATAATTGATCCGTATGTGAAACTGTACAGTCCTCTAATTAGTTTTAGAATTATAAAATCATAGTACAATTATGCATCACTATAATTGGTACTATAATTGATCCGTATGTGAAACTGTAACTATATGCGTCCCGTTTATTTAACTTTAATCGCGTAAGTAATTCTTCTAGTAATTTCAAGAAATGAATGATGCTAGAGATTTCTCGACAGCTGGTGGAAAATTATATAAGACCGGAGGGAGAATGAATTTCTCACATTTTCAGTTCAAAAAATGAGATGATGAGCAAGCTTCGCTCTTTGGCTAACGTTCTTAGTTTGAAGTGTAACTTTTCATTGCATTCTGCGTTACTGAGAAGAGTTGTACGAAGCCTAAAAGAGATTTTGTCCCGAATATGATATTAGTCTGGAAACGGCTTTTTACGTCGAAACATTTAAAAATGTTGCATCACTTTTTAGATTGTTTTCAGTAAACATTATTGTCCTGTATTACATTTAAAGATATTAAGTAATGAAGAACTTGCATGAATGTATATATGTTTGTGCATTGTGAAAACACTAGAACCACCAAGTGTTAATTAACGTGTATTCTTCCACCCACACATGGCATATGGAAGCACAAATTTTAAATTTTGATTTTCTTTTCTTATCTATTTCATATTTTCTAAACCTTTAACGAATTTTTGACTAATAATCTCAATGATTTCATAGCGAGCAGTGGCGCAACACTGCACGGACGGTATTAAACACTTTTATCCCCAGTACGCGAGACTGTCTATCTGAAATCCTAACCATATGCTGTTTTTTCTGATTAATTTAATGTTTTTAATTGCTTATTTTATGTGGCGTACGCGCCAAGATCGTAATATTTAATAAATTACCGCTAAATGTGATAACAAAACAACGAAACAAAAAAAGACGATAAAGAAGTTGTGTTAAGCAATCACAGGAAGAAAACTGAAAACTGAAATGATAAACTCAGAAAAATGTATGCCAAAACGTAATGCTGCATAGTGAATTAATTTTAAACTTACGCTGCTATGCTGCTTTTAAAAATTTTGTAATTTTGCTGTAGAATTGTAAATGACGTACGTGCGAAGAAAATGATGCTTGCTAATAAATCTAAAATGACAAAAAAAAACAAGGTTGGCAGGAATGAGTGTAACAGCAGACTGGTGTTGACTGAGAGCTCACGAACGAGAGGATTTGTTAAGGTTTTTTACGAGAACGTAAAAAACCTTAACAAATCCTTTCGGGCGACCTTTAGAATCTAAACACTCACATAATTTTTTAACCCAAAGGGGCGTTTGCAGTTAAGGTTTGTTAGACTCTAAACGACATTTTGGTTTGAATCAATATAAAAGGCTGTATCACATTTAAAATTATTGCCATTAAATATTCTCGCCCTGTATTATCTTTAAAGAAATTAAGCATTGAAGAACCTGCAAGGGTGTATATGTGTTTCTCGGAATGTGAATAAACGATATCTCCAGGATGCCAGACTGTCAGTCGAAAAGGTTCAAAATATGCTGTTTTTAAATATTTTTAGCGCAAAAAAGTGTTAATCCGAACGGGCTATTATTCTTGAAATGGGATTTTGCATCGTCCACTATAAACGGCGAAATACTTTTCAAATGTTTGCCACCAAATATTATCGTCCTGTCTTAGTTTTAAAGAAATTGTGTAATGAAGAATCTGCATGCATGTATGTACGTTTCTGGCACTATAAGAATATTACGGTACCTAGGGCTATCATTTTTCGAATAGCGAAATCCTCCACCCGAACATGTGCACCTGGAAACCCAAATTTTGTATTTCGAAGTTTATGTTTTATGTTTGTTAAATGAAAAGCAAACTTAACGTTTTCAAAGCGAGCAATAGCAGCACTATAAAAACATTATTATGTTTTGTGTGGGTGCTTGTATTTGTATGCTTTGGAAGTTCTAAACCGGTAAAATGTTTTCGTTAAAAAAAATATCAAGATATCATTGGTTTTGTGTGCATTCAGTCTATTACGAAGACCTACGTACGCAGCTATGTGTTCCATTTCAGGTAACGGAGTATTGACTTGACATGTTTACGGCTGTAATCTCTGCACTGAACTTAAAAATTTAATTTTGACTAGCAACTTTTTATTTTTAAATGCTAATTTTAAAAACTACATTTCAAGTGAATGGATTTGATAGGGAAATATTTATGCTGCAGCTTCATGCCGAAATACACATATGATTTGCTTCTTATAAAGTTACAAAATAAAATGCAGGTAGAGGAACAGTTTAGGTGTAATGTTTCGATAACATAAGTTTACAATAAAGTTTTAAATTTAATTAGACACATTTAATTTTCTCATAAAGTCTTTAATAATGTTTGTTATTATAAAGCTATCTTAAATTTATTTTTGAAATTTCATTACTGTATCTATATTTTTTGAAATTTTAGGATCTTTTTTTTTTTTTTTTTTTTTTTTTTTTTTTTTTTTTTTTTCCAAATATAATACGTACGATTTTAATTAAACATCTATCTTTAACAGCTATGAAATTCTGCAAATTTAGCATTTTAAAAATTAATCTGTTTTGAATGGAAGGCATATTTAGCAGGTGCCATTTTTGTACCTAGAAACAAATTTTATAACTATAATTAAAGGTTTTTTGAGGGAAAATACTTCTATACATTTATATTATGATAAGAAATATGTACCATAAAATAAAGTTTTTTTGTATAAAATTCTGGAAAAAATATTAATGCTATAATACTATAAGAATACCTCGAATGTTTTCCAAAGATAATCTGTATTTATATAATTCAAAAGCTACTTAATTTGCTGTATAAGGCACACATTATCATTTAGTTTTTCGTTCTGTTACAAGCGACGAAATTTAAAGAAAAATCAAGAAATCATGAAAGTACCTGCTTCCTGGTTTTCTTCAGCTAAACATAATGTTGAGTTAAAGTCTTCGAGGTCGTCAGAAAATTCCGTACACTTTTCTCTGCGGAAAGAAATATTTCTGTCGTCTAAGGATATTGATTTCCCATTTCTTTCTCTTGTATTAACTTCCATAAAAGTAAAAATGCTCAGATAAATCAGTTTGAAAACAAATGGGGACATAATTGAGTATTTGATAAACCTATTTCGCTTTAAACGTCGCTTTAATAGAATGTTTCATACTGTTCCAGACCCAAAAGCTCGTTTAATGTCTTTTATTCTTCATTAAATGTACTCAAAACCTAACATTCAAGATAAGGATTGCATAATGAATTTTTATCCTTCGTTAAATATACTCAACACTTTACACTCGACGTAAGATATCCGTTCCTCTTTGGTGAATTGTCTTTTATCAGAAATTTAAAATGTTGTTCTAAATGTTTTGTTTTTTTAACAGATTTAAGTAAGGATACATGTGAATAAATTGTGGAGTTTCTTTTCTATATCCATCATATTTAAAAAACAACAGTAACTTTCCGTCAAATATTTGTTTCATGAAAAGAATATTCCTGAAAGCTTATGCATGCAGTTTCATTATAAATACGGCAGAACAAATACGTAAATTTCATAAATAAATTTAAATATTGCATTCATTAATGTGTCCATTGGCGAAGATGTGAATGTGGTTACGAACGATTTTTCTATCGCAATCCATTGAAGGTCGCCCACTATTGCAGCCCATTTACTCCTCCCCATATTAGGCAGGGGCCGTTGGGCTTGCAAGGCTTAACGCATTATGCAGGGCGCAGAAGCCTCATTTAAAAATTAAGTAGCTATCGAATTATTTAAATACAGCATTAACTTAGAACAAATTCAAGTTATTCATATCCCAAGTAGCATATGACGTAGCAAAGACGTTACCACAACCACTTTGCAACCTCTCGGATCAGTTTGCAACGTCTTTGCTACGTCATATGCTACTTGGGATATTAGGTTTAACGACTTTTGCCTCGCCAAGCTACTCGGAGAGCCGAAACTGTCTGCCTTCCATGACAGTGCGGACAGTCCCTTGCGGCACCAGGAACCGAATCCGTGTTTTTATTCATCGGTGCACTATTATCTTAAGTTTAACGGTATCAGACACAAAAGTGCCTGCCGAAGTAGCACATGACGCAGCAGAGACATTACCACAACCACTTTGCAACCTCTCAGATTAGTTTGCAATGTCTTTGCTACGTCGTGTGCTACTTGGGATATTAGTTTGAAAGACTTTTGCCTCGCCAAGCTACTCGGAGAGCCGAAACTGTTTGCCTTCCATGACAGTACGAACACTCCCTTGCGGCACCGGGAACCGAATCCGTGTTTTTATTCATCGGTGCACTATTAAGTTAAGTTTAACGGTATCAGACACCAGAGTGCCTGCCCAAGTAGCACATGACGTAGCAAAGACGTTGCAAACTGGTCCGAGAGGTTGCAAAGTGGTCGTGGTAATGTCTTTGCTACGTCATGTGTTACTTGGGTGGGTGCGAGAGCTTCTCCTAATCGAATTAAATTGACAGTTACGAATTTAATTCTGCTAATAACTTAGATCAGTTATCTTAAATAAGGATTAAATAATAACAGATTTAAATTGAATATTAAAACTGAGAGGAGGGGGAAACGAAAGCTGCTGAGCTGGTGCAAAATTCATAAGGCTAATCACCCAGTTCCAGTAAGTAATAACATATTTATACAAAAGGATATTGTAAACACAAATCCTAAATTAATGTAAATAAAAACCCAAAATTTATAATAATACTTTCAGGGACAACGCGTAATACATTGCTTTTTCATCACAACTGTGGAGTTTACACAAAAGGATATAATAAATACAAATACTAAATTAATGTAAATAAAAACCCAAAATTTATAATAATACTTTCAGGGACAACGCGTAATACATTGCTTTTTCATCACAACTGTGGAGTTTACACAAAAGGATATAATAAATACAAATACTAAATTAATGTAAATAAAAACCCAAAATTTATAATAATACTTTCAGGGACAACGCGTAATACATTGCTTTTTCATCACAACTGTGGAGTTTACACAAAAGGATATAATAAATACAAATACTAAATTAATGTAAATAAAAACCCAAAATTTATAATAATACTTTCAGGGACAACGCGTAATACATTGCTTTTTCATCACAACTGTGGAGTTTACACAAAAGGATATAATAAATACAAATACTAAATTAATGTAAATATAAACCCAAAATTTATAATAATACTTTCAGGGACAACGCGTAATACATTGCTTTTTCATCACAACTGTGGAGTTTACACAAAAGGATATAATAAATACAAATACTAAATTAATGTAAATATAAACCCAAAATTTATAATAATACTTTCAGGGACAACGCGTAATACATTGCTTTTTCATCACAACTGTGGAGTTTACACAAAAGGATATAATAAATACAAATCCTAAATTAATGTAAATATAAACCCAAAATTTATAATAATACTTTCAGGGACAACGCGTAATGCATTGCATTTTCATCACAACTGTGGAGTTTACACAAAAGGATATAATAAATACAAATCCTAAATTAATGTAAATATAAACCCAAAATTTATAATAATACTTTCAGGGACAACGCGTAATACATTGCTTTTTCATCACAACTATGGAGTTTACACAAAAGGATATAATAAATACAAATCCTAAATTAATGTAAATATAAACCCAAAATTTATAATAATACTTTCAGGGACAACGCGTAATACATTGCTTTTTCATCACAACTGTGGAGTTTACACAAAAGGATATAATAAATACAAATCCTAAATTAATGTAAATAAAAACCCAAAATTTATAATAATACTTTCAGGGACAACGCGTAATACATTGCTTTTTCATCACAACTGTGGAGTTTACACAAAAGGATATAATAAATACAAATACTAAATTAATGTAAATAAAAACCCAAAATTTATAATAATACTTTCAGGGACAACGCGTAATACATTGCTTTTTCATCACAACTGTGGAGTTTACACAAAAGGATATAATAAATACAAATACTAAATTAATGTAAATAAAAACCCAAAATTTATAATAATACTTTCAGGGACAACGCGTAATACATTGCTTTTTCATCACAACTGTGGAGTTTACACAAAAGGATATAATAAATACAAATACTAAATTAATGTAAATAAAAACCCAAAATTTATAATAATACTTTCAGGGACAACGCGTAATACATTGCTTTTTCATCACAACTGTGGAGTTTACACAAAAGGATATAATAAATACAAATACTAAATTAATGTAAATATAAACCCAAAATTTATAATAATACTTTCAGGGACAACGCGTAATACATTGCTTTTTCATCACAACTGTGGAGTTTACACAAAAGGATATAATAAATACAAATACTAAATTAATGTAAATAAAAACCCAAAATTTATAATAATACTTTCAGGGACAACGCGTAATACATTGCTTTTTCATCACAACTGTGGAGTTTACACAAAAGGATATAATAAATACAAATACTAAATTAATGTAAATAAAAACCCAAAATTTATAATAATACTTTCAGGGACAACGCGTAATACATTGCTTTTTCATCACAACTGTGGAGTTTACACAAAAGGATATAATAAATACAAATACTAAATTAGTGTAAATAAAAACCCAAAATTTATAATAATACTTTCAGGGACAACGCGTAATACATTGCTTTTTCATCACAACTGTGGAGTTTACACAAAAGGATATAATAAATACAAATACTAAATTAATGTAAATAAAAACCCAAAATTTATAATAATACTTTCAGGGACAACGCGTAATACATTGCTTTTTCATCACAACTGTGGAGTTTACACAAAAGGATATAATAAATACAAATACTAAATTAATGTAAATAAAAACCCAAAATTTATAATAATACTTTCAGGGACAACGCGTAATACATTGCTTTTTCATCACAACTGTGGAGTTTACACAAAAGGATATAATAAATACAAATACTAAATTAGTGTAAATAAAAACCCAAAATTTATAATAATACTTTCAGGGACAACGCGTAATACATTGCTTTTTCATCACAACTGTGGAGTTTACACAAAAGGATATAATAAATACAAATACTAAATTAATGTAAATAAAAACCCAAAATTTATAATAATACTTTCAGGGACAACGCGTAATACATTGCTTTTTCATCACAACTGTGGAGTTTACACAAAAGGATATAATAAATACAAATACTAAATTAATGTAAATAAAAACCCAAAATTTATAATAATACTTTCAGGGACAACGCGTAATACATTGCTTTTTCATCACAACTGTGGAGTTTACACAAAAGGATATAATAAATACAAATACTAAATTAGTGTAAATAAAAACCCAAAATTTATAATAATACTTTCAGGGACAACGCGTAATACATTGCTTTTTCATCACAACTGTGGAGTTTACACAAAAGGATATAATAAATACAAATACTAAATTAATGTAAATAAAAACCCAAAATTTATAATAATACTTTCAGGGACAACGCGTAATACATTGCTTTTTCATCACAACTGTGGAGTTTACACAAAAGGATATAATAAATACAAATACTAAATTAATGTAAATAAAAACCCAAAATTTATAATAATACTTTCAGGGACAACGCGTAATACATTGCTTTTTCATCACAACTGTGGAGTTTACACAAAAGGATATAATAAATACAAATACTAAATTAGTGTAAATAAAAACCCAAAATTTATAATAATACTTTCAGGGACAACGCGTAATACATTGCTTTTTCATCACAACTGTGGAGTTTACACAAAAGGATATAATAAATACAAATACTAAATTAATGTAAATAAAAACCCAAAATTTATAATAATACTTTCAGGGACAACGCGTAATACATTGCTTTTTCATCACAACTGTGGAGTTTACACAAAAGGATATAATAAATACAAATACTAAATTAGTGTAAATAAAAACCCAAAATTTATAATAATACTTTCAGGGACAACGCGTAATACATTGCTTTTTCATCACAACTGTGGAGTTTACACAAAAGGATATAATAAATACAAATACTAAATTAATGTAAATAAAAACCCAAAATTTATAATAATACTTTCAGGGACAACGCGTAATACATTGCTTTTTCATCACAACTGTGGAGTTTAAAATTGCAGTAGGTCTTTTTGTGTTGGTCATGCTATTCTAGTAATTATAGTGGTAGATTCTGATTTCAGTGTTTCAAATATTTCTCATTTTAATAGAGAATGTTCCAGCCAAGTGGTAATAGAAACTTCGGAGTGTACAATATTCAGTTTATCATGGATAACATTACTTCGCAATTACCAGGGTGTGTTGGCAGTTTGACACAGAACAGAGTCCTGCTGCGTTTGTAATTGTGTTCTGTTTGTTTGACAAGAGTAAATCCACACTGTACAGGCCAAACATAGCAAGGGACAAAGAATGGATTTATAAACTCATAATTGGTTACCTAAAAATCCAACGCTGTTTTAAGGTGAGAGTTCAGCTTTTTATTCAACGGAGCACAGACCGCCAAGGTACACTGCGCAAAATAAATAAATAATATATACATTAAAATAACTAAGGTTTCAGATTTTAAATTACGTCTAAAGTGGCGTTTTATTAAAATTTATGTGTTACTTTTATTTATTAAATATCATGTTGTTCTTACTTAAACCAAAAAATTAACTTTAAGAGCAATATCGCTAAGTAATTTTAAAATGAGCATATCTTTAGAATTTCCAATACACAATCTCTTTTTACTGTAGAACGTTGCCATTGCTCGCTTTGAAATCCTTGAGTTAATCCTTGATACCTGTTAAAGAAAAATTCGTTAAAGTTTTACAAAATATGAAATCGATAATAAACAAATCCAAATTACAAATTTGGGCTTCCAGATGCCCATATTCGCAGGATTACGTTATTTAAAATTTGAAGGCTCTAGGTACTGTATTTTTATCACAGTGCAAGAAACATACATACATTTATGCAGATTCTTCATTATTTAATTTCTTTGAATAAAAGACAAAGCGATAATATTTGGTGGCAACAATTTGAAAACTGAAACAACTTTTGTAGCGAATCAACGCAAAATGTCAAAATGAAGTTAATAGTCCTTCTGGGCAAATAGCACCTTTGGACTAAAAAAATTGGGACAATTCTATATATCCCGTTCTACTGGGCGATTGACGAAATTCAACAGCTACACAATGTTAATTGAATTTGATATATATGTGGTAATGATTACTTCGTTGGTTGTGGTGGCAAACGTATATGTCACATGTTATGATAAACAGGAATATAGTGGCAACTTACCCCAGGACAAGATCCAGGTCTATAGCCTGACGTGACGAGAGAGTGACAAACACGTGAAAACAGATTTAATTCTTGCTTTATTGGATACTAACAATACTGAAGAGATATTCCTTTTTTTTTTTTTAATCTGGTATGTCACATGACGATATGAGGCCTCCTCACTCAGAACAAAAAAGGATAGATCAAATCTTCCACACAGCCCTTCGAAGACTTGGTGTATTTCAGCTGAATCACATGCAGGTACTCTTCATCGGGATGCCGGGCGAAAATGCCAAGCCCGGGAAAAAAAGGAGATTAGCTTAAATTTTGAAGCTACAACATCAAAGAGAAAGAAACTCGTTTCCTTCATACACACTGGGAGACCAAAGAAATCTTGCACGATAAACTCCCAAAAGTTTGCATTTTACCCCACTCTTACCGTCTTTCTCTATGCAGCATCTCCATCTCGCACCTTCACAATCTCCTCCTTCTCCTCCCTTCTGGTGGACAAAAAATACCGCCTTTTATAAAGTTCCACAGTTAAGTTTTGCCGCCAATGAAAAAAGCTCCAGCGTCAGAAGGCAACCAATCGCAAAATACCTTCAGCTACCCAGGCAAACAGAAGTGAAGACGCTAGTTGTCTGACGCAATGCTTTCCTCCGCTTACAACAGTTGTCTGATGCAATACTTTCTTCCGCTTACAACAGTTATCTGATGAAATCTGTTCCTCACCTTACAACACAAGTTGGCGAAAAAATGAAACTCTCACCAAAGGAATCTGATGCAAATATCTAAATATTACCATAACGTAGTAAATAATTAATTCAATGCGACCTCGTCACAATATATATTTATTAATATCTTTTTTTTATTAAACTTAATTAATTCCTTCTTCCAGAATTCTAAATTTATGCTTACTTCAAATATAATTCGCGCATTTTTATGATTTAAGCAACCATTTTTTATGATTTAAAACCTTACATACCCCCCTTCAAATAGTGAGTGGGAATGAAATGACACATTCGCCAAATCCTTTTGGTGACGAATTATCGTCCACCACTTTTTTATTTGGGCGTTACTGAAGAGTAATTTTAGAATTTTTCGAAACCAGAAAACCAAAAAATTCCGCAGTACCTATGTCGGAGTTCGAACTCCTGACCTCCAGAAAACGCGTCGAATTTGTTTTCAGTTACAGCACGAAAGCATGCAAAAAAGAGGAGCAAAATGACTTAAATACACTATTTCAGAGGGCGAATCTTAGTGTTGACGAATTATGGTTAATTGCTATTTGCAGAGACATTTAGAGTTTTCGAAGCAAATATATCGAAGATATAAGCAGTGCCACAACTGGGATTCAAACGTTCGACCTCCCAACTACTCGTCGAGAGTGCCTTTAGTAACATCAAGAAGGCATGAAGGAAACAGCGCTAAAATACCTTATAATATTATTAATTGTTTAACTTAGAATGTTACATCTTTCATAGTCTTTCTTTGATTATAGAGCTTGCATGAGCAATTATACCACATACAGATGATGTCACATTTTTCATCTTTCTCGCAAGGATTTAGCTTGTAGGTATATGTGCAAGACGTAAGAGAGAAAGGCTTAATTGTAAGGCAAGAAGCAGTTCTTGTATTCGTATGGTATATTCTATAATTAAATATGATTGTAAATCAATAATTTATTGTTAAATAGATATATACCTATCTCGCAAAGATCTCCTGTACAGGGTTTTTTGTATTTGCAAAAAACCATGCCGTTAGCTGCCTCACATGTTCGTCCCTCTTTACATGGATGTGATTTGCAAAGATCTGAAACGAAACCAAAGAAGAGAAAGTAAGTATTCATGTTTTACTAATGTTTACTTAATAGAATGTTATGCCAATCTATTTAAAAGAATTTACCATCTTCACATTGTTTTCCTGAGTACGGGGATTTACAAGAACACTTATCCGGAACTTGTCCGGAATATCCGGAACTTGTCACTGTACACTTTCCACCATGTTTACATGGATTTGAATTGCAGGGATCTAGAGCGGATAAAAACACTGGAAAATACAAAAATATGAAGGTCTGTCTCTTTTATTATTCACATTCAATGTACTGTGTATGCATATAATGACGTATAGATTTGACGCAGATTATTTCTTCATCAAAGAGCTAAATTTTCATCAGGTTAGAGGTGAACTCGTAGTATTGAGATTTTTGAGAGATCGCTGTGCGAACTTACGCATTTGAGTTTTTTGTATTACCTCTAGGTTAAGCGCAATAGTAGTGTGAAGTGGTAAGTACTGATTTTGCTCTCTCATAATGAGAAGAACTGTCAGAGTATTTTTGTGAAAAGTTTAACAAATGCGAAATGCGTCTTTCGGACAAAACGTTTCATCAGTTTCACATGTGCATTCAATTCACTGCGAACCCGTATGCATAAAACAATATTATACATTTATTATATTTCATATTAAGCTTTATTTAACTCTTTTTAGAAATTATATTAATTTGTTGCTATTTTATGTGGAGCTAAAATAAAAATCTTTGGGAAGGAAATATCTTACTAAAATAAGAAACCATTTTTTTCAGTTAAATGGATAGAGATGCTGAAAAGTTAGAATTTTAGCAGAAAGGCGACATTTCTCGTTTGATTATAAATTTTTTCTCTTATCTTTCTTTTCACACTTCAGACGAGTGTAATCACTTGGACACACAGGCTTATAAGAACTGCGAATATCTATGCAAGTTCCTACACTACAAATATATCATGTACACTATAAATTGCTACGTTAGGAGCTTCTCTAACCTATTTAGTGTATAGAAAACGTCATGTGCAGGAACTTGCGTAATATCTATATTTTGATCAAGATTTTAAATAAGAGAAAACTTGATGTTTCAAAAGTTATTCTCTGTTGATTGCTATCAATGCTCGTCTACAAATTCCCATATAAATCTTCGCCTAGCGCATGCAAATATAACGGTTTTCTATTCACGGAAAAAAAATGGCTCAAACATTTTCCACCAGCTTAAGTTTGTGTTATCTTCTTATTATATTGTTAAAATACCTCGAAAAAGGACGGTAAGTTAAACTGTTGCGATTTATCGCTATACTCCACAACAAATTCTATCTGACCATCTAATGTTTGAACAATAGTAAATTTTAATTAGAAACTGAAGAATAAAATTAGTTTTAAATATATTCACATTATTGTTACTTCATCTATTTTTTCCTTATTAAATATATGTTTTGGAAAATCCGGCTATTATAATCATATAAGATAAATCCGGCTCTTATAATTATAAGATAAATCCATATAAGATAAATCCGGCTATTATATATTATAAATAAATCAGGCTATTATAATTATCGCTATACTCCACAACAAATTTTATCTGACCATCTAATGTTTGAACAATAGTAAATTTTAATTAGAACCTGAAGAATAAAATTAGTTTTAAATATATTCACATTATTGTTACTTCATCTATTTTTTCCTTATTAAATATATGTTTTGGAAAATCCGGCTATTATAATCATGTAAGATTTCTTGAAGCAGAAATACACATTTATGGATAAGTGCACGTATCTCTCAAACTACGTTTCTAGAGGTCGAAAGGAAAGTTACTCAGTAAGTGCATATGCTTTCATAGTGATTGTTTTGCATTATTAACTGTAAAATGTACCAAAACGTGAGAAATAATTTTAAAAATAAGTTTTTAAAATAAAAAAATCGATGATTTTTATAGTTATTTATAGCTATTGAAGAAGGGCAGCATTAGTGTATCTACAAGTATCTATCATTTTCATTCCCTCGAAAGCTGTTCTATCGAAATATTTGGTAAGCGAAAATATTCATGCGCTTTTTTTTTTAAACAGTTACATTTGGCGCATTAGTCTGGTCGGATTGATTTTGATGACTTGATGTGTTTGTATTCTTTTCAAACTTCATTCAGAGAAGAATTGGTCAGTGCATCATATGTTTCGCTATGTGTTTTGTAGAAAGCACATTCTTTGAAAGAACATTCGTTGGAAAAAGAGATCTCGAGGCCTATTTTGCTTTACGAGTACAAATTAGGAAACAGAGCTGCAAAGTCTGCTAGAAGAATATGTTCCGCGTTTAAAGAGACGATAGCAAGTAAACGGACTGCTTAAATGTGGTTTAGCCGTTTTTTATCCGGATGCGAGAGCCTTGAAGACAAGCCTATTGTTTGTCATCCATTCACACTCGACAAGGAGAAGCAGGAAAACGAAATCAAGTAGATCCTCATCAAACCTGCCCGCAGGTTTGCAGTATCTGACAAAATCCTATTATCAGATCTTCATAAACTTGGGACGTCATGAAGATGAAGACTAACCAAATGGGTTTCTTATGTCGTGTCCAAGGCAAACAAATTCCAAAGCTTCAACATTTGTTCGTCGTTGTTGTCGTGCTCTAATCAAGCATCGTTCTGGACCAATATTGTTATATATTGTTAAATATGTGGCGAAAAATGGATCATGTATGATAACCGGAGGAGGAAACATTATGACTCGACTTCTAGTTCGGTTTCATCAGCTGCTAAACTAGAAGTTCACCAAAAGGAAATGCTGTGTGTTTGGTGGACTGGCGCTGCCAGAGTTCAATGTAAATATCTAGAGAGAAGAAAAACCATAAGAGACGAGATCTGTTCATCTCATTTGCAAGGATTTTCAACTGTATTGCACCAGAAGAAGCAGCACTTAGCAGAAGAGAAGTTCTCCTCCAGGATAATGCCAGATATCATACGGCCACAGGCCAAATCGACCACAGAATTCATCAAAACACTCTCAGCCATCCTATTTCCCGGCCATGTCGGGAAGAGGAAATCTTGTAGTATAGTATATTTTCTCTCAAGTGCAGAGTGAATACGAGCCAGTTCCTCATAAGTCCTCCATGAAGACACATATCCTTCGTTAGCTTTGTCGTGTTCAAATAACCTGACCTGTCTTCGAGTTGTGATCACATTTCCCCACGAGTAACTCCTGACTCAACGAAACGAATAAATAGAAGGGAGCTGAATAATTTATAAATAGGCTTTAGTTAAACTTAGTTATGATTACCTATTACATGTACCATTTTTTCTCTTTGTATTCTTCCTTACAAAGGCAAGTTTTTTTCAGTCATTCCGAGACCAGTAAATGTGCAATTCGATCCTTCACCACAGTCGCATTTTTTAAAAGTGCAATGATGTGCAGAATACATATTTTGCATATACATTATTCTGAATGTAAAATTTTAAGCCTAATGCCGTATTAGTCACCGTACTGTAAAATTAATTCGCTGCTCAATAAAAAAATTCATACATTTGAAATGCGCTTTTGAAAATTTTAAACGTTATTATTTGTCGACGAAAACTTCTTGCCTGAGAAAACAACAAAAAAAATTATTTATGAACAAGCAATTTTATGTATTACAAATAGTGCACTAAATTACAGAGAAACTAATCTGTTTCTTATATAACATATTAAACTGAAACGGATGGATTTATATATTAACAAAACCCACCCTGATGCATAATTACGAAATTATCGAAAGAAAATAGTGACTTACAGTTGCGAAACCTTATTATACACATTTTAAATGCACATTCATTCCCCAAAGGCAATCAATAAATATACATACATGCGTGATTTTCTATTTTTTTCGTAGAAATGGGGCGATTTAATTTTTTTTTTTTTTTTTTTTCTTTTTTTTTGATAAGAAATGTGGTACAACTCCTACATTTATTTTGCTGCAAATTATTGCAGTCGTGCAAAAGTCTTAATTTTTTCCATAACAAGCATATGCTACAAATACGTATTTTAAATTACGAACGCAAACGAACGCAGTGACTTTTTCTAAAGTACCATTATTATATGTTTTCTTCACTTTAGAGCATCATCAAAAATCTTGAAACTTCTACTAAAGTGGTTGCGGGAGATTTTATTTACTCAGCGTTCAATAAGAATACTGCTACTGTAATAAAAATGATACATATATTAAACTTCTAATATTTAAAAGCATTTTTGTATTGCCAGATTAATAGGCAAGATTACACCTATTATGAAACTAAAGCTCATTACCGAGAACTTAAGTTCACATGGAATACACAGCAGTAACAGAAAATGTGGTCACAAGAGGGGATACAAGATTCACAATATAAAATGTTTCGTAATACAAAATTCCCAACCTCGGAAAGCAAGTGGTTTAAGTCAAGGAAAGCCTGGATATGTTCTAAGATATAAGCATTCCACTCTTGTCATTGTGATGCATATGTAGGGACTGATGGTCATTCGGTGAAGAAATTCGTGTAAGTGTAAAAAAAAAATCGTGTAAATATCCGTGATTAAAACGATTTTCATTTTACAAGTTTTGAAGTTCTTTAGCTGCTTTCACTCGCATCTACTTAATATATGCACGTGTATTTCAAAGTTAACCAAAAGTTAAGCTTCAAAGTTAAGTCATGCTTTGTTAAAAGTTGATTATAAATTTTTCTGTATTCATTGTCATGCCCAAGCAAATATGATTCAGAAGTCCACAAACATTTCAAAGCAATCTTCAAACTGGAAGTGGAATCATACAGACGATTTTCTGGAATCTGCCGCCTGATTGTATCACCGAATAGTTTCTGCTAAATATGTAAGGTTTTATTCATTTTTTGACTTTCCCGATTTGTACCGAATACAGAAAATCGGCGCTTAAGAGTACCTGGAAGGATCTGTTATCTCGTAATGATTCAGAAATTTAATAGACGTTTTGAATTAAATGTTGTAATAATTCAGGTTCAGGTTTGATATTCGAGTATATCTGAACTCTGATTTCAGCAGTTATTAAAGCTTAAATATTTATGCTAGAATAAGGGAGATATTTGCTTCTAAGAGTGATATTAAGACATCATAATCCTTCTCTTAAGAGTTACTTTTTGCGAAATTTTAAACTAAAAGCCTTTCTTTCTAAAGAGTTGCACTTTCAAAGCTTTTTTCTAAATGTTTTCTAATAAATGATTACGGCGAGCCCAAATAAAATAACATCAATGTACATAATCGTTTAGAATCATTTTCCAACTTTACGCAAGTAGTCTAGTCTGAAGTAAAGCAGTGTCATTTTGTACATAGTTTTGTGACTTAATAATACAAGATATCACAACTTCTTTATCAAAACTTTGAATAAATTCGGCCAATTCTGACGGTTTAATTTCCGTTGTATTTTTATTCCTTGTTATGGGGCAGAATAATGAATTATACTGTAAACTCTGGCAAATTTCACAAGATTTTATTCTTTCTTTACACTGCGAAATTAAATGTTTATTAACCACACTTGCATAACCTCCATGTTTATTAACCACACTTGCATAACACCAATTATAAGTCACTATGAAGACACATATCCTTCGTTAGCTTTGTCGTGGTGTTCAAATAACCTGACCTATCTCCGAGTCGTGATTACATTTCCCCCACAAGTAGCTTCTGATTCAACGAAACAAATAAATAGAAATGATTATGTGGAGACATTAGGTATTTTTGGAAGCAGGCAAGAATAATAGTACAATTGTCCCTCTTTTCTTAGGTTTTATCTCTCTCGTTCATTGCTGAAAGTTTTGCACTTTAATCCGAAATGAGAATTAGAATTACAAAAGTTGCACGCATTCTTCATTACTGTATTTAATATAGTTGATGTTGGAATAACAGGTTTAAATCTAGCTTGAGGCTGAGAGTGATTTTTTTCTTTTGAAGTTTCCCGAAAAGAAGGCCCAGAAACAGCTCTTGCAACTTCCTTACATTCAATTTCATGTTTGATAAAATTCATCAGCTATTTTATATCACTAGGATTTTAGGATCTTTTTTGCGATAAAATTCTTTTACTAAATCCTGAGGTAATTGTTTTAATAAAATTGTTATTAGCAAATTAGAGTAATATCCGGATGCAACTCTCATAGAATTTAAATAATCAAGTGTTCTTGTTTACCGTATCGCAGTATATTTCATAGAATATTAATTTTATTAAAAATTCATTTATAGAATATTAATTCCATTAAACTAATTAATAACTAAAATTATAAATCTTGTTTGAATTTGTTCTTTTACAAATTCTTTACAAATTCAAACAAGATTTATAATTTTCTTCCGTAAGCGTGAATCCCAAAACAATTTTATAAGCATCTCTCGAAAGAAATGATGTTAGATATATGAGCTTGTCAACATTACTTAATGACTCGTTAAAATCAATGGCACTTCAGAAACTATTAAAGAATTCTTGAAATAAATTAAAATCGCCATTAAAAGTGGGAATACGCAATTTAGGCAGATTAATAGAAGATGATGGATTACATGTATTCGTACTAGAAACGTTAACATTTTGAGAAGATTTAAAATGTTCAGTCTCTTACCTTTTTAATTTTGTTTCGGTTTTGAATTTAGCATTAATTATAGATTCATTATACTCGAGTGTACTTTGAATTTACATTTCGAAATTGTACTATCATAAATTACACGTAATAAAATTTAAAGCGATAACAATTCAAGTGATAAATAACTTATTAAATTACAAAGTTACAATACCTGCAATCCAAGTGTTCGAGAATTATCCTGGAACAACTCGAAAGAAATTATCCTAGGCTCGCGAGATTCGTGGCACCATGAAAAAATAATATTATGTTACACTAAAGAAACAAAGAAAATTCTTGCATGAAGAGCATGTTGTCCAAGATTTTCTAATTTTAACAACACACCTCATATATAAACATATTTTTCTAAATTAGAATTAGGTTTCAATTAATGTACGTTAAAATTTCAAATTTCTTTAATTTATTTGAAGCCCACAATTTTATCATAATGTCAATTCTAGTAATAATGTCTTAACGTATCTGAGTTTTATTCTTAGAATTTTGGTTTATCGGATCATTTTAGTTTACTAAAATTAATATGCCTTGGAACGAATTTCATTACAAACTAATAATTTTTATTAGTTATGATATTCAGAGAATAACGCTTGCAAATTTAGCACTTTAAATAGTATTCATTTTTGATAATATTTAACAGCTGTCACTTTAACACCTAAAACCAATCCTTGTATTCACAGCTAAAGGCTTCTGGAGGGAAAATGCTTCATTTCTATGATGATAAGATATATGTACCGCAAAATATAAATTTTGATATAAATTTCTGTAAGAAAGACAAATGCTATAATATAGGAAAAACTGAAATACGTTTCGAGCCTAATGCTATATTTAAGTAATCTGATAGCTAGTTAAATTGCTGAGTATGAAAAGTGTATTCATTTAATTTTTCATCCCATTACATGCTATGGGAAGAAACACAAACGTACCTGTTTGTTGATTTTCTTCGGATAAATTTAATTTTTCTTCAAATTCTTCCAGATAGTCAGGAAATTCTGAAAATCTTTTCCAGAGGAAAGGAACTTTTCTCCCATAAAAGAATTCTGATCTGTCATTTTTTCCCTCTGCGTTAATTTCCTTAAAACTAAAGATGCTCAAACAAATCATTTTGAAAACAACTGAAGACATAACTGCTTCATAAACTCTTAAATTCTCACTCTAAACGTTAATGGAATGTTTTCAACTTTTTCAGACGGAAATGTTCGTGTAATGCCTTTTATTCTTCATTAAATTCACTCAATACCTTGCACTTAAGATAACTTCGGCTTAATGTTCTTTTTCCTTGTTAAAGATAATCAATACATTACACTCAAGATAACATTTGAGTGTTTTATTAAAACTTTAATCTTTTTTTTTATCAGAGACTTAAGCAGTTTCTCTAGATCTCGTTTGGCTTAAGTAATGGCTCGTGTGAATAATTTCACACAAGCTGCGCATTTTCGTTTTTAGATCATCACATTTAAAATGCAAATTTAATTTTCTTTGGAACTTTTCTTTTGTTGAAAAGAAAGTTATTCAAAACATATTGACAAATTTTCATTGCAAAAATGTCGCAATAAATATGCAGATGTCATAAAAGTATCCGATTACGTTCGACACCCAAATTTTGGAAAATAATACAAATAAATCTATTATTACTTTTATTTAGCATAATACTATTTAAAATGACAGAAACAGGTGATAAATATGTTTAAAAAGTATAATTTTGAGTTTTCGTTCTTAAATTTTGCGTTAAAGATATATTAAATTTATTGATTACTACACGTGTTCCCAGAAAATTATTTATCAATATTTTAATTTAATTTTCGTCCCTTATATTTATTAAGGTATAAAGAATTAAACTGAATAAAATTCAAGTAAAATGTCTATTAAATATACCTCTTTGAATATATGCATTAGCTATTTTTCGAGAAATTTCTCTCTTTTCATTTACAAAATTATCTGAAAAAATTTAGATATGTACACAAATCTACACTTTAAGTCCACTTAATTTCCAATACTCCATAAAATATTTGTGGAAAGTTACATAAAATTACTCAAGTAATATTTTAAATTAAAGGTTTTTTTGTAAAAGGAAAGTTGAAAAAAAATCAAGTTTTCCACAATATAGGTTTACTGTAATGCAAACACAAACAGAAGGAAAAGAAAATTTGGTAAACGTAAACGTCACCAAAAGTATTAAATTGAAAAATTCACGTTTTAAACTTATTTAGAATAATCTGTACATTTATTTGTTCGTCGCTGCCTCATGTTGAATCCGCGATCACTAAAATAGATAATATCATCATTCTAATTTTGTGGACATAGAAACTAGCAATAGGTTAGCGGAGATAGGAACAATCTTTACAAATGCCCTTACTGCTCAATCGTTAAATATCCTTCAATTTCTTGATCTGTTGAGTTTTCTCATAAACTTTCAACTGATTTTAAAAATCACTTATTCCATCTGTTGCTGACTATGCTAGATTTTATGTTCTCCCCGAAGTCCACAAAACTGGAATTCCTTTTCGGCCTATAGTTTCCAACTTAAAAACGACATCGTATCCTTTGGTCCAATATTCAGCCCATCGTGGTATCTAATCGCTGAGACTGAAGTCTTGATTGACCAGTGTAGCGGTGTTCCTTCTTTGCAGGTGGAGATCTTTTTGAAGCTGTCGATCCTGGTGATGTGGGCACCGGGACCTCAGTTGTAGTGTTATACCATCTCCACGGTGGCATTTTGCTTCGTGCCTAATATTGGAGGACTGAGTTGGCTAGTACCAGCCGCGTAGTGTCATTAAGTTGACGAGGCGCATATAAAGTTTAGTAAGTTAGTTAGTTAGTTGGTCCAATATTTAGTTCCCAGATTTTCTTCTTTACCTTCTAAGAATATTCCTATTGTAAAAATTTCTTTTGACGATAAACTTAAAATACAGTTCATTATGGCTTTCTTTATGTTAAATCAATGTTTAGTATAAGGTTCTGCTCTCAAAGATTGTTCCTCCGAAACTTTCGCTTGACTAATGAACTCAATTATTTGAGATCACTTGCCATTCACCAAGGATTTTCTTCCGTAGTTATTCATTTAAAGACTTAAAAAAATTTTAGCTGTCCTTGAGCCTGAGCCTTGAGTAGCATACAGGTGACAGTTCCGCCCGAAATTTTGAAGGACAGCAACCTCGGGTGAGATTCGTGCGTTACATTCTAAACAGAAATAATAGAATATTTTATTAAAAGATACGAGTATTACATTTTTGTAGCTATCAACATTTTTCGTAATGTGTTTGCTTTCAAAATTGTTCATTGAGAACTGTTTGACTAAAGACAGAATGGTGCAAAAGAAAAATACATATTAAAAATGTGAAATAAAATTGAGTCAAAAATCAGAAACAAATATTTACCTTATTATCTCCCACTTTCTGCATGCCTTCGTGGCATACCGAAACTGTGTGTGTTGTTATGGGGTGTAACAGTTAACACAATCGGCGCGTATTCGAGAGGTCCAATTTCGAGTCCCTGCGAGGGCATCGCTCATTTGTCTCTAGTCCTGCTTCAAAAATACTTAATGTCCAGGTTCGAGTCCCGGCGAGGGCATTGCTCATTTGTCTCTAGTCGTGCTTCAAAAATACTTAATGTCTTTACGACCGAACTAAAAGGTGGTGAATGAAGATTCTGCACCACCAGGATATGGAGACTGGATCCCTTAATTCTCATTCGTCTTTTAAAATGGGGAGTATATAAGGTATTTTCTCCCTCCTTCCTGCATGCCTTCGTGGTGTAACGGTTAGCACACTCGGCGCGTATTCGAGAGGTCCAGATTTCATGTCCTGGCTAGAACACTGCTCCTTTTTCATGTCTCTTGCTATAAATAGCCTGATGTCTCTACAACCTGATGTTAAAATACTGAGGCAGCCGTTGTAAATAACCTTAATACCGATGTTAAATAAGTAACATTCAAAATAATTAAATGACTTTTACTGTGTAGGAAGCGTTATAATTACACAGACCCCCATTCCGCGTGTTACATTCCAAATAAACCCCACGCGTTTTCATTCCCACATTCACACCTCAGTTTTCATTCCCACGCGGAATGACTCAAAAACACAAGGACTCAAGGCTCAGGCTCAAGGACAGCTGAAATTTGTTGAACTCTTTAAATCAATGGTTGTGGAAGAAAAATCCTTGATGAATGGCAAGTGATCTCAAATAATCGAGTTCATTAGTCAAGCGAAAGTTTCGGAGGAATAGTCTTTGAGAGCGGAACCTTACTAAATATTGATTTAACATAAAGAAAACGATAATAAAATGTATTTTACGTTTATCGTCAAAAACATTTTTTTTACAGTAGGAATATTGTTAGAAAGTAAAGAATCATTCTATCTTTAGTCAAACAGTTCTCAATGAACAATATTGCAAGTAAACACATTACGAAAATTGTTGATAACCACAAATTCAAGCTTTAATATTCCAAGCAGAAATATTAGAAAACATATGAGTATTACTTTTTTTTGTAGTAATCAATATATTTTGCAGTATGCTTATTCGCAAAGCTGTTCATTGAGCACCGTATTTGACTAAAGATAAAATGACGCAAAGGAAAAAACACATAAAAAATGCAAAATAGAAAAAAGTGTGCCAAAAATCAGATAACTGTTAAATATTTACTTCATGTTAACAGATGGAGGCATTCGTGGTAAATAGCCTTAATATCGATTTGAACTAAGATAATTGCATGGCTTTTGCTGTGTAGTAAGCGTTGGAATCACACAGACCCTCATGCCGCGTCATACAATACAAGCAGAAATATGAACATTAAATTCTTTTTACGTATGTGTAAACATGCATACTTAAACTTGAAATTCAGTTCATACATGAAGTTTCCATACTATAATTTTAAAGAATTAAATCTGTACTCAATAATGCTCGTAATTTAAATAAAAAAATCAAACTGTTGTCTGTATAGCTACTATTCCATTACATTGTAGGGGTTTATTTCAATTCCCTAGTAGTTATTTTTATTTTTGAACAAGTCTTTCCTTTAACTTCTTCTTTTTCACCTATGACTCTCAAAATGTGTTTTCAGGATCGTGTTTTATGTAAAAGAGGTAGAAACTAGTATTTAAGTCTCGGTCACTTCAGTAGAAGAGCTTAGGAGATCCTAGTAGAGCGGCTTCTGTTTCTGGCCACGTAGTTGCTTTAAATCTAATCTTACGACTTTTCGGTCGCATTGTTACGTGAGTCCCAGTATTCGCCGGTGATCTTTAGTAAGGACCAACTTTGTTAGTTATTTCTGTGCATCTTCGGCTGGTTTTTAGTTTATTTAGCAGTAGATTAGTTTCTTTTTTCTCTACTTGAGTTAAAGCTCAAGTGAGGGCTTACTGTAGCCCGAGAAGGGACCATATGTTGACCCATTACAGTTGGAATAAAGGGTAAATTTAACCCTTCTTTGGACTTTTTAATATTAATTTTTTTAATTTTATTAATTTTTATTTTTTATTAATTTAATAATTAATTTTTTATTAATTTTTTATTAATTTATTATTTTTTTTTAATTTTTAATTTTATTTAATTTTAGTATGGAACTCAGCATTTATTCGCTGCACTGTTCTTAAGTATTCTGGCTTTGAAGAACTGCAAAACTAGCCAGAATATTACAACATACTGATATATGTACAGGATTAAATTATACTTTATTGAAGAAACAAGATAAAAACAAGAAAGAATTTTACTTTCTTTATTGAAGAAACAAAAAAAAAATAATAACTCTAAAACATTTATTTAATTTGCAAAAATACTGAAGTAGACAAGAATACAAGAAAAACAAGATAAAAACCATAATAACTCTAAAACATTTATTTAATTTGCAAAAATACTGAAGTAGACAAGAATACAAGAAAAGTTTGTATGAACAAATGCAAGGAGCTCGGGAAGATTTTATATTAATCTAATTCAAGAAAATATTCCTTAAACAAAAATAAGATAACATTAAATTATAACACAGTCTAATATTCATAACTGTAAAAAACTGCATAATTAAGTTTCTTAGTTGCATACTGAGCGATATTATTTTTAAATTTGAGGACAACCCACTGATCATACTTTTGGAATACAGTTTTAAAATCACACTTTCGGAATACAGTTTTAAAAATTAGAAAGAAATAAAGTGATCTTTGTTCAACTGTGCTTTTATTCATACAAAAATCATTCTCTTTTCAGTTACAAAATGCACTCAAAAAGGTCCGTTACTATGCACCTCTTCTTTTGCAATAGTATATCTTTTCTTCTTTTATCTGATAATTCTGATTTATTTTCCCAGATGATCTGAAGATTTGGAAAAAGACCTGTTTTGGTTTTCTATATCACCCTCAACTATTCCGTCAATTATTTCAGTATATTCACCATCCGAATGCCTTGACCATCGAACGTTGGGAACCAGTTTGCTTTTGTCCAAACTTCTTCTGAGTTTGCTACGCATTGTATCCCGTTGACCGCTTTCTGCACCCATATGACCTGAATTCTGTGCTGCAGTGCCTAGGTTTCGGCCACTGCTGTCACGCCCTCTCTATTGAAACAGAAGTAAATTAAATACATTTAGAATAGTTCAGATTTAAAGCACAAAATCATAGAATTGTTTGCATACGTTTATGCACTATGTATCCATTAAAATGTTTTAAACTAGCTCAAAAGATGTTGTTAATATTAAGCATTATGATTATTCATGCGTTATTTGTAACACATTCCCAAATTCGTTGAATTGAAACAGATTTTAAACCATACTTACAAAGTCCTCCATTGTGTGAACGATTAAGCAAAATATTTAGTATAAATAACTTCGTTGTAGGCAAACATTAAAAAAAATCATTAAAGTCAATTAGATGCTTTTTTAAAGAAATTATTAAAGAATTAGAAGAAAAATACTCTAAATTGTTAAGAATTAGTTAATTTATGTTATTAATTAAAATAATTCTATTAATTATTAATTAGAATTAATTATTAGTTAGAAATACTTATTAATTAGAATTATTTATTAATTAGAATTATTATAAATTATTAAAGTATTTAGAATAATTATTCTTGATTTAGAAATGAATGAAGCATGCAACTAGCATCTTATTATTAACATCGCAACAATTGTTTCAAAATCCGAATTAATAATTCAGAGAACCAACAAAACATCACTTAGGGCAATTAGGAAATTAAAGTTGTTTTTTTGTTTTTTTAAGAAGAGAGCGAAATAATACAATCTCTCTAAGACAGTTATTTACGTTTCAAGATGTTTTTCGTCTTCAACAGACTTATCATGTTCACAAGCGTTTTTCATGCATTTTATTGCAGACCTAATAACCTTAAATCAATCCAATTTTTAATTTTAGCTAGCAAATTTAGAACCATAGATATGGGCAAAATTTCTCTTATCAGGTGGTTGTGCTAATGGTGTGACCAGAAAGCGACATTTGGCAATAACTGGCATTTTAGAAACTCCAGGAAAAAGTACTGCAATTTTTATAATGGAATATTCCAAAAACATCCTTACAACTGAAAATAAATAGCATTGATAAGTCTTCATTTCTTCATTGTCAAAAAGAGGTAACGCAGATAATAAATTCGTACTTCGCTCCCCATTTTTTCCAGAAGATACATATGGGAAGTGCTATGCCAGAAACGTGAGTTACAAAAAACGATTGTGCTAAAAGGAGACTTCGGCAAACGATATATCCACTAATAAATAACGGAAATTTGTTCAACACCAAAAAGGGCGAACGGTAAGTGCGGAAAAATGATCTGGAAAGATAAATAGAAGTTCTCTTGAGTAAAACCAAAATGTTCTCTTAGCTATCTATACACTACAGCACCTTCATTGTTATCATGCCGAAGGTGGGAGTACTATTGTGAAGAACTTTAAAAAATGCAGAACAATCTTATGCAGCAATTTTGTTCTCTATTCTTCCTAAAATTGTGCTGAAACTTTAAAATTAATCAATAAAAAGTTTATTAAAGATTATTAGTCTTAATTAAAGAATTTGAGCACTTATATCACATATCAAATAATATTTCAACTGCTTTTAATTCAATCAAGTTGTTTAGCATATACTTCAGTTATATTTTTGTAAAAAAAACGTGTATTCGAGTGAGTATGCGGATACAAGGTGAAAATATATGCAGTGTATGATATTTTTTCAATAAATTTAAAGGTAAAAGTTACTTGGGTAACTTTCACCTTTCTACTCCTCGGCATGGGAGCTTCCGTGTGTTCTCATTAAGTTTATAATACTTTAAGGAAAAATATATTAAAACTGCCAATTTGTATTTCTTGTTTGTCTGATGCCACATTTTATATAGATGTATCTATCTGTACAGCTATTTATAAGAACTAATTCGAAGTAAATAGTAACTAATAAATTCATTAAAATGTGTTTCATTCTTACAAGACGTATTCCTTTTACTATTAGCTAACTGAAACATATTATATTCAAAGATGCAGAGTGACTCATCATCAACATTAACATAATAGAATCAGGTAAAGGATCGGTGATAAACTGTTGCCAATGAGACCCGAGTTGAGATTGAAAGAGAATTCAGTATAACGCTAGTACTCAGCACAGTTTATGGATAAAAGTTTTAGAAGGCTGGACTAATATCCAGGACACCTGAACAAAGGCGTCCTAAAGAAATGATGCAAATGAAGATGATTATTTGCTACTTTCAGCTAAAATGTACCAGAATATTGCTAAAGTCTGATAACTATCTTGTGAATTCTCTGATCTTACTTGTGCTTTAATTTCACTTGTTATTTTTTCCCGAAGACTTCATGTAAGAGTAGCTTTAGCTAGAAAACCGGCTGCTTGCGTCCTTTTATTCTACTTCAAAAAGGTATATCTAGGACAGCGCAGAAAATATCAGTTTTTTTTGGAAAAATGTTACATATAATTTGCACCGAGGTATCAATCACCGAAACCGAGTTAATTTCTTTCCTTATTTTTTCTTATTAGAGGGATTTGTAAAAAGATATGCTAAGGTGAAGGTTAAAATTTTTGCAATATTTTTAAAGAATAAATTAAAAAAGCATTTTTACTTCATGAAATCAAATTTTTACGCTACATTTTTATACAGTAAATAAGTACAAAAAAAGAAAGAGCTGGAAGATCACTGAGACTAGAAACGCGGGTCGAACTACCAATGTTTAGTGACTTTTCCACAAGACCTTGTAAGGATCTTAAGTTTTACTAACGTTTATTTTATTTTAAATCTTTACTATCACTTCTTATTTTCTACTTCCGGCCAGAATTATAAGCCTTAAGGATTTTATGCAAAGTTTGTCTGGCGAACGCCAAGTATTTAAGTGTGGCCTTTTTGCGAAGCGAAAGAGAGAGGAAGCAGTGAGTTCGAAGCAGGCCGCTTACCTTAGAAGTTACGCAGTTGCTATTTGCCTTCCAGGCCAGAGGTATTAATCCTCTTGATAAATTAAACGTATTGTAGTGTTCACAGTCTCTGTGCTACATACGCTTCCTGTTATTATAAGGCCAATCTTATTCTAAAGTTAAATTAGAGTTTAGTTTTATTTTGATATCTTTTACGTTAGACCCCGAGTGGAGGGTCATTGTATTCCGAAGTACGGAAGTCATTGTATACAAAGAAAAATAAAGGGTTTTGTATACCCTTCGTCTGTATCCTGTCTACTTACTACAATTAGTGAACATAGCTTTAGTAAGCTCTCTGTTCTAGTCAGGTCATTGTATGTTTCCGAAGAAGGTTAGAAGAAACATTGAACCTGATAACCTTTTGAAATTAGGCTGAACAATATATTAAAGAAAATAGAAGATACAGCACACGTAAGAACAAAAGTGGGCTGAATTAGAGATTTACATGTTTGGTGAATGAGTCAAACTTACCTGTATGCCATTATGAAATATTAGGAATGTAGCATAAAAGCATGAGTGAAGAAAGCAATGGCAATCTAAATCATTGTAATCTAAATGTATATCATTATCAGTATCTGCTATTAATTTCAATACTGCTAAAAATTATAAATGAATTATATTATAAATCACATGAACTCGTTGCATTATAAATTACAACAGTTAGAAATATTATTAGCGTGATTTAGCGACCATCTTTGTTAACAAATAATTTTAAATAATTAATTTTAGAAATAATTCAGCCTGAAAATAGGTTGGAAAATAAGCTACATGCTGAAGATTAAGCTTTGCCAAGGTGTTAGAAACATCTTCTGTTAACTAGAGTTGTGATGCAAGAATTTGTAAAAATTATCATTTAAATATAAATTGGCATAAATACAATAGAAAGTATATAAATTCTACGTACATGAAAATTTGAGTACAGTGCAACAATATGTGAAAAAGGTATGGATTAAAAGGGAACTGAAAATTCCAGGATATGAATATAAGGGAGTTTATTATTATTATTATTATTTTGTTAATTATGAAAATTCTGCTGACACTCATAATTATTAATTTATTAATTAAATGTGTATAAGAAATTAAATGTATGCCAAAGTACATCAGATGGAAAACAGAATAAATATTTAAACGTTTCTAGTATTAAAATATGGAATTTGTAACAAAGTTAAATAACCTTAAAATAACTTCAGTGATTAAAAATGGAAAGCTTAATACGGGAATATATTGCAATAATATTAGTGTGAATTTAGAACGACTTAAGAAGTCCAATTTTTAGATTTAGTAAAGATAATTTTTATAATTAAATTAGAACTGTTTACCTAAAATGGTAAATTTGAAAGTTAAAACCATTCTGCTATCTAAGAAGATTTGTTAATATTTATCTAGACAAGAAACTTATTTAAGGTGAGCTACAAGTCCGATATTTGATACGTTGATTATGTATCAGTTTTGTGTATGTCATTAATCTATCAATTTTACTATTCAAAACTCATACATATATATATCAGCGACTAAAATCTACAACTTGGAAAGTTCTTGATTCTTACAGAGAATAAAAAAGATCTGATTATCATTCCTTTAAGCATCATAAAACTTTTAACATCCTAAAAATGAGTTTAAAAGAAATTTATTTTTTAGCACACGCCAGACTTTACATTAATATTTGTTTTACATGCACAATTTTTACAATATTGATAAACGAAAATAAAGGCTTGTAGTCTCAATAGAATGTCCCATAAATGGCGATAAACGACTTTTTGTAGCACCCAATCTTCTTGGAAAGAAATGGGAGACAGGAAACGTCGCGCAGTTCGTGGATTAGTAAAGAGGGGAACGGGGATTTTCGATCAAATTTAGCGCAGTTCGTACCCTACCGACAATGGGTTCAACTGACAGACGAATTTCCTCAAAATGAGGAATACTTTGTCCAATTAATTTATAGGCTCTTGAAAGAGATTAAAGAGCGACTGTAACTCTCCGTCGCCTTCGAGAATCAACCAGGAGCTAATGTAGTTATTGCTCCGAAAAGAGAGCAATAACTCATCAACTATCTCAGTAAATGCATGAGGTATACCTATATCATCAATGTCTCTCTTTGGAATAGTCACATTCCCTGTCAGCCTTATTTGAGACTCCATGTTTACAATGGAAGGTTTGGACATTCTTGCTCTCATGAGCATTATTCATGATGATAAAGTTTACTTTCACTGTTGTCTTATGTAATTCTGTATACATTCCAAATTTCCTATAAGTTTTGCCTTGAAATTTCTGGGAAATTCGTATAAAGTGGTTGTTAAGTTAATTGTAGATACAAATGTGTATAACGGGTTGCAGCTTCTGTACGAAAGAGAAGATAATTTATGTTTGAAACTACGAAGTTTTGATGCCCGGGAGTGATCAAACGTAGAAGCGCTCTTACAAAATCAGATGATCAGCAGGTCGTTTGTGATATGCAAGGAATTTTTTTCAGTGCCATTTGAGGGGGGAGAATGTGATCAGAAATTATCATACAATCATTTATAGGAAGTAATAAGACTAACAATTTAAGTACCCAAAGAATTTGAATAATTACTAAAAATAAAATAAACTGCCTATTTTAGATTTTAATTTTATTGAAATGATTCAACCAATTCTCAACCTTTCCTACACTTCTAAAGAAGTAAATTAACATTTTCAGGAAATTTTATAATTATGTCACTGAAATGTTTTTTCTTAGCTGAAAATCAATTCCAGCAATACACTGCACTTAAAATTTATAGTTAATTTTTATAAAGTATTAATGATTTTTACAGTGTGAAAAATTACTGCCTATAAATTTATTTATTTCAATTGTACAGACTAAAAGTGTTTTAAAATTTATTACAGACCTTAATAACTCTCAATCTGTAACCAACTACGTATAAGGATTGTTGCATGAACACAGACATTTGGAAAGAAAACATATTATATATATATACATTTTGCAATAATTAAAACAGAATGAAATACTAATTACCATGTATGGAAAAACATTTTGGTTCGCATTTTGGGCATATTCATGACTCTCTTTTCTGTCTCTGAAGGAAAATAAAAAAATAAATTGCAGAAAAGAAAGGAAACTAAGAAACAAAAATTATCTCTAATATATTTATCACTAGGACAATAAATAGTAATATAGCAGAAAGTTAAATCTCAAAGACTATAAGAATTATATCATTTTATTACGAATGTAATCATTAACCAAGCCAACAGATTTAAATTAGTTGACGGCGTTCATAAATATCTTACTGATATTTACAAAATTTCTAGAAATCCTTTGAGGGTTTACCAAATAAACTGGCCAAATTTCATAGAACTCATGCTACTTTTAAATCAAATAACTGGCGGATTCACGCTCATGAAGTTTAGTTTCCTTATTTATTTGCGCATTTAATCAGACCAAGTTATCGCTTGTTTAGAACGCTTTCTTTTAAGTAATTCAAAATTAGTATACACCTTGCAGTCCTATGTACATCTTTAACATTTTCACAATATATTTTACGCGCTATTTATTTCAATATTACTGGATTCTCTTAAAACATAATGCATATCTTCATGTATTGGTTATACAGGGTTGCGCAAATATTGGACAATTTAAACTTTATGCCGTGCTACCATCTTTGTAGGTGGCGCTGAATAAAGCAATTTAAAGTCTTAAATGCTGTGCAGTATTAGTAGGAAAAGCATCGAAGAAAGCTTATTTCTATCTAAATGAATATGTCAACAAGAACTTCAAATATTGGGTGGTAGGGAATATCCGTATGTTGTAAAAGAAACCACTGGTTGTTTTAGGAGGAGTGTTTGCGCAGCATGTCCTGTCTTGTTCTGAACATATTGGATGGCTTCCAACGCATATCTGATTTTTCAACATGCAGTTTTTTTCCGTGAGGCTATATGAATGGGAAAGTCTATGCCCCATGACTTCACAGTATAAAGGAATTAAAAAATCACACCTGAAAGGAATTTATGCAATTTCATCGAATTGCTGAAAAAATCATGGATAATGTCAGACAATAACGCCTGTCCTGGCGGGCTATAGTGATTCAGGGCTTCTGAGATTCTACATAACGGTCCTCCTGAACAAATCGAATTCAGATTCGCCTGATAGTTATGGGATACCGACCGAAACGAACAACTACGTTGCGGAACGATAAGTCTCGAAAAGCTATGATTCTACCTCGATCAAATTTCGACACGCGCTGGTATTATTTCTCCTTTACGAGGCATTACAAGATCTTTACACAACCAACCAGCATTCAAATGAGGAACCAGCAGTGCGGTCTTCACATTTATATACTATAGAGATGGCATTACTTTTACCTACTTTGTATCTACTAATCATTTACACATTTCTTTCATGTGAATTTGATATTTGTTGCATGCCTTGCTCATGGTATAATAATTTTAAGGTTATGGTATATTTAAAGTATAATTTCACAGTGTCATTGTCTATTTGTGAGGCTCGGTGGCGCAGTGGCTAGCGCGTCGCGCAGCACCACCACAGGTCCAGAATCCGATCCCCAAGCTGGACAAGATTGAATCAGCCTTTCATCCCTGGACTGGGTCGATAAAATGAGTACTAAGTTCGTTTGAGGGCTAAACTTCGGTGGTCCCGCGACAAGGTGGCCACTTGTCCAGGCTAAGATGCAGAAGCACCCGAAGCCCGCGGTCTAGAAAGCAGATATCAGGGTACTGCCGGCCATGGCTCTCTAAGGGCTGTTTGTGCCGGCAAGTTTACTTTTAAAGTTCAATTGTTTATTTGTTTCCGCCCCACTCTCTATTATACATATATAAAAGCATGTTAAAACTGAAAAAGATTTGCAGAATTTTTATAAAAATAAGAGATATATTCTCACGTTCTAAAATACATGTATCCACCAATTAGAACAACTGCAAGTATAAGTCCTAATACAACACCAACTACAGCTGCTTTGGTAACTCCTGATTTCTTTACTTCTGTAAATAGAAAAGACAATAGAGCTTTATTTCTTGCTTAGAAGTTTAGAGGAATCATAAAAAGTCAATAATTATAAGTGATTTGCTTCTTAAAAGAAAAATAAAAGTCGGTCAGTACATATCATCAATATCCAATTAATATAATTTTCCATGATTCCGATTTGATCTGAAAAGTCATTTGTGTTAAAATTACAGCACGTTGTTTCAGCAATTTTTTAAGCCAAAGCAAATACTATGTAATTTGCATGCGATGTTTCTTGTATCGTGATTAGTCTTACGAAAGCTGTATGGAAAATACTGGAAAAGCCAGTTTAATACTTTTTAATAATTTACACAAATCGTCAAAATTTCTTGTTTTTAAAGTGATTCTTGCTCCATCAGAGGGGGATTGCTTAAAGAAATTGAAGGATAATCTGAAAGAAATATTCTCAATGGTTGTTTTCAACCAATCTCCAATGGTACAATTATTAATGCTAATTGCCATGCTATTGAACCAAAGATTAGACTTCTGCGCATATACGTTACGTCTATAATATGCAAATTAAGCGAATGATAACGCTTAACGTAATGGACTGAAGTAGAAATCCGGATATGAAGTGTTGTATAAAATGGATGCGTTTTCAAAGACTGATCACTATTTATTAGATATAACACAAACACATAGTTTAAGTAAAATAAAAAAGAGAAGTTAGCAGTTTATTGGTAGGCTCGGGGAAAGGTAGGTAAACATTAATACAAGTCACCCAAGGTCAAAAAATCCCTCAGAGTGTTATATCAGAACCTTTAAAATGTTTTTAAAACACTGAATCAGTGAGTGGACAGCCCTGTCAAAGATGGACAGGAGCAACAACTGCATATGAAGACCCTTTTTTGCTACTGTCGGGTGAAGAAACTGTAAGCAGCACACATGAATGTTATTTTATATCTGGAGGCTGATTTTTCTTGCTTTCCTTACCTAATATAATGAGTCTTTGGTGTGGCTCGTCACTGAAATCAAAAGCGTACCAAATCGCAAAAGTTTGGAAATATTTTCCTATTTAATATTCAAATCATGCATTTTTCCTATTTCAATATTTTGAAACTCCCACAACTGATCGTTTAAATTCAGATATATGTGAATTTTTGCTAAACTATTTACTTCTTTTATTACTTTAATTTAGCACCAATATTCGCTTACTGCTGTAAAAAAAAAATTCCGAAAAGATTTCTTGAGTTCCCCCCCCCACACACACCTGAACAAGAGGGATCTGATTGCTATAAAAATCGACAGACTTTTATTCAAAATCTACACCAAACAAAGATTGCTTATTTTTGGTTTAGTTTTAAATTTTACATTGGCAGGCTCTGCTTATGATTTGATAAACATTCTGGTGCCCATCGTATCATATATGATATGCTTTGAATTTCTTATATGGGCCATTCCTCTTAACAGAAGCGAAAACTCACTAGAAACTGAGAGTAATATATGATTCGCTGAAACAGAATGTTCTGCTTTAAGTTTTGAAAGCAAATAAATAAGATTAGAATTTTAGGAGATCAAAATGAAAAGAATTTGTGGAATGCTAAGCGTATTGTTTTCCATTTTATTCTACAAAATTTAAATGCACGATGTCGGTCACGATATTGTTTAGGCGTTTAGTGTATCCCTCACGCCTTCAAAATTCTTTTGATTTTGCATATAAATTGTGGCAATAGAGTATAATATGCATATAGCTTTTTGAATTTTTAGGTCTTCGTTTTCATTAATATATGGAGATAACTTCAATGTATAATAGTTATAAGTAATAACGCATTTTGTCTTATTTTCTTTTGTATTGTATTTCTAAAAATCGGCTTTTTTGTGGATATGGAAAAGTGAAATTAAGATTGCATAAACAATAATCGAAATATTTTAATTAAAGGCAAATTATGCAGTTTTCTTTTAACCAAGTTGAATGTGAAAATGCGATTGGGCATATAATGATGTCAAATTATTTACTTCCCCGCTATTGGCTTAAGGAGGAATTCGTCCTACATATGCCGGCAAGAAAGATATTAATAATAATTCATTCCTGAGTTTGCATAAATGAATTCTACTATAATTGCACTCTTTGCACATAAAAACTAATTTATGTTTTGAATACTAACACCTTGAAAAGTTGTACGTTGAAGCATTAAACATATGGTGATTAATATTTTTCATTTATTATTTGTTACCTTAGTTAATATATTTTTCTAACTTTAATTAACTACATAAAAAAATTCTTTATCTGGCTTTAACTTCTTCACTTCCAATAAGCATGAAATACTTTTACTGCCCTATACAATTTTTCCTTAGGTAGGGTAATTTTTTTTAAAAAATTTAAAACAAATTTTTTAATTTCTTTTTGTACTCTACTTTTTGTACTTTTAATACAATCTTCTGCAATTTAAGCGCAGGAATTTTTCAATTTAATGTATCTTATTTTCTTTTCATATATATGTATATGAAAAGTTTTATATGTAATGATTTCAAATGCGTAGATGACAGCAGTGTACCTCTCAACAGCTTACGATACTGGGTAGATGACCGAGAAGACCGTAGTGGCTTGAAGGTGGCAGAGTGGAAAGCATGATGACGCAATTCAGCACAACATATCTTGAAAAATCACAATCTTTATTTTTTCCATGCATATCAAATAATCCTTTTTTAGACAAGATATTTCTTAATAATATTTGAATAGAATAACTCCCATTTTGAAGTACGACGTCACCTTAAGCGGCAGCAGCATGGATGAAAAGCGTCTTACCAGCAGGAGAGCTAACGCGGAAAAGGGCAGAGTATCACAGAACTTCAGAGGAAGAAGGGTGGGAGGCGGAAAAGTTTCAGTTCACAGTTCTGGTTTACAATTAATTTAATTGGACAAGAGGCATCTGCATTAAAACGTTACATAAGGTAGAAAGGTCTGGAACCTGTGAGAAGAGATGAATTGAGGGGCAGATTACCAAATTTAGAATGTTAATTTTGAGGTCGTCAATTATTTTTTTGAAACAGCTATCATATTTTGTTATATCTTACATATATATATATAAAGGGCAGTTTGAGACCATTGGCTTTATATATATATAAATATATATATATATATAAATCCCAATGGTCTCAAATATATTTATATATATATATAAATCCCAATGGTCTCAAACTGGCGGCCCCGAATCAGTTTTACATTGTCCGCGAATGTAATTCCATAAATTAATTAGCATTATTATAACATTAAATATTACGAGAAGAGTTTGAAGGAAATGCCTAAGATTTTAATGATATGGAATGCAATAATTTCACATCATCTTCATCGCCATTAAAAACAAACTTAAACAGCGCCTCAAAAAAAGTAAAAATAGAGCTAATTAATTTACACATTGATACATATAAAATATTCGAAGGCACAAATTTCATTAACCCTTTTCCTACTTATCCAAAAAAAAATATTCTCAGTCGAGATTTTTGCAGTACAAGTAATCGCTTTTTATAGATTTTACAACAAGAAAATTCGCTTCAGAGTACATTTATATATGAATAGTTTTCCCGCAGACGAAAATTAATATTTCTTAGGAAAGAACCAGATTGACCAATGAGTATTTACAATTAATCATGAAGGTAGATTTTAGTCAATTTTGTTCAAGGTTACAATCTTTATTAACGTAAAATCCAAACTCTAAAGTTTGTAGTCGCAAACTGTTGTAAGAAATAAAGAAGCTTATAATTATTTGTATAAATGTGTATGTTTTTCCCTGCCTCAAAGAAAAATTTAGTAAATAAAAGAATAAGAACATGTTGTCATTATTTATTCTGAAGTTAACTCCCACACGGAAAGTATTTGTAATTTGTTTGATTTTCATTCATGTTAAGATTTTTATTTTAAGCTAAAGTAAGTAATTTAGTGATAAATCGACAAATTAGATTCTAAATAAATATCTGGAATCTGTGTACTCAGCTCTCAATAACTCTGAATTATAAAGTGTAACCAACAGAAATTTCTTACAGAATTTGTTTTTCTTTTTTCCTTTGATTCACTATTATTACTCTTTATGTATATGTTTTGATAAATATTCCGTAAATAAAGTTAAATTTTGGTTAAAAACATTTGTTTTGTTAAGACGAGTTTGAGCCTCTGAGCATTCGACCGACACGAAATTTGTGTTTGCCACTTTGAGCTATGGAAGCTAAAAAAACATATTTTATTGATTAAAATAATTTTAGACAACTTATTTAATTGTAATAACAACAAAATTTGGTAAAAATTATATGTCATAAATCAACATTTAAAATCATACGAAGGAGTAAAGTGGGAAAGGTAAAACTCACTCTTTACTAATTCATTTGTTGAATTGCAGAAAGCACCTCCATATTCTTCATCACAACTGGAACACAAGTTCACATTAAAAATGATTTCATAAAATTTTATCTTTTAAAAACAAGTCAGTATATATTATTGCTCAATAATAAATTAACTTATATCAAATTTTGAGCAAAAACAAAAATTATTGAATAAATTTAACCGAATTTTCGCAACCAAAATTACAGTAATTTAATGAAAATATTGTAGATATTTTCTCAACCCTTTTAAATATCATAAATGTAAATAATGTTATTTAAATACTTACTGTAACATAATAAACTAATACGAAAATATTTAAGACCGTATAATATGCTCATAATGCTTTAAATAATATATATATAAATATATGTATGGCTCATAAATATATATAAACTTATATTTAACTAACTAATCTAAATGAATATTTAAACCATATTAAAGTAATATTTAACTAATTATTTTAACTATATAAAACTATAATTTAAATATTTATTCTAGCATAAAAATAATTTATAAATGTTTACTGTAACATACTATACTCATAAATGAACGTAAATGTTACCGTAGAGTCTGTAATGTAAACGTTTGTGGAATAAATTAAATTCATTAATGGATATTAACATTCCTGCTTTGCGAGAAATGTACATAAACTCGTGTACAAAATTAACTGAATTTGCAACTTTTCTACTTTTACCAAAAGTACTGAACCAAAGGAACTAATTATGCCGCCAAAGAATTATGCAAATGTTCAGCTAAGGAACGCGTACCCTTACACGTATGTGTCTGCGGAGCTGTGATAGTGGAGGGGATTTGAGCGTGAGAAGATTCTCGGCGAGCTGGGTGCTCTTGCTTCTTCACGACATTCGGCGGGCATCTCGCAAGATTTGGGTTTAAGGTAGCAAGTGAAATGAGTAGCCGCAAAAGTGTGGATGACGAAATGGAATAGAAAATTGTCAGTAGATGGAGCAGACCAATCGCAAGCGCAAGTGGCCACGGAACTCAGCGTAACGCCCAGTGTCATCTGCGATTTGTGAAAACAGTTTCAAGACACTTTATCCATACCCGAGAAGACCTGTCCAAGATTGACCAGAATCCACTTTGACGAATAAAATCGGTATTTGTGACTTTCAGCACGGCGGCTCAGGACTGTAATGCAGAAATGCTAATATTCATTAATGAATTTAATTTGGATGATTTAAATTATTTTCATTTAACTAATATTAGCATTTTTGATTTTAAAAGGGGTGAGAAAATATATACATTATTTTCATTAAATTACAGTAATTTAATGAAAATATATTTAACATGTAAAAATAATGATTATACATTATTTTTACATGTTAATATCCATTAATGAATTTAATTTATTGCACAAACGTTTACATTACTGACTCTACGGTAACATGTACGTTCATTTATGAGTATAGTATGTTACAGTAAACATTTATACATTATTTTTACATTACAGACTCTACGGTAACATTTACGTTCATTTATGAGTATAGTATGTTACAGTAAACATTTATACATTATTTTTACATTACAGACTCTACGGTAACATTTACGTTCATTTATGAGTATAGTATGTTACAGTAAACATTTATACATTATTTTTACATTACAGACTCTACGGTAACATTTACGTTCATTTATGAGCGTAGTATGTTACAGTAAACATTTATACATTATTTTTATGCTAGAATAAATATTTAAATTATAGCTTTATATAGTTAAATATTTAAATTATAGTTTTATATAGTCATTAAATTACAGTAATTTAATGAAAATATTTTATACGTTTTTCTCAACCCTTTTAAAATCATAAATGCTAATAATGTTATTCAAATACTTACTGTAACATAATAAACTAATACGAAAATATTTAAAGCAAAATGTAACATGCTTATAAATTAAAATAATATAGTTTCTATATTTAAACTAATATAAACTAATATTTAACTGATTTCAAGGAATATTTAAACCATTATAAGGTATTTCTCCCGTCTTCCTAGCGTGCCTTCGTGGTGTAGTGGTTCTGCACACTGGGCCGGTATTCCAGAGGTCCGCGGTTTGATTCCCGGTGAAGGCGTTTGCTAATTTTCATCTTGCCTATTTCTAAAAATACCTAATGTCTCTACACCATATTAAAGTAATATTTAACTAATTAATTTAAACTATAATTTAAATATTTATTCCAGCATTAAAATAATTTGCAATATTTACTGTAATATACATAATGTCACAGGTTCACAATTCTCACGTGAGCTGTGTGCTGCACTGGAACTCGAGTATATAATGTAATTATGTAATGTATTACTTTTAACTGAGATAAACTTCAAACTTAGTTTGGAGGTACTTTTATGTGAATACTCAAGTAGTTCAATAGACTTTGATATAAGGGTTCCCTGCTTTTAAGGAATATAAATATTCCGCTGATTATAGAGTTCAGTATATTTGTACACTTTGCAAACATATATAAAAGATTTTATTTCAGTATAACTAAACTATTCAGTTAACAATTTAGTTTTAAAGAAAGGGAAAAAAACTAAATTTTCGAGATTATCTTTACCATTTTATGTTTATGTTTGCTGCTTTCACAACATTCTAACATTTCTAAAATGTTGGAAGTCTAAATTATTTTCTAAACATAATAAAAACATTCATTTTTACCAAAAGAAATAGAAATACTATTTAAGCAGATTATTAAAACAGAAGATTCTGTCTAGTTTCTTGGCATCGATGCCAATGAAAAATAAGATGAAAATTTGTAATAATGTGTTTAAGAGCTAATAAATCATTCTGCTATTGCGACTGTACATAAATATGATGTTATTTGTAAGTAATTCTGAAAGATTTTTTAAAAGTTAATTAAACGAATACATTAAAATCGAGTTCCCATATTATATTCTACATACCTGCATAAAAAGCCATGATTCCCGAACTGCACACATTCGCCATGCTTGCAAGGATTAGGGTCACATACAGCTAAAGAGTAAAAAGAATAAATAAATTCAAAGGACTTAAAGTAAAATTTCAACTTTGTTTAAAGCCTAATTTTTACTTAAGTGCAACTAAATCTACTGAAATTAATACTTCGATATATGCGGCCTTATCTGATGTATAATGAAATATATTAAAAATATATGGCATAAATGTTACTGTGATTCTTTTATATAAATCTTAATCAGTCTACACTATAAACAGCATAATTCTATAGTTATAACCTCAGAGATATGGTAATTTTAATTTAAGGTAAAATTTTATATAGCAACCTCGCTTCAGGGATAATACTGTTTGTTAGATTTCAGGCAAGAAAAATCAAATAATTTTGGAATAAGTTGCAGCCGCCGATTTATTTACAATTATTGAATCGATTTATTTTAGAAATGAAATTTTAGGAATGAAAGCCCTCTTCTCTTGGTGTAAGAAAAAAAAACCTTTCCTGTTATCTTAATGAACCAAATAAACTCATACCCCACGGAACGGCTCGGTGCAAAGGTTGCTTTGAGGCAAATATTTCTTCGAAAGGAAATGTTCCTCTGTCAGTGAAATAGCCAGAAAAGCAAAAATTAAAGAAAGTTTACATACACAGTACAGAAATTCTTTGTGAAAGGTGAGAATAAAGGTAGCTTTGGAAAAAAAAAAACTTGAGTTTAAGCATAGCTTCATTTTATTGTTTATATGACTCTTGGAATGATAAATGTATAAAGTGCAGACATGCTGTCTACCGGGCCTATTACCGGCTCACCAGCGGCCGAGCGGTAAAGTCGCTGAACACTGGCAGCTCGGTCCGAGATTCGAATCCCGTGAACGGGCTGGCTGCAGGGGCATTGTCGTGATTTTCCTCATGTGTAACCTGTATACGAGCCAGTTTCCAGCCTCGAGGGCTATCTGTCTAAGAGACTTTCGTGACTTTTGTGGAGGTCTTTCTGAGGGAACTAGTTCTATACACATTACACATGAGGAGAACCACGAAAATGACAATGCAACCATCCCATTCGCGAGATTCGAACGTCGCGACCGAACTACCAGGGTTTACTTACCCACCGCTCGGCCTCTGGTGGATTGTGTGAAGTAGAATAAACAACATAGTAGTGGCCTGTTCTTGAGAGGATGTAGGAAAAATGGGGGGGGATAAATTTATTTGCTGTCTGTTGGTAGTTTTTTTGGAAGAAAAGGGTTTGTCTTACTTTTGACTAACGGAAGATCATATGAGGCGTGTTTGCGTGAGAAGTAGGTTTTAATGAACAATTGAATCAAGAGGCAGATAGCAATAAGGTACTGGAAGGAAGAAACAAAAAGAGAGGAAAGAGAAAATTAAGCAAAGCTTTTAGAAAAAATGAAGACGAAGAGAAAAAAATGAGTTTGCGGATAATAAGTGACAGAAAGACCTAGAAGAATCTAGGACAGAGACTGAAATAAGCGATGGTGATATCCTCGTGAATGAGCGGAATGAAGAAAAATTTACTGAAGATGTATCGGCCACGTAAGTGATGATCAAATGACTTGAAGTTTTCTTAGTGTTCTCTGAAATACGTTTTAAAACTATTACTCAGAGTCTCAGTGTGTATAATTCCAGATTTGAAACGTCGAGGTTCGACAAAGAAGACAATGCGACGATCTGTGAGTAATGTTCCTATCTATGATGTGTTGGATGCAACGAAATACCGAGTTTATGACTCTTTGAATGAGGATTTGATGTTCTAGACTGATATTTAATGCATAAAGAAGAAGGATGTGAGCTTGTAAATTCCACATTTAGAGACCTAGAGTCTCGGCTTTCTTCTGCGAAGATCCGGGCGGTGTGTTCGTGTCTATGTTGTATTTCTTATAAAGAAACTGTTCCGGACTGATACTTAGCATTATGTATACCACGGATTTATTGCAACCGACACTTTTAAGGACAAGTTACACTTATACTTTGGTTTCGAGAAGCGTTCGAAAGAGCTATTCCTCAGCATCACGTAAATTTTTTTTTAATTCCCCCGGATCCATAACTGTTACGAACATTATGAATTTAATATATCACGTATTGAAATACGTATGTTTAATATGAGCCTAAGCAACGTTAAAAATTAATATTATGACATATATGTTATCGTAATTATCTGTTTGTTAAGCTGAACCTCGGCTGAAAAGCTTGCAATTGCATTTCATTATTAGAAAGTTTTGGATTAACATAAAATCTGTAATTGTGTTATCAATTCAAATATAATATATTCATACATTTCTATACACAACGAAACTAATGTTAATATTTTGTTGCTCATGCACGTTTATAGGCCAACATGATGTATTTGACTTCCAGCCATTTATTTAATTACGATTTTGTTGTTGTGTTGTTGCCGTGTCTGTAATAAAGTTTATTCAAATAGTGCCAAGGGCGAACATGCTCGGGCAATCTGGAAAATGTTATCATCGTAGAGATTCGGTCTCCAATTTTTAGCAATTCAGCAAGGATGGCCGGGCAATCAAACATGAGTGTATAAGGTACTTCTTCCGCCTTCTTAGCATGCCTTCGTGGTGTAATGGTCAGTACACTCGGCGCGTATTCAAAAGGCCCGAGGTTCGAGTCCCGGCGAAGGCATTGCTCATTTTTCACGACTTCCGACTTAAAAACAACCTAATATTCTCTACAGTGACTCCCGAACTGAAAACGGTGGTGGATGGACCCTAATCCCCAGTCGTTTTTTAAAAGAGGGAATATATGTAAGATTATCTTCAATAAAAACATAGTAGAGCACGACTTAAACATAACTAGGTACTTTATTTTACTAATATGAAATAAAACGAATAAAAAGATAAATTAAGTAAAATTGAATGTTACATGTAATCTCACAATTGAACTCAGTCCAAACAGGATTCGATTAATGATGATCAGTTTTCAGACATTATCAGTCCTCAATAAAAATACATTCAAAATCACGTCTGCTCCCATATGGCTACCTCGATGTAAGCATTTCAGCTTGACATCAGGGAATTTGACAATCGAAAGAAACACGTATTGTTTCAAGCACTTCTAGCGGTCGTCTGCCGCTCTGCAAGCTGCACTAAGGTGTGAGGATGTCACGCCTTGCTGGGTAGAAGTAAAGGGAGTCGAAGAACCTACCTAAAATGTAAGGTAATTCTCCCTCCTCCTTAGCATGCCTTTGTGGTGTAATGGTCAGCACACTCGGCGCGTATTCGAGACATCCTATGTTCGAGTTTTGGCGAGGGTATTGCTCCGGCTTCAAAACAACTTAATAGTCTCTCTAAATGTTGTCAGTTTTGGGGGCAGGTACATATCATGTTCTTGTAGGTTTTCCTTAGGTTCTGTAGGTTACAATAAGTGCAACCCTTCGAGCAATTTCACTCTTTTCTATGATGAGGCTAGATTCTGTATTTAATTACAATCTAAGTAATATAATGGGAGTTTATTTAATAATTCTAGCATATGGTACTTACCTATGCAACCGCTTTCTTTTATGCTCTTCGTTTCGGTGGGACGATACCCTTGTTTGCACTGGCAGTCATAACTTCCAAATATGTTAAAACATTCGGTGTTGTTTGGGCAAGACGTCTGTTCTTGACATTCATCGATATCTGAGACAATAAAAACATTATTATAGCAGCTGTTAAAAATTGCCACTTGAAAAATTGTAAACAAATCTTTTTATTCATCAATACATACATTAGTTTAAAAACTACAGATACATATTTAATGGATTACAAGGCTTGAAATTTAATGATTCATTCAACAACAACATTAAAGCAGTAATCACTTCTAATTGCTAATTAAAAGTAAGTATACAAACCGATTTACTCACAGTACCTTATGTATGTAGTAACAAATATGATAAGTATAGATGGATTTGACACTATTTATTTAAGGGCAGTTATATAGTTAAACGATAAATAGGAGGATAGATTGGAAAGTAAAAATCATAATCACTAATCTTAGATACTAAAGTAAAGTAATGAAAGAAATAAATAATGAAAAAAATTAGATAATGCTGAACAGCATAAAATAATCACACAAATAGTAGTATGCAAAAATAACAAAATTAAGATAATAGTACAAAAAATTAATAGATTAAGATAAGATTAAAATTTAAAAAAAAATTATTATTATCATTTATATACGTATAAATATTTATGGGTTACTATTATTAATGTGTACGTACACTTGTGTGGATAAAATGTAAAAGAAATCACTATAATAAATTTTATCTTATTGAGCGAAAAGTTGAAAGTGTATGTTAATTTTATAACAGTTATTTCTAATTTTGAAACCCTTTCCTTTCAATTCTTGTTTAAAACTTACAACTCCTTACCAGAATGAGTTTTTTAGAATCGCGTTGAATGCAAATGAAGTAGCATTAAAAGGGAGTTCAACTTATTTCGAAAGAGAATACTTAGGAGTACTTAGTGGCCCGTGTTTGCATTCCGGCTAATTCATTCTTGAATCTCTTAAGCTCAACCGTATTGCACATGTCTGTTGATCATCACCGGCTAGTTTAAATTAAACGCCAACTACGTTAGACATTTGTGTCTAGCTTCGACTAAGTCTATTAATGAGTTAAAATTAGATGAGTTTCTTATTTTCTTATCCTAATTTAACAGCCCGGGTGGAAAGTCTCCTGTAAGCCATGAAAGGGACCATTTGTTGTTTCTTTGACTGAATAAAAGGGTATTTTAATCCTCCTCAAGTCTACACAGCGATATGTCTCTACTTAGTTCTCTAGGTTCCTCAACATTTTATCAAAATAGTGAGGGACATTCCAAACTTATTAACTTTAGGCAAAGTGCATGAGGGTTACCTAGGTAAGTTTCAATAAGTTTCAAATTTAGGAATGAGTAATAGGTTATAAATTTACGTATTGCTTACAATACGAGTATATTACACTAGTCACAACTCTGTGATCCATGCATAAGAAATTCTTGATTTATTAAATGCTAAAGTAATTAGAAAACCGGCATACATTAATAATACATCTTAATACTGATTTTCTCTGAGTGCTTGGAAAAATGCGCACTGTATACAAGAGTCATGCTAAGGTTGAGGGCAGTGAATACATTTATCATAATAGTTCTTCCATTGCTTTATAATAAACAAATGAAACTTTTTTTTTTTTTTTTTTTTTTTGTAAAGGACACGGAAATTCTATCCCCAATAAATCAAAAACTGATTATATAAGTAGAAGTTAACACTTATTAGCACCACTTTCTGTATAAAACGTACACTTTTCTTGTCATCACGTAGCAAATGTTTATGCAACAAATTATTTTATTAAGATGAATGGGCAGCATTACACATTTGTACTAACCTTCACATATTTCAATAGTGCTTAGTGAAGTTAAGTGAAAAGTATTTATACTCTTGAATCCATCTTTGCACAGACACTGGAAGCTAGAAGTATTTTTAAGCTGTTTGCAGGAAGCTACTGGTCCGCACAACTTCTGGATTTCCTCTGTACAAGGATTAGCGACATGAAATACTTCTGTTTAAAATAAAAAAATAAATAAATAAATAAATTTCTGTTCATTACTTTTTTTTATGAAAGCTAATATTTGTATTTTCTTGCACGAAGCTTTGCAAGACTTTATCACTTATATACACTTATAACTATATGATGTACATATGATTAAGCATTCTTAATCTATGCATTACTCAAATAATAAACATAACAGGTTTAACTCTTTCACAGCGAAGGCACGCGTAACGCCCGTGCATTTAGACATCGGCAGGTCGCCCGAACGTCTACGTCCATTTTCTACCTGGTGCTTTCTCCAATCATGTTAGCGCGTTGTTAATTTGTTTCGTGAAATGTTAAATGGCATGCCAATCATTCTTAAAGCTTGGCTGTTGATGCTCGCCTTTGCAATCTTGTCTTATGGGAAAACTGAATACATTAGGTGAAACCGCACAAACATCCCAAAGAGAAAAGTAATCACTGCACTTAAATAGGTTATAGGTAACAATGGAGCATTCTACTTGACGACAGGGGGGAGGAAATACATTCCAATAGAAATTCGTAAATACGGGCGTTTTAGAAACTTGAAGGGACTTGATTTTGGCCTGTGTCGAAGCGAAAGAGTTAAATTAACTTCGATAGTGAAGAGTTGTATATATGCATAGATTGCAACCCCAGCTTGAAAATAAACTATAGCTTACCTTCGGGTTTCCCAATTTGAACTATCAGGTTCGGTTTTATCCAACAGTAGGAAGTGTCTTTTAGGGGTATACATATTGAAGGTTGGAAGATCAAGTTTATAGTATTCTTCGATGCAGCTTTTTTAAGTTGCAATTCCAAATTACATTCCAGTTCTTTACCTTCATCTCTGAAAGTGTTATGAAATATGATAATGCAAAAATTTGCAATTTATAAATAATTTCAGGCCAGTAATTTGATTATTTTTGCGGCTTAAATAATTTTACTCGCATGAATTCCTTACTTTAGTCTTTAAAGCTAATTACATAATTTATAATAAACAAAGTAATATCAGTACATTGTTAGCAAAATTATCGACATACGTTATTTTCCATCCCTTTCTTAATGCATGTATACTCCATCAATGATTTTTGTCTATTAAAATTCCCGTTTTGCTATAAGAGTTATCTAAATGTTTTGTAACAATTGAAAGGCGAACATTAAAAATTTCAATAAATTTAAATTTAATTAAATGAAACTTAAAATCTGATTTATCAGATCGTCGGCTAAAGCTTTAATTAAATTAGGAAAAACAAATCTGATGTGTACACCACATGACTTTCTTGTACGGAATGCTAAATCATATGCAATTTTTCCTGCATTTCATTTAAACTTATTCCCTCAAGTTTCATTAGAGATAAATTTCTAATTCATTTAATTCAATTCTCACTTCTCGACAAGGCAAAAATACATCAAATCTCAAAATATCTTTGTTAAATTTGAAAACTATAGAAAAATATAAAATACCAAATACAGTTAAAACGGTTAAAAAACAATTTTTACAGTTCAAATTAAGGGTTGCTATGCAAAAACAAGTAATTCGGCAAACGGGCTAGAAGGCAGATATTCTGGTGCACAAAACTAAAAGTTTCCTTTTAGTCCAACTCGGCAAAAAGACACTAAAGGGGCAGAAAGACTTAATTCACTATTCAGCTAAGTTTCAAATGTAAATAAATATGGCTGGTACGGTAAAAAGAACACAGGCTTAGCAGCACTTAAGAACTTTTAAATTGGTGATAATTCTGCAACTGTTGCATGCAGATTAGCAAAAGCTAATTTAAGTCAGTAGCAGAAATTGCAAAGTCAGTAGCTAGAAATCAGAAGCTAATCAAAACCGCGACTCAATCCGATAGTCATACACTGAAGAAAAATGAATTTTAAAACTTATCTATTCGTTTCATTCAACACAAAATCCCGTTTCGAGAATACTAGCTCATTTAGGCTACTTAAACTTTTATACTGAGTATTGAAACGATTTGCATTTGTGATACAACTTATAAATATTTCGATTTAGTTCAGGAATCTGTATAAATTATAAAATTTGATTCTGATTAAATTAACTCGGTAATAGTGCATCAGCGTGAACCGTGAAATTCTTTACTAAATTGTCATCAATGAGTAGCATTACTTGTGACAGCCAATGATATGTTATAGAAATTCAATCATTTCCATACAGATTGAAATTTTTTTCTTTTATTGGAAACTATCTGAAATTTAGAAATCAAATATATGCATATTGAGAAAGATGCATATTTCAATAGAAAAGTAATTAGAGATTGCAAAATCAGTAGCTAGAAATCAGAAGACTCAAAGCCGCGACTCAATCCGATAGTCATATACTGAAGAAAATTAATTATAAAACTTATCCAATCATTTCTATCAATACAATTAACGATTCCAAATAAAACTCCGAAACCTATCAAAGAAATGATTAAATTTCTTAGCTACAGAAATATTAGTATTATTCTGAGGTTGCTGCCCTCCTAACCGTCCTCTCCTCCAGCATCTTCTCTCCCGCATTCCAGCGACCTCTTAAGCAGAATGCTTCTCGGTCAAGGGGATACGAGACCGGAGTTTTATGTCCGGTAACAAGACAAGTAGAAGGGAGCTTCTTCGCCAAGTCTCAAATTATTCCGATAAACCCAAATTAAACAATAATTTAAATTCAATTTATTTTTTACATTTACGTTAGTCATGATAAATGAGACTTTATCCTGGGCCAGCGAATGCTAATAGTAACATTCAAAAGATACGGTTTAAATTTTTGATGGTTACTGCTTGAAATCTGGTAACTCACAACAATCCTACTCAAACTACAGGTTGTATTTTGAATAGGATTAAGGCATCAATATGTCCTGTATTGTGAGAAAAGGATTTTGTTAAGCAATCTTATTAGCGACATGTGGTCTGTTTTTCATTCCATTATTGCACATTCATAATTTTGAGGTTATTTGGCTTTTGTTTCCATGTATTTTCAAATAAATCATGGGAACAAATCAACTGTAATCGCTTTTTAATCACAGAAATACGGAAGTTTTATAATAAATTTAACCGAACAAAATCCAGCCAAGCAGGTAATAATTGCTATACAATCCTAGATTATTTAGACAATCTTCAAATTGTTGTGCCATTGTGATAAAATATCACATGCGAAGATTTATGAATGCATTTATTTCACTTCGAACTAAAGGCCAGTTTTCCGTAGTTAAAAGTAATAAATAATATTTAATATTTTCTAATAATTTATCGGATAACAATCAAATTTATATTAAAAATAGATTAAATTAGAATGAATCTGAAGTTAAATGTAGCGTATTTAATCGTATAATATAATTTTAAGAACGTCGTCATTAGTAAGCCGCCAATTTAAGCTTATTCTAACTTCCTATCCTATTCATGTATCTTTGTATTATACGTACATACACACACACTACCACCATTCCCCCCCCGAAAAAAAGTTCAATTAGTTACATAGAAATACGCATTCTTAAAATTATTGGCGTCAGTGATACTAATTTTTACAATCAAAAATGAATCTTAAAATTGCATTCAGCTTCAATCAAAATTTACTGCTTTAAATATACAAGATGGCTAAAAAATCCTTAGAAATTTTAAAATTTGTAAAAATGTATATACAGTAAGACCCCGCTTAACGCGGGGGATACGTTCCATCGAAGTAGAGCGTAATGCGAAACAGAGCTAAGCGAGGCTATCTTAACATGTAAATATGGCCCACCAGCGGCCGAGCGGTAAAGTCGCTGAACACTGGTAGTTCGGTCCGAGGTTCGAATCCCGCGAACGGGCTGGCTGCATGGGCGTTTTCGTGGTTTTCCCCATGTGTAACGTGTATACGAGCCAGTTTCCCTTAGAAAGTCCTCCACGAAGGCATCCCTCCTCTTAGGCAGATAGCCCTCGAGGCTTTGCCATAATTACACACACACTTAACATGTAAATAATGGGGTTAGGGAAAGACGGATAAAAAATGGTTAGGCATTAAATTTAATAATGTTTTTTTTTAATAAAAATTTAATTAAACATTTATTTCTTACAAAAATAAAAACAATATAAACGCATATACTTTTAAAAACAAATAAAATTCTCAGTCAGATCATTCAGTCTATTCTGGGTTTCCAATTTTCTGCCTTTTTGTCAAGAAGGCATTATGATAGATTGGCTTAATGGCATATTGCGTTCAATTTCGTCGTCAATCCATATAGACAGTCGTTTTTCCATTTCCTCTATAATGTTATTTCTAGAACGGGTAATTCTAGTTGCAGAGCTTGACGTAGTTGCAGTTGCCGATGACAGTATTTTTTCTTTATTCTTAAGAATTGTCCTTATTGTTGAAGTTGCCAAAATCAATGCAGCACTAATTTGAGATTGACGTTCACCGGAATCTAATCTTCTAATCACTTGCATTTGAGTTTCCAGTGAAATGATTTTTCTGGTTGCTTTCTTTTCTTGTTTTTTTATTATCTCCCAGGATAAAAACTAAAGATCATAATATTTGTCACTGTATTAATCGTTATAGTATTATACAAATTTAAACTTACAATAATGGCAACAAATGTTTCAAATGATAAAAATGCGACCACCAAGCAAGAAACACAACTACACTGTTTCGGATATGTTATTTGGAAACCTAGCACTGCGCACAATTTCGGAGAATCCTCGGGTTGAAATAAAAGAGCGCTAAACCGAAACAGCGCTAAACGAAACAGCGTTAAGCGGGGTCTTACTGTATTCTGAAATTGATAGCAAATATATATATATATATATATATATATATTGCATTCGGTATGATAAGGATACGGATTATGAAGTTGCTAATGTGGCGCCAGAGTCTCAGTAAGCTAGATAAGTAAATTATACATCTGAGTGCCTATGACTTTTAGAAGCTAGCATATGAAATTCCAAGAACTGCCAAGGAAGTAAGGTGGAGGTGGTGAAACCATTGTCTCCTTTCATTCCTATATGATCCATTTCCAATTTCCGCTGAATACGGAAGAGTAACTTGTCTGTTTGAGAGTTTTATTCCGTCAGTCTTAAGGTAGTTTCTTCATTGAGCGCCGCAGGTATGAGAAATGCTCAAGTTCAGCCGTAGACTAGGATTGCATAGTGAAGAGGGCTTGATACCTTGTCACGTGACATTCCTATATGATGGAATGCGGTTTAGATATAAAGATACAGAGGGAAATATTTTAATGATGAACAAGCATTTATATCATGGAGAATTATAGAGAATGGGACACCGCCATACTGTTGAAAATGGCCGTAACTCTTCTTTCAGTCTGCAGATTGTTCGCATGACCGGAGACTAAATACCGCTAATTAAAGCGCTTTAAAGCTTTGCTTTCCTAATCACTCGTTATGGGTAGATCGCGTCAGAAAGACAGTGTACAACTTATATATGTGTGTGTGTAAAGTATAAAACATGAAACAAAATTATTAAACTCATATGATTAATTACTAAATAATTTTACAGTCTAAAGGAAATAACTGTAATAACAACTGAAACAGTAACTTACGTGCAGTTCAATAGCTTTAAATCTCTGTAATCACTATAAACATTCTTCAACTGAAAAAATATATATTAATTACTGAACGTAATAAATCCTTTTCAAGTAAACTAAATTTTACATCTAATTTTTAACTTTATCATCTGTCCACGTTGGGGTAAAAATCGCTAAAAGAATGAGAAGTTTGTTGAACATATGTAGATTTGTGATTGCTGTCCAAACAATTATTTTTAAAAATAATCTATTTTAGGTACAAAAGCATAATTATTTTCATTGTAGATAATTAATAAGAGACTTCATTTTAGCACGTTTAAATACTACTATTTCTAGCAATTTACCATTGAAGTTTATAGGAAAATTATTCCCAAAGAAAACACATTTTTTGGGTCTTTTATGTTTTATAATTTATAAAATCGATGACTTGTTGTTTATCTTCAGTTACAGATATTATTTTCTGTTATATTTTTGAAATAAATATTTCATTGAATAAGTCTGAATATTAACAGAATTGCAATATATAATAAAATATTTGACTTGAAATTTTAAAGTGCAGTTTTCAAGCTATTTATTGTTGCGACGCATCACGTACAAGAAACATTATTTTAAAAAATTGAATAAGATGCACATTAAACTTTAATGCATCAAACGGACTAATATGTGCCTTAGGAATAATTTGTATCAATACCATGTGCACCCATAGCTTAAGTTAAAATTAAATTCCATTTCAAGAATATTTTTTTAATTACTTTTTTCAGTAATTGAGATGCTGAAGCAGAGCTAAATGCTGCATTTCCGTCACATCTTTGAATAAATTCATTGAGACTCTTCCTTACCTGCCGCGACAAAACATGCATCGATTCATTTTATCAAATACTGAATATTGTAACTGTAACTTCGAATTCAAGATTTATCATGCCACCACATAACATTTCCCAAATCCAGCACAGGACTGCCACATTTACTATCGAAGGTATTAACTGCAGGCTTTTCTTTTAGTTTGAAGAGGCGCTGGTGTTTAATGCATAAGATTACTAATGCATGTGTGAGAACATTTATTCATTCAAATGAACCAATGCAAAACTGGTTATGTTTATTACATTTATTCATTCAAATGAACCAATGCAAAACTGGATGATATGAGAAATAAAATACGTAATTTAAGATGTCTGCTGTTAAATTATTAGTAAATGTTAAATCTATAAATGGAATTGTCAAATGTACTTCGATAGTTACTTGGCACCATTTTGAGCATAAAACGATGTTTCATAGAATCAAATGCCTTTTCTTTTCGTTTGACGTTTACAATGAAATCCCCATTATAAAAATAGCAACTGTAGATATACAGTAAACTCTTCATCGATCAATAAAGTAGTATCTTAAATATTACGTCAATGCACTAAACAGGAATATCTCCAAATCTCCTGAATTAAATGCTAGAATATATCTTGTCTGTATATTAACAATTACACCAACCGTGCAAATATCGCCAATTTCTGAATCCAGTACTGTCTTACGCTGCTTAACAGTAAATTATGTTGTTACATAACCTAATACACACGTCAAATTAATATTTATCTCACCCCCTCTAGCTTTGCGAAATAAATTAAAACATAGCAGACACCTCTCGAACACAATGACTGTCTAAACGCAATTGTCTACCAAACAAAGAATGTCAGGCTCCATAGACGTAATGTTTTGTCTTCTACGCTGCTAGAAAGAAGATTGAAAATTCGCCAAGGGATTTGGCGACGAAATTTGTTGGCGAGAATTCCCCCCTCTGTGATGTACCGGACCTGGCCGAGATTTTCATCCTGTAACCTAGCGGATTTCCTGACGGATGAAAATTTTAAGAATATGAACCTCAAGTTTATTGAATTCACTGAGAAGTGTAAGCAAATGAATGTTCCCAAGAAAAGATTCTTCTAGCCTTGGGAATAGTGGAACTACTGATTCGAATGGACGTATAAGTTTCGCTCGCCTTTGGTAAGTTGAATATGAACCTCAAGTTTATTGAATTCACTGAGAAGTGTAAGCAAATGAGTGTTCCCAAGAAAAGATTCTTCTAGCCTTGGGAATAGTGGAACTACTGATTCGAATGGACGTATAAGTTTCGCTCGCCTTTGGTAAGTTGAATTACTAATTTTCTCCTTAGTTTCAATGAACACCAATAGATGGCGCCACTTTATGGATCTGACTTGTGGATGCGCTTCATCTCCAGCTCTGAAATCCTTCCTAAACCTGTGACGTTCTGCTGTCACCTTCCTCTTTCCAATTCCCACCTCCTCCCACTTACCCGTTCGGACTTTTTACCGTCAAGCGCCCTTTGGGCATATCTATCAAAAGCCGGACACGTCGCATTTTAATAGATATATTTCAGCAAAAAAATAACGATTGATTGATTTTTCTCCTCCGTCACGTGTACAGGAAATTGAGGAACACGGGTTAAGATGAATAAGAAAATTAGGTGAAGTTTCACTTTGACAGGTTGGTGAACTTGCACTATCCATATCGCAGTTTGATGTCTGATTTTATATCCGTCAATATGGAGGGGGGAAAATGGAGTCACTCAGTTTTAAACTCTTGATAAACGCGGCCGTTGAACCTGTTCGAACTTCGACATCAGCTTCGAGCTTTGGCGCTCTTTGGCGACAGATGTTTCATGCATGCGCAGCTGTTTCCCTTTTCGGAACTACTCTGATATGCGCCCTCAAGTCGCCAAACATTTTTGGCAAGAAACTCCACGCTGCCATATTGCTATCTAAATTTTTTGTCTACATTTCGAACTTTAAGCCAAAAATGTCTCCAAAAACACGGTTTTCGCGAATGCAAAAACCACGTTTTGAACACACAATTTAAGCTAAAATTCCGAAACAAAAACAAAAAATTTACATAGCAAAACCTTAAAGTTTCTAACCAAAATTATTTGACAAGAGTCCATGTGCTCAGCGATATGTTTTAACTTAAAAAACATCTACGAATGGCATAATCTAGGCAACGAACGAATCTACGAACTACGCACACCTCGCTTTAATAAATTAACATAACAACAATAAATTTCAAACAATACCATGTACACAGTGTCCTGTTTCAACTTAAAAAAAAACATTTACGAATAGCACAATTTAGGCAACAAACGAATCTACGAACTACACTCACCTCACTTAATTTATTATATTAAATTAACATAACAACAATAAATTTCAAAAAATATTATGTATGAAACATCTACGAATTGCACAATTTAGACGGTATGCACTAATCAACAAAATAACTAAAATAAATTTCAAACAATTCAAAAAACAATAACGACAGAAATTCATACTAAAAAAACAATGAATATAGCATTCTACAAAATAAGAACAAGAATAAAATAAACTGCACTTACCATGAATTAATGCTTTTTCGAACAGCAGAAATGCCAATTTCATACCGCCTTTAACATGCCGCCACGTAATCACTATCGTATTTATATGACAGCCAGACACACTATCCAGAAAATTCATACTATGGTTCACAAATAAATAAAATAACAAATAATCACAAATCCTTACTTCTATCATGCACAGCCACAAAAAATAATTCACAGACCCTCTTTCCACACCTCCAAATACCCACTGCCCCTCAACAGGATGGCCACGACTATATTTCCTTTTGCCGAACTTCAATTCAACAACTTCCACCATTTTATCTTTCCTCCTTAGCTTCTCAAACACTGAGCATGACGCGAACCAAGGAACTGCAGCGAAAGATTTTTCAACGTCAACAGGGCTGCCATACAACACGCAATCGCGCCAAAACCCAGCGCAGAGCACATATCGCCACTTGATGAAATTAGGGTGTATATCAGAGTTGTACCCCCTTTTCATTCGGAGAGAGCCACTCCTGCTGCGGCGAAGTTTTCTTCTTATCTTTGAGTTCCCAAAATGCCGCTATTTTTGACACGTTGCTATGCGTATATGCTTTGTCCAATTCTTATTTTTTTGCATGTGTGTATGTTTGCTAATGTGCACTCTCATCTGTCTAATGAGGCATTTAGATTGAATCTAACATTTATAGTTTCGAAGATATATACATTCGCGCACACTTCAAATAGCATCTTAATTTTTGCTTTCCCATCAAACCTTTATGGAGGAACGCAGACCTACGTTAAAAAGAAAAAAGGAATAAGGTATGCCTCAAAACTGTTCAACCAACTCGTCTACAAGTGGAAGGTAGCTGAAAAGTTTAAGACAATAGCTTGTCGGGATCTTAAGTTTTACTAACGTTTATTTTATTTTAAATCTTTACTATCACTTCTTGTTTTCTACTTCCGGCCAGAATTAAAAGCTTTAACTTATTTTGGCAAATTTGTCTGGCGAACGCCAAGTACTTAAGTTGTGGCTTTTTGCCAAGCAAGCAGAGAGGAAGAAGTTGGTCGAAGCAGGCCGCTTGCCTTAGCAGTTTTACTCGGTTGCTGGTTGCCTTCCAGGCCAGAGGTTTAATCCTCTTGATAATTTTAAACGTATTGTAGTGTTAACAGTTCTTGTACTACATACGGCTTCCTGTTAATATACGGCCAATGTTCCACGTAGGCCCTTGTTTATTATTCCAAAGTTAAGTTAGAGTTTAGTTAATATTTTTATAATCTTACGTTCAGACCACAAGTGGTTGGTCTCTGTATTCCGAAGTACGGAAATTATTGTAAAGAGTGAAAAATAAAGGGTTTCGTATACCCTTCCTGTGTACCTTGTCTACTTCCCACATTTATTGAACATAGCTTTAGTAAGCTCCCTGTTCCGAGTCAGGTCTTTGCATGTTCCCAAAGCAAGTAAGGCGGAACACTGAACCTGATAGTGGCGCCCGACGAAGAAAAAAAAACATGGCCGAGTTTCAAGAAGAACCTGTGCTGCCTGCAGAAACGGCTCAGAATCCAGAAATGCTAGCTGCCGCCCTGGAAGGATGTGACATCGTCCAGACCATGCGCGCAGCGATGAAACCAGAAGCAACATTTAATGGAAACTCACCGGTAACCAGTTTTTTGGAAAAACTAGATGACCACTTCATGATGTATCCCGTGCACGAGTTCCAGAAAGTTACCTTAGCTACCAGCGCTTTGAGGGGCCAAGCGCTTAATTGGTTCAAATGTATAGGCAGAAGTCTCTTGGGTCAAGCAGGAAGTCCCACCTATACTTACGAAAATTTCAAGACTGCCCTAGTAAAAACCTTCTCTGTCGTAAGGGATCGTGCGAAATTAGAAACAGAACTTTTCAGCATATATCAGCAAAGCATCGAAAATCTTTCCACCTTTATTTTAAGAAAAATTCACGTCTTCAAACTCTTGTATGGAAACCGTCCGGATCCTGAGATAATTCAAGTGATTTTGCCGAGGTTACTTCCCCCAGTGCAAGACTTTATTGAATTAAGGAATCCGACTACACTGGAAAAGTTATTTGAGCTAGCAATCCAGTTTGAAAGTAGAAGAACGGCGGACATTGAAAGAAGACGCCAATATCAACAACGAAACCAGTTTGGTGAGCCAAGACCACAGCAAAGTCAAGCACACGGCTACGGAAGCAAAGCGAATCAGTGGGCAAGGAAACCCGAGCATCCAAAAACAGCCGGCGAACATCGACAGTTCAATAGCAATCCAGGAAAAAAGTCTCAAGGCCAGTGGAAAAAGAAGGAAAGCATGGAAAGAAAAAAGGATTTAAACTAAAACGGATTTCTGCTGACGGGAGGGTGCGGAAATCCGAAGGCCAAGAAAACCCCTCTTCCTTCAAGTTAAATACAGTAATGGTGAAAAATTTGACTCTTTCGAAGATTGAAGTGTTGGTGAATAACATCCCAACCTCCGCACTCCTGGATACAGGCGCGTTGTGTTCCTGTGTGGCAGAAGATTTTTTAGGAAGTATTTTCTTAAATATCGCATATATAATTCGGATAATACGACAGTATTAGCTGCGCAAGGAGAAAGATGTAAGTGCATAGGTAAATTACCGCTATACGTCCGTATCAAGGACGAACAAGTAAAGGTTATGTTTTTTATAGTAAAGAATCTGCAAGCACATATTATCTTAGGGATAGATTTTCTTTCAGAGGCAGAAGCAACGCTGGATTTTAATGAAGCGTCCCTTAAGCTGACGATGAAACCAGTTCGAGAAGAAAAATCGGAACCGCCAATGTTAAACCTTGATCACCTGCCTAAGGAAGAGCTACAAAGAATCCAACAAGTGGTAAGTGAATTTGCTTCGTTATTTAGTGATATTCCCGGATTTACTCAAGTTACTAACCATAGTATTGACACCGGAGATTCAATGCCAGTTCGCTACAAAGCATACCGGTATGATAAGAATAAAGAAAAAATTATAGAATGGCACATTAGCGATACGCTACGTAAAAAGATAATAACGCCCATCTCAAGAAGTTATGCTAGCCCGGTGGTTTTATGTAAGTAAAACAAAGACTATCCATTAACACATTCAAAAAGGTGGCGTTTGGCGATTGACTATCGTAAATTAAACACCATAACTAAATATCCGGTATATCCGTTACTTATTATTGAAGAAATTCTAAGGAACATAACGTCGACCAAATACATGATGACTTTAGATTTAACGACTGGTTATTTTCAAATAGGGGTTAGACCGGAGCACGTGCTTAAGACTGCTTTTATAACCAAGTCTGGCACTTATGCATTCCTGCGTATGCCGTTTGGCCTTTCAGGGGCACCGGCAGCATTTCAGCGATGTATGGACATTGTGTTAAGGCCTGTTCTTGGAAAGTTCGCATTTATCTATTTAGACGATATCATTATTACTAGTGATAATCTGGACCAACATGTACAGGATTTAAGACAGGTGTTTTCTTTATTAAATGAGGCCGGTCTAAAAGTTAATGTCGAAAAGTGCAAATTTGCAGCCCCTGAATTAAAATACTTACGTTACAAAATATCTCAGAAAGGAATAGAGACAGACGAATCAAAAATAATCGCTGTGCAAAAGTATCCGTCGCCAAACACGGCGAAGAAGCTCTCTTCTTTTCTAGGACTTTGTTCATATTATAGGTCCTATATAAAAGATTTTGCAGCTATTGCTGAACCATTGTTAAAATTAAAAAGGAAAAAGGCAAGATTCTCGTGGACGGCCGAAGCCAATAAAGCTTTCGAAAAATTAAAGCAAGCATTAACGCAAGCCCCTGTGTTGAAATTTCCTGAAAAGGATGAGAATTTAGAAATTTCAGCGGATGCTTCGGATTATGCGGTAGGAGCGGTACTTTCGCAAAATCAGCAGCCCGTGGCATTTTTTAGTCGAACTTTAAATCAAACACAAAGAAATTATTCGGCGACCGAGAGAGAGGCACTTGCAGTTCTGTTAGCAGTGCAAAAGTTCCGAGTCTATTTTGGAAAGGCGCCGATAACAGTGTATTCTGATCATGCGGCGGTAACTAGATTGTACTCAGGGAAAAACTTATCCCCAAGGTTAATAAGATGGGCACTCAAGCTGCAAGAATATAATCTGGTAATCAAGCATACCCCCGGAAAGGAAAAATCGTAGCAGATGCCCTATCCAGAATAAAAATAGATGAAGAAGGTAATACTGTAAAGGTGGCAATGCTCACAGCATGTACAATAAATTCCCGAGAAACTGTAATAACCGAACTGGGTAAGGATTCTGAGTTTGGAAACATTTATGAGTATTTAAAGGTTCCTGAAAATTTTAGCCACCAAGATATTGTGGCGATAAGAAATAGGGCGGCCCATTACGAACTAATAGATGGTCTATTATTTTATACAAAAACTACAAATTCCAACAACGAATTTCGACCTGTTAACCCACCTAGTCTTAGATAAAATATCCTGCAGGAGTTACATGACAGCCCTTTAGCTTCTCATGCTGGTATTCGAAAAACTATCCAACGCGTACGCGAGGTAGTCTATTTTCCTGAACTGCAAAAGTTAACAAGGGCGTATGTCCAGTCCTGCCCAACATGTCAAGCAGTTAATTATATTAATTTCCGCCCGGCCGGGTTTCTAAATAGCATTAAATCCGAATTTCCAAATGAAATCATTGGCAACGATTTATTGGGCCCTTTCCCAAAAAGTCAGTTAAATAAAAGTCGCTATCTCCTTGTTATGGTTGATCATTTTAGTAAGTGGACCGAAATTGTTCCCTTAAAACGAGCCTCCGCGAAATTAGTTACTGATTCTATTTTAAATAAATATATTTTAAAATACGGGGCGCCCCTAAAAGTTATATCGGATAATGGTCCTCAATTTGTAAGTAATATATTTGAAGACATGTGCCAAAAACTGGGCATACGTCATTTAAAAATGGTCCCGTATCGGCCGCAATCAAATATAGCGGAACGGGTCAACAGAAATATAGTGAAAATTATCCGTAGTTATGTTAAAAATTTTCATAAAAGCTGGGATAACTATGTCAATGAATTTGCTTTCGCCCTTAGGAACGCAAAACATGAAACGACGGGCAAAACTCCTGCTGAGTTATTTTTAGGCAGAAAGATTATAACGCCGTTAGATAAATTATTTTATGTTCAAAAAAGAGCCCCAGAATTTAAAATGGGTGATATAGAAAAATTAATTAAAGAAGCAAAAAAGAATACTGAAGTAGCACAGAGAAAACAAAAACTTTATTACGATTTGAAACGACGGGGAGTAACTTATAAAGTAGGAGATGAAGTATTAAAAATTAAGTATTCACTTTCTTCAGCACCTGAAGATAAAACCGCCAAATTTTTTCCACGATTTGAAGGACCATATGTCATAGAAAAAATAACTCAGTCTGTAGTGGTGTTAAAAGCCAGGAATAGTGAAACATGCTCCGCAAACATTGATCAAATCAAACCATACTATGACCGTAATAAAATGCAAATATTTACAGATCTTTTGCACAGGATCCGACACAGCAGGCACGGCAGGCACAAGCTCCAGAGGTGGAACAACGTCAAGCACAAGGGCAAGATATTAGGAGGCAGGAGCAATTGAAAAGAAAGTTTCCCCGTTGGAAAATTGAAGGTAACAAGAAAAAGAAGCCGTTCCACCGACCACAAAAGAGAGCGCACGACCACCCCCAGAATGAAGAAGGGAGAAGTACGACGAATGGAAAGAGAGCCAGGAGAAATAACGGCAACTATAACCCGGCTCCCAAACGGAAGATCTACTCATCGGACAGGACTCTCCGCAGCAAATGTCGCCGAACTGCGGAAGGGCCACCAGCGGCGGAGGAAAAGTTACAATGAAAATTTGAACGGCCAGCAACGAGGTCCAAGCAGGGACGAGAGAGAAGTGTCCCGGTTCCGCCAAGACCAGCTGCCATCAAACGGCCAAGACCACAGGCAGAGGCGAAAAAGAAGGTATTCAAGGGTGACCGAACTGGAGGAAAAAGAAAGCTCCTAGAGGAAGGCACTGAAGGGCGAGCCCGCACAAGAAGGCGGATAAATCAAACACGAATCGTTGCTACCTTCCAGGACTGGGCAGAGAAAAGAATGTCCGAATATCACAAAAAGAAGTAAAATTTTATGTTACTTTGCAAACTTAAGTTAATCTTTCATTCTTACTGCAAGTGGCAGATTTCAAGAAGTTTTACCTCATGTGAGGTCTACCTTTATCGCCAAAAAGGCGAGAAATGAGTTGTTACCTGTTTTGGTATTGTGTTTTTCAATTACTCGCGAGTAAAACTAAAGTTGATGTATAATAGGAATGTGTAAATACTTGAATATTGTAAAAGTTATTGTATAAATTTTATTTAAACCATTCTGGCAAGAAAGAAGTTTTAGTCTGAAACACTTTTGAAATGTAGTATTTCAATGTAGAAGAATTGGCACTTGCTTGGAAAAGAATAGAAGTTAACAATGTACTACTAATGTATGTTTTAAATTGCGTAAAATTAACGGCATGTTAATATGTTCTTATATACAATGTGAACTGTTATTTTAAATGTTAAGAAATACTGTGATATGGTAAAAGTGAAAGTAATGCCAAATATTTTAAACTTATTCGTGAGACTGGAAAAAAAAAAAAAAAAAAAAAAGAGAGAGAGAGAAAAGTATTGTGAATATGTGTTAAAGGTTGAATGAATGTAGTTAGGCTCTCTGACGCTACACTTCAGAGTTAGCCACTTTCAGAATAGTACCTCAGGGTTTAGAGATGAATATAAGGTGTGTTACGAGGTCTTGTTATGTTGAATTTTAACTCGTTATTGTTTTGATTGTAGGCGGCAGTGTTGAACACGTATACATAAACATATTCGTGTTTGGTGTTTTCTTTTACAACACATGTCAGAGAGCACGGGGAGAGATAATTAAAATAAAGTCATGAATGAAATAAGAATGTTAAGAGAAATATAAATATTCATGTGACTTGCCATTGAATTGTGTAACATTTCATTAAACTAGTTTTCCTTCCAGATCTCTGGAAGGAACCAGATTTCAACTAAAAGCTCTTGTTTAGATGCAGTACAGATGAAAAGTAATTGTCCATGGAGCCGATAATGTAGAAACAAATTTCTTTTTCAAATTTCTTGTTTCTAGTGAGAAATGTTTGTAAAAGATTGGCCTCGCGTTAGATTCTAGAGCTAAAATTTTCAACAAGGTCGTTTTAGACCTCAGTTTCAAACTAATCAACTCTGGCGGGAAGTATGTAAGGATCTTAAGTTTTACTAACGTTTATTTTATTTTAAATCTTTACTATCACTTCTTATTTCTACTTCCGGCCAGAATTAAAAGCTTTAACTTATTTATGCAAATTTGTCTGGCGAACGCCAAGTACTTAAGTTGTGGCTTTTTGCCAAGCAAGCAGAAAGGAAGGAGTTAGTCGAAGCAGGCCGCTTGCCTTAGCAGTTTTACTCGGTTGCTTGTTGCCTTCCAGGCCAGATTTTTAATCCTCTTGATAATTTTAAACGTATTGTAGTGTTAACAGTTCTCTGTACTACATACGGCTTCCTGTTAATATACGGCCAATGTTCCACGTAGGCCCTTGTTTATTATTCCAAAGTTAAGTTAGAGTTTAGTTAATATTTTTATACTCTTACGTTCAGACCACAAGTGGTTGGTCTCTGTATTCCGAAGTACGGAAATTATTGTAAAGAGTGAAAAATAAAGGGTTTCGTATACCCTTCCTGTGTATCTTGTCTACTTCCCACATTTATTGAACATAGCTTTAGTAAGCTCCCTGTTCCGAGTCAGGTCTTTGCATGTTCCCAAAGCAAGTAAGGCGGAACACTGAACCTGATAAGCTCACTCAACTTCTGAATGAAAACAACTGATGGACATCAAAGAGAAAAACTGTATTAAACATCTATAATATTTTTATAACTTTTGTAGCTAAAAAATGAGATTTTTAAAAATTCTTAGCTTTGCAAAATATTGTTGTTTTTTATGGAGTTATTGAAATTTGTTCTTAATCTCTGCATCAAGCAAGCATGCTAGTAGACTTGTGGAAAGAAATGAAAAATAATAAATATTTACTGAATCATGTGTATTATTACCCGATTATATTTAATGAGCTTTATTAAATATTAATTTCAATTTATAATAAGCATTACCGAAAGCTCGAAATCCCCTCGTAGCTTAGCATAATCCACTTTATCTTCTAGGGATCTTTTAGACTGTTTTCGTTCAACATGTATTTCATATTTTCTCTTCAGAACTTTCAGCTTAGCAATATAAGAATTATCAACTGAAAGGAAATAATTAGATAAAAAAACTTAAGTTTTGATAAGATGCTACCAGATAAAATTATCAAATTAAGATGTACATAAATTATACTTCTGTTATTTTTCTGAAAAACTTGAATTTGAACTTAAAATGGTAAAAATATCAATTTTAGCTAAAGCAACATTGAGATTTGCCAACAAATATTAAATTGTTTTTTAAAATATCATAACAAATTATGTGATAGTAAAACTATAATGGTTCTGAAATATATATGCGATAAAATACAAATAGCGATCCTTTTTAGAAAACTAAAGAAGAATAAAGAAATTAAAATTTTGGACCAGTTTGTCCACCTACGTTCAAACTCATTTACGTTAATGTAATTAACACAGCAGAGTTCAAACGTAATAAACTACATGTTGTTTCCCGTTACCGATGTATTTAGACAAAAGTATTGAGATAAGTTTTTGGTTAATGAAAAAACATATATTTTAATGATATGTAGCTAACCATATATGACCATCTATAAAAGTGACCAGAATTTATGAGGCCATAACTGAATGTCAACAGCTATAATTACAATATTTCTTCTCGAGAAAGCTGCTCCCTAACCCGTCTGAGATTGGCAAATAATTATTCGCTACGACTAATATTTTGTCATCAGTCTAAAATATTTCCAAGTGCTATTGTAGAACTTAAAAAATGTGGCCCCTAATAGGAAAAATGTTTTTTCGTGAATTTTTTTTCCTGTATTTGAGAAGTATATTTTAAATTATTCATTACAGACCCGAACTCCTTTCCAACTGGCAGTCGTTTATTGTATTGGCTAGGATCTGTACCAAGACAGTCTTTGCAGCGGGAGGTAAAAACGCGAGTGTGGCAGTTCCCGAAGTCCTCTGGTGAAAGGATTTCAGCCCAACTTTCCGCAGGTCGAGTGGTTGCAAGTCGCTAATCTGTACAGATCAGTATACTGTGTGCGGTGCGCGTCGCAGTACTCCTGGAGACATCCATGGTAGTAATGGAGGGTAGCAAAGTGACCAGTCAAACCGTCAGACTAATATAGCCGTACCCCGTGATGAATTCCGAGAATCAGAAGTAGTGATCCCGGGGCCCAATTTGAGTATTTGAGTGGTGAGTTATGAAATGGCAAAGGTGTAGAAGTAGCGTTAGCACCGGAACTCGAACTCGAAGTCCAATCTCCATCGAAACTGATTGATTATTACGAAATATTGTACTGTTCTAATAATATTTGGTGATAAGGAATTACTTCAGAGTTAAATAAAATATAAGTGCATTGTCCCTCGCATAAAAGTCAACGGATCATGATAAGCTGATCATATGAGGTTACTGCAAAATGTTCTTTAATTACACATCAAAACAGATACAAAGGCAAGTGAAATAATTTTAGGTAACATTTTGCAATATATTAATACAGAAGCAACAGAATAAATTAAAAAAAAATTACCAAAATTATATAGTACAGGGAGCAAAATACAAAAACGTAATTAATTATTTATACTTTGAGATCTACACTGGACGCTTCAGATGTTGTTATATGATTTCCCAGTACTCAAATGGAAATTCTGTGCCAGGTGATGGAAGTGGGTACAAAGTTGTGCTATTCTCAGTTCTTCATTAATTACATTATTCCTCAAAAACGAGGCTTGTGCGCTTGTTGTTTGTTCTCAGAATGCAATTTTTCGCAGTCTGAAGTTGCTTCCCGTTGATTTTGCAAAAGTATGCCCAAACAGGGCAGGCATAGTTGAGCATGGCACGCGACATGGTTTTGTAAATGTGTAACTAGTTCTCTAGAGATAAAACGCCGTTCTGCGCAGTTAAGGCAAAAAGTTTAGCTTTACGGACCCGGAACTTCTGGATAATGGATTGTATATTTGGGGACTGTGTGAGATTTTAGTCGAGGATTACCTCGAGATAGGTGACACGTCTAGCCGAGAACAGGGAATCTATGAAAGGATTAAAAAGTGTCTGCAGCGCTTGCGTGTGGAAATATTGACAGCAGATGGAAACTAGAGAGTTATTTTGCCAAGGTGGACTTTTACCTGACTTCCATCTCCTGCCTGAAATGGAAGTTTCTAGGATGGGAAACAGGTCGTGCTGCGTCCTAAGTAATGATACGGTACATGTAACAATAACAATTCTTGAACTTTCTGTACGATTTTTTTTTCCATTTTCTCTCTGTGCAGATTGACATAATACTTGTAGATCGGTTACAACAATTAACATCGTTATGAGGGATATAATTTCAAGAATATTTTAATATTTTTAACCATAGCTTAGACAAGTATTTGTTTTAGCTCAATACTGACTAAATCATTGACCTTTAAAGTTTGAAATGCGCATGTTACAAATAATTTAAAACAAATAATAATGATGATGATGTTGATCACTACTATTGGTCAGTATTTTAAAAGATCATTATTAATAATGCACTATTTGTTAAAAGCAAGGTTTATGAAATTTCAGTATGGGTACGATGAAAATAGAATGATATATAAATCCAAAATCCAAGATGATGATTTCATGGTTGCTCAATAATGGAGACTGACCCGAGATCGACCCTAGCATTGGCTGCATGATTGGGTTTTGTGGGTTTCCCATATGAAGCGTAAATAAGAGCAAGTTTCCCTTAGCATCCTTCAGTTTAAATAGCTCTCGTATGTTTTGCTATATACTCAAATAACCTAAATTATCTTGTAAATAAAGCCATCAAAAGATCTCATCTCTTTTCTTTCCCTAAGAACCACAAGACTTCTGTTACATTCATCGAAAAAACAATGTTTTGATAATGTTTGGCTGAGCTCTGAAGAAACGGCGTTAGCAAAATTTTCGTGCTTGCTTAATGACAATGAATTACTTCATTTGCTTAGAAGAAAACAGCAGAAAGTTACTTTCCCCAGTTAAATATTGTATATTTCGGAGTATAAAGCGCGCATTTAGTACAAAAAATAAGGAATAAAATAAAAATAAAAAATCGAAATTTATGGACGCGCATAATATGCCGGATATAAAAATGATAGATTTGAAAATAAGATGACCAACAAAAATTAGATTACTACATGTACCTAAAGGTTATTTATTTAAAAAAATGATATACCTTATAAACTCAAAAATATTCATTATCGGATAGTATGAAAATTTCGTTACTTTTTCCCTTCGATGTTCATTTCAAATTCACCGCTTCAAAAGGCTACGGAAAAAAAAAATCTGACTCTTAATTCCACCGAATTCATTCGGGTTAGAAGTGCGTTCTTACTGTAAATTATGTCCCTCTTTTCTCGAAACCCTGGCATAACATTCTTGTGCACTTGCATTGAATACAATCCAACCTCTTTGCAGAATTATTTACTCTCTCAGACATTTAACCCCCTCCCCCCCACACATATATTGTTCCTCTTATCGCTTGCTATTTAAGTATACCATCGCTTGAAATCCTGGGGAAAATCTTCGAATGAATGACTTCAAAGATTAGCGCATCGCACATGCAATTTTCAGGTGGCTTTCAAAGAAAAAGGTGCGCGTTAAATGGCGAATATACTTTTAAAAAATGTGGTTCTAAACCATAGGCGCGAGATATACGCTGGCGCACGTTTATACGCCGGAATATACTATACATCAAATTTCATACTGTTCAATATCTGATTGTAACTACTGTAATATATTTGAGCGCCTAATTAGTTAAGCGAAGAGAAACAATTTAGCTTTGTTATGCTGATTTTCAACAAATTCTCGTTTAGGGTCATTCTGTCGCCTTTCTCAAATTCACGCTTACTTATTCGTATTTGATAATTACGCTATAAAAGAGAAACATTCTACTTTAATTTGATAAGATATTAATAATGAAATGAATAAATAGTGACTTACCAATCGTACACATTCCATCAGTTCCCATAGTCATCAGGAGAGGACATTTACAAACTGCTTCATAATTTCCATTAAGTTCGCATCGTGCTCTGGATGCCTCGCAGTTTTTCAGGTCACATGCATCTAAAATAAAGGTTATTCCGATTAAGCAAATTCTCTCCTCTAGCCATATTCGCTGGCAGCATGAAACTATTTCGAGGGCCACATACTTCCTGGGGGCCGCCAATTTGACACTGCTTTACTAGATAACAATATATGCGATTAAAATTAATTTTGGATGTCCACATTGCTACTTTTAAGCAGGCGAAGTCAGAGCAGAAGCAACATGGTGACGTCAGACTACTTCCTGTTAACTCCCCTACATGAATCACGTCACCGAAGATAGCCAGCCTTTCTCTTTAACACTGGTATCTAGAGGCATCAAATTTTGAATTACATAGTCCTCTAGCCGAACACGGGCACCTGAAAGCCCGAGTTTTGAGTATCTATTTTATATTTCATATTTTGTAAAATTTTAAAGAATTTTTGATTAGCAGACTCAGAATTTCATTAGCAAACATACGATTTCAAAACGAGCAGTGAAACTGTTGCACAGAATAAAATATTTCGATATCTAGCCCAGAAGACTTTCTGGCGGAAATTAAGATATGCTATTTTTAAATATTTTGTGACTTTGCGAGGAATTGAATTTTATACAGTGCGAAGAACATGGTATTTAATAAACAAAATTAGCACACGAAGCATCAGTAATAAAAAAACAAACAAAAATTGGCTAGACATTTTACTAAAAAGTGAACATTGATATACTGACCTGAGAAAGGGCTCAAAAAAGTAGAAAAACATATGACAACTCTTGAACACTGCATCGCGAATTCTAAACATATGCTGCTGTTAAAAGTTTTGAAATTTTGGTATTGAATTGCATGTGGCGTAAGTGCGAGGAAAATGGTGTTTAATAATTAATCTAGTAGGAATTAATGTAATTGCAGTCTGGTTGACTACGAGCTCAGCGACAGAACATTGAAAAATCCTTTTAGACGATCGTTAAAATCTGAACTCTCAGATTTTTTTATTTTGATTTTTTTTTATTCCTTTGAAGGAACATATAAGATAGGAAAGAGGCGTCTAACAAAATTTATGATTTTTTTCACTACGGTTTCTTAGAGTAATTTTTTTTTTTTTTTTTTTTTTTTTTAGATTTTTTCCTGAAGATGATGAGAACAGTTTGTACTGATTTAAACACGAAAGAAGCTGATAAATATATCGCTTTTTAAAATGATCAAATCTTATAAATTATTCATGAAGAGAATTCAGACGTTAGATGAAAATATCGTTGTAGAATGTGATATATTTTTCATAAACATACTGAAAAAAATATCAATGTGGGGCAACCTGTATGGAAGTTTAATTGATTTTACAGAAAATTTTTAAAAAATATATAGTATTTACTGAGTAAATATGCTGATGAGTTTCCAATCATTATCAAATGTGATGAAATGAACTGAAGTTTAACTAAACACGATCAGTAACCTGATCATAAAACGAATTGTTATTGTACCTTATAGCAAAATCTGCAAAACACCAATAAAAGTCGAGCCAGCAATTTTGAAAAAGTATAAATCAGAAAACTAACTGGCTACAAATCGCTCACTGATAAGGATGATATGGGAAGAAGAAGTATTTCTACGTATCCAACCAAGGTATATAAAAGAACGAACACGTCCAATTATCATTTCCAACAACATCAACATCCAACAGCAAACTGATATCAACTTAAACTGACGTAAATCTGCAAAGATCAGCTTGATGGTTAACTCAAAAGTGACTCGATTACCGTCGCCTATAAACGTTTTGATGACTGCAGAGCAGCAACAAAGTTCGTATAGATATTTTAAGTTCCTTTTCTCACTTATTAATTAGTCAAGCAGAAAGTTGACAAACTTGAGCTGAATGAACGTCTTAGTGATATACGTGAAGATGATGTGATGACAGAGCTTAAAGAATTAGGGTTACCGTTTCCGAAGGTCAGGAAGGGTTACCAACTTTTATATGAACACTTAAGAAGATTTTCATATAATTTAAAATCTATATTCAAATTGATCTGATGAAATAGTATTTTCATTTGACAATATTTGTGATACTCACAGTAGTTAGATTTTAACTTGCTTTTTGCTCTAATTACAACAGGTAGAACAAAAATATCTCTCTAGGAAGTATTAAAATAAACAGAGAAGGTAGAAAACATACTTACTTATGCAAGTACCATTATCAGCTTTCACAAAGCCAGTATCGCACACACATTTGTAACCTAAACCTTCATCAGCAAAATCTTCCTGACATTTTGCATTTTCCTTACTACATGCAGCATGTCCTCCACCACTCCTGCACATGGCCTTTCCTGTAAAAAAAAGGAAGAACTATACCATCACTGAAGGAATATTACAATATACTATAATATTCCATAAGAAGACTGATAATGGTTACATGTATACCAGCTTATGATATAAACAGAAAATTATGTGGAAAAAATTACTCTTTAAACGTATAATGTGATATTAAATTTACCTTGAGCAAATAATGCATATCCAAGATGATGAAAGAAGTGGATTTTAAAATTTTAGAAGCAAGTCAAACTTCTAACTGAATGTACATGTAGCAACAGCAGAAATTAGTGACACAATTCATAGTGACCGTTAATGCAGGGTTAGAACCGAGAGACGGAGCTAACCAGATTGAGAAGGAAAGAAGAATAGCAACAAATGAAATGAACCATACGCTCAAATTGGATGAGTAGAAAAAGTCAGAAATAAATTTGATTGAAATAGGGGTGAAACGTAATGTCTCCTTTATGTCACTTACTCTTACAATGGATTCCATCTTCAGCCATCTCGTAAGGGTCTTTGCAATCACAGCGGAAAGCAAACTTTTCGTCGGGGATGCACTTATCACCAGGACACATTCCTGGAGGAGATTTGCTTTCATGCGTGCAATAATCTGGAAAAAAATAGTAAGGATATATGACCAATGCTATTTGATAAAAGCAGGATATATACATGTGATATTTAATGCGTAGAAGGAGCCCTGTACTTTAATTTCCGTCAGTCGACATGGCTGAGCATAGATGCATAAACATGACGCTGACACAACTGAATTCTACAATTCCCAATCTTCATTCTGACACAAATCACATTATTTCTTTGCAGACAATATACTTTTCGATCATAGTTGACTACAATAATTTGCAAGTACATGGGTAGTAAGCATAGTAGCAAAGCTTTCGCATGGCAGAGGAACTTAAGAAGAAGTGACGTAATTAATCGCGAAGTAGTATTTACACTAGACAGGTGCATATGTATATCGAAGCTGCGATTGGTTAATTTTAGGTTTTAGTTCTCTGTTCAAGCAATGTTATGTACTTTAAAAATAATTTGGAAACATCTCGAATTTAGGAGAAAGCATGAAGTTAGGGAGAGAACATGAATATAGAATAGGCAATTTTAAGATCCCTAATCAGTTCTTAGCGCAGCCAATGTATTTTATTATATCTTACATATATGTATATACAAGTATATATATATATATATATATATATAATTCAAGAAAGGAAAAACAAACAAAAAACGGGGCCTACCAGCGGCCGAGCGGTAACGTCACTGAACACTGGTAGTTCGGTCCGAGGTTCGAATCCCGCGAGAGGGCTGGCTGCATGGGTGTTTTCGTGTTTTTCCCCATGTGTAACGTGTATACGAGCCAGTTTCCCTTAAAAGTCCTCCACGAAGGCATCCCTCCCTTAAGGCAGATAGCCCTCGAGTGCTTTGCCGTAATCTAATAAACCAAAACAAACCAAACAAAAAAAGACTGTGTGGTCCAGAATTTTGCGTATTGAGCTGCAAAAATTATAAAACAAGGTAAAAAAGAAAATTCTTCATGCTATTGCTTTAAAGAAGATATATATATATACTTGGAATTTCGGAAACTCAACACTTCGCAAAGTAAAAAATGCTAGTCTCATGCTGTTATTCAAAATGAACACAATTCTGTGATTAAGCTACAATTATTTTGTTCCCCCACCTATATTTTTCATTTATTATTTATTCATTTTTATCTCTTATATCTATTAAAAGTCGACCTGGTCGATCTCTATGGCGGATCGCAAGGTGATTAACTCAGCCTGATGGATATTCATGCCTTTGATACCGTTTGGAGTCCTGGATAAGGTGTAGTCATTTAGAACTAAAGTGTCTTTGATGCACAGAACGTACTGAAGAAGCTGTCGAGTTGAAAGTCTTTTCGGAAGATGTACAGTAAGGAAAGATGGAGTGAAAGATCTTCGGATTAAATTGTCTGGGATCCTCTCGAGTTGTACGTTCGGACGCTTGCCAGTGAAGTAAAAGGTACCTAGGTCCAAACTGGAAAAAAAAGGTAGGCAAACAACTATTGTACGATTTGCTTAAATTAAATAAAACAATCCCTTAAAATTCTTAATTTGTATCTTTAATGCAATTCAACGGTAAAAGTTGCATAAAATCTGTTTTAAATGTAAATAATTTATTTTACTGATCAAATCGATTATTTCCGCACTAGTGATTAAACGTGTTATTTATAGTTTAAGCGATAAATCACTATAAACATTTATAGTTTAGTTAGAAATAGGTAGTAGCTTGGCACTTTATCTCCGTACGGTTAGGGTATTTGTTATGACAAAACAGTTCAGATTTAAAAGAATCGATTTCTGAGGAAGCATTCTATAATGCGCTAAGAGCCAATTTTCTTTTCTTTTCTACCCCCTCCCTTTTTATTAGACCAAAATTGCTATTACTTTCGAAATGCAGTTCACATTAATACATTGTTACAGATTTTATTCAAGTCTGCTTGTTGCCACTTGCAAAAAAATAGTTATCTTTCAAAATTAATCTATCTGCTATTGATGAACAGACTAAGCTACATAAAAGCAATAGATGCAGTTATTAAGAATCTGTGTGTTATTGATAAACAAACCAGGTTATTTAAAAAAAAATCTGAAAGCGTTCAGATTCTTACTTAAATCGTAAAATTCAGTTCAACTGCAATATCATAAAATATTTAAAAGAGCATATCTTTAGAATTTCCGATACAGGGTCACGCGCGCTGGAGATAATTTTTTTTTTTCCTTTTGTATAGTGTTGCCATTAGTCGCTTTGAAATGTTTGAGTTTCTTAATCAAAAACTTATAAATGTTTTATAAAATGTGAAACAGATAATAAAATAATTTTGAAATTTGGGCTTTCAGGTGCCTATATTCGGGAGGATACACACGTTATTCAAAATTCAAAATTCGATGGCTCTATGTACCGTTGTTTAATCACAATGCTAGAAACATACATGCATTTATGCAGATTCTTCATTATTTCATTTTTTTAAATATAATACAACAAGGCTCTAATATTTAGTGGCAACAATTTCAAAAATGATTCACCGTTTATCGTGGATCAACGCAAAATGCCAAAAGGATATTAATAGCCCTTCTGGAAAATTTTCCCCTTTGGGCTAATAATAATTGTTGTTCGTAAATATATTCTTTTTTTTTTATTTTAATCTGCTTTATTTAAATAAAAAAGGTGTTTAATTCATGATACAACATTTAATTAAAAACATTCAGTATTTTTATAGAATTACATTATATATTTTTTGACTTTTCAGATATTCAAATAAGAATATACAGAAGATACGAGTACATAACGTAACACGTTACTCTAAATGTATTCTCAAGTAATTCCCATATAATATTTTGTTATTGTATCTGGGCTATTTCAACTGGTAATCTCTACTTTTAAATTATAATAAGCATTAGAACAGCCCTTTTGGATTAACGTTAAAATACAAACCATTTCAGAATTTTTCTTTTAATTACTCTTATTTTTATTTTATCTTATACTTATTTATTTTCAAAATAAAATCTGTCTCCACTCTGAATACAGATAATTCAGTTCCACTTCTAGGACGTAGAAAATTTATTACCGAATCATAATTTTTGAGTATGTTATGTATGTTATGAAATCTGATTAGAAAAAGAAGTTCTAGACAGTTCTTTCTATTCCTCAGCTGATTGTATTACTGAAATTGCAGTAACGAAATATTCGATGCAAAAGAAACGAAGCTATATTGCTTTCTTTTCAAATAAATTTAATGCTAATTTATTTGACAAAAGTGATTAACTCCAGAACACAGGAAATGAACGAGAAAAAGGTAAGGTGCCATACCTCATCGGCTAGCAAACATTCTATTATTGCTCTTACAGTACAACGGAAAGGGAGGCACCCAGGCCTGGGCCTTTTTGCCACCTCCTGCAAATACAAGCATACAAGCTGCAAATACAAGATTGTTCTTGTTGCCAAAAGAACAAAATTACAAACCGTCAAAGTTTAAAGCACACATGTCAATGGCGACCGGCAGTGGTGGTCACCCACAAGGGAAAAAAAGGCAGGTCAAAGAGTGTTCCCCAATGTTGTCCAAGATGAGCCAATCTGCCAAGGACAATCTTCGATATCAAACAATACAATGTCCCTATAGCCAAGAAGCACTGAACACAGTAACAGTGCGGTTCTTGCCGACCCTGAACATACTACAGGTGACAGGTGACGGAGGACAGGGACGCGTGGTGTTTAACAGAGGTAAACAGGCATATGTCCCGCGCACTCCCCTATTTAGTGGCAGCAATTCTCTGGAGCCTCATGAGGCCACCTCGGGATTTATTGAAGAATTTTACGTAATTGTGTATGGCCATACAGGGGCGTCTTAAGAATACATTAGTTTTGATCGATAGGCGAATGATTTCATATACAAACACATACACTTATACTTGCACATATAAAGACTCATACAAAACACTTGTAAAACACATATAACAGCACATATACAACACATATAAAACATGTAAACACATTATAGAATAACAGAAATTAGATATTAGTTTTCACACACTTATACAAGTAAAACATATGTTTATAATGAAACATAATTAAGCTAATATATATTATAAACTTACACATTTAAAGACACTAGATCACATGTAAAATGCGCATATAAAACATACATAAAACATGCAGACACACTGTAGAATATTAGTAGATTGCTTACACTTGTACAAGCAATATACACAATGCTTATATACTTTGAGTTGTTACGAGTGTTTATATTAGATACACGATGCTTACAGATAGTTACACAATGCGAAATCAGATACGTACACAATACGAATAGATACACAATGCGAGATCAGATACACTATGGTTGTAGAGTATTAGTTATTAGATATTAGATTGCACACAATTACACAGACATAATTGCACACAATTACACTATACAACAAATAAAACACAGTTTTTACACGCAACACCATGCAGGCTGTGTTGCGTGATGTTGCCAAGCTCAATAATTCTATGTAGAGCTATTAGATTAAACAGGTAATGCGGTTACAATGCAGATAAATACAGACTACTTATACACTATGTACATGACCAGGTACATTACTGACAGGTTATATAATGCCATTAATGTACGCACTGCGATCAATAATTGCAGATGAGACTCTTTGCTGCACTGTATACAGTGCTTATTAGATATTGTATTAGAACTAGAACATACACACAATGCTTTTATATACATAGTGCTTACAGGATATATACACAGTGTAGTATCAATTACACAATGCTTGTTGTATATTAGGCATTAGATATTATATTGCACATTATTATACACACCGAATAAATCACTATCCAACAATACGCAAGCCAATGATAGTATATAACACCATGCATACCGTGTTGTGTAATGTTGTCAAGCCAAGTATTTCTGTGCAAGGTTATTATATTAAACAGGTTAAGTAGATGCAACGTAGATAAATGCAGATTAATTCTGCGCTTTGTGTAGAGCAGATGCAGTGCAGATATAATACAAGTAGGTTGTATTATGCTGATATTGTATACAGTACCAGTAGCAATTACAGATGAAAGTTTACGCTGTAGAATACATTATGCTTCTTAAGCATTCTTAAGCATTCTATCAGGTACACAATGCTTATATAATTTGAATAGATATGCAGCGCTTTTTATATACACAATGCTTACAGAACTGATATACATTGTAAAAACGGATACACTATGCCTGTAAAGTATTAGATACTAAAAATTACATTGCGCACAATTGTACAAACAAAATAAAACACTATACTACTATATACAACACAATTATGGTGTACAATTATGCAACACAATTATACTAACAAGTTAAAATACAGAATTAAAAGCTATAACAACAATATATACACATAACTGAAAAATATTTTAAAGTTTGAACAAAAAGTAAGAATTTTTCATTTGAACGTCCCGTGTCTCCTTAAAGTCTTCTTTTTGTTAAGATTTTTACTAGTCATTAATAAAAATGGAACAGAGTTTGATGAATCTCTCCTAGCTACATCTTATTTCACAATCTCATCACGCTATTCACAAGTTTCAGAATATACATTTATATTTCTATGATATTAAAATGATTTAACCATATTTAAGAACATAAGTCATATATTTATGTTATTTGCAATAGGTTCTATCATTATTAGTGTGTCCATACATCTATTACCTTCGCATCCAGTATCTCCACGAACGTGGGTAGCATTTGGACAAATGCAATCTTCTTCTCCATTTTTCTTAAAACATGTGCCTTTCCCACAGTTCTTAAGACATTCATCATCACTTTTCTTGCGTTCTAAAATGATAGGAGTATATAATTAAGGAAATTGCTTCATTGCTAATGTTCTTATATAAAATTTTTATCGTTACTAAATTACAATTATCAGTTAAATAAAACTGCTTTATTCTAAGTAAAGATGCTAATTAAAAAGTTTCACTGATACTAAATTATAACTATCATTTAAAAAAAGTACTTTGTGCTAAGTAATGGCACTATGTAAAAATTTTCATTGTTACTTCAGTATCAGTGGTAGTTTCTGTACTATAGACAATTATCAAATTTCAGTTGGCAATTCTATTGTACTCAGATGATATCTATTGTACTCAGATGAGATACTCAGATGATAGCTGATACTTAATGTTCAGTTCATTAACTTGTTCTTCAGAATGAGTTCAAAGCCAAGGTTTAGAAGCAATAAAAATTTTAAATTTTGGCAGTTTTGAGGTACAAACGTTTGTACAAATGAGATATCGGTACTTCCTTGTTACATTGGCCCCCTACTTTATTTGACAATTTTAGATTTGCACCAAGATTTCAGCTCTACTTTCATCAAGCTCGTAGAGTGCAAATGGGAAAAAAAAGCAATATACAGTATTAACAATAATACCCATGTATCGTTTCCTAAGAATACTTTTAAGAATCCTTATCCTTATTATTATTATTTTATGACATATAATTGCGTTAGTCAACTGCAGTACTTTCACACGTATTAAGCTGTTTGTTACACCATTTCGTGGACGTCAGCTCCTCTTCCCAAGAAGACGTAAATCTAGTAGAAGATATTTGGGAATTTCCAACATCAAGGCCCTTCCTTTTGCAATTTTTAGCATTCCACTTCCAAATAGTTTCGTTGTTTACATACAGTTTCAGGTTTGGGTCATTTTTGCATACTTGTTTGTCAAGTAAAAAACCTCTTTCTTGAAAACATTGATATGGCACCCACGTCATTACTTAGTAAATTAAAGATTGTTAAAATCATATTCAGAAAAAAGCAGCGAATATATTTTAAATAAACAATGCGAATTCGGAAACCTCATCAAAAATGAATAATATAAGAACACGCATCGAGAGCATAAACGCAACACTGTGCTAATACACGATCCCGTGGAGAAGTATAAAAACATACAGCTAGATTTCCCCAAGATATCTCGATTGATTGACGATTCAATCTCGGGGACCGCTATAAAAAATAAGTACCGAATTTTCTTTAGCTATACATTGCAGAGACATTTTCATTCTCAGTTAAGAAGGACATTAAAATACATAAAATGAGTCTTTTGTCATTCTTTATGTAATTGCATTTTTACAATACATATAAGTTTAACGTTACTTAGGCTTAGATGAATTTGACAGTTTCACAACTATCATAAATTTATTAGAGGTAAGAAATTCTAAGAAATTCTTTTATTAAATTTATTATTTGACAGTGCTGTGTTTATGATGCAAAAATTCATTTCTGTTTTTGATTTGATTCTAATTTATTTTAGTTTTGTTTTGCTCATGTAATTGACATTTGTCTCATATTATGGAATCAAAACTGTTGTTTATCGTATTAGAAGGTTAAACAACAGTAATCTTAAAAACATTAAAGCTGATTACTGTTAATTAAGACACAATAATAATAATAATTATTATTATTACTGATTACTGTTGTTTGAAATTTTAATAATTGTTATTTGGGGTGTTACTTTTACGCAGTTAAAACTGTTGTTCATCCTCTCAAGGTAGAGTTATGCACCAGTAATATTAAAAAGGTGTTGTATACTATAATTCTGTACAAGTCTTAATAATTTAGCCAGGTTAAAAAATAAATTTGAAATTTTACTAAGATAAATAAAAGCTCATACAGCAAGATAAGCAGCTACAAATAACCCAAACATAAAAATAAGACAAAAACAGAGATGAGGCTACTTTTCCTTAACACAAAAGGAATATTGCAGATCACGAAACTCGCAAAGGAATATGCAATTACTTTGTGAATTTCCTTGATTGACTGCTTCGAATAGGACACAGCAAAGTCGTGAGTCAAGTAAAAGAAGGAGTAGGAAATCAATGCAGTTACAATACAATTTCCTGACTTTCAACCGCTTTCAGTATCCTGTTCACAGGATTGCTCAGGCGGAGTATAATCACTTCTGAAATATTAGAGTAAGAAGAACTCAAAGAATCCAAGACTTCAAAGTGCAGTTTAACAGAACTTCTTAAATGTCACCAAAGTAGCAAAATATAGCCAAGTGTCTCCATCATTCTAAAAGTTTCACTAAGTTCTCAGAAGAAGGTTTTGCTTGTATCTTTAGCTGTCTTTTCAATTCAAACGTCAGTCGGAGTAGAACAAAACGTTCTGAAGTCATAGACACGAAACATTTACAAACACAAATATATGCAAAACCTTTGCAGCAAGGGACATCATTTACAAAAGTCAGTCTTAGCGTCAAAGAAATTCGAGCTATCGGAGCACATTATGGAATAAATAAAAATATAAAAATCATTTCTATGAAGGTGGCTGTATGAGGGTTTCACCAGTGAACTGACTTGATCTTCTCTCTTTACCATTGTTTTCCTAGCCTTTCCTTCATATGTCAGTCAGTCGAAGTGTCTCTGCTTACATAGGAAAATATTCAGTAGCAGATCATATTGCACAGACATTTTTTCCAACAATTTAAACATACAGGACATAGCGGAGATCCAGTCTAATTTTCTCCCATCGATATCCGTGGTTTGTCAGTAGATAAAAAAGGCCCTTCACCAGACCCACAATTCTAACCGCAACGCTATAGAGGTATTACCTAGAAACGGGCTTTTATCTTATTTCCGTAACCAACTTTTTTATTTGGCTATATAAATAAAAATTAGTATTATTTGTTATTAATTACTTCCTTGTACGAAGTAAAAAGGAAGTATTGTAATCGCAAAAATTTTCAGGCATCTTACTTCAAAGAAAATATCCATTTTCACCACTATCGAATGCAATTTAAGGATGTTTTTGCATGATATTTATACGTAAGGACATAATAAAGGACTCTTTCCCCCAAAAAACAAATTATAAAACTGATTTAACTTCAATTCTGAAGAGAAGTTTTCGTGGCGTCTGTGCGTACGTACGTACGTACGTACATATCTCGCATAACTCAAAAATGAGTATCCTCAGAACGTTGAAATTTTGTATATAGGACTGCTATAACGTGTAGATGTGCACCTCGTATTTTGGTTGCAATCGGCCATACCAAAAGTATATAAATACATGTATATATATCCACTCTGTTACTCGTCTCAATGATATCAGTTTCTTTATTCTTATATGTTTGTAAATTTTGTATTTTTTGCTTAAAAATGATTGAATTATGTGGTTCTTATCTTCCGGTTAAGGTTTTTATGCCTTTAGTAAATTTTCAGGCAATAGTTGTAGAATTATCAACAATTTAAAAGTTGTTTAAGTGCGGCTAACTCTAATTATTTTTTAGATGGCGGCCATGTTTATTTACATTTGAAACTTGACAAAATAACGGATTTGTTGCCAACCTAGAGAAACTAAGCTTCGCAACAACAAAGATAACGCCTTCTTTTATTATTGCGAATTAAATCATGCTTAATCCATTCTGAAATTTATTCGAGGAAATAAGTGCGTAAGATTTAGTTCGTAATTTTTAATATAGATATTTTGAGTTTTTGTGTGTATTTTTGCCTTGTCGCGAAGTGAAAACTGAATTAATTGAATGAGAAATACTAAATCGTCTGTGAAAAACTGTTTCTTTTTTATTTGTTTAATTTCTTTTATACATCGCTTGAGATTTAGTATTTGAATAGAACTTGTGGTAATTCTTCAGATGATATAATTTTTGTGCACTCTGAGTTATAGAATGAATGTTAATGCTGTTAAGTGAACGTAGCGGCGAAGTCTCGCTGTGGTAAATAAATGTAGTGAACTTGAAAGAGTGCATTTATTCTATTGTGGTTTATGCGCTATCGACGAAGTAGATTTAGTTTAATCCAATACTTTTAAATGAAATACAAGAAAAGAATGAGTTTAATTTAACATTTCGTACAAGGAAGTCATGTGGTGTACAGATCAGAATTTTTTTTTACTTTCACCCCAAGTTGCTTGTTTCTATTTACCTCTCCTTCACATCTATGCTTGAATTTTCGTCCTGCGGGCAAAAAAACTTAGCGGGAGCAAAACAAGGCATCCTTACTTTGTCAACTTTCGGAATACTCCTATTTCTTATTTAATAAATGCATACATATTCAAGGAAATTATATCGATTTCATTTTTTTAACGAATCTAATAGTATCTTTATGCACTCATTTGAGTACCGGAGTGCTATAAAATAAAGAGATATCCATAGACTTCAATCAGAGTTAGATTAAATACCCTGGATAAAGCTAAGCTGTACTATATAAGAAAATGTGAGGTTTTTAACATTTCAATGGATAATAATTTAATAGGATTTACATAAATACGTAGTAGTAAATAATTCAAGTATTACTTTATTGTTATTAAGAATTTATGTTTATTATTATTAATTATATGATGCATTTTTTAAACTAGTCTTAGACGAAAAGGACGATATTTTTCCAACACACAATACTAAATGAAATAACCTTAATAATTTCTTAAAATTCAAATTACTATCTTTTTTTAAATTATTGATACTAACTACAAGTTGTATTGTCCTTATTTAATGTAAATTCATCTCCACAGGCACATTTTCCATCCTTAGGGCTACAAAACTGTTCACACGTCGACACACCAGGCGAACACGGATTAACTGCAATAGAAATACATAAATTATGATAAATTTAGAGATTTGTATTTTTTAAGTTTATTTAAAACATAAATGGCAGTTACATTAAACTTAAATGTTTATCAATATGAGGATAATTTTATAAACAGCTTTAAAACAATTTGAGAGAGAAGTGTTCAAAATTTTAAAAATAACTCCTTAATAAAAGCACCACAAATCTTCATGTAAAAAGAATGTTTCGGTCAAATTTATTGTAAAAATACGAATAACGTTTAGCTTAAATTCATTCGATACCAAAACTTCTCTATGAAGTCCCATTCCGCAGTTCCACTTTTTACTATGAAAATAATACTTTATTATAAAATTCCATATTTTAATCTTTTGTTGTTGTAATATTCATATATAATTGGAAGATAGTTAACACATGCATGTATACACTTAAGTGCCACTGAATTAGGGATAGCAAGTCACTAATGAGTTAGGCTTCCTCTGGGCTTAAGAACGGTTGCTATACGACGAGATATAGATCCAACAAATGTGAAGCCTTCCACGGGAATGGCTTACCAAATATAGACTAGAGCTGTACATAATTCAGGAAAGTTCGCTAGTGTTATGTGACGTGCTTTCACAACTTTCTCCAAAACATCTTAAAGGTGTGTGCTCAATAGGATTTAAATCACCACTTCTATGTGACCAATTCATGACAGGAAAGTTAAAGAATATTCATCCAATCAGGCAGTAGCTACCCGGGACGCGTAATGGCAAACCGCACATTGAGTTGATCAATGTTAACGAATTTCGTATCCTGCGCATGCTCAGTGACTTACCGTTGGCGTGGGAGGAAATAATGGCGACTAAGGGAGGGGGGAAGCCTGCGCGTCTTGTAGGTCTCATCAACTGTTTACAATTGCAATACTACCGAAAATTGTTTGTTCTGAACCCATTAGCCGCTTGTGTTGCGTTGACGCAACGGTCAAAATAAATGCGTATATAAATATAACTACCGAAGATATTTTGTACCAGCAGATGATTTTGTGTAGTGAATATTATAAAGATTATTTCTGTAAAAAAATATTTGCCTTCAACAATTATTTTGTTTATAATAATTAATCTCATACTTCAAGCAAAATTTAAGCAAAACTTTCGACCGGGTATTTTTGCTGAAAATATTTAACGAAAGAATCGCCGTCTTTATGAGTGATATATTTATAGTCAAGGTCATTGTTTATCAGAACATTACATCAGTCAGATGTTTATATTTGTGTTGGGAAGAAAGGGAAAACAGGTGTTGCGTTGACGCAACGTCAGCAGGAAACGGGTAGTCAATCTCCTTTTTCACTCATTCCTTTCGATGTTCTAGTTCATGTTCTGGTTGTTTAAAAATGCCTAGAACGAGGTACCTTACATTAGAAGAAGCCCTTCAAAGATTTTTTGATAAGGAAACAGATGATGATAATGTTAATAATGACCAGAATGAAACTGATATTGTTGTTGTTCCCCCAGAAATTGCAGAGGCTAATGTTGAAGGAGAAAGGAATGGCAATGTTTTAAATAATGATAATGATATTTTACCAAATGATACTGCTGGGGAAGTTGAAATTCACGTAAGAAGTAAGTTTCAGCCGTCTAAAAGCAGTTATAGTCATACTAAAAAGTTTACAAAGCAGAAGACTGAAATCTTGAAGTGGATAAAAAAGGAACTGTTAGTTATGTCTCAGGAAGAACTTGAAGAAAGAGATAGAAGAGAAATTATAAAAGACAAAACACAAGGTAAAACTAGTGCACAGATTTTCGATTTTCTTTTTGGTTTAGACATTTACTCTCTTCTTACTCTCTTCTGGTTGAACAGACAAATATATACGCTCAGCAGAAAAAAAAAAAAAAAAAAAAAAAAAAAAAAAAAAAAAAAAAAACAGAATTTATTGCATCTGAAGCCTATATGAGAAGATTTATTGGAATATTATTGCTTACAGGATATCATTCTTTACCTCAAGAAAAAAATTTTTGGTCTTTTGATAAGGACATTTCTGTTCCTGTTGTACGAGAATTGATATCACGTTTGCAGTACAGGAATATGAAGCAGAATTTGCATTTGACAATAGTCAAATTGACAATACTGATAAATTATATGAGCTGAGACCGTATCTAAACTTACTAAATATCACCGCTTTTTACTACTGGAAATATAAAATCTCTTTTAGATTTCAGACGCGAGAATGCATTATTTCTTTTGCAAACTCCTATTGAGAGCCAGAAATAGATCAGCAAGACGAAGACCTAGTAAATTCAGCATTCAAAAACCATTGCATGGAGATGGTAGACATTTTATCGTAAAGTCCGTTGATAACAAAAGTGTTGTAAAGAGTACCATAGCCAGACTGTTTATAGATGCAAAGTATATAATGTAGCTTTACATCATGATTGTAATCAAGCTTTTCATGTTTGAATCTTTCAAATGAAATAATCTGTATTTGTGAAAGAAATACAACGTATATTTTAATATTAAATTAATTACAAGTAAAGTGATTTGTAGATTTATAAAACGTTATACAGCTAAAAAGTAATCCTGTGCTCCACTCAAAAGAAACATCACACGAGTAGAATCCTACTCACTAAACATCCGTAGTCTCATTCCGCTGACGTTGCGCGAACGCAACACTCTCTTTTTCTAAAGGTAAGAGCATTTTTTTTTTAAATTTTCAATGTAAATTTATGTTATAAATGCTTAATTTAATATTTGTTATTATTTTCATGAGAAAAGAAACATTCCTTGTAGTTTTGGTGGTTAATGGGTTAATGCATTTGCTTCTGTTTCATTTCATTTTGGTTTATTTTGTTCATAAGGGTTATGTTTAATATCGGTTATTTATGATAATTTCCTTGACATTAATTCAGTTATTTAAACTGGATTTATTCCTTAATTTGTTAAAGTATATACGAATGAAACGTATGATAAATACACAATTGCTTTTATTCCTCAGAAGTATAATGAATAAAGATTCAGCTAATATATCTTGTAATGTTCCCTGTTTTGTAATCATTCTTAAACGAAAATTTGCGTAATTTACAATTGATATTTACACTCTAAGTAATGAAGCAACTTACAACATAATAAGTTTCAAAATCTCGAACTGTTTATGTCCAGATAACAGAATATCAACCTCACACTGTATTTATCTTCCTTTGAAATTTTACCAAATTCTTAATTGCGCCAAATTCTCCTCTGGTCATGCGCAGTACGCGAAATGTACATATTTAACATTGATCAACTGAATGTGCAGTTTGCCATTACGCACCCGGGACCTGTGAGAGGTGCAGTTATCATCTTGGATTACTCCATTTCCGTGTGAATGACAGAATAGCATAAATGGATGGAGATGATCGCCCCACAAATTTACGTATCGAATAAGATTTAGGGAGGTCGGTACAAATACCAAAGATCCCAAACACTGCATTGAGAAATCACCCAAGACCATGACTGAGGGGCCAGAGCCTTCTCCAGTTCCAACTTGGTGTGCAGGATAAAACCTGGTGGCTTTATGAGCCTTACGCCACATTCTCAGCTTCCCGTCGACGTTAAGTAGTAGGAATCGAGACTCATCACTCCAATCTCCTCGTTTCCAGTTTTCTAGAGTCCATTATCTGTGTTTTGTTGTCATGCAAGACGTGCAGCCCGATTTAATTAATTGAAATACTATAAATATGATAATATCTTAGAGTAAGCATGGGAGTATTATAGTTAGGCGTTTCTGAATATACAACTTTATTTTTTGAGTCAAAAATGATCAGCATACAGAGTATTACAAAACAGTATCAGATTTAATCACAGTATATTTTGATGCTGCAAAAATAAAATATCTACATCAAATTAAATTGAGATTTTATCCGGTAATGTAAATAGAGTGAAAAATCGTGATGATCAATTAATGATAACGCAATAGTAGATTCTGTAGCAAACAGTGTTTCAGGAGAATAAAATTATGTTTATGACTGAAGTGCATAAAATTTGCAGGATGTATTGAAGTAAAATTATCGTAGAAGTGCTAAAAATGTATTACATACAAAGCTCCAAAGACAAATAAAATCATCATATTCGTTAGCAACAAATGAAAACTAATGAAACTATTTTGTATTTAATATTGTTTATTTATTTTTTAATTTGTTGCATTTACTTTCATACGTGGACATTGAATCCTTAAACTTACTTTTTATTTTAGTTTGCATCAGCGCATTTTTGCTTTAGTTTGTTCATTAGCTCCTGCATTAAGCTAAGAAACGGAATAAATGTTATAAATAAATAGCAATTAAGAGATTTGAGAACAGCGTAATCAAATATGGAATTTTCTTCTTTTTTTTAACCCTCTGAGTGGCCAAGGGTTTTCGCTAAGAAAGCACAAATTTCGCGAAACTACTATGAGAACAAATTATTTTTTTGATTTTAATGTAAACACTCACCTGGTATTCATACTTGGATTTGTTTTCTTTTGAGATATTGCCTTAATTTCTTTGACATATTTTAATATGCTATGCACGTATATATACGTTCTTACAGATATCACAAAAAATAGCATAGGCCGTATATATACGCCCTTGCCGCTTAGAGGGTTTTAGTGAACACATATTAGGATGAATCGAGTGAGAATGGAATAAATTCCATTTGGCTGCACTGAAGTTGTTAGACGAAAGATTTAAATTAAAACATTTTTTCCTATTTTCAGCCAAATGTACTGAGTTTTTCCCCATAAGCTTTTAAAAATTTTGGGAAGCAGATTTTAAAAAGTAGGGAAAGACAGGAAGAAATGAATACAGCTCTAAGAAAACAAATATATTGTTTTTGAAACACTACGTGTTATTAATTTCATATGCAACAAAATTTTTGTTATATGTTTTAGGCATTTTGGGAGAACGGAAATACTAGCTGCCAAGACATAAAGCAAAAGTACACTTATTCAAAAGTCAAACAACAAAAATCAGCGTTATATTTACCAAATTTTCACAGGACTAGTTTCGATGGTTTTACCGAACCACCATCTTCAGCTGCAAAACCGCAAATGAACCAGATAGGAAATAATGATTAGATAAGATAAGAAAGCCTGGACAAGAATAAGAAAGTGGCACCATCTGTTGGTAAAACCAGAACTAAAACATAATTTCCTTAAAGGCCGAAGGCAAATTTGGATTGGAATTAGGATCGTTAACTAGAACAGAAAGATTTTTATGAATGTGAAATGCCTCTATAAAATCCAGTTCTCCAATGGAAGATGTTTTTTGAATAATTTTGGCAGCAGAAAAACTGAAAGTGTGGTTTTCGGACCAACAATGTTGAGCAACAGAAGACTTCTGTGTTTCCTTTTTTCTAACATATGCCTCATGTTGCTTGACGCGAAATTTTAAGGCTCTCTTAGTTTGGCCAATGTAAATTAAACCACACTGGCAAGGAATCCTATAAATGCCCCAGGAATTCATATCCGGAATGGGGTCCTTGAGTATGGAACTCGGAATTTTATTGATGGGAGAATAAACAACCCGAAAGTTAAATTCCTGCAAAATATGTGCAACTTTATAGCTAATTGATGGAAAGAAGGGAATGACAACAGAATTTTTATAATCTCCTAAAACAAGAGTGTGCCTTTTAGTGTGTTGAGATGAGAATTTTTTAACTGCTTGATTAATAATGTTGGGTGGAAAGCCCCTGTCAATAGCTATTGCTTTTAAATAATTTAGTTCTTCATCAAGGGCTAGTTTGGAGGAGCAAACTTGAAGAGCACGGAAAACATAGGAATAAAATGAAGCTAACTTTTGTTTAGTCGGATGACATGATTTAAAGTGTGGTGGAAGGCAAACCGATGAAGGTTTACGGTAAACCGTAGTACTGAAGTTGGATGTGCTACGTGTGACCAGAATGTCGAGAAACGGAAGAGAATTGCAAGTCTCAAGTTCAAAAGTGAACTGAATAGCAGGATCAATAGAATTCATTGTTGAAAGAACTTTATTTAAATCATCTTTGTTACCTTCAAACAGAGTAAAAGTATCGTCTACGTAGCGGAACCATGCCGGGAAGTTTAAAGTTTCAAACAATTTTGATTCATAATAATGCATGTAGATATCAGCCAGGATGGGACTGAGGGGGCTTCCCATGGCTAATCCCTCAGTTTGCTTGTAATATTTATTTTGGAAAACAAAATGTGTTTGTTTCAAACAGAGTTGAGTGAGAGAAATTAGCTCATCAATTTCGATGCAAGAGAAATGAAATTCGCGAAGTCTGGTTTCTAGACATCTTAATGCACCCTCCACTGGGACATTGGTGAATAATGATTTTACATCAAAAGAAACCATGAGTAAATTACTAGGAGAAATGTTTTTAACTTTTTTTACAAACTCTATTGAATTTTTTATGGTGTAAATGTTATTGTCTAATAGAGTTGAAAATCTAGAAATTAAATATTTAGCTAATGGATACGAGGCAGTACCTAAATTTGATACAATAGGACGGAAAGGAATACCACTTTTATGAATTTTGGGAAGAGCATATAATCTGGCACAATTCGCAACAGATGGGTAAGTGAATGTTTTAAGTTGCCTGAAATGATTTGCGAAGATTTGATCGCAGTTTTTATTTTTGACAAGTCCGAAGGTGAAGGATCTTTAGGGATCGGATTATATGGTCCTTCGTTTAAGAGTTTAGTGACACCATCGATGTAAGTGTTCCTATCCATGACGACTATCTGGCCACCTTTGTCGGCCTTTGAAATAATAATATCCGGGTTAGAATGAATTTCACGCAATGTAGCTCTTTCTCTCGCAGTTAGATTTGGTTTCAAAGGTTTATTATTGAATTTCACATTATGAGCGATAAGATGCCTAATCATTTCTTTCTGTGAATCTGAAACTTTACTGAACTTGAAAGCTTTTTCGATAGGAGCCAAAATCTTTGGAATCGAGGGTTTACAGGTTTGTGAGAAGTTAAAATTATATTTTAGAATTCTCTCTTGTTCTTCTGAAAGACTAACATTAGAAATATTAACTATTGGCTTGATGTTTACAATGGGAAGGTTTTTTGAACTACCTGAACTGGAAGATTGTAAAAGAAGTTTTTCGAATTTAACTGCAAGGGTGTTTTTATGACGGTTAACTGCATTCTCCGTTCTAGACCAAGACTTTTGTTCAAGGGCAGTGAATTTTGGATATGATTTAGCGAGTTCCAGATGAAGCTTAGAGAGTTCACGTTCAATTTTGGACAATTGTTGACGTGTATCCCTTATGACGGACCGAAGTAAGGCAAGCTTGCAATTTAACAGAATTCTTGAAACGCGACTCGAAGGTTTTTGATTAGATTTGATTTGAATAAAATTCGGGATCAATTTGGGATATAACGAAGGACCATATAATCCGATCCCTAAAGATCCTTCACCTTCGGACTTGTCAAAAATAAAAACTGCGATCAAATCTTCGCAAATCATTTCAGGCAACTTAAAACATTCACTTATCCCATCTGTTGCGAATTTTGCCAGATTATATGTTCTTCCCAAAATTCATAAAAGTGGTATTCCTTTCCGTCCTATTGTATCAAATTTAGGTACTGCCTCGTATCCATTAGCTAAATATTTAGTTTCTAGATTTTCAACTCTATTAGACAATAACATTTACACCATAAAAAATTCAATAGAGTTTATAAAAAAAGTTAAAAACATTTCTCCTAGTAATTTACTCATGGTTTCTTTTGATGTAAAATCATTATTCACCAATGTCCCAGTGGAGGGTGCATTAAGATGTCTAGAAACCAGACTTCGCGAATTTCATTTCTCTTGCATCGAAATTGATGAGCTAGTTTCTCTCACTCAACTCTGTTTGAAACAAACACATTTTGTTTTCCAAAATAAATATTACAAGCAAACTGAGGGATTAGCCATGGGAAGCCCCCTCAGTCCCATCCTGGCTGATATCTACATGCATTATTATGAATCAAAATTGTTTGAAACTTTAAACTTCCCGGCATGGTTCCGCTACGTAGACGATACTTTTACTCTGTTTGAAGGTAACAAAGATGATTTAAATAAAGTTCTTTCAACAATGAATTCTATTGATCCTGCTATTCAGTTCACTTTTGAACTTGAGACTTGCAATTCTCTTCCGTTTCTCGACATTCTGGTCACACGTAGCACATCCAACTTCAGTACTACGGTTTACCGTAAACCTTCATCGGTTTGCCTTCCACCACACTTTAAATCATGTCATCCGACTAAACAAAAGTTAGCTTCATTTTATTCCTATGTTTTCCGTGCTCTTCAAGTTTGCTCCTCCAAACTAGCCCTTGATGAAGAACTAAATTATTTAAAAGCAATAGCTATTGACAGGGGCTTACCACCCAACATTATTAATCAAGCAGTTAAAAAATTCTCATCTCAACACACTAAAAGGCACACTCTTGTTTTAGGAGATTATAAAAATTCTGTTGTCATTCCCTTCTTTCCATCAATTAGCTATAAAGTTGCACATATTTTGCAGAAATTTAACTTTCGGGTTGTTTATTCTCCCATCAATAAAATTCCGAGTTCCATACTCAAGGACCCCCATTCCGGATATGAATTCCTGGGGTATTTATAGGATTCCTTGCCAGTGTGGTTTAATTTACATTGGCCAAACTAAGAGAGCCTTAAAATTTCGCGTCAAGCAACATGAGGCATATGTTAGAAAAAAGGAAACACAGAAGTCTTCTGTTGCTCAACATTGTTGGTCCGAAAACCACACTTTCAGTTTTCTGCTGCCAAAATTATTCAAAAAACATCTTCCATTGGAGAACTGGATTTTCTAGAGGCATTTCACATTCATAAAAATCTTTCTGTTCTAGTTAACGATCCTAATTCCAATCCAAATCTGCCTTCGGCCTTTAAAGAAATTATGTTTTAGTTCTGGTTTTACCAACAGATGGCGCCACTTGCTTATTCTTGTCCAGGCTTTCTTCTCTTATCTAATCATTATTTCTTATCTGGTTCATTTGCGATTTTGCAGCTGAAGATGGTGGTTCGGTAAAACCATCGAAACTAGTCCTGTGAAAATTTGGTAAATATAACGCTGATTTTTGTTGTTTGACTTCTGAATTAGTATTTATTCGGCGTGTTATTGTGTCTTAATTAAAAGTACACTTCCTTAAGACTTTTTTATTGCTACTTCTTAGAGATAAATTTGCAGATGAAGGAGGAAACACACAAAATTGCTGAGAAATATACTGGAAATTTCAAATGAATTGCGTGAAAAAGTGTTTTCTAAAGTGTGAGTAAAAATGTGAAAATTCCTACTAGGTTGTTTGACTTACTGTTTACATTTTAAACAATGTATGAACATCACCTGACATAAGTAATCGTGGTGTTTTCTATGCAAGATCCCCCTTAATGATTTATACAAGCTCGCAACAAGAAACAGTCCATAGTATCGCAGCACAGGCTGAAAGCAACTCTTGTTTTTGCCTTTTTGGAAACAACGTTTGGTTTCTATGCAGGAAACCTTAATTCGACAACGATTATTCTGAAACTAAGATAAATATGAAATGATATCCGGTAACATTCTTCCTTTACAATGAGAAAGTGAAATGAATGGACAAACTTTCTCATTCAATGAGATATTTTATGTGTAGCAGAAGCTGAGGCAATTGTGTTATTATCCAGCAAGACCTTTGATATTACATCTTAAATCACTCTAAAATGCATCACAACATTACTGAAAAAAATAATATGTAGTATTCTTATGCAAGATAAAACTCGGAAAGAAACAAATCAATGGTTTTGCGAATTAAGATCATTTTAAAAATCGATTCCTTTGAATTAGTTAATTCTATGCAATGGAAAATATTCTTTATATAATTCATATAAATATTTTCATTTGAGTTTCTGCACTTATGCATGATCTAAATTATACTTTTGATGTTGAAGGTTAATTATGAATCCTTTTAGCTATGCTTTGATATAAAAATAGCGCATTGCGCTAATGAAAAGAAATTAGATTTTAAAATATATTATACTCACTTTTCTCGCAGTTGGCACTATTTTGGTAGAAACCTTTCTTGCAAACACATTCGTATCCATTCGTGATTTCATTACATTCCGCATTTTCTGGACACACAGCTATCCCACCTTTTTTACCGCATATATCATCTGAAAAGGAATAAAAGTTTAGAAGGAGAGGAAAAATTCATTTAATTAATACTGCCAAACGTACTGTGTCCTAATATTAAAGATACTGTAATTAATTAAGGACAAAATCATTTACCTATTAGACACTGTGTATGGCATCAAATTTCACATTTATAACGCGTATTAACATTCAGGTACAGTTAATAATCATGGGAAAACACAGGAGAATTATTTGTCTAGAAGGTTTTACCATTTAATTAAAACAATCGAAAGCTTAAGAAAGTAGTATTTTCCTCTTACTTATAGCATACAATCTTTCTGTACAACGCTTGACATGCTAACACAGGTAAACTTAATCATCCTTTCATAGATCTTTTATTATTATTATTATTATTATTATTATTATTATTATTATTGGTGGTGGTATAATGTTTAAATCCCTGGTTATGAATTTCTGAATTTCTTGAATGCTGTATACGTCAAGTGTAACTATCAATATATATTTTTGTTAAAGGCAATAAGTTCTTTACATTTGTTAATTTTGACATCAAACAGATGTTCTTTACGTAAGCACTATTGCCTGTCTCTTATTTTACGGCAGATGTGTGCTTTTGCTCATTTTGTTATGACATGTTAGTTTACTTATAACAAAGGGTTGTCCGATAAAGTAGAAAATGACAGTTAGTGGTAAATCTCTTATTAAACATTTAGTGCCAGAAAGTAACTGCAATACAACTCGCCCACTCTATCCCCGCTGTTCTGCTCAGTTTCCAGGATATTCAATCTAGACCATTTGTTTTAGTTTTCCTACGTACGTGGCTAATAATTTGTAGATTTTTTTTAGAACTTTTTGATTTCAGGAAACTGAAAAAATCCGCAGTGCGATTGCCGGGATTCGAAATCCGGACCTCTTGAATACGCGTCAAGCGTGCTTCCTGTTACACCACGAAGGCATGCGGAAATAAAGAAAATGATTTATATACGACGCCTTTTAAAGCGCAACTGAGAGTTGAGGAAAATATTCGCAAAATCCGCATAGTGATGAATTATCGCCCACCATCTTTTAGTTGAGGCGTCACTTCTAGAGTCATTTTCTTTGCTTAGAATTTTTTCTACGCAAGGACACTGAAGAAATCCGCAATGCGATCTCGTCGAGAGTGCTCCCAGTTACATTACACGGGAAAATATCTTAAAATTTATGAAGGAAGAAATGTGCTATACAGGGTGAATCTGAAGAAGGTAAAACTTTAGGGGTGAAGGAAGCTGTACGAGCAATATACATCCTACAATATATGGTCAGAATGCAAGCGGTGAGAAGTTAAAGGGCAGATTTCCGCCGTCATATTTAAAGAATTAACACAAGAATGACAGAAGATATTTCAGAAATCATTTTATTAACAGAACATACTCATAAAAGTTACTCAAAAGAACTTCCAGCTATAATGTAGGCTTCACGCCTGCGGGATAGGGATTGATGCACATTTGCGAAGACACCAGGCATCCGCCGAATAACGAATCGCCAGCAAGAATCCGAATCATATCCGCCGAATAATATCGCCAGCAATAATGGCGATCTTTTCGACTAGATCCACTTTGGTTTCAATGGGGAATGCGTAGACTAGGCTTTGCGCCACAGTCCAAAAACTCTATGGGTCCCACATAATGAGGACCTGGTACGAAGGTGCTTCGTCCAAAAAGTCCAAACACGTGATATCCGGTGATCTTGGTGGCCACGCTATGGGACCACCTCGAGCTATCCATCACGCTGGAAATTTCTTCATTCGTATAATCAGCAATCCTCTGGGCAATCCAAGGTAGAAAATGCCGTTAAATATGAGGACCGACCCATTTTATACATTTTATTTACAATGCCGCCTAGTGGCTCGCCGTTTCCGTTCCGACCATACGCTCTATGACGAATATTGCTTGTATAGCTGCCTTCTATCCCCCCTAAAGTTTTGCCCTCTTGTTCAGATTTACCCTTTATTTAAGCATTAGTAATTACAATTTAATTTCTTTAAATCTTAGAAAGTCCTCCACGAAGGCATCCCTCCCCTTAAGCAGATAGCCCTCTAGGCTTTGCCGTAATTAAATAACCTAACCTAACCTTTCTTTAAATGTTCATATCTTACCGAATATTCATTAGTTTTATTCCAAATTTCTGTTTATTTTATCTATTGAACTTTCTCACTTCTTCCAGCCCATCTTCACAGCTGTTCTCGGACCCAACGTCAGGCATTCACTTTATCTCCAGTGCCTTTGCGGCACAGACCTCATGATAGCGAAAAACGAATATGCGAAATGCATGTTAACAGCGGAAATAGGACTTCTTCCAGTGAGTTTCCTTAACTTTATTTGAAATCCTTGCATATTACAGAGAAAAAAAGTATGAAAATTAAAATTTATAAAGTGATCTTTATAACTTCATTAACATACGTGATAAGTTTACAAAATGCATATGAGTACTGCACACACCACGTAAAATATTTTATAAAAGTTACAGACCAGTTCCTGGTTTTTATGAAACAGTGTGATCAAAAATATTTAGTTTGGGATCATTCCGGTGGCAATCCATTAAATGCATTAATCACTGAATTTTCACTGGAAAATGTGAGTTTAAGCATGTAATTCACATGTCGACTGGCACAGAAAATTTTTTAAGCATTTATTTAGAAAGCTAAATAAGTCTAAATTCCTGCGTGTCCGGTTTATTGGCTTTACAGTTTCTATTAGTCATCTTACTCACATATACATAGTTTCAAATGCTCATGACAACGCTAAGCTCAAAAGGAAATTCTTCACCATTTCTTGAAATTTAATTCTTTCCAATCGATGAGAAAATCTATCTCGGCCAATTGCTTATAGATATGTTGAAAAATAATGTGAGCATCACGTGCGTTAGCCGATTATTTCGCGAAAGTAAATTCCACTAAAGCATTTGAGACATTATAAAAAGAAAAGGGGTCATTGTCAGACATCTGCACCGATATTTAATAAAGGAAAGGTTTTTCCATCGAGGGTGAGTAAGCATATCGCAAACGTTCCTGGATAAAATAATTTACCTATACTACACATTTTGTGGGCAATAAGAATAATGATAAAAAATTGTTGAAGTCATAAACCATTTTAAATTCATAATATTTAAATTTTTTGTCCTTATGTGCATTCTATTACAGATTGATCCATATACCATTTTTGCGAGGAATTTCCTCATTAATATGCCCATTTGCTGCTTATTCAGGTTTTAATCTAATTCTATAAAAATAAATTAACTAGAAAACTAGAAATATCAATTATTTTATTATCTCACTTCGGAAACAAAACCTTTAAAGATGATATAAAATATTAAAAGCCACAAACACGTAAGATGTGTTATTTTACTGCTTTTAATTATTTACATTTGTAGAATTTTCTTCAGTTCATCTAACGAATTATTCAAATTTTTTTATCTTTCTTTAACTCCTCAACTTCCCCTCGCATTTCCTTGAAAGAATGCTAATTTAAAGTTAAAGGAAGTGAGTATTTTAACAGCAAATATGGAAGTTTACTCAGAGCGGGTTTTCGCTAGCCAGCGCACTTTACGAACCTGTCCTTATTTTTACTCGAAGTTGCTGATATGCCTTTTAGCCTTTTGAATAATGATCACCTCGGGTAGGTTGTTGAGTCAACCTAGTTAGCCTTAACTTAAGATACTAGTCCAGCACTTCTCTTTAGACTTGAATTTATAGTTTAACGATTCTTAAGTTCCACCGCAAGATGTCAGTGCTATTGTAAAGCTTCGACAACTTATGGCCTTTCAGTTCATCCGTGCCTTTAACCAATAAGATTACAGGGAATTCACGCAGCTATATTCTTGACATCACGTCTCTAATTCTATCTTCCTCTAACCAAGCAGCAGCGGTCTGACCGTTTCTTCCCAGCGGAGAAACTCCGATTTTGTTATACGTAAGCCTCACCATCGCTTCATCGAAAATCCATATCTGAAATTCTCTGTCAACTGTCATCAATGCTATGGTAGGAAAGCCATGTTTTTCTGCACGCGTTACACGCAGGATGCGCCTTACCAGTCCAGGAGCCTGTTTTCACGTGCTTACGCACCTGAACCTTCATCCGTACCTTTCTGTTCAAAGTTGAGAATAACAAAGGGTTATTTTCTTCCTTCTGCGCTGGTATTATTATGTGCGAGAAGTCGCCATGTTCCTTAATAGGATCTAGTAGAGTTTATGTGGCCAAACAGAGTAAGATCCTACGTATTCATCATTCAAATTTAATTTAATTACTTTAACCAAGCAAGCAACGCATACCTAACATGAGGATTTGGGGAGAAATCAATAGCGAATTTGGCAGTGTTTGTTTACTTACCTTCACAAGCTTTTCCATCTTTTGAATAGGCATAGGATTTCTCACACTTACAAGTACCCTCATAACAGGTTTCGTGTTCCTTGTTGCATTCCCCTTTGGCAAGTAGCAAGGCACATCTGTCAGCTTCTGTTCAGATGATGAAAGAAACTGTATAAATACATAATTGACAAATTCTACACTAAAACGTAACCGAGAATTTGGTTAAAAATTGTTAAAAAAGTATCTGGTTCCTTCACAGCTACTTAGATCATCCAGTTGTTAAGTAACACTTATAATGACAATGAATACGATTTAATGAAATTAAACGATTGCAATAATTTATAAGATTAAAAGTGTTAAATGTGAATCATGGGATATCTAACAAATACAATATGAGCAAACAATTTCTGGACCAATAAGAATAACAAATAAGAAGTTAAAGATTAATTTGAAATTGAATTTTAAAATTAAATATGTACGTATATATGTAATGAAAAGACTTAACAGTACTAATGATGTGGAAAAGCTGATTGCCCAGATGCGTAGAAATGCTGATCCATGGAATGGCATAGAAGAATAGAAATTGCGTAGCACGTAGATACCGTAGAACGTAAAACGTTGAATCCGCAGTGAGCAGCAAGAATTTTGATTGCGTAGAATGCTGATTCATAATAAACAGGAAACTGACAGCCAAGACAGATTAAATCTTCATTTTTATTTCAGTAAACGCACTGCGGCCACAAACAACTAGGCACGCTACTTTTGTCTATTTCAAAATCTTTACATTTTTGATAGCTTTGCAGAAAAAAGAGAGCAGCCGGCAGCAGTCCAATTAGTCCAATGTGTAGAAAGCAAATGCTATTTTTGTTCAGGCTGAAATCTTAATTCTAATTTAATCTTAATAATAAAAATAATTGTTAACACTGGTTATCATAAATTAAGGAAAAATAACAAAAATAGCCATAACTCCCTCAAAAATAAGCCAAACCTCAAAAAAGTTTGAATATGTTGCTAAGTAAGAGTAGGTGAGTAAAACTGCAATATGCAAATTAGTGGCTCTGCACTCGGAATACGTCATCTGCGAGGAGAATAAAATCCATGTTAGAGAGCAAGCCCACATATTTTACTGCGATAGTGACATCAGAAATGTGAAATAGCCAATTCGTAACAATGACCTCCAGGCATCATTTGCCTGCAGAACTACGATGGAAAGCCATTGGGAGACTAGAGGCAGGATAAAGGCAAACAGAAGTGGCCAGATGGCTAACTGTGAGTCCTTCTGTGACTCATAGACGTTGGAGGCGATTTCAAACCGCAGATTCGGCATCTAGGAGGTTAACCCAAGGACGGCCAACTCCTACGATGAGCGCCGATGACCGATATTTGATATTATGTGCACGCAGGTATAGAACCGCTACTCTGACTCTTCTTAGATCCTCCCTTGCTGCAGCCATCGGAAGGTTGGTGTCAACATCAACTGTGCGTAGAAGGCTTCACGAAGGTGGTCTGTATATGCGAGACGACCAGCCATTTGCGTGCCGCTCACGTCACGCCGTAAGAGGGACCGTTTGCAGTAGGCACGACAATATGTCCACTGGACGCCTGAGCAGTGAAGGGCTTTTCTCTTTACGGATGAGTCCAGGTTTAGTCTAGAAAGCAATAGTAGGCGTTATTTGATATGGAGAGAACCTGGAACCCATTATCATCTGTCAAACATCCGTTAAAGAGATGCATAAGGAAGAGGCAGTGTCTGTATTTGGGGTGGCATCTCTTTGGGTGGATGCACAGACCTCCATGTCTTTCCAAAGGAAACAGTGAATGCTCCGGTTTATAGAGATGACATCCTTGATGTTTATGTGCGCCCATGTGCCGGGGAAATAGGTGATGCTTTCCGGTTACAGGACGATAGCGCAAGACCACACAGGGCTCGCATCGTAGATGATTATCTTCAACAGGAAAGAATTATGCGCATGGAGTGGACAGCTCGATCCCAGACTTGAATCCTATCGAGCACATTTGAGAGGCTTTAGAGAGACGTCTAGCTACTCTCAATCCGCCCCCTCAGATCCTTGCCGCGCTTGCAACTGCTTTGCAAGAGCAATGGCTCTCGCTTCCTATGGAACTGATAGACCGCATAAGTGAAAGCATCAAGCATCGCTGTATGTGCTGTATTGCTTCTAGAGGCGACCATATTCCATATTGAAGGTACTTTTCCTACAGCAAACTAACACCTTCGATTTGTTCATTTTATATATGTGCTAATTTCTGTACTACCATAATTGTCTGGTAATTTATTTTTATGTTATTTGATACCTTACTATATGTTGTATATTGTGGGTAAGTTTCATAAAATTCTAACGTTTTCAGTAATCGTGATTTTTGTGTTTTTTCCTTAATTTATGATAACCAATGTAGTTAGTTTCGATTCTCAGTGTACTTGATTGGATAATTAGTACTGCTGTAAAATTATTATTGGCAGTTTGAGTTTTAGTATCCAGTTACATCACCACGGTTTTGCTAGAGTCTTAAAATGGCTTGGATTAGTCTCGAAATGACGCATTGCACAAAATGATCAACATTTTTAGCACGGAGGGAATATACCAAATTAAAATTAAGCATCAAAGGGCTATTGCTAATTAAACTTTTTACAGGGTACTGGGGCATATGTCTCGCCAGGGACCTTTTACAGGGAGACATATGTCCGCACGTTGACTACTTTAAATGTGCTTAAAGAAATATCAGTAAGCTATGAAGATTTAAAATTTATTCTTGAATATGAAGTAGGAAGTGTAAGACTCTGCTGATTTGTTTTTAATGTTCTTTTATGTTAAAATAACTGACTAAACGGCCTTGATACATAAAACATTGGTCCTTATAGACACGGAAAAAAGTAAAATTATAATTTATCTTTTACGTAATTTTTATTTTCTTTAAATGTATGCCAAAATGCGTTGGCAAGCAATTACTCTCTTAATTCAATCGTCATTTTTATGTACGATGCCAGTAAATTAGATAGAAAAAACAAAATATCTATTCAGTTAAAATTTATACAGGTTAAAATTACAGGTGTACTTTAAGTGCAAGACTTAGTAAAATGAAATTGATATTCCATAGGAGTATACTTGAATTATTATCGAATGAAAAACAAATGATTAGGATTCCCATGTAATTAAATTTATTTTATGTACTCGTATTCTGTCGAGGTATATAAACTTATAAATACTTCCTTAGCTACTCAAGCCTACCATAGATTTTTCATAATGCCTATAAGGTATTAATGAAAGTTGTAGAAATAACAGGTCTGTTGCTTAAATAGAGCTGTTTTCATCTTTATAACTGTTGATGGTGCAGACGGGATTCAATTCTTTCTTCATCCTATATAATAAATATACATGGAAATCTCTCCATTTATGCAGCATTCTCTGAATACTTTCAGTTTGAACGAAATTAACTAATTAAATTCTTTGCCTCAGTGAGATGAAAGTAATTTGCATCAATGAGAAATTAAATCTAGGCGCTTTAAAAATTACAGACAAAAACTCAGATTTCTTGGATATCATATTCGGATAAGACGTAAAAGAAGCTTTCTTCTTAACTTCACAAATTCATTTAAGCAACCCTGAATTTCTGTTGGGAAGATTTAATTCTGTTTCTACTTAAGAGAAATTTAGCTGAATAAAATCTAGGAAAATATAGCGATTTTACCTAGATAATTTGATAACATATGTAATCCAAATGTACCAATTTAAAGATCAAACTCATATAAAATTGTAAAGCATGTACAGTTATAAGAACAAAAAATAAAGCGAAAAAATTTTAAGCAAATTTTTAATAAGTTAATCTTTTGAATATATTTGTCGACTAAAACTGCTTTTTGAAGCGTATTTAAATCTACCCAATATTATGGAAAAAGTTAAAAAATCTACGTATGTTAGTTATGTTAAATGGCTTCCAATAAATTATCTTCATTTGAATATTCATTTGAATTCCAATAAACTATCTTCATTTGAATATTCATTTGAATTCCAATAAATTATCTTCATAATATTAAATAAATATAATTCAATAAATTATCTTTATTCCAATAAATTATCTTCATTTGAATATTTATTCTTCATTTGAATATTGGTATTCATTTGAACATCAAAGGAACGAATTCGTTATTTTGATGATTGTTATTTCAGTTCTTTCCAGTATCACTTATTCAACTAGTATATTCCATTATCACTTATAAATTTCATACTAATTACTTATCTTAATCTATATCTTAATACGCAATATATATTAAATTACATTTCAAAATCTATGTTCTTTCGTAAATAAGAGTTTGAAGCTTTAGGTATTTGATAGTTTCTCCTCTGACTTAAAGTCAGAGACGTTCATAAGACAAAATCGTAATAGCTATTTTAATGAGATGTCTCCTAAAATAGTTAGGGTCCACCAGCGACCAAACAGTAAAGTAACTAAACACTGGCAGTTCAAACAAGGGTTGTCCGCCGAAAACATCGCGGACGAAAACTTCGCGGAGAAAACAACGCAAGACGAAAACGTCGTGCTACGAAAATGTCATACATAATTGATCCTTTGATCAATTTCATCTTTGTCGGTTCGTTTCTATCCACTTATGAATGTTATTAGTCAACACTATTTGCAGGAAATAAACTGGGACACTTATGCAGGTTTAAGAATAACATGAGCTATATTTTTAAATTTTGTAAATACACATTAACTTTCCACAAAGTATTGCTTTTATTCACATTTACATCAAAAGCACAAGTAATACATTGCATCTCTCAGTTCTTAACAAAAAAAAAGACAAACTCTACTCTCGGTATACAGCCAAACTAATTTCAAATTTTTTCACACGAGCATGCCGTCCTTCTCGCATCAAGCACGCTTCTTCTTCTCGTTGCCAGATTTTCTCATCTCTCCTTTCAGCTATAAGTCGTTGGCTTAACTTTTCTTCCGGCAGGCTTGGTTGGTAGCATCCCCTTACCGAGTATGTGCATTTCACGCCCCTGCCAAGAATGAAATTTGTCCTTTCTTTGGGACGTATTTCATTAATCAATATCCAAGCACATTTTCTGTACATTACTTTTACACAATACCAACCTCGTACAGTATTAAATAAAACAAAACCGACAAAGAGGAAATTGATAAAAGGATCGATTATGTATGACAGTGGTGGCAGCGGTGGGATACATCTTGAATACATCGTGAGAGAAACGAAAATAAAGAGAAATAGTTGTAAAACATGTGGGACCAAATATCGTCATTTCAAATAAAGCGGTTCGAAAACTTCCCAGTTTAAAAACATCATCGTCGAAAATATCGTGGTAAAAAATAAAGTTCCTACAAATCATCGCATAACGATAACATCGCATACGTGCGTTTTTTATGTTTTAAAAGCTGTAAATGCATTTTTTATAATGATTTGGGAGCGCAAAAAGAAAACAGGGATATTTTTACTTTTATATTTCATATTTTTGAATGAACTAATAAAACTTGCTGAAAAAGTAAGAAGGAAATTTAAGCATTTAAAAATTGAAAAAGAATGTAACTTATAGCACTTAAGATAATTTTAAATTTACCTAGTTAATTAACTAAGGTCATTAACAAATTATTTTTTTTATAGTAAAAAACTTAAGTTAAAATACAGCCTAAAAGTATTTAGAAAAATGATGATAAATAACTGCAAGATGTTACCTCTATAAAATTTGCTTAGTTAATTATCAAATTACTTTTTTTCACGTCTGTTAATATGGTATTGCTTTAGTGAAAATTATATCTTTTTTTGTTTCCGTTTATTCTTAAAGTGCCGTTAACATTTACTGCGCTTCCCAATCTTTATGCGAATACTCATTTACAACTTTTAAAACCTGAAAAGCGCATGAGTGCGATGTTATCGTCCTGCGATGATTTGCAACTGCTGTATTTTTTACCACGATATTTTCGACGACGATGTTTTTAAACTGTGAAGATTTTCAACCGCTTTATTTTCGTCGACGATATTTTGTACCACGATGTTTTCTCTTTGCTTTCCTTTCTCCACGATGTTTTGTAGTGCGACGTTTTCTCCTTGCGTTGTTTTCTCCGTGACGTTTTGGTCCGCGATGCTTTTGCTTCTGTGTTTTCGGCTGTAACCGAACAGGGGCTCGAGTTCCTGTGAACAGGTTGGCTGCATGTGCGCTTTTAAGGTTTCCTCCATGTGTAGCGTGCATACCAGCCAGTTTCCCTGAGAAGGATTTTCGCGAAGACATCCCTTACCCCTAAGCAGATATCCCTCGAGTTCTTTACCACAATTAAATAAAGCAAACCAGATCTAATAGTTAACAATAAAATAAAAGTTTTTACTATAGCGATAAGAAATGCATTCCTTATACAAAATGAGAAATGAAAATGTACTTTTTAAATCTACTTTACTAATTTCGCAGTTTTCTCGCTCTAAAATGATGGATATATTCACGTTCTTTTCCTTTGTTTCTGTTGATACGCTCCACCATTTTTACAGATATTTGTTATGTAAATACCTTGAAAATAATTTAAAACCCCCAACACAACTTTCACTTTTTAACATAAAACACATTAATATTAAAACTGGAATAATTTTAATCTTACCAGCCTGACAGAAAATTCCTTCGTACGGTGAGTTGCACTCACACATCATTTTTCCATCATTTACTTTGCAAGTATTTCCTTTTTTACAAGGTTTTGTGAAACATGGATCTAGAAGGAGAAACATGATGTAAAATTGCTTAAATGCATGTTTAGCATGTGTCGAGAAATAAATCACGTTTACAAACATTTCTTTAGAATAAAAACGTAAAATAACCATTATTTTATTATACATAGATTATTTGTAGAAGTATAAATTATAATTTACATATGCTACATGCTACAATTTTTCCATTCGCTATTTTTTGAAGTGATATGCAACGTACTGTTGTAATTGAAAAGCTAATTACTGCTCTTTCATCATAAGACAAGCAGAATTACTTGCTAAAATAGCATAAAGATGTAGAGCGTAAAATAATGGAAAGATGTGATTAAAAATGTTAACGATGAAACATAAGAATTACCTCTTTTTTTGCCATTGTAAACATTTCAGAAACGCAGATGTAAACACAAGTTAGATTTAATTACCTGTATGTGTACAAAACTAATAACAATTAAAAGGCTGAAGGAAGAAAATATATTTACTGACATTTTTTAAACATCAATTGCAGTTAATAAGCAAGTACTTATTAGCCCGTATAAATTAGACTCGGAACTACCCAGTATCACGGAACAGTAATATAATACGTTTAAGATGTCAAATTAATGTATAGTTAAATGTAAAGACAACATATATGTTGCTATACAAATTTATCTTTATACAAAACTTCAAATATAGATATCATTAATTTTTTATTTGCAGAAATGAGTGAGTAGAGCTTAAATGATTTAATCCAGAAATACTTTCCCGCAGGTCTTGATAAGAATTTTATCATGTAAAAGGATAAACTTCTACATTTGAAGCAGGAGCCGTCTTAAAGATAATTTGATAAATTATCTTGTTGGTATTCATTTGGACTGAATCATTATTTTTGATATGATTATTTATGTTTTGAGTTAGTTTTACTAACGAAGAAACTACTAATAATATACTGCTGTAGCAACTCCAAATAATATAGCTAACAGTAGTTACAGTTCTAAACAGAAATGTATATTTAGCGGTTAAAAAATCCTTTATAAGGTCTTAGAAAGTGGATATTATAGTTTTACATCGTTTGCAGAATATTTTCAAGTTTTATTCACTTTTAGGGATAATATTCTGCTGTGCACGACAGAATCCGTAAATCTAAAGCAGAGATTACGTTCCACGAGTTAAAAAACACATCACTATATTTGAACTTGTAGGGAATTGAAATACTTCAGTTACGAGGAGGACTGAGATTTTAATTGATTTCTCTTATAATTAATTGGAATAAAATATATCTCAAAATGTTCATTAAAGCCATGTAGTTAAACTACTAATGCTCTAATGCTGGTGTTTATCTAATGCTGCTCTAATGCTGGTGTTTAAACTACTAATGCTCTAATGCTGGTGTAGGGTATCAGTATTTTTTAAAGTTAAAAGATTTAATACTTTAAAAAATTTAAGTACATTTCAGTACATTTACATCAAGAGAACGCATCACTAAAATAAATTTGATTATTCTATTTTAAAATATCAAATTTGTTGACAAATCAAAACGGCTAATATTAAAACCTCTCAGTAATTACTTTATATGCCAGTGTCTAACGGTTACAAGATTCAAGACATTTAACTACATTTCAATTATTTTACATCAACAGAACTTATGACTAACTTAAATGTACTTTTTTAATTTAAAAGTAGCAAATATTTTGACAACTTACAATAGCTTATACTAAAATGTTTCAGCAATTACTTCGTATCCTGCAATAAGTTAATGAAATACTTAATATGCATCAGAATAAAAGGACCAATTTGATATCAAGTTTTAATTACCGATTTCACATTTATCTCCTGAGTATGGATGTTTGCAATCACACTTTAAACCTTCGTCCGTTACATGACATTTTCCGCCATTCTGACAAGGATTTGTGGAACAAGGATCTGAAAAACATTCATTGCTAATTAAATGTAATATTTTTTTAATAGAATATAAAGTAATATTTCATACGGAATTAAATGAGATTTTATTCCAATTTTTCTGTAGAATAGTACATCATACTCAGTTCTCTCTTTTCATTTGTCCTGCACATATGGTATTTAATGAAATTTAATCTAGTCAAAACGGAATTGCATCATCAATTTCATATATTTTGCTGATGGTAAGCACATTTGTTCTAGAGAAAAACCTCACATGCGTCATTGAAAAAAAATAATTGAATTTTGATTACTAACCTTACATTAATTTTCTGAACGCGAAGTATAATATTTTACTTTATTTTTTGCAAAAGACACAGAACTAAAAATCAACATTTCTTGTTACAGTAAACATAATTTAAAATTTATTTTTGACATAAACATGAAATAGTATTTCGTGACTACAAGGAAAACGGTTCCAACATTACCTTATAAAAATGTATCGCACGTATTTATTTTTTCTTAGCACAATCTATTCTCATTATTTTCAATGAAAATTCGTCTAATCTAGATCTGTATTTAAGCGTCGTTTCTTTATCGTCATCGAATGAAGACAGCTCTTGAAAGGATTACACTAACTGGTTTTTCTTCTTTTTTTCTGCGTTTGGAGTTGAGGAGATGAAGGACGAGTTCTGGCCCTTTCCTTCCGCCATGCTGATACGTGCGTTTTTCTTCGACTGCTGCCTGTGAAACGTCATGCGAAATTTCGTAAACAACATATAGACATAAACGTCGATAAGCTGGAGGACTGTAAGATGTTTTGAAACTCATTATTCGTATAGAAAATATGATTCTGGAGTCCGCACATATGCCAGTAAGAAAAGTATTAGGAAACCAGTATTCGTTTCAACTAGTACTCGTCAAACTATGTTATCCGTTCTGCTCTCTCAATACCTTTTAATTTGCTCAGATTGAATCAGATTGTCTTGATCCGATGTATGTTACAGCAGGGTATCAGTATTTCGTCATGTCATGTGATGATGTAAAAGGACCATGTTTTAGGAGATCTGGCACGTTTTATGTATATTCCAATTGCTTAGTCAATAATAATATCTCCAGAAGTAAAATAAATGTCTGATTAGCGCGTGAAATTTTGATATGATTATTAGCGTCTGGCATCACTAGCTCTGGGTAAGTTCCTTATTAAATATTTCTTCCTTTAGTCTACACATCTCAGCTCATATTCATATGTATCAATGGGTTAGCAAACACAACGTAATTTAGATATTTAACCTTTGGCTACTGATAACTTATTTTAACTGCTTTAACCACTATATGATCACAGGCATTCACCTCGTTTTAAGAATAGTGTATTAAAAGAGCGCATATAGAGATATATTAACATTAATAATATCTTATGCATTTCAAAGACCTTATCATTTTCATTAATAATCTTTGGTACTTCTTGATTTCCACGGCCCACGCGATAAACAGTCCAATTATATAAAAAAAAACGGTAGCCAAACAAAGGGTAGCCATAAACACTTTCACTTTCAGGTTCGACTGCTGTTTGCCGAATTTGACAAATAAATGATAATAAACAATAAATAACCAAGTAATGAATGATAACGGATATTCATTGCAATGAGGTACCTGAAATAAATCCAACAATAAATAATAAATACAATAAAAGTAGCTGAAATAAATGAAATGATATACTCGAAAATGAAGGGAGTTTGCTCACGCGGCGAAAAGACAACGCTGGCAGGATCCTTCAGCAACTGTGGATATTCGGTGGGTTATAACAAGTGGGGAGTGCTTTCTTATTCAGATTCCAAAATGGGAAGCGAGTACACGGATATCAAATGGTATGAAGACCATATAGTGAAAGGACCACCAAAACAGACGACTTTAGAAAGCCTGGTTACAGCCATTTAACAGTGAATCACACTTTTAATTCTGTTGATCCAACAACGGGTGCTCGCACCCAAAATAGGAAAGATTTGAGGCTCAATTAAATGGAAAAACAAAAAACGAAGTTGTAAGTCTCGACATCATCTAGAGTTGTATATTGCAGAAATCGTGCTGTGGCAATCCTGTGGGAAAGATAAGCTTTTTGATGACATATTGAAAGCGATAGCGACGACATGGAGGCCACAAACTATATGCTAGTATTTTAAACGCATTCGGAAACATCAGGTGAATTTCATCTCCTCAATCATAACTTTGGCGATAATTCTTGGCACTGTTTTGATAGAGGGGGCCGTGAAAATCAAGTAGTACCCAGTAATAATTTTGTTTGCTCAAAATGCTTTCCTATTTTTGCACATATTTTACATTGTTACCATAAATCCTAAACCATGTGCTGAACAATCTGAAGGGATATGCAAGGGGGAGAATTATGGGAATAAATACGTGATTGGCTTATTTGAGTACTAGAATGAAAGGAAAAAGGTTAAAATCGTAGTTAATGATTTAGTGGATATGTACACCTGGGCATTTTATTTCTTTTGATTCCAATGCTAAACACATTTTGACGAAAATTAAAATTGCAGAGACATTAGGATTTTTCGGAAGCCAGAGAGCTGAAAAATTAGCAACCGCCTTCGCCGGGAATCGAACCACGTACCTCTGGAATACCGGCCCAACGTGCAGAACCACTACACCACGAAGGACGCTAGAAAAGTGGGAGAAATACCTTATAAAATGACCTCGAGTTATTTTAGAGAGTTGTGAAATCATATTCAAGACTTTATTGAAACAGGCAAAATTAATGTTTAAAACTAAAGAATAGTCAAAATTTCATTTTAACCGTCTTATATTAGAGTTAGCAGAATTTCTAAAGTTAAAATATTCAAGAAAATATAAACCGATCAAAAGGCAAATGTATAAGTAGCTTTGCATATTTCTTTTTATAAAATATTTAAGATATAATCTTAAAATACAGATATCATTAAATTTTTGTTTCAGTAATGTGTAAGAACTGCTTAAATAAACTACGACAGAAATATTTTCACGAATGTCTTGACAAAAATTTACACTATGCGAAAGGATAAACTCTTATAGTTGAAGTAGAAGCCGTTTCAAGATTTAATCATACTAAACAAGAAAATTGCTAATAATCTATTGCTAATAATAAAGCCGGTGCCTAAAGGTTATAAATTTTAATACAACTAACTACTTTTCAATTATTTACATCAAGAGAACTCATTATTAACTTAAATGGACTTATAATATCAAACGCCTTGGCAAATTACAATAGCTAATATTAAAATGTCTCAGCAATTACTTCGTTTTCTATAATAAGATGAAGTAATGAATATGCGTTAAAAACAGGAAAAGGAATTTTGATTACCTATTTCACATTTGTCTCCTGAATATGGGTGTTTGCAATCGCACCTGAAAGCTTCCTTCGTTACATGACATTTCCCATAATTTTGGCAAGGATTTGCTTTGCACGGATCTGAAAAATTCCTCGGTATATTATTTACATAAATTTAATACTTCTTTTCAACAGACAACAGAGCAGCATTTTGTCCAGATTTAGTGCAGTGGTTCCAGTTTTTCTGTATAATAATACAACATATTCCATTTTTCTCATCGTTTGCTCTGGATACCTGACTCTTAATAAATTTTATTCTAGTGAAATAGGAATTGCGACAGAAATATCATATACTTAATTGACGTTAAGACTATCTATTCTATAGACATAACTCATACGCATCAATGAAAAAAATTCACTAATATTAATTTTATATTTTGAATATAAAATAATTATTAATTTTTATTAAATAATTGCTAATTTTATATTTCGAATATGGAGTTTTGCAAATGCGTTTGAAATTATTTTGCATACATATTATTTTACGCACCTCTGGTAGTGATATGAAAATCAACTTTTGGTGTTATGATTAGCACAACATAAGATTTTATTTTAACAGAACTTTAAAAAGCATTTTATCACTCCACGAAACTTTCCTGTATAATAATATATATCAGTTCCACTTTTTTATCACTTACACTAATAACTTTGAACGAAATTTCATCTAGTCCACGTAAAAGAAGCGTCAACTTTTCATATAGTTTTCCTGTTGTCAAACACAAATATTATCAGGTTTGGTCAATTTACATTTTGCACTATTTTCGCAAGGATTTGGGAAACATGTATCTGAAAAAGACTTTCGTGCTACAGTTAGCATAAATTCAAGTTTTCCCTTTGAATAAACAATAAAGCAATTCTATGCAACAAATCTATGTAACAAATACTATTTGTCAACATGATAAAGCATCTAATTTCTGTCTTTCATTTTACTAAATCTACATTCATGACTGCATGAGAAATTTGCGTACTATTTGAGCACGAACTGGCCTGGCGTTATGTGAGAATAGTAACTTCTCACACCACGCAGTTTGCCAGCATCACAAATTTTAATCGTAATCGCGGAACTGCACGTGTGTATATAAGCACCGGTCAGACTGGTTTCTTCCCTTCTTCTTCCCTTCTGCGCCCGTGTCCTTCCTGCAGTCGCTTGGCAATTAGCGACGCCCCACGTTGTGCAGTTTTGTGTTTCTGCATGTCGAGCTGATGGAGTTTCATCGTTCCTGATATTTTCATATGGACTGTCGTCATATTTTTGCATAAAAAGAAGCAGAACTAAAGGTTGCGATTTATTTAGATGAAAATGCTCAGTGTTAAAATCCATCTGCCACGATACCGTTCTAAAATATCTCAAGCAGATTATCTATAGGTGTTCGACTCCAGAATGTGCATTACTAGCGATGTGTTAAAGAAAGTGAAAGTAAAAAAAAAAAAAAAAAAGATCTTGCACATGTACAACAATATTATGGGTACTGCACGAAATTCATATAAGAAAATTGTGCCTGCTTATATGTTCGATGAGACAGGACTGTAATTTATCTCCGAATAGTCACGTTTCGGCATTAGCCTACTATTCCATTTTAATTTATCATGTTTTGTGTTCTAAGTTATATTTTATATGCGTGTGATAAAAGTTCCATATTTAATCCAGAAAATGTGTTTGATAAAATAAATGTGAGATTAGAAAAAGAAATTTGTCTCCGCAAGTCTCATGCATGTGGGATATTGGGTAAGTGAAATATTTAATTATTCTTGTCACGAAATTCATATAAGAAAATTGTGCCTGCTTATATGTTCGATGAGACAGGACTGTAATTTATCTCCGAATAGTCACGTTTCGGCATTAGCCTACTATTCCATTTTAATTTATCATGTTTTGTGTTCTAAGTTATATTTTATATGCGTGTGATAAAAGTTCCATATTTAATCCAGAAAATGTGTTTGATAAAATAAATGTGAGATTAGAAAAAGAAATTTGTCTCCGCAAGTCTCATGCATGTGGGATATTGGGTAAGTGAAATATTTAATTATTCTTGTCACGAAATTCATATAAGAAAATTGTGCCTGCTTATATGTTCGATGAGACAGGACTGTAATTTATCTCCGAATAGTCACGTTTGGCATTAGCCTACTATTCCATTTTAATTTATCATGTTTTGTGTTCTAAGTTATATTTTATATGTGTGTGATAAAAGTTCCATATTTAATCCAGAAAATGTGTTTGATAAAATAAATGTGAGATTAGAAAAAGAAATTTGTCTCCGCAAGTCTCATGCATGTGGGATATTGGGTAAGTGAAATATTTAATTATTCTTGTCACTAGGGTTTAATTTGCAATGTACTACCACTAAGAATTCAAGCCAGTAAATATTGGGCACATGTAAATTTAATTAAGGATTTCTAGATAGATATTTGGTTAGACTGTCACATTACAACGCCTCCTAGTAGTGCACACCACAACAAGTTAACATCCATGAAAATGAATTCATCTCTGATTGCTGCAGCGAAGCGACCACCTTAAATCCGAGGATCTCACCCCCTATATCTTTGAGACGTTAATGCTTCGTTCTATATAATCTTCAAGACGGGGCGGACATTGTTACATATATCTCTCGAGATCTTCACTCCACCAAATCGTACACTTTCATGCGCAAATGCAGGAATATTTCGTGTACCAGTTCTATCCATACGAGGATCCGCTTACTGTCAGGTTGTACACAAATGACGGGCTCATCTGTGAAGAGCTCAATGCTCCACTCATCTCGTCCCCATCGGCGATGCTCCTGTGCTCCTAGTCTGTAGGCAGCACGGTGGTCTAGTGTCACCGAAAAAAAGCCATACGTCTGAAATCATACAAACCCACACCGCTACGTCGGTTTCGAAAAGTATGAGTCGATACTCTGGTCCCAGTAGTCCTCTGAAGGTGCTGTAGAAAGAAAGTGGCGCTATACCTACTTTGTGTTATTGCAGGCGCACGACCTTGTCCCCGTCTTCGCCGAGTTTTTTTCAATTTCCTTAATCCGAATACACAATTTATAAATGAACTTTTGAGGACTTCTTAACGCTTCCGGTACAGTGAATTGTGTTTGTTCATCTTCTTTCCGTCCAAGGTCGCTCCAGGCTACCAATAGAGCTGAGTCATCTTCCTGAGACATCGTATTTACTCCTACAAAACACTTAACTCGTGTAAATTCTTTTCAATCTTCTACTAGCAGGAATGCTGGAAGTCGCTTTTTACTCCTTTTCTAGAACGCGTAATTTTCGATATCACAAAACCATTTTCCTATATCCAACATTGCAAACTTTGCAATTTTCCTCTATACCCTTTCCTATTTCATTTCGGTTATAATTTGTCGAATACGTGGTTATTTCACACCGAAATCACAATGTCCCCTAACAGTTTTGAGCAATGCATACATTTGTCTTCTACTTTTAGCTTAATCTACACAATCCACATTCACTACATAACATTTAGCGCGAGAAAGAAAGGAGTCATCGCTTTCGTATATTTCTCCTGTTGTCAAGCATGAATTTTCTGAACATAAATCTGAAATTTGGTGATAACAGAACAAAAAATTAAAAATATAATTTATTTACCAAAGCTGGACTCGTCCGTAAGGAACACACAGTTTCCCTCTTTTAGTCTCCATCGGAGATGCTCATCTGCGCGTTTTCTGCACGCAAAACAGTGTTCCTATGTCACCGAAACATACGTCAGACGTCTCCAAGTACACAAACCCAAAACGTAAAGTCCGCTTCAAACAGTTTTGAGTCAAAACTCTACTCAGTTTTGAGCAGTTCTCTGAAATAGCTGTAGCAACAATGTGGCGTTCACATTCCGGATCCTTCTGGATTTTAGTGCTAAATATTAATCCTCAACGGTTCTCTAGGCTAAGAATTCAAAAAAGCTTTTAGTAACTGCGCATTTAGTAAGAGAGAATAATTTTGGAATTTTACCGATTTTAGGCTATTGGAGTATGAGTATATATATAAATGTGCTAGTAAGGTTAAAATTTTCACATGTGCAAATCATATGATTTATCAAAATGCAAATCTTAATTTATTTGATTAATATCGCAACCAATTTTCTGAACAAGGCAAAGGTTTCAATACGCAAATATGGCCTAATTTAATATTATTAAACGCATGCCTATATGATATCTGAAGTTTTTCGTTTTAGGTATTTATAACTTAAAAAGTAGATTACTAAACGCAATTACGGTATAATACACAATATACATGATTGTACACTATAAAGGGAACAAATTTTACAAATTTTACAAATTTACAAATTTTTATTTTATCTTCTATTTATAAAGGAATTTGAATTTTTACTATTTCAGGACTCCAAATTTAGACTTAGCAGCATTACGTCATTTAAATTGTGAGGTTTGATTCTTCCCTACGCATTTCTGCAGAAAATTCACAGAAAAACTTATTTTTCAATAAAACTTGTATCTGTGCATTGCTCTATTTCATTCTTGTCCTTCGTCACTATGAATCCCTCTTCGCATGGGCATTTTTTGTTTTTATCTTGGTCGAAGCTGCAATCTTTTCCGCCCGTTCCACAGCTGCATTCTAGAAGACGAAGAGTTGATCAATCGCAGTATAAGTATCCATGGGTGAGTCAAATTAAGCACATATAAAATTCTAGATTTCACGTTTTCTAATAAAATATATCAGATTTTTCATAATAAAAATTTAATGAAATCCGTAGAAATTACTTCATACCTGCGTTCATTAATTTTATGTTTGCGAATGAGTATCGAAATCCTTAGCATTTTATTTGCTTCCATTCAAACCTTTAGCCTAAAAAAGTCTTATGTTTCAACAAACAATTATTTATTCGAGAGATATCGCAAATTAATGCTCAGAAAATTTATTTTTTTTCGAATTATCGTCAATTCGACTCAATGCATTCTTTAAAATACTTTCTGTTATAAGTTTCAAGTTTCGATTCCTAACATGAAGCAACATAAATAGTAACTAAGGTAAACCTCAAATTTAGATTAGGTCTCCGGTACATTTTCTTAACAACAGAAGATTTATAATTTTATATTGTACTGTTTTTATCTAAATATGTTTTTATCCTGCTTTCTTTAGTTATATGTTTGCGAATGACTATCGAAATTCTTAGCACTTTAATTGCTTCCATTCAAAACGTCAGCCTAAAATGTTTTTTTTTTTCAACCAACAATTCTTTATTGGAGAGGTATCTCAAATTAAAGCTCATGGTTAAATTAAAGTTTTTTTTTTTTTTTTTTTTTTTTTTTCGAATTATCGGCAATTTGACTCAATGCATCCTTTAAAATACTTTCTGTTATAAGTTACTAATTTAGATTCCTAACACAAAGCAACTTAAATAGTAACTGAGTTAGATAAGCCTCAAATTTGATTAGGTTTCCAATGCATTTCCTTACACAAAAGATTTAGTGTTTTATATTATACTGTTTTCATCTAAATTGTCTAATTTTGGAAAAATCGTATTTTTGTTACCGTTTTATTCACATCAAGTCTGAAGTAGTAAATTTCAATAATAATATCGCCGTAAAGAATATTACGCTAAATGTTTAACAGCTCTTTTAAACAGAGAGATAATCAAGCGCTTGAATTCCTGTCACATATTTTGAGTATGATATTATGTATCATTTTGAAATAATGTTTATTGAAATTTCATTTTGCGAGATGTGCAGATTTAAACGCATCAGATCTGAATATTTATTACTGAAGTGCGTGCATTGCCAAAAGTAACAATTAGAAAATATACCGAACTTCCCAAAAGATGTAGTCTGAACTATCACAGTTTGATTTGCAAAAGTAATATAGCAACATAATATCACATAATACTATATTTTCGAGTAATATCTTTCATGGCAATTCAGGGTTATGAGTCCAATTATAACATTAAGCTTTTAATAAGAGAAAACGTTTGGCCTTTTTCCGATTTTAGTCTATTAAATACTGCATTTGTTATGATAGCTATAAATGCACCAGTTAGTGTTACTTTTTCGCAAGAGCAAAATATATGGTTTATCAAAATACAAAATACACAACCTATATTGTTTCTTTAAAATCCCGGCCTATTTTCTGATGAAGGTAACTGTTCCAATAAACAAATAAGTACCTATTTAACATTAGTGAAAGTACTCCTATATGACATCTGAAATTTTCGTTTTTTGATATGTATATCTTAAAACGTAAATTACTAAACCTCAATGCAAACAATTATGATATAATACACGATTGCACACTAGCACTTTAGAGGGAACATATTTAAGATTTTAATTTTATCTTCTATTTATAAATAATTTTATGTTAAGTATTTAATAGAGTCACGGTAGCAGATATAGGTTTAGCAGTATTACGTCATTGAAATTAAGAGATTTTGTTCTTCCCTTAGCATTCCTACAGAAAATTCATAGAAAAACTTATTTTTGAATAAAACTGGTACCTGTGCATTGCTCGTTTCCCTTTTCGTCTTTCGTCACTATAAATCCCTCTTTGCATGTGCATTTTTTGTTTTTATCCTTGTCGAAGCTGCAAACTTTTCCGCCCATTCCACACCTGCATTCTAGAAAACGAAGAGATGATCAATCGCAATTTAAGTACCCATGGGTGAGTCAAATTAAGAACATATAAAATTCTAGATTTCACGTTTTCTAGTAAAATATATCGGATTTTTCATTCTGTAATATTTAATGAATTCCGTGTAAATTACTACATACCTGCATTAATTAGTTATATGCTTGCGAATGACTATCGAAAATCTTTGCATTTTATTTCCTTCCATTTAAAACGTCAGCCTAACAGGTTTTATGTTTCAACCAACAATCATTTATTCGTGAGATATCCCAAATTAAAGCTCATAAAAGTTAATTTTTTTTTCGAATTATCGGCAATTCGACTCAATGCAATCTTTAAAATACTTTCTGTTATAAGTTTCTCATTTCGATTCATAACATAAAGCAACTTAAATAGCAACTGAGTAAGATAAGCCTTTTTCCGATTTTAGTCTATTGAATACTGCATTTGTTATGATAGATATAAATGCACTAGTTAATGTTTCTTTTACAAATGAGCAAACTATATGGTTTATCAAAATACACAACCTATATCCTTTGTTTAAAATCCCGGCCCATTTTCTGATGAAGGTAACTGATTCAATAAACGAATAAGTACCTATTTAACATTAGTAAAAGTATTCCTACATGACATCTGAAATTTTCGTTTTTTGGTATGTATAACTTGAAAAGTAAATTACTAAATCTCAATGCAAACAATTATGATATAGTACTCGATTGCACACTAGTACTTTAGAGGGAACATATTTAAGATTTTAATTTTATTTTCTATTTACAATAATTTCATGTTAACTATTTTATAGACTCAGGACAGCAGATATAGGTTTAGCAGTATTATGTCATTAAATTAGGAGATTTTATTCTTCCCTTAGCATTCCTACATAAAATTCATAGAAAACTTGTTTTTGATAAAGAAATGGTACCTGTGCATTGCTCGTTTTCCTTTTCGTCTTTCGTCACTATGAATCCCTCTTCGCATGTGCATTTTTTTTTTTTATCCTGGTCGAAGGTGCAAACTTTTTCGCCCATTCCACAGCTGCAATCTAGAAGACGAAGAGTTGATCAATCGCAATTTAAGTACCCATGGGTGAGTCAAATTAAGAACATATAAAATTCTAGATTTCACGTTTTCTAGTAAAATATTCCGGATTTTTATTCTGTAATATTTAATGAATTCCGTGTAAATTACTTCATACCTGCATTAATTAGTTATATGCTTGCGAATGACTATCGAAATTCTTTGCATTTTATTTGCTTCCATTTAAAACGTCAGCCTAAAACGTTTTTTGTTTCAACCAACAGTTATTTATTCGAGAGATATCCCAATTTAAAGCTCATAAAATTTAATTTTTTTCGAATTAGCGGCAATTCGACTCAATGCATCCTTTAAAATACTTTCTGTTATAAGTTTCTAATTTCGATTCCTAACACAAAGCAACTTATATAGCATCTAAGTAAGATAAGCCTTTTGCCGATTTTAGTCTATTGAATACTTCATTTGTTATGATAGTTATAAAGCACTAGTTAATATTTCTTTTTCACATGTTCAAAATATATGGTTTATGAAAGTATACAACCTATTTTCTTTGTGTAACATCCCAACCCATTTTCAGATGAAGTTAATGGTTTCAAATAACATACACCGACCTATTTAATATTAGTAAACGCTTGCGTATGTAACATCTGAAGTTTTTGTTTTTAGGAATTTATAAATTACAAACAAATTACTAAACCCCAATGCATGCAATTATGATATACTATACGTTTGCAGTCTAGTATCTTAGAGAAAACATATTTAATCCCCTACGAATCCCTTCTCGCATGTGCATTTTTTGTTCTTGTCCTCGTCAAAGGTGCAATCGTTTCCGCCCGTTCCACAGCTGCATTCTAGAAAACGAAGACTTGATGATTCGCAATTTAAGTACCCATGGATGTGTAAATTAAGCACATATAAAATTTTGGATTTCACGTTTCTTAGTAAGATTTTTCATTATGCAAAATATAATGAATTCCGTGGAAATTACTTCAAAATCTGCGTTCATTTGTTTTATGTTTGCGAATGTCTATCGAAATCCTTAGCATTGTAATTTCTTCCATTAAAAACTTTTGCCTAAAAAGGCTTCTATTTTTTCACAAGAATACGTTGTTCTTGGATATCCGAAATTAACGCTGATAAAAATTAATTTTTTTTCTAATTACCGGGGTTTCGACACAATGCTTCTTATAAATTACTTTCTGATATAAGTTTCAATTTCTAACATAAAGTAACTTAAATAGTAATTAAATAAATTAAATCTCAATTTTCGTTTAGGTCCCCGATCCATTTCCTTAACCACAGAATATTTAGTGGTTTTATTTATACCGTTTTTATCTAAACTTTCTAATCTTGAGAAAATCGTACTTTTGTTACCTTTTCATTCACATCATGTCAGAAGTAGTGAATTTCAATTTAAACAATGCCGCAACAAACTATATTTTTTTGCTCTGAAACTTTCCGAGGTGATGGTGGTGGTGTTGTAATAATCTGAAAGGTTATATCATCCAAAAGCATGTCATATACTTTGAAATAATTCACATGCCAACAAATGTTATCACCAAAGACAAGGTTAAAGAAACAGCAGATTTATGAAATCAAATGGAATAATAAAATGGTGAATACTCAGGAGAATAAATGTGTTAATTTCATGTAATGGTATCAGATGTAAAAAAGTAGTAATATCAAAATCATGGTTCCATTAAAATACGCAGAATTAAAATGATAAAGGCGCAACTTCAAAACAAAATCAAATACAGTTAAAAAGACCTGTTTCTTACAGGTAACAAAATAAATTAATATTAACCTCCTTTTCGATTTTACGGTCAGGAATCAAGTCACATTCATTTAAATACTTCAGTCGAAGTCTTGGAAAATATAGGCATTTTGTTAAAAAAATGACATATAGATAGAAAACTGTTACAGTTAAAACAAACTTGCTCACTCTCTGCTTTCGGAAGGTAATAGAGTGATTCGGGAGTGGCTGATTCTACAGGGTGTCCCCGAATGTTTTCCTTGATTACAAATATTCATAAGGCGCAAAATATGACACATAGACAAATCTGGAATCTTGAATCTTGAATTGCATGATCTTGAATGATCTGGAATCTTGAATCTTTAACTGCAATCATCTTGAATTGCATGTAACATATTCAAGTTTTGAAGTAAATACTTACTGTTACTTTGTTGGATTACACTGCCCGTTATGTCGTTGCTGTTCCCGTGCTATCTGAGAATGAGAAAGCTGTTGATTATCTGAAACATGTCCTTTTGTCAGATGAGACCACATTTCATTGAATGGCGGTGCGAACCTTCACAATGCTAAAATCTGGGGTTGGAAGAGTCTCCAAGCTGTGTTCGAGACCCTAAGAGAGATCTAGATCTCTGAGTTGAACGCGTGGTGCGGTCTTATGCACAGTAAGAACATAGGACCTTTTTTCCTTCAGTGAAAAGACTATCACCGCCTACACCTATCTTGGTATGCTGCAGTTATTTGTTGTGCCACAGATATGGGGCATTCTGGACTCACTTTTCCAACAAAATCATGCGGGACATTTTGGGGGTTAGATGTCCATGCCTATAAGGGTACAACATTTCCGAGAAGATGGACTGGGCGTGATGGTCCCATAAACTAGCCTCCACGATCGCCAAACATAACACCACTGGATTTCTTCCTTTCAGGTTATGTCAAGGACCAGGTTTACCAAACATCAGTGAACGACATCTCAGCATTACTGTGCAGAGTTGCTGAAGTCATAACATCCATCCTTCACATAATGTTGACCAGCGCATGGAAAGAATTGGAATGTCCCCTGGATATCCTTCGGGCATCGAAAAACTCACGCGTAGAAATTTATCAATTATGTACACAGAATGTTTGAATTTGTCTATGTGTCATATTTTATGCCTTATGAATATTCGGAATTAGGGAAAGAATTCTGGGACACCCTGTACTATGAGTTGTCCTATAATCTTGCGGTTTCTACTACTTTTCCAAAATATAGCTCTAGGTTTCACGCTTATCATTTGGCTGAACATCTCAGAGTTGTTGCCATTTACACAATACGTTTCGTTTGAAGACTTTGTTGACATCTCTGAATGGACCGAGATAATTGTATAGTTCAACAGCAGATTTGGCTGTGATCCCTTCCAAATTATTAACTTTTATTACTCTCTGTCCTTAAACCCAGCAGTAAAATATTCTATATCTACGGCTCCTTAAGATTATATTCAACTTTAGGATTTCAACAACTACCAAATTCTGGGTGCGAGAGCATGTTTCTAGAGCCATTTGGAGCACTAAGCAAGTCAGAATAATTAAAAGACTTTCTTCGGCATAGCTTAGGTATGGATGGAAAAACATGGTTTATAGCAGTCATTTCGGATCTGAAGATTGAAGAATATCATGCAGTAATCTTTCCATCATATCATTTTAAATTATGAGAAGCATTCCAATAGGACCAATTGCTTTCGACCCGTTTGTATATAAGGGAACATAACTACTATATATCAGTCTATGCTCTAAAAATTAAAAATGTCACTGATATATGATCTTAGTATTTCTTTTATCAAGATGGTTGAAGACATCAAGGAACCTAATCTCCGTATTTTCTCAATACAAGATTTAAAAATGCTTTACTGTCTTGGGTATATACATCAGTTATGCAATATTTCTTAACTTATGAGCAAACCCTCAAGAGACAGAAAGAATGCACAATGGTCCTGCCTCAAATACGGAGTCATTCATGTCATCAGGAAGAAGGACTTAACAAGGATAGTCAGGTTGTAATATTATACTGAGATGATAGTATATACACAACCGTTCAAGTCTTAACTAGAGTCATGATTATTAGTAGTCAACTTACAGGCTCTAAACAGGACATGTTTCGAAAGGTCCAGAAAACTTCCGCAGGGCCTAATGATAAAGGGCAATCTAGTTTCAATAAAACTGAAGCCCGTGCAGATCTTTAAACAGATGAGCCATATTCAGTTTAGAGTGCACGAGCGAATGCGAAGCAGTGAACTCCGTTTGGAGCCACAGAAGGTGTTCGGCAAGACTCTTAAAATATTTAGCGTTTTGAAACGTACTTTCTTCAAATATAAGAAATGGAGAATGAAAGTCAGGTTTCCATCAAACATCACTACTCATATTATTGCTTGGCATTTTAAATCAAACAATGGTATCTGGAGCTATTCCAACACTAATGAAAGAGGAAACAGGGGGACTTTACAGGATTTATTACAAATAACAACCTCACTATTCACAACATTTCTTATTCAAAGTTAGAGACTCTCAACAGTAAAGGATGACCAGACCTAGCATTATCATTAGCTACCTTATCAATTCGTATCCAAAAACTAGTCTGTACTAGAGGAAGATTCCTTAGCTGGCCATAAATTGTACATCAATTTTAATCTAGCAACGCCCTATCATCAAGAAACCATTAAATGTTACAAACGTTGCAAGGTCAATAAATGTAGTAAAAATATTAATTTGTTTTTTCAGTTATAAAGAGAGATCAGGTCAGCTTCGATATTTTTAGTAACATGAATTTTATTTTGTTAGTCATTCAGAAGTTCTTGCATTTAAAATGATTTAATGGAGCTATTGCTAAATACGGAGATGGTTTATTTACTGTGAAATATTTTTTTAATTTTTATTATATTTACTTTTCGTGTGCCCTTGTTTGAGACAAATTATCAAACAATTATGTAATAAAAGGAATTTTTTAATCTCGGGCGCTTTATTTAATAGCCATAAGCCTTGTGCTATTACAAGGACAGGATGTGGTGGTGATTTCATTATGGCAGCACCTAATAGATGGATAATGGGGCCTCAAATGAAGGGACGAGCACTTTCAACCATGCCTTCTCTGGGATTCGAGCTTAGGCCGATCGTTACGGCAGTCAGGGTCACTAACATGCTGGGCGGTATAAAAGGATATATAAAACAGGAGAAATCAGTAAGACGTAAAAGGTAAATACTCCGTTAGTTGGCAGAATGTATAAGATCGCTTAGTATTGCTAATTCGATATAGGTTTGAGTCTCAGCGAATGGTCTGACTACATAAATACTTTTATGATTTTCTTTGTGCGTCAATCAAATACAAAATATTTTCCCTTAGAAAGTCGTCCATTAAGATTTTCATTTTCATAACAGACAACCTTCATGTGTTTGACGTATTCAATTAAACACGCGATAAAAGTCTATATGGAATGCTAATTATAATGATATAACGTTTGAAGCATTTGCAAGATCACACACATCGTCAGGATCCCAGACAAATCCACAAATCAACAAAATCACTCTTTCGACGGAAGTACTTTTGTTGTTATGGGGTTCAAAAATTGTTGTTCTACTACAGGTCATACTATAGCTTTAAAATATTTACCAAAACCAAATTCATTATACATATTTTCCCAATGCAAAACATATTAAAGTGTATCACCAATACCCTTGGACGGGAATGCAAAAATATTCTTCCTTTCGCCGCAGTCATTTACATCATATAATAGTTCAGATTCATTCTCTAAAATTTTAAAATGATAGATATTACATTTTTAATTCTTGAAAATATATTTTCTTAACTTTTTTGTAGTTTTAAAGCTTTGATTCACTTTACGCAATTTTATTTTCATGCAAAACTTCTCACACATTAACAGTTCAAAACGGTACCCTTTATCTCACTATAAAATACTTTATTCGACTCTGAATTTATCACACGTTGTTAGAGAAACAAAATTCTGCAGTCAAAGGCATATATGCATATCAGTTTGTTCAGTAAGTTGGAGAATCCAGGCGGGTGAACTTCTATCTAAAACTGGAGTAGCAGGAAACTACACAAGAGAAGGGTTAAAATACCTTTTATTAAATGTTTTGAAAATTTACAATACATCAACTCGAGGCTAAGAAACTTCGTCTCTTTGAGCGGTAACTGAAAACCAAGTAATTAAACTAAAATTTGAAGATATTAACAAACGATAGACAAGAAAAGGGCTCAGCGAGGTCCCGTAACTTAAACCCCCTTCGAAGCTAGTGGCAGCAGATACATTCAATTAAGCCACTTCTATCAGCAATAAGCAAACAGACCTACGGCAGAGACGGCGCAAGAGCCTAACCGTGACCTTCGAGAGGGAGAAGGCCATTACACTTAATAAACATGGCGGAGCTTTTCGTCCAATGTTATCGTCGGAAAGTCGTCTGAATTTTTAAATTTTCGTCGGAAATATAACTTTATCATGTTGCTTAGTTAATTAAAATAGCTGAAAGAAAGGGGGCTTATATACATACACACATTTTAAGCTTTTTACAGATATTTTAATTAATTTTGTGCATAAATATAATTGAAAGAACCGAAAAACAAACGTACATTTTACAAAAATTTAAACGCTGATTGAAAATTGCCACTGTCATGATAAATTGGGAAGGGGTTCTTAAGATAATAATTAATATTTTACCTAGGCTCAAGAATTAAATTATTCGCGTTTCAGAGCAAAATGTATAACCATCAACTTCTATATCTCAAGCGTATGTAAAGGAAATACTTTGACATATTTAGTGTATGTGGCAATATTTTAAAAACACATAAACTATGCAGTGTTTGAAAGTTATCAGAAAAATAAAAGAACTACTATTTCTATTTAATAAAAACGTGGACAATACGTTTGAACTTATCAAGAGGATTAAACCTCTGGCCTGGAAGGCAACCAGCAACTGAGTAAAACTTCTAAGGTAAGCGGCCTGCTTCGACTAACTCCTTCCTCTCTCTCGCTTGGCAAAAAGCCACAACTTAAGTACTTGGAGTTCGCCAGACAAATTTTGCATAAATAAGTTAACGCTTTTAATTCTGGCCGGAAGTAGAAAATAAGAAGTGATAGTAAAGATTTAAAATAAAATAAACGTTAGTTAAACTTAAGATCCTTACAGTTGTAGTAGGCGTTTCAGACGGTGATTCTGTAGAATTTGTGAATTCATCTGGTGTTGGAGTTGAAGCTATTCAGGAAATTAAAATTTTACCCACAAGGTACAAGAAGGTAAAAATATGCGAGCAAAAAATCTCTAAGGAAGCATTTGAAAGAGCAAACCTAATTTGTCGAATAATATTTGCTCAAAAAATTTTTTAAAAATTATGCTATGTAATTAGTTTGTGAATTGCATTGAAACATTAATGGAAAATCTTTAAAAAAACTTTTTTTTTCATTTATAAGCATAATGCTTAATGCTAATTTATAATTAAGTAAACTAAATGCAAAAATAAGCAAGGATATAACGGGTGATCCGAAAGTTCGTTAACATTTGAAAAATCAATAATTCACTGAATAATGTAGGTAGAGAGGTAAAAACTCTCACACATGCTTGAAAAGTCATGGGGTTTTATTAAGAGGGAGAAAGAGGGCTTAAAACGGCCAAGAGATCCTGCTTCATGTGATTAAAAAAGAAAAGAAATAATTAGCATACCAATTGATTTTTAGCAAAGACTATGCGCTTTATAACAAAGTTTCAGCATATCGGCCGTTATCAAGAATAAAGTAGTTGAGGGACACTGTTGTGAACAGCACTGTACAGTATATCTGTAGCTATGGCGAGCAATTGCTATCGGATGTTGTTCCTAATGAGGTTGGACGATCGTGGTAGACTTGCGATTTCAGGTAACGGCACAACCAACAATCACGTGCATAGAGATCTGAGGACCTGAGAGGCCACACTTGACAGAAAAGGCGGCTCAGCAAGCGATCCTCACCAATCGATGTGTGCAAGAGATTTTTCACACTTTTATCAATATGGAATAAAGCGCCATCCTGCATTAAAGTCGTACCTTCCAATAGGTGTTTCTCAGCCAGACTAGGAATGATGCGATTCTGTAACATATCAGCGTCTCGCACCCGTCACACTGACAGTTTGAATAACAAAACTACGCATTTTCTCGAATAAAAAGGGTCCGATCACGACTTATGTGATAAATCCACATCACACCGTGACCAATACCCGGAGACGAGGATAAAAAATGACAAAATCATGATGGAATTGATTCCCTCTCTCACTAGGAATCATTTCATAGACGATTCTCATGCGGCGTCCCTGACGTTTTACTGCCCAGCGCCATATATAGACCTTTTTTTCCAATACAACGCCATGTCATTTCAAGCATGTGTGTCAATTTTTACCTCTCTACCTATATTATTCTGTGAATTATTGAAATTTCAAATCTTAACAGACTTCGGGGTCACCCGGTATTTTTGTAATAGGTCTGTTCTGAGTTCACTTGCTTACTGCAGCTATAGAACTAGTAGTATTTTATTTAATACATTTAAAAATATTTTCTACTAGCCTGGATAATTGGTCTGGATTGTTATCTACTCCCATCAGCGCGATTTGTTTATTTATTCCTCAACTATAGTATATGAGGCTGATATTAGTTAATTTCCAGACATCTAATTCATTTTTTTCTTAAATAAATATACGTTTTAAGCTGCTTTCAATAACTGAACAAATATAAAAATGTGCTTAGCTATTCCCTCTATTTTGATATCGTTTTTTTTATTTAGGTACACTTAATGCAATACGCGTAATTAGTAATGCTCCTTATTTAATATTTGAAGAGAGCTCAATAGTTTTGTAATGCATAGCATTCTGTATTTTACCTTTCTAATCTGTAATGCAGTATGGCTTAATGTCGACATATTGCGGATAGGTAATAAGTTATAATTTTTCTCTTTTGTACAGGAAATTGAGATGAGAATGACAATGCTATTATTGAAAGGAAAGCAAATGAAAGCAACTGAACATTGCTGCTTTAGTAAAAACAATTTTTCAGAAGCCGGATAGTTTAACGTCTGGCAAATGCAGAGTAGAAACAACACACGTTTAACTACAAGATTTGAAAAATAGGGGGTGTAAATAATAGTCCATCATCAGGTAGATTAATGTCAACTATTGAGCCAGAGAAGGAGCTCAGACCTAGTTTTTTTGCCCATACACATGTAGCGGTTTAACTCCGGTTTTTTTATCTAAAAGCCGACGTAGCCATCACACAGCCCGTGACAGATTTGACTTTACACCTACGGTACCTTTCTCTCTTGAACGGGCCACCGAAGAATCAGCTACTCTAGTTGTGTGCAGACATTGATTATGTTCCTGAATAGCCGAATCTAAGTACAGATCTCAGCCGGAACTCCGAGGGTTGACCCTGAACCAAAGTTGCTCCCGAATGTTGTATCCCAACCGAAGGCTGCCCCCCCCAGGGTATTACTTTTGTAATCAGTCTGCCCTGATATCCTTTCTGTACTACAGCTCTAAATCTCATATTATTTTATTTAATATATTTTAAAATATTTTGTTCCAGTCTGGACAATTATTGAATTTTTATTCATAATATTTTGACTTATATTTCGTAATACATAATGTTAAAATTTAATAAAAAAAAGTGTAAGATAAAGAGGAAAAATGATGTACTTTTCCAATCAATCTGCTCACTTATGACGTGCTTGTTACAACTATGAGACTAATAACACGCTTAAAAACCTCTTATTTCTGGAGTGGAAAAATGTTCTTTTTTCTAATGTAATGCCAACAAAACATTTTGCTTAACTATTTCCCGACTACATATGGGGCCGGTTTTAGTTAATTTTTAGGCTAATTGGTACACGCTATTCAACATTTTTATGAATGTATATTTACTACTTGCAAATACTAGCTACTTTAAGGATTTGAACACATATATTTATTTGCTTATGTATTTCCTTTACTTTTATATCATTTTACGGATTTAGGTACACTAAAGAAAAATTCAATATGTAATTGAATATAAACAAAAGAATTAGAAAAGTATTCGTTTTCATTTTATTATATCAACAGCAAAATATTTTTACTTCCTTGTACAAAATAAAGGAAGTATTGAAATCGGCGACAATTTCGGCTATCATATTTTACTGAAAATATCCATCTTGACCGCTATCAAATGCAATTTAATGATGATTTTGCTTGACATCGCTACGTAAGGGCAGAATTAAGGATTATTTTTCCCAAAATGGATTTAAAATGTATTCAGAAGAGATTTTGTTCCTGACGCCTGTACGTACGTATATATGTATGGAACTCGCATATAACTCAAAACCGAGTAATCTCAGAAAGTTAAAATTTTGTACATAGGTTCCCTATAACATGTAGCTGTGCATCTTCCTTTTTGGATGCAATCGATCGCACCAAAAGTATATATATTTATTATATATAGCTCTCTGTTACTGTAGGTGATCTCAGTTTCTTATTCTTATAAGCTGGTAAATTGTACATTTTTTGCTTTAAAAGTTGTTAAATTTTTTGCTTTAAAAGCTGTAAGGATTATGTTAATTTATTAACAGTTAAATTTTGAGTTAAACTTCCTTTCCTATCGCTTCTTAATTTCAATTTACCAGTAGTTTTAGAATCACGTTTGAATGCAAATATAAGAAGAGAGTTATTTATCCTCGAAGTTCTACTGTCTTTGTCAGAAAGAACCAAGGATTCTGGTTATTACGCGTCCACCTTTTTAGGCTACTCTCTCTTAAGCTATTATTAGGCTCGGCCGCACTTTAGGCCCTTACTAGCTTTGCAGTCAATTAGCATTAAGGGGCCAACTCCATTAGAATCTTGATAGCTTCGGCTATATCTTTTTAGTTAAGATTGATCAGTTAAGTTTTAATTCTTAGGAATCTAAGAATCCCGAGTGTCGGCTTTATTGTAAAACTCCAAGACGGAGTTCTATTAAATCTTGTTTGAATAATAAAGGGTCTTTTAACCCTTTCCTAGTTTTAAATACTGTCTCACGAAATCAAGCGATTATTCGCTTACTAGTTCTTAAGATTCTTCACGTTCAACTGTAACTTAAATCACACAATAGCGAATCTTACAAAGTGATTGAATTATGTTGTTCTTATGTTCCGGTTAAGATTTTTATGTCTTTAGTTAATTTGCATGTTATAGCAGTAGAATTACCAACAATTTAAAAATTGTTTAAATGCGTCTAAGAATAGCAGAGCAGCCATACTTGCTTACAATTTAAACTTAGTAGAATAAAGAATTAAGTCAGTTTCTGCACCTACACTGTCTTTTTGCCTTTTGTACACCGAAAAATTTGCCTTTCTGCACGTTGGACGGTCCCGCTGACCGAAATGCTTGTTTTTTGAGTTGAAACTCGGTTTTTTACTTGTTTTAACAGTATTTGGTATTTTATGGTTTTCTATATCTTTCAATTTTTAATGATGATATTTTGAATTTTTATGTATTTTTGCCTGGCTGCGAAGTGAGAATTGAATTAAATGAATGAGAAATGCATCTCTTATGAAATTCGAGGAAATAAGTTTAAATGAAATGCAGGAAAAGTGTATATATTTTAATAGGCCGTACAAGGAAGTCATGAGGTGTCCACATAATTTTTTTTTTTTTTTCATTCAGAATTTTAAACGAAATGTTAGAATTTTTCTTCTTTCTCACTTTTATTGTCCAGCATCCTTCAAACCCATATGAGATGATACGATTTCCCGTTTCGCATTTCTCTTAAATTTGTATTATGAAATTATGATACTCAATAAGTCCACAAACCATTCACATCATGGTTTGTAAACTTACTGAGGTTTCATAATTTCATCCTACCATTCAACAGAAAACTAAAATTTAGATATTTAGAAATAAAATTTAGAAATTGTGAATTTTATTGTCTAATTATTAGTGCATAATCATATGCTTGTAAGATAATTACATTACATAAGAAGCGTTGATGTGGATAGTAAAATAGATAACATTTGCTTTTAAATATTTTGAAATTTTCATTGCGTAATGACATAATTTGGTAAGTATTGGTAACGGAATATTTAAAAAATGAAAACAATTGCTTTTATTGGTAGAGTAGAAAATGTTATTTACAAGAAAGGCAATTTTTCTGATCTGCGGTTTAGACCATACTACGGAGTGGGCGATTAATCAACCACAAATATATGAAATAGGGTACCCATCTCAAACTTTGGACATACCCTCCGGGGTTGCGTACATTGGCTTCGTATTTTAGTACTAGAGTTGCGCTGTGGGGACATAATTACACGAAACCGTCTCCTACGGCCGAAACACGCTGTCCATGCTAACCTGGCCGGTCGTGGATTAGGCTTTCCGTGTGGGCTAGTGTGACCGCCAGAATTGTGGGTCATCAGTAGACCTCCCCACCCTTTGTGGTCTCCGTCGTAACCCTGCGTTGGCGGTTCAGAGAGAGTTCAATTTTTAAAATTGCGCCGCAGGGCTGTGGAATCGCATTGTATGCTGTTTATGACAGCGACACGAGGACTCCGTCTTGGGCGCTTTTCGGCAATTTTCCAAACTCCCGCCAATTACAGAGATGTAGAGTACGTCCGTGTAGTGGCTAGAAAATTCAGAGATGGCGGAGCACATAACTTATATAGACTAACCTTATGAAGACTAAGGCACAGGAACATGTTTAATACTTTGTAAAATTTAATTAATGATTTGGAGTCCTATCGGAGTGCTGGGCATTTTGTTATTCAGATTTCTGCGACTTCAACTGTCAACCCCTGAGACGAATGAAAAAAGCGAAACTTGAGTTAGAAAATTTGAATGGGAATTAATGTAAAATAGCATTCCTTTGACTTCATCAAATATTTTACGCGTAGAAATTACAAATAGTACTCTTTCCAGCAGTAAATAATAAAACTTTATAGAATTTTCGTATTTATCACTCAAAATTTATGTATTTATAAATTTATATCCTTATATTTATATATTTATAATTTTATGCATTTATAAGTTTATAGTTATATATTAATAATTTATATAGTTATACATTTACATTTATATGTTTATATTTTGTATATTTATAAATTTATACGTTTATGAGCTTATAAATTTATTAATTTATATTTCTATATTTATAATTAATTATATATATTTGTAAATATTATTTATATTATCAAATGACTTAAAATAATAAATAACTTGATGATCAACGTCAAAGATGGGAATGAATAAATTAAAGCAAATTGAAATAATATTCGTTAATAAGAATGAGATTTGTTAATAATAGTCATAATTACTAAGATACTAGTAGTAGATTACTAGTCTGAATTCACCAACAATATTATCTACTAAATATCCATCCACAATAAATAATGAGGTGTTAATTCTCAGTCCTACATCCGCCACAAAGAAGTGTTTCATTCTTTACAAATCAATGATTTTTATCAGTAGCCTAAATCTTCAAAAATGGTGATTTTGTATCAATCGATTTTAGTTTGCTATTATTACTGCGCCACTCAGTTTTCCAAATTTTATTGTGGAAAATGATATTACTTTTATATGAAGATTACTTTTTAATCCTCGAAATATTGTTATTATGTTTATTCATAACTTTATTCAATACGCTATATTTTTACATGCAACTAAGCGCAGTCCGTGTAATCAACACAAGACGCACAATGCTTTTATATTTTTCGTCAGGTAAAAAAGCTATTTTGAATAATATAATGAAATGCATATTTGTGTAAAACAAACCTTTAAGATTATTAGCTATTAGGTAACAAAAATAGAAATAAAAAAAAACTTTAAAAATATCTTTTCGTTTCTTCAAAAGGAATGGCACAACAATTCAATTTACTTACTTCGACTCTCATTTCCAGATCTTTCACTTTTCATCACTTGTGAATTGAATCCTATATGTTTGAACCCAACACTATGATTTTTCAGTTTATCACAATAAATTCCATTCACAAATGCAGTGAAGAAAACTATCAATGAAATATATTTTCCATAATTATGTCTCATATTTAAATGAGAAAAATCACTTCACAATTGTAAAATACCAAGTTGATTGAAAACAAGAAGACAATGATGGCAGTCGAATGCAGTTAAAATACAAATGTGAAAATAAAACAAACATCTAAGTACAGATAAAGAGCTTATTTTTGAGTAATACGAATAAGTTATCGGAAGAAACTTATCAGGTTGTCTTAGAGACGCTTCAAGCCTCCACATTCAAAACTCCTACAAAAGAGTTTCCAGACAAGTGTTTCAAAAATAACGTTAAAACGAATTTATTTCTGAATATGTAAAATGGGATATAAAAAGGAACTTGCGGAATATTTAAGTAATTATTGTAAAAGTTTCATGCGCCTACATGGATCTCATTTATAAAAATGAAAATTAAAGACAAGAAAATGCGAAGCAAACTTTAATTCGTTAGGAAAGTTACGTAAATTGCTACTACATTGCAATCGCCAGTTTAATCTCAAGATAGCTCCTTTTACAACGTGAATCGAAATTGCGCAATTCCGTGGCAATTTTTGAAATTATAAAGAAATTTCTGAAATTTCTGAATCGTATTGAATCGTTTCGCGTTCCCATATACAGTGCCAAAGAGTTTATCTGAATGTAGGAAATGGTTCATTAACTCATTGAATGTTTTTAAGTTTAATGACATTAGTTCGGATAATAAACTAATCTGTCCACTCCGATGGTACAATAACTGCCCAATACACAAAACCCACCCTAGGATTAATGTCGACATATGACGTATTAAAGGTTCATCGTCCAACTCTATGGAAACTATCAGATGTTTAAAGATTACATATCATATTTTCATATCACGATGTACCTATCAGATGTTTAAAATATTATGTTACTGAATAATGTTCTATGCGTTAACCACTGCCGTCCTTATCGGTATAGCAGTTAATATTGCTGCCTCCGGTACTGTTGGGCCTGGGTTCAAATTCCAGAGAAGACTTGGTCGCTTCTAAATGGAATGTGTCTTTGCGGCATGGGAACACTTATAATGACGGCAAGCGGGAAGTCGTATCGAATGGTTTGATGTTAGGGAATAAGAACAGCGCAGACCCTTCGACCCTGCCTGAAGTGGGGAACTTCAGAACTGGGCAAAGTCGTACTATTACCAATAAGGTGCCCAAGACCTATGCCAACGATAGACGCATTTCTGCGTTCCACACCGATAAAATTCGTGGACGTGTCATGAAGTTACAGTTAGACAAATGAAATAAAAACAAAACAGTAACAGCAAAAGGAAGCCCCAAAGTTAGAAATAAATAGTGATCACAAAATCAGCCATGCGTTTATCAATGTGCTTCCGTCAAAGGTAACTAACTATACATAACTACAACTACAGTTCTAACCTTACTTGAAGATTATCACAACTTTTAGATGGTTGTCTTCATAGTACTGTGTAACAGTTGAAATTTCATATTTTATTTTGTAAATTTATGCTTATTTTGATGACTTTTGGCCATATGCTAAACTGTAGCTTTTAACTTGTTTTCTAAATTTTATCCAGAAAATGTGTATTTATGATTTATAATTAACTAGCCACTACGCGGCCAGCCTTCGTCTGGCTTTTAAATGTACCACCTGAGAAATGCCTAAAACGGAACACCAAACATTAAATTCAAAAACTGCACAGAATTTTGCATAACAACTTACAAAAAAAAATCAATAAATATGTGTAACATATTAAAAAAATTACAATGAAATAAGCAATATCCCTTAATACAAATATTAATTATCCTAATAAATAAATTAACCAACTTCCCGTTGCAAAATCTCAATTATTCAAATGGTATAAACGCAGCTAAGAACTTTATTTCCTGAACAAAATCCAGAAATTTTTCGTTTTAAGCTCTCTTGTCTTTATTCTAGATAAATACTCATTAAATTTACTTTTATACCAGCTACAGAAACTTTGAAAATTCATAAAAGTTTGTTTTTCATATAAACACATTCCGCACAAGTTATAAGCATTAAAATTAACATTTCTTTATTACTTAAAATAACACAGCTTCATTACATTAAAATTTGAATTTTAGTACAAAATTGTTGACATTTTTGCGTCTTAATAAGGAAGAAAGCCTAGTTTAAACACATAGAAGAGGTTTATAATAGTAAAAACTATTAGTAAAATCTTAGTAAAATCAGTAAAACACACACTAATTTGAATTTGTAACACTTGAAATACATATAATGAGCCAAGAAGACTTTGTCCAGCAACATATTAAGGTTACGCCTCTTTTTTATATTACACACAAATTAATAAGCTAACGCAACTTTTTATCCACTGTATATTTTGATCAAAATACGGTCTACTTGCAGTGTTGTAGTAGAAGCTAGTATCACTTTGAGGATGATTTTTTTTATATGATGGCGGATTCTTACCTATTCGACAGTGGTCACTCCTAAAGCCACTTTATTGTGCAGGTACCTAATGGGTACTCCCCGTTGCCTCCTATGAAGAGATGGACAGTTACAACCATGCATTCTCCGAGAATCGAACAGGGGCCCTTTGGTATCGCAGTCGACTCCCCTAACCACTATACCGTCTAGGCAGCGTATCACTTTGAGTTGCCACTTTAAATATCTTAATCCAACCAAATATTCGTAATATCCACCGAGACAAAAAATAAAGCAAATTTAAATATGGTTCTTATGTACACGTCATATCTAAAATTCAGACATTTATCACCTGTGTCAGTCTAATAGAAACGATTGAGAATTTTTGGCATAAATGTTATCAACTGTATTATCCTATTTTACATGAAGCCCTTAAAACATTTATAAGTGAGCAATAACTTTGACCTTGCTCACTTAACAACATGACGAAAGCTGGCATGCATTTCATTTCTTGGACTTGTTCTAAGTATAATGAATGCTCGTACCTTTAAAAGTACAACATTAGAATATAAGTTATTGGGACAAATAATGTTACTGGTTAAAAAATACTTGGCTGGGTGGAGTTCTTATGACAAAGATGGTAAACCTTTTGAGCTCAGCCAGTTAAAATTCAGAAAACCGCTAGCTTAGCTTTAATCCCGTGTCAGATATAGTTATTCGTCTTCCATTCACGTCATTCGTCTGCAGGCCCACCAGCGGCCGAGGGGTAAAGTCGCTGAACACTGGTAGTTCGGTCCGAGGTTCGAATCCCGCGAACGGGCTGGCTGCATGGGCGTTTTCGTGGTTTTCCCATGTGTAACGTGTATACGAGCCAGTTTCCCTTAGAAAGTCCTCCACGAAGGCATCCCTCCCCTTAGGCAGATAGCCCTAGTGTGCTTTGCCATAATTAAATACACACACACACTCATTCGTCTGCAAGAATGCAAGTGAAACGCTCCCGAGGTATAAGGACAGCATATGTTGACACTGACGAGATTATTGCAAGAGACAAATATGTTTTTATTATACAATATTATACCTCAGTCCAAAGCTCTAGAAATACATGACACGTTTCACCCAAAATGAGTTCACGAGCTCATAGGTTCGCCATCACTGGTTTATGACATTTGAGATAACGCAGTTCCTCGAATTTAGACAGATTCATTAGAAACATGTAAAATTCACACACGAAAGAGACTTCTGTGGAAATCCATTTCAATTAAAATTCTGTTTGCAAGTAAATCGTATAAATATTTTATTTAATTGTGCAGAGTGCTTCGCAGGGTACAGAAAAAAGTAAACATTGAATAAGTTGAACGGAAAAAGATTTTTATTTCAAATTTTCAGGATTTATATATGAGAATAAAGGAAATTAAAAGATGAGTTTCTGAAAATTTTTACCATTTGAGAAGACAACTACTGTAAGGATTATGTTAATTTTATTAACAGTTAACTTTATTAACAGTTAACTTTTAAGTTAAAGTTCCTTTCCTGTCAAATTCTTAACTTCAACTTACTACTTCCGGCCAGAACATACTTTTGGAATCTTGCTGAATATTTAATGAGGAGGAACGGTATTTAAACCACGAAGTTACTGAGTGAGAGAGAATCAGAGTTTCTGATTTGCGCGCGTCTGCCTTTTTGGCCACTCTCTCTCTCAAAGCTGTTATTACGCTCGGCCGTACTCAGGCCCTTGCTAAGCTTTGTAGTGAAATAAGTTAAGGGGCCAACTCAAATTGAACCTTGATAGCTTCGGCTGTACTTCTTTAGTTAATCTTAGTTTTAGTTTG